>NC_081313.1:71513662-72713662 GCF_026419965.1 Kogia breviceps | reverse complement strand
TTAACAGGAAAATAAAAAAGAAGAGAGCATCATGAAAACCAAGGGAGATAGACTATTCGAGGAAGGGAAGTAATCGATTTACGCAGACGAGTTTAAGGATAAGGACATGAGAAAAGTGGTCAGTAGATTTGGTGTCCAAGGTTATAGGTGCTGAATGGAAGAGAATAAGCAAGGTACTCTCAAGGCTTAGCAGTGAATATAAGGTGATGAATATAGATAGCTCATAACGACTACTCTACAAGAAGTTTGTTGGTGAAGGAGATAGGCAAGGAGGTAACTTGATAAAGCAGCAGCACTATGAGTAAGTTCTTTCAGGCACTGAAAAGTGATGCATGCTTTTAGATGGAGACGAAAGACCCAGAATAGAGAGATGTTTAAGATGTAAGGCAATTGTGGAAAATTTAATGAAACAAGTTCCAAAAAAGGAAAAAGAGATGAAGAGCACAATTGGGAGGGTTGGCTTTGGTGAGAATGAGTTATTTACTCCCTTCCTAAAATGGAAGGAAAAATGGCAAAGAAGGGAGAAAAAAAAAAAAAGAATTGATCAGATAATATAAGGAAAGTTGAGTGAGAGAACATCAGGTTGTTTTCACATCTTATAGAGAGAGTGAGAATAGAACGTATTAAGCATAAGACTTATGGGCAATCTGTTTCAAAGATTACCAAAGAATCAATTAAAAATAATCCAAAGGATTACTGAGAAGCAGAGATGGCTCAGTTAAGATTACTTAGACTAAATTTGTATCTATTACAGAGTAGCATTAATTGGCTGGTGAAAAGAAGAGAAGTATGTGACATAGACTGGAATGGTGATTGGCAAAATTGCTTAAGGAGAGAGCCAAGTTGGTGAGGAAATCAAGGGAGCTAGTGAAAATATCCTTGGATGTTCAATCACAAGGTCAAAGAGAGGGAGGTCACAGTGAAGATAAAGACCAGTAGGAGTGAGGAACTGGGAGAGGAGGGCAGAGAGAGATATGAAGAGGGAAACGGTGACCCAGGAAGGGAGGATATCATGAGAAATGGTAATCACGGTAATCTGAATAGGAAAAGGGTGGTGTAAGCAAAATGCAAAAATTTAAAAATATGAAAAGTTATTAAGCAGGGACATAATGACCTTGAAGTAAGTGCAAGATGGAACAAAAATATTTTGATATCCTGTTAGTTGGAAGGAGTAGCCTCTTACAACTGGTTGTAAGGAAAGTGGCTTATGAGGCCACCATTTTGGTTATGATAAGGCAACTGAGTCATTTTATAAAAGGATCAGATCAAGTTTGTTACTGCCTTCTGGCCCAACAAAATTCAAACTTCACCTTTGATATGGATCCTTTTCTTCCAAAAGGAAACAACTTATTGTAAAAATGTCCTTTTTCACTATTCAACTTTCTGAGTTTCATAATACATAAACTATTAAGTATACCATTGTGATCACAGATGTGCCAACTATACATTTTAAAAGAAATTTATGATGCAATTGCTAATTCCCCAGATTACTTGTCCCCACTGCCTATTTCCCTAGACCTATCAACGCTA
This sequence comes from Kogia breviceps, assembly GCF_026419965.1. Classification (NCBI taxonomy): domain Eukaryota; kingdom Metazoa; phylum Chordata; class Mammalia; order Artiodactyla; family Physeteridae; genus Kogia; species Kogia breviceps. The sequence continues at coordinate 72,712,132 of NC_081313.1, read as the reverse complement.
TTTTCCTTTATTTCGGGATCTTCTCTTTAATTCTGTACCAGCTGATTTATTACAGTGTGATCAAACAATTATTTTGTGGCTGTGTATTCTTTAAAGAATTGTATAGGCACTGAATAACTGAAAGTATCTCTAAATAATGAGAAAGGTAATAAATAATACATGAAAAAAGTTGCAAATCACAAATGGAATTTACACCTTAGAACTTGGGATTTGCCTGATTACAGAGGACCATGGAGTATCACAAGATCACAATGTTGACACCAATTGAGGTGGCTCACAGACCAGGCTGAGCGGGCATATAGTGTTTTCAATGCCATAAATATTCCAAGATAAAACAGGCTTGAAAAACTCATTTTTCTACTCTTCAGTAGTGTTTTATATACACTCTTTGGCAATGGTCTAAACACAAATTTGAGAGAGACACGTTTAAAAAAATAAGAAATTGTATTTTCATTAGCTAAGAGTTGAATGGAAGACTTCAGTCACCCGTTAAAAAACTGAATGTGCTCTTAGATCAAAGCAATAAATATGAATAACTGTTTCATGTAATTTTCAAAAGAGTAGAAAGTAATGCCTCACTGTAATTTTTCCAAGATAACTGAAAAAAGGATTTAAGGGGGCAAAAGTCCTTTGAAAGAGTGGAGTATGCCAGGAAAGTTAAAATGTAAACTTTTAATTAACTTGGGAAAGAACTGCCAAGGAAATATTTGGAAAACTCAGCCTATGCATAAAAATTATAAACAATGGGGAAAGTTTCACTGACCCTCTGGGTCAAGCTGAGGCATGGCAATGGTAAGCCTATGTCAATAAGAGATGAAGGGCAAAGAGTGTGCAGTGAATCTGAGCAGCAATGCCACAGTGATGCTCTTAGACACTGGCTTTAAATGTATATCATACTGACCACATCTTCCACTAACATTCTACTGAAGCCTAATCAAGACGAGTATCAAGAAATTAACTTCAATTCCATTCCTTCTCCTCCCCAACCACCATAAATGATGAACTCAGCAAGTGAGAGTGAATTCAGTTATGTTGTTTAAGTGCAGACTTATCAGACATCATGTCACTTTTAGGCAACAGCACTAGTTCAGTATGGCTGTGCATATGGAGAGTTTATGCTGGGAAGCATTGGAATTTTCCTTTTATCCTACAGTTTAAGGATTGCTATTGTTTTTTGTTTGTTTGTTTGTTTTTCTGCCCCGCCTCACAGCATGTGGGATCCACGTTCCCCTACCGACCAGGGATTGAACATGTGTCCCTTGCACTGGAAGCACAGAGTTCTAACCACTGGACTGCCAGAGAAGTCCCTAAGGATTGCTACTGGGTGAATTAATGATGTGATCAATTTCACCTTTTAGATGTTCAGTGTGGAATGGGGACAGACAAGAATCAAAGAATATCAGTTTAAGACAGTTGTGAGATGATGGAGGATATAACCCAGGAGCTATGAACTGAACTGAGGCCCCCCCCCATTCATATGTTGAAGCCCCACCCCTCAATGTGCTGGTATTTGGAGATAGGGACTTAAGGAGTTAATTAAGTCATGACGGTAGAGCCCTCATGATGGGATTAGTGTCCTTGTAAGGAGAGACATGAGACATTTCTCTTTCTCCCTTTCTCTCTTTCCTTCATTCTCTCTCTCTCCCTCTCTCCCCCATGTAAGAACATAGCAAGAAGATGATTGTCTGCAAGCCAGGAAGAGGGCTCTCATTGGGAACCGAATTGGCCAGCACCCAGATTATGGTACTTCTCAGCCCCCAGAACTGTGAGGTATAATTTTTTTTTTTTTTTGCGGTACACGGGCCTCTCACTGTTGTGGCCTCTCCCGTTGTGAAGCACAGGATCCGGACGCGCAGGCTCAGTGGCCATGGCTCACGGGTCCAGCTGCTCCGCGGCATGTGGTATCTTCCCGGACCGGGACACGAACCCGTGTCCCCTGCATCGGCAGGCGGATACTCAACCACTGTGCCACCAGGGAAGTCCGAGGTATAAATTTTAATTGTTCAAACCACCCAGTCTATGGCATTTTGTTATGGCAGCTAGAGCTGATTAATACATCAGGCATAATCATGAAGAAAGGAAGAGAGAGAGGCATATTTGAGAGACATTTAGTAAGTATACAGGACAAAGTCTGAGTATATTCTGCACCAATTACATATTGAAAGAGTTGTTATGCTAACAAAAATACCAATGCATACTGAGTGTTTACTATGTTTCAGAGAGTGTGCTAAAGACTTTATATGAATTGACATTTAATCCTTTAATCTTTCAAACAGTGATATAAAGTTATATATTATTATTATGCCTGCAGTGCATATGAGAATAGGAAAACTAGGCATGTTTCAGTACCATAAAGAGAGGGGGCAGTCTTTCTTGGAAATCAGAAGATGAAGAAATAATTTGCTAGCCTGGATCACTTCAAATTCTTTCTTGGGAATGAAATCTAACGATTCCTTTTATGGAATTAGAGCTCTCTAGGTTTAATTTAATGTTTACATGTTATTTTTCTCAGTGAAAGTTTTGATATCAAAATGGTAAACTGTGAAGCATTGGTGTTGGTCAGAGTCACCTGTGGTTCTAATCCCAACTGCACAATTTAATGGCTTTGCAAATCTGGACACTTTCCTAAGCCTCTCATTTCCTTCATCTTCTTGTCTCACTATAGGAACAGAAATACCTGTTTCACAAGATTCTTGTAAAAATTGACATAATATATATGAAATGCTTAGCCCAGTGTCTAGCATAAGGTGACTGGTAGTGGTGATGAGGATAATGATGATCACCACCAGGGCCTAAGTCCACTCACAGCTGCCACTTACATGCCTTTTACTCTCTCTCCCAACCCTACCCCATCCATGCTCTATGCCCACTGCCCACATAGAAAACAAATGTAAATTGAATTGAACAGTTTAGTACTGAAATAGCCTGAACAGAGAACCATCCGTGTCTCATCAGTTTTAACAGAGTAGGTAAAAGGCAGTCACTGAGGTATAGACATTCAGGAAACTTGAGTTTTAGAAAGACCCAGCTCTGCCACAAATTACTAGTCCCTTTTCTTCATTGGTTACATGTGTAAATCGGTTCAAACAGAAATTTAAGCTTTCTCTCAACTCTCTAATTTTATTTTTTACTTTTTATCTTGATGTTCTATGCCTTAGGAAACTAATTCCTGATGTTATTGTTCTAGGAGTTTTTAATGAGCAATATCAAATCCCCAATTCTTTCAAAAACAATAATGAAAAAAACCAACACACATTGAATGACTACACATCATCTTTCAGGCTCAAAGATTTCTGATTTGAATCTTTGAAGACTGAGGTCATAGATATAATTCTAAGCAGAGGATGAGCATCCATAATGTTTTTTTAAATATTCTGGATTTTCCCCAGCACTACTGACAAAATGTGGGAAGACTAAACTGTGCTCACAAAGATTTTTTTAAGCTCAAGTGGAAGAGATTGTTCATTGTGTAGTGAGGAGCTCTGGGGTTTTCCGTAGGTCGCTAGGCATTGTTTTTTATTTTCTTTTCAGCAGTGGAACTGGGAGTAGACTGCAAACAAGCAGCTTACTGCCAAGGACATGTGAAACCTGTTATATTGGTCATTCTGGATCCGATTCAAGTACATACTGTTGCTAGGTAAGATTACTTTTACTTTGCTTTAGTGGAAGCCTCAATTTTGGTTTAGGGAAAAAAAAAAATCATATTGTGTTTTTCCATTTATATTTATAAACCATGTAAAATTTAAAATGATAATGACACACTTAGAATTCTGTAATATGTATTTGAAATGACAAGCAATACAAACTAAAATAAAACAGCACAATAGAATAAGAATGAAAATAAAATTTAAAATGACAATGACATACTTAGAATTTTGATGTGAAAATAATAAGGATACTAGAACCAGAGTGTTTCAGCTATTGATTGCTACATAATAAACCACCACAAAACTTGGTGGCTTAAAATAATTTACAATCTGGGCTGGGCAGTTTTCTGCTCTGTGTGGTGTCTACTCGGGCTGGGACCTACAGGAAGGCTTTTTACTCCCATGTTTGTAATCAGATGCCTGAAACAACTGGAGGCTGGTCAAATATGCCTATTCACATGGCCACTCCATATGACTAGCTTGGAGTTTCTAACATCATGGTGGTCTCAGAGTAACTGGACTTCTTACACTGTGACTGGCTTCCAAGAGAAAGGAAGCTGAAACTGCCAGTCCTCTTAAAGGTTAGACCCATTATGGAGCAGTATCACTTCCATCAGATTACCTTGGTCTAACCAAGTCCAAAGAGTTAAAGGGAGGGGAAATAGACTCCACTGCTGTATGTGAGGAGAAGCACACATGTAAAGGGAGGGAATTAATTGATGGCGGCCATCTTTGGAGAACACAACACAGAGTGTACTGCATTTACTAGGAGCTATTTCCTTTTCTTCTTTTTCTTTTGGCTTGTATCGAGTCTCTCTGAACTCTTTTTGAAATTTCTAAGATGTCAGGAGAAAAAAAGTTACTCAACCTTCGGATGAAAGGGATGATACTTCATAATATTCATTAGAGCAAGTTTCCAATGATTTTCATAATAGCAATGGAATCTTGATTTACATTAGTATTGTTGTTCTATAAATATGAAGACATGGAGACTCAGAAGAAATGGAAACATTCATCCTCAAATATATTACCAAGCAGAGAAGTGGCCATTATTGTACCAGGAGATTCCAAATACCTCAGATTCATGTTATACATGGCTAGCTGGATCAAGCCACCTTTACATTTTTATATATCATATCGAAACATATGCATGGGATTTTTATAAGAAAGGGATTTGTAATCTGCTTCCTCTTTTTATTCAAATGAATTTTCCTTCCCTGATCCATGAATCATTCCTCACATAAGAACTGGCTGATGAATCAGAAAAGAGTCAGTAAACTCTAATGAGCCTAAATGGAGAGACAAGCTTATCATTGCCAGAGATCAAAACCAAACCCTAAAATTACAGGCTTTGTTTAAAATGCTGTTTGAGACACTGAAATTTAGTTCAGGGAACATACCTTTATCCTGACTCATTCTCACTGCACACTCACTTCACTGAAGGAGGAGAAGGCCAGTGAATTTCACTAGGAGCCACCGACCTTAAAAATGTGGTTCACAGAAGTCGAGCAGCAAAAAGGGCACAGAAGGAAGCAAAGCTGACATCGCGGTCACAGCCGTGCTCAGAAAGGGAGGAACTGACAGTGGCTGTCTTTGGAGACTACAGCACAGAGTGTATTTGATTCACTAGCAGCTCTTTCTCTGTTCCCCCTTTCCTTTGGATTTCAGTGGAAATTTGAGATCTGAAATTAAGGGATGTCAGGAGTGAAGGAGTCACTAAAAATATAGACTATAAAGGGGTTGATACTGAGCAGACATAACCAACACACAAGTGTTGATGTAAAATTGCTCCTGTTGTCAGGCACATCTAATCTGCACCGGAGTGAATAGTTTGGAGAACAGTTCTATAGAAATATGGAAGATTCCAGCCCAAACAAAATGACTGATATAAGCTCTTCAGTTATTCAAACGGGGCTGATGCTGGTGTGAACTAATCACATCTGTTTACCAAACCTAAAACTCTAAGGTAAATAAATAATCATCATCATTCTAGCTACTAAAAACAAAAAACAGCTTGGCTATAAGGAAACTATAAATTGACCTTTCCTTCTCATAATGCAGCTAACTTGTTGTTAAAGGTAATTTATAAATAAACAAAAAACTCTTGACAAGGTTTGACCAAAAATACTCAAAATTTAACACAATTTGGAAAACTAGGAAACTGTGCTTCTGTAATAAAAGGGGATTTACTTTCAACTCTTGATTTATTATTTGAGAATATATTTCTCATGCTACTATCTAATACAGCTAAGCCTTGAACAATGCAAAGGTTGGGGTGCCAAGCCCCCTCGCAATCAAAAATCCACATATAACTTTACAGTTATATATATAATAATATATATATTTTTTCTGCATCTGAGGATTCAACCAATGGTGGATGGTATAGTACTGTAGTATGTATCTATTGAAAAAATCTGCATATAAGTGCATAGTTCAAATCAGTGCTGTTCAAGGGTCAAATGTAATATCTGAAAATACTCATCCAATTATTAAAAAAATTCAGGGGACTTCCCTGGTGGCACAGTGGTTACGAATCTGCCTGCCAATGCAGGGGACACGGGTTTGATTCCTGGTCTGGGAAGATACCACATGCCGCGGAGCAACTAAGCCCGTCCGCCATAACTACTGAGCCTGTGCTCTAGAGCCCGGGAACCACAACTAAGGAGCCCACATGCCACAACTACTGAAGCTCACGTGCCTAGAGCCTGTGCTCCACAACAAAAGAAGCCACCACAATGAGAAGGCAGTGCACCGCAATGAAGAGTAGCCCCTGCTCACCGCAACTAGAGAAAGCCTGCGCACGGCAACGAAGACCCAACACAGCCAAAAATAAATAAATAAATAATTAAAATAAATTTTTTAAAATGCAGGGCAAAATAAAACTAAACTATAAACCATCTCAGCTGCCTTAGGAAAAAGGGCTATTTTGCATGCTTGGAATTGTAGAGAACTAAGACAGATCTGCTTGAGACTACAGTCTTCCCTCTGTATCCATTGGGGATTAGTTCCAGGACCCTGCAGGATACCAAAATCCAAGGATGCTCAAAGTCACTTATATAAAATGGCATACTATTTGCATATAACCTATGCACATCCCCTGGAATACTTAAAATAATACCTAATACAATGTAAATAGTTGTAAACACAATGCAAATGCTATGTAAATAGTTGTTGGTATGTGGCAAATTCAAGATTTGCTTTTTGGAACTTTCTGGAATTTTTTTTTCCCAGATATTTTCTGACCCATGGCTGGTTGAATTTGCAAATGTAGAACCTGGGGATACAGAGGGCCGACTGTAATTGGAACTGCCCTCCTTCTCAGATAGAATGTATACACAGGGTGTAAAAAGTGCAGGAATCTCAGAGGAAAGAAGAGAAGAGGCTTGGTACCAGTCTGTGTTGCATTTGAAGCTTTGGCTTTTAGAGAACGTAGTGGCAACTGCTTGCACTGTGGACTCAAACTCCTGAGTGGGGTTTGTGCCAATTATTCTAACAATAAAGAATATCAGAAGCAAAGAAAGGGTACTTACTATCCAGTTTTCAAAAATACAGATGTGGGAACTTTACTAATATAGTAGACTTTTCAGCATTCCCCTACCCCTCTCCCCCAATTTTTAAACAAGGTAGATATTTATAGGTAGTTATGTTAATTTCTTTCTTTAATTCTAGAAAATTCTCAACATTACCTCTTCAAATATTGATTTCTCTCCATTCCCTGTATTCTTTTCTCCTGGCAATGTATTTTCATACTTCTTAGCTCTGTTTTCATATTTTCTCTTTTTTTGTATCTTTCACATGAATTCCTTAATCCTAGCTTTGGATTCTAATTAATTAATTCTCTCTTCTCTGTGTCTCATCTATATTTTAACTCAAATATCAAGATATTTAAATTTTTCAACTAGTGTTATTTTTCATTGCCAAGATAACTGAAATTTTTTCATTTTCATATTGGTCTGTTTTAATTTTATTTGCTTATATCTATTTTTATTTTTTATGTTTAAGTGCTTTGAGTGGATACATCTTCCTTTATGTCAGGGGTCAATGGTCAACCATTTTCTGTACAGGGCCAGATATTAAATGTTAGGTTTTTCAGGCCACATGGTTTTTGTTGCAACTACATATACTCAACTCTGTATTGTGAAAGCAGCCATAGAATATATGTAAACAAATGGGTGTGGCTGGGTGTCAAAAAAACCCTTTACTTACAAAAACAGGTCATTGCAGCTACTTTGGAAAACAGTTTGGCAGTTCCTCAAAATGTCAAACAGCGAGCTATTCTATGACCCAGAAATTCCAATTCTAGGCATCTAGGCATATACCCGAGAGAAATGAAAACACATGTTAATACGAAAACTTATATATAAATGACCATAGGAATGTTCTTCATAATAGCCAAAAGGTGAAAACAACCCAAATGTCCATCAATTGATGAATAGGAAAGCAAAATGTAGTATGTTCACACAATGCAATATTATTTGGCAATAAAAAGAACTAAGTACTGATATATGATATAAAATATGGATGAACTCTGAAACCACTACGTTAAGTGAAAGAAGCCAGACTTAATAAAAGACTACCTATTCTATAATCCCATTATACGAAATGTCCAGAATAGACAAATCTACAGAGACAGAAAGCTGATTAGTAGTTACCTAGGCTTCAGGGAAGTGGAGAATGGGGAGTGACTGCTAACAGGTATGGGGTTTCTTTTTGGGGATGATGCAAATATTCTAAAATTAGATTATGGTGATAGTTACACAACTATATAAATATAATAAAGACCAGTGAACTGTACAATTTAAACAGATGAACTTTATGTCATGTAAACTATATCTCACTGAAGCTGTTAAAAAGTAGATAAAATGAAGAAACAGGTGAGTGGCTGGCAGGGCCATAGTTTGATGCTTCCTACTTTATATATATATATATATATATATTTTTTTTTTTTTTTTTTTTTTTTTTTTTTTTTTGCGGTACGTGGGCCTCTCACTGTTGGGGCCTCTCCCGTTGCGGAGCACAGGCTCTGGACGCGCAGGCTCAGCGGCCATGGCTCATGGGCCCAGCCGCTCCACGGCATGTGGGATCTTCCCCAATCCGGGCATGAACCCGTGTCCCCTGCATCGGCAGGCAGACTCTCAACCACTGCACCACCAGGGAAGCCCCCCTACTTTATATTTTTGAGGAGCCTAAATAACTTGACGAAGTTATTTATAGTTTATTCTATTTTTATATTTTTTTCTATGTTAAATTCATCTCCTTGAGTGCTGATTTTAAGGGCTATCTTTGTTAGTTTTCCTCCAATGTTTGGGACTTTTATATTGCAGCTAATCTTGAGTAGAAAGCATTTGCTTCCTTGCTTGTTCTCTCTGGCTACCTTTTTCTGTCTAATGGTTTTGTGGTGGCCTCCACTTAACCCTTCTGTCCAAAAAGGACTAGTTTGGTGTCATGGGTCTTCTGTCCCCGTAATGACATATACATATGAATATGGCAGATAAACTCTGCAAACTCTAGAGATTTTGGCCCAGGAACTCAGTGAGATGCTTCTTCTGCTTTCTCTTTGGGCTCTCAGATCCCTAAGCCAAAGCCCAAGCTACTATGGCAGTTATTTTTCAGGTTTCTGTCCTACAGGTGCTACCACTCCAGTCTACCGGCCTTGGGTGAGACCGTTAATTCCCAACTTACCACGACAGCAGTTGAGATACTCCTGCGTTCACAGGCTTGTGGACCCAGAAAACATCAGGTCCTTGACAGTAGCTCAGCTTATACTTTGTGTCTCTGCTCTTTCTGAGCCACAATTCATCTTCTTTTTAATTTTCTCTTGTTATATCTTGTCATTAACTGCTATGTATATGGAGCAGGGAAATGGGAAAAACATGAATTTACAGTCCTTCTTGACTGGATATTTTTCAGGTCAATGCAATGGAATTTTAGCAGGCAGATTCAAAGACAGTATCAAATGCTCCTTGGTAGAGTAGACTGACATTTTGTTTCTTGAAAATCTGAATTCGAGGTAAGTGGAACACGTTCAAATGGAAGAGAGTTAAAGGAGGTTTCAAATAAAATGTAAGATATCAGCTTAGAGGTCAACGCTGAACACATAGTTTTGGGAATCAGAGAAGTCAAGGAAAAAACAATAGTCCTAATAATAACTTTTAAAGGTATATCTACAAACAGATCAATGAGATAAATTCTGTAATTTCTACTTCTGATGATATGACAGATTCCTCTTCTTCTTAAAGCTATATTTAGCTTGGAGATCCATTCCTATAATCATAAGATTTTATGGTGCATTGATTATTAATTTATTCATTTAGTCAACAAATATTAATTATGCTCCCGCTATCTAGTGAGCACTCTACCAGGCTCTGGTGATACTGAGATGAATAATAAATGGTCCTTACCCTCAAGGAATTCATAATTTATTAAGGAAATCAGCCATATACACCAAAACAAGTCACCATTTCATTCTGAAATAAGTGCTAAGTGTTGTAATGGCTGTAGGAACAAAGTGCTTTAAAAGCATAGAAGAAGGAATGAGTAATGCTTATTTGGTGTGGCTCTGTAAAGAGGGAATTCCAAAGGCGTCACAGAAGAGGTAGCATGTTGGGAGCTTCCAAGATTTCTATAAAAGATTGAGCAGTATCTTGCTGGAAGGGCTTCCTAGGGATTAACTTGTGTTTGTTCAGCACACCACTTTTACTTAGATTATGGGTTTCTTTAGGACAGTTTTGGGGAGATAATGAAGATTATGGAAGGGTAATAAGCACCTTCGACCTCTCTTTCATCCACATTTTCTCATATTATTTACTAAACACATGAGTTTTATCAACTGATGATGAGGAGATCATAGAAGGTGCCTTACATGAGCAAAGATGACAGTATCAGGTAATTTTAAGGATGAGTAAGAGTAGGGGCTTCCCTGGTGGCACAGTGGTTGAGAACCCACCTGCCAGTGCAGGAGACACAGGTTCGAGCCCTGGTCTGGGAAGATCCCACACGCCGTGGAGCAACTAATCCCATGCGCCACAACTACTGAGCCTGTGCTCTAGAGCCCACGAGCCACAACTACTGAGCCCACGTGCTGCAACTACTGAAGCCCGTGTGCCTAGAGCCCATGCTCTGCAACAAGAGAAGCCCGTGCACTGCAACAAAGAGTAGCATCCGCTCGTCTCAACTAGAGAAAGCCTGTACACAGTAACGAAGACCCAACACAGCCAAAAATAAATAAATAAATAAAACTTATTTTTCAAAAAAGAACGAGTAAGAGGAGTAAATTGACGGCATGGTCAGAATGCAGGCTGAATGGTAACTAACTTGGGGACGAAAAGATGGCCCAGGGGTGGACTTATAGAGACTCTTGTGTTATAAAATGCCTGGACTTTCTTCTGGGCAATGAGAGAGACTTCGAATGACTGTAAAGCTAGAGAGTGAGGGGAGCCACGTTGTTGAAATATAGATATCTGAGGAAATGATATTGGAGAAGAACTAGAACTAGTGACCTATCAGGAAAACACTGTGAGAGTCCAAGTGAGATAATGACTATTAGATTGAGTGGGAATAGGGGAATCAGAACTGCCATAATTTTTTTTATTTGAAAAGCTACAATAAGAGCAATGCTTCTATTAATATTTCATTGCAAGAGAGGTTTCGCTAGTTGAGATAGAAGTGTGCTAGGGCTTTTAGCATTATGTTCAATGCTTGAGGGCTGTTTTTCAGATAATCAGAGCATTGTTTATCTACTGTATCCATGATGGATCATATCCAAAAAGGCACAGGGGTGATTCAGGCATGAAAGGACTAACTCACTAGGTTAGGCCCTTATGATGTTATCATTATTGAAAACATGCAAACATTGGCACTTTTACATAATATACGGAACAAAATAAATCTGTTTATTTGGGGAAAGAAACAAACTTTTCCTTCAAAAGAGAATATGCATTTTAATAAAATGAATCTCAAGTTGAATAAAAGCATAGCTTCTAGATAAATTCTATATCCCATGAAACAGTAGGATTTCTACATTGAATATTGCTTTTTATTTTTTTTTTTTAATTTTTATTTATTTATTTTTTTTTTTTTGGTATGCGGGCCTCTCACTGCTGTGGCCTCTCCCGTTGCGGAGCACAGGCTCCGGACGCGCAGGCCCAGCGGCCATGGCTCACGGGCCCAGTCGCTCCGCGGCATGTGGGATCCTCCCGGACCAGGGCACGAACCCGTGTCCCCTGCATCGGCAGGCGGATTCTCAACCACTGCGCCACCAGGGAAGCCCTGAATATTGCTTTTTAAACTGAAGAACCTAAGATTAATCATAACCTTAAATAATATTTCTGCCCACATAATAAATGCATGCTAAATGAGAGAGAAGAGGGAAGAGTTGGCTAGATACAACTATCTACAAATTACCCCACAGACTAATATAAAAGAGTCCCTTCTTTTTACACAACAAGGAAAATCTTTTTCCATCTTCCCTGACACAGTTTAGGAACTAGAGGCTTTTCTTATATTAGAATGAATCCTTTTATTAGCCTATAAATGACAATATCTATTGAGTCTCTAATAATGTATTAGACATTATTATATTATGTATTCTATGGACTTCATATATGGTATCTTGCTTAAACTCTGAAAAGCACTTAAAAAGTGAAGAACTTCTCCATTCATTTGGCTTTAGATTTGTAAAAGCTTAGAAAAGACAAGTCTTCCTCTTGGCCCAAGAGGGACTCTCCCAGCCCCAGCTCATTAGATTCTCCCTAATATCACTCAAACCATTTTAGAGTGAGTTTTCTGTATGTAGGTGTTTGGTTATTGTTGCTTAAAAAAATTCCTAAGAGATGCTAATCTAACAACAGAAAAAGAAACACATCATAAAAACCTGTGTTAAGTATGATTCAAAGGGAAAAAATGAGCTGTAGTGAAAGCCAATTTGAGCTGGAAAGACTGTACTCTTAAGTAACCAGACATGTGTAGCCACTTATGAAGCTGTCTGGTCACATATGTTTTTAAACATTTGTCAGCACAGTCAGAACTCCACATGCAAAATACAGCACTCCCAAGCATTATGGAGGTTTGTGAAGAAGTCTCAGAATCTGAAAGAAATGAACAGATTTCACAGGTTGAACACAGGTTGTTACTGCTTGAGTTGAAGAACACTTGGGGAAGCAGCTCCCAAAGGCTGTGAGTCATTTACTTGAATATTAATATCTTAGGGACAAAACTGGCATCAGAATAAAACCTGCAGATTCCTGAAGAAAGAGAGATGTCAGGAAGTCCCAAGGAGCAGGAGAAATTGGAGAACTATAATTTAACTTATGGCTTCCGAGCTGAAAGCTGAGTCGAACCTCACTCCTTTACTTGACAGAGAATATTCAGTGACCTTTTCCCTCCATTAAAAGTCCCCATCTTAAAATACAAATACAGTTTCTTTCAAACCTGCAGCATTTGTTCTTCCTCTGAAGACATCATCATATGCTTTCCACTGTGGCTTCACCTGGTAGGCATGGATGAACACGACAAATACTACCACGAGGCACATTAACGGAACAAGAGCTGCACTGAACAGAGCTGCATAGATGTTTGGGATGAAACACCTGGAAGAGACAAAAGAAGAGATAACTCAGCTTCAACACAAACATTTCTAAATGCACCATACATTACATCACCGCTTTATACTAGCTCTTTGTATCTAAATGTTGGCAAAAGCAACTTTCTGGATTGACAAATTGGAGCTCTGTTTGAGTAGAGGCTACATGACTAAATCTAACCCACTGCTTCACAAAGTAGGTTCCATGGAACATGCATATCCTGAGGTGCTCAGAAAACTTCAAAAAAGGTTACGGCCAAACAAATTTCAGAAACGCATACTTGCTTTTCCAGCTCTGTCTTCTTCGTCTAATGAGACCACAGTTTCACTAGGGACCACATGAGGGAAGGTATTGTTTTCTTTTATCATTTTTTTAAATTGAAGCATAGTTGTTGTACAATATTATGTAAGTTAACAGGTGTACGATACAGTGATTCACAATTTTTAAAGATTATACTCCATTTATAGTTGTTATAAAATATTGGCTATATTCCCTGTGTTGTATAATATACCCTTGTAGCATACTTTATACCTAATAGTATAACCTCTTAGTTCCTACCTCTTTTATACCTAATAGTTCTACCCCTATATTGCCCTTTCCCTCTCCCCACTGGTAACCACTAGTTTGAAGAAGGTATTGTTTAAAGGCAAATATGAGGATTCCCAGGGCTCAACTCTGTAATTTCCACAATTCTGTTCTCTGCTTGAATGACAGTTTTGTCATTCCTAAGCTGTACATTTCCCTAGAGCCATTCATTCTCTTGAAAATGATGATAATTTTCCATTTAGAAGCTATACTGCATAACTGTATCTATTATTACTGGAGTTTATTTAGATCAATGAGGTTTAAGGTAAACTTATTAATTAGATATTTTGGTAATACTGAAATTCCACGGAAAATGGTTTTAGAGATGTAATTGGAAGATTTTACTCACGGGTTATAAAAATCTTCTTGTTCATATAAAATCTTTCACAAAAACATCTCAAAATGGAGCACTGTTAAATAGGTTCTCAGTATCTAAAATTGTGCTTCTGAGGTATTCTTATAGAGGGCACACCTCCTACAACTTATATGGCAATAATACTTTACAAGAAATCTTAATAGTAGAGAATGTCTCTTGTGAAATATTTTCCCCAACTTCTCCATTTTTTTTTTTTTTTTTTTTTTTTTGCGGTATGCGGGCCTCTCACTGCTGTGGCCTCTCCCGCTGCGGAGCACAGGCTCCAGACACGCAGGCCCAGCGGCCATGGCTCACGGGCCCAGCCGCTCCGTGGCACGTGGGATCCTCCCGGACCAGGGCACGAACCCGCGTCCCCCGCACCGGCAGGCGGACCCCCAACCACCGCGCCACCAGGGAAGCCCTCCATTTTTTAATACATAATATCTACAAACCTAGATTGCAATATAGCCAAAAATAATGGATGCTGATAACTCAAGGAAAAAAATACAACTTATTAAGAAGAAAACCTCAAAATCCAAACTATAGGTAATCAGGGGAAACACCCATTCTTGCAACTTGGGAAATCAGTCCCTTTGATTTTATGTTTAAAAAGAGATACATTATTAAAGACTTTACTCAGATATTATTTCTAATTAATATGATCTGCTAAATGTATTCCTCAAGTAAACAAGACACAGTTCAAGACATATTTCAACACACATTCTACATCTGCAAAGAGATGTCAGAATGATGAACTTTCTGGCTTTTAGAACTTAATTTGGACAGCATAAAGCCTGAATCCTTCCCTGTACACTCATGTGTATGCCATAAGACCCACATCTTCCAGGTAAAAGTCATGTGATTAAATAAAACAGGCAAACATTAATGGCTTTGATCTTGAATATATTTCTGCACTAAAAATAGGGGTCATGTTGGCTACTTGTTTTTATGTACATTGGCTTTAAATGGTTTCTTATTGTTTTCACCTGAATTATGGATTCACTGCCACAGGCTGGCTTAAAGGAGCTTAGACAAACAGACACTGACAAAGGAAGTCACACGGGCTTAAGTGTTTTAACTTTTTATCTTGAAAAATGTCATCACAAGTCAATTCCAGGCTGTAAAATGGGGATAATTACCGAATCTACTGTGAGCTGTTTTAGGATAATAAACATTTTGTACACAGTGTTATGGCGTATAGGTTTGGCTCTCCAACATCTACACTTGCTGGTGGCTGGCCATGTTTGGTTCTCACCTCTCTATCTGAAGTGCTTTCCTGAAAACTTTCCTTTATTTTAGATGAAAACATTTGAAAGGAGGACTTCAATGAATGCCGTGCGATCCTAGTCAAAAAATAAGTTGGGCAAAGTGGACCTCTGGGAGGTTACAAGTAACCAGGCATGTCTGCAGTGGCTTTGGGAAGAGGGGGGGAATTCCCGAAGTGTCATAGCTCTTCACAAGCTCATTTGCAATTCTCCCTGTTTGTACAGTGACTTGGCCACGTTGGGCCATTCTTTCAGGGAAAGGGGCAGGAACATTGTCTAATCCTGAAGCAACCCTTTTCCCCTCTGTTTCTTCAGAGCCCTACAAATCGTGGCCTCTCATTAGCATCACACTGGTGAGAGTACCCTAGGTTTGTCCTCCACCTGGTCAACATGGGGCCAGATCATGAATGAGGAGGGCTTGGGTCCCCAGCGCGCCTGCCCTGTTTGCAGCCTCTCCTGCTCAGGTACTACAGTCCGGCAGGGGCTTCCTTCGCCCACTCCTGTCCAGCTGTGACTCCATCCCAGTCTCCCTCCAACAAACTCTCTGCCTTCTGTACTACCTCTTAGGGATTAGGGGGTCAGACAATTCTCCTGCAACACTAACAACTGCAAAAGAGACGGGGCTGTAACCCACAAGCCGCAGTCAGGGCCCCTACTCATGTGACTTGGGGCACGGAATGCAGGTGGAGCTGGCTATGTCATTCTACATTCTATCTTATATATACTAACACTTCCTTGTTTTAAATTCTTATTGAACTTTTCCTTTAAAGCTAATACGTATTCTAAGTTTCTGACCAATCTTTTCTGAATGGAATTTCTACTGATGTAAAATAAAACTTGCGACATACATTTAAAAGTTCCCAAGATAAAGGAACTATACCCTACCCTTAAAGGAAAAAAAAAAAGAAGCCTCACTAACCAGAATCTTCTTTAGTCCGACTAAGATGTACAATACATCCAGGTAGTCTGAAGATTAGATCACATGAAAGTGATGTGGGGAGTTAGGAAACTGAATATCATGTTCAAAACAGTTTCTGAAGTAAGGCTGGGAACAAATTCTTGGAAAAACAATGTAATGTAAGAAACAAGCAGACTGAATACTATGCATACACAGGGCTGTGGAAGCGGCTGATTAACCTGCTGGCAACTGCTGCTTCAAGGACAGCTGTGGCAGTTACCAGAAAATGAGACAAAGACCATGTGGATTTGTTTTCTTAAAAAGGGTGAGGAAAGTTGTTCCTTGTAATTACTAGCTCAACCAGCTTCAAAGCATTCTAGTGACCCTTCTCTCTTTTGGTGTTAAATATTCTTTTGGGTTCTTGTAATCACATGCCTAACTTTTGCTGTTCCCTTTTAAAGTTTCATGGGTAAATTTTCTTTCTTATTATAACCCTCAGACAATCCAACTTTATTTCAAAATCTTGCCAGGACTTCATCTTTTTCTCTATTTTAAGCCAGATGAAATGAGTAGATGTTGTTTCACTATCTTCAGTTTTTCCTCTTCAAGTCTACCCTGGAGCATTCACAATGCCTTATGTCACTTTCTCATTTAGTAAGATTATTATTACCCCCTCACCACACCCCGCCCAGGTAGCTCTTTATACTTATTGAAGGGTTTCTACTTGTATTACCCAACTTGATTAAAAAAAATTATGTGGGTGGTATACAGTATTTCAATTTTTTAAATTCTTGTATGAAATCAGCATAAGGAGGGGCTCAGAAGCAAAGAGTCCAGGAGAGACAAAAGCTTCACTTACAACTGCTAAAAATATTGGAAGAGATGCTGGGAACTCCCTGTACGTGAAACTGTAATTTGAATCCATTTAAATTATATTTTAGAGAACAAGTTGACCCTGGCGCACTGGAGGACATGAAGCAATCCAGGCAGCTGACATGTGCGTTACATCTGGGTTACATAGGTAATGAAAAAGGAACTAGGTAATGAAAGAATAATAGATGTTTGTTTCTAAGGTCTTTATAAGTATTTCTCCTCAACAAGACAATGAAAATAGTTATGACTCATAGGCTCATGTGCCAACCTCCCCCAGGAGGGGAGATTTCTTTAATGATGGCACCTATGTCACAGTTACATTTGCCGCTCCAACCAGCTTTTTCTTTTCCACATGGAAACTCATGGTGATGCCCTACTTTATATGGGAAAAAAAGAGATGGTCTGTCAGTTTTATTCCAGAAATTTTTAAATGTATGATGAATCAAGAATTGTTCACTTATTGCAAACTGAGTTCTACTTTGGGTAGAAAGTACAATACATCGATGTATTGGCCCTATTAGTTGAAGAATTACAGGTGTTATTCATTATGTAGATGCTTATAAATAATATCTAAGCCAATACTTATGAGTTCAATATTCCTTTCCTTGCCTGCTCAATTTACTTTCTTCCAAAGATGATGTTATTATTTAACACACACTTTTAGCTCACCTGTGAATTTATGTATGTATGTATGCATGTATTTCTGTGTATATGTGTGCATTTCCTGTCCCATCCAAAATGACTGGAGAGGTTTAGAGACAGCCCTTTAAGCACATTCAGTTTTTTCTCAGGAATAAATTTATGAAGACATTGGAGTGAAGACAAAATAACTGTTTAACGAGCTGCAAGTTAGGAAAATAAATTCTTCTATAAGTCCTTCTGTTGTACTGCATACAACTGAATTCTAAAATTCATTTTCCTTTAAACTCTAAACAAGAACAGGATTAAGACTAAATTGCAGATTAAGCCCTACAAAGTGAAATCTCATATTAGGATAATGTATGGACTTAGAGAAGAAGAGGAAGAGCAAAGTATTTTCTTAAACTGAATTAGCTAGTAATGAAAACAATCTTAAATATTACTACTATTGTTTCTACTTCTTCTACCACTACTAACAGTATTAGGAGTGATCATTTACTATGTGCCAGGCAGGAAACTCAATCCTTACATGTATTATCACACATAAATATCACAACAGTCCCGTTAGCCTCATTGTACGTATGGAAAAATGACACAAAGTATATGAGGTCAAATGCTATAGCATAAATAGGCTCATTCTGCTACCCCCACAATTCTAAAATTATTTCACAACTCTAGCAAAGACAAATTAGAGTTAATAGGACAGTGTTTTCTTGAGGACTTGAACTATAATTTTTAAAATAGTTCTCCTAATCCTTTGCATAATCAGACCCTTAAGAAATGTTTATTTATTTCACTGATTTTTAGCAGTCTTTGAAACCACTCACTTTTTAAAAAAGTAGATATAGAAAATCCTGTATTTCCTGTGTGCTTAGTTTAATCAAAATCCAAGCAACATTTGAATATCTCTCACGTATCAGGTATGGTGCTGCACGTGGAAGGGCAGATGAACATGCCTAAGGCACGGTCCTTCCCATCAAGAAGATCATAGTTACAATAAGTCAATCTAATCGTCTATTCAAAGCATTGTTAATTCATCAGCATCATCAACACTACCTGGGAGGTTGCTATAAATGCAGAGTCTCACACTCCATGACAGAGCTCCTGAAACGACATTTTAACAAGATCCCCACGTGTTTCATGTGCACATTGAAAAGTTGGAGAAGCACACTTCTAGCGCACTCACGAGGCATAAAGTAGCTTAAGGTAATTAACAAAATAAACAAATCTTTACATCTGTTCGGCAGTGAAGCCAAGTGTAACCCCAAGGAGAATCAGGCCCAGAGATTTTGTAGCACATGGTGGTCACAGCAGCCTGAAGAACCAGAGAGAGAAAAGCAGCAGGAAGCAAAAGGGATAGAGAAGCAGAGATCTGTTATAATTAGAAGCCTGGCAATTAGCTTCTGTCACATTTAGAAGCCTGGGATTAGCAACCTGAACATTCTCGTTACAGAAAAGGAGAGAGAGAGAGAGAGCGAATAAAGTGAGAGAGGACACAAGCGATCTGCAGATGGGTGGAACAAAACAAGAAGGGGAGTGCTGGGCTGTGACAGTGTGGATGGAAGGTAAATACTCAATCTGCTGCATCTAAACAACCCTTGAAGGAATAAGGATTCTGTTAGCAGTGGGCACAATAGACATGTTCCATAACTGCTCAAGGGTTCTGGAAGAGCCTGTGTTCCATATACCTCTATTCTCACACCCCACCCACAGATCACCCAAATACAGGTGACTAGTTCTGAGATGGATACCTGACCCAAAGACAGCCATTCCTCTGGCTTGCCCCTGATTTATAACTTGGTGACTCTGCCTTAAACGTTGAGCTGAGCCAATCAGTTTTTTGCTCTTGAGAATTTCACATGGATAATTGTCAGTTAGTAGTGGGCACTAGAACCATTCTAAGTTCAGGGCAAACAGCCATCTTGGAGTAAACACACAATGAATATAGAGTATAAATGGATAGAAAAATGGCGGGGGGAGGCAAGGGTTGGGTGGAGCATCGAGATGTTCACCACAACAAGAAGTGAGACTCTGTGGTCCCTGAGAGATGAAGAGTGTGGTCTGGTTTTCAGCATTTTAATTCCAGTTACTCTGAGGTCCAACTACACCTCATTTCCTGCCGATATCACTGCCATGTCTACCAGTTTTAGAGATTAAATCTACTCCATGGTTAGCATTGCTATCTAATTCTATGCATTGACAAGTGATCAAAGAATAAGAATCAGTCTCACCTTTTAGTATTTAAAATGTATCCACAGGCTTATAGTCCTTGAAAAGACTGAGCTAAGAAAAATGTGGACATATCCAAGCAGTACTGTTTCATCTACTTCAAAAGGAGCAGATATTTTGATTCACTGAATATTAAACTGCCTAAAATTTTGAAGTAGTCAGATATTCTACATGCACTAAAATGCAGCCTTGTGTAGCACATAGTTAGCTCATTAAAAACTTAAAGTATTAACAGCGTAGAAAGAATTGATAAAAAACAGTCTGAAAATCATGATACCCCCAAATGACCTTTTCTTTTTGTTCTTTTTCCAAGAAACTCAAGTCTGAGCAGTCTGTTCCCTTAACAACTTGATGATACTGTTGAAATCTATCCAGTGGACAGTGCTTGTCAACTGCGCTCCAGGTAGGTTCCAGTGAATCAAGCCCCTTCAGAATTTAATCAGAATAAGGTCTGACTCATTACATTTTGCATGTACTAATGCCCTATGTCCTCATAAAACAAAATTGATAGGTACTGGAAAATGTCATTGTCCTAGAGCATTCAAAGGTGCCCTCCTTAACCTCTTGCTTACCAAGCCTCTGAATGGATGGCTAAAAAGTTTTTTCTGACTAATCCCATCACCTTCTTATATCTGAAAAGGTGATAGAGGTGATCATGGGAATACAAGATTAAAGTCCAAGAAATATTTATCTTTTTGCACCCCCTATCTTCATTCACAATTGCACTTATGGACAACGATACTCAGAAAATACTCATTAATTGTAGTATCATAGACCAGCTGTAACAACCAGCTGTATGTTGTAATATGTATGAACATATTAAGGGTGTTTAGATATCTTAAAACACATCTTTGATGTGCTAACCCATTACTCTGAAGACCAACATCCTTAAATATTTGTTTAATAAAAAATTCAGCACATCAGATTGAACTGGACTCAGCAACAGAGTGAGGAAAGCAGGAAAGCAGATTCAGGTGAGGTAATCCCTCATCACACAGGCAGGATGAAGTATCCATACTTTCTGATCTTAGATTGACGTTGGAGATACAATTTTTTATTTTTTGTGCTTTGAATCTGTGATTTCAATAAACTCAAAACATTTAGGAATAGTTTAGAAGAAGTTAGGGGCTATGTTTCATGAGAGCATAAATATTCTCTCCTTTTCCTGATTAATATTCTGTAGACTTTGGAGTACTGCTCCCTCCACAGACAGTCTTAGAACACACTTGTAGTGTTTCATTTAGAGCCCATGGAAATTATGAGAAAGGTAGAAGTGCATGTCTATGCTTACAAAATGTCACTGTGGCCACTCTATTAAGGATATAGGTGTTTCAAGTGGCAAAAAATCCTGAGAGCAATAGTAATCATTTTTCAAAAGGGCAAAATCACTTCGTAGAAGGATAATCTAACTTTTAATCGACTATATACTACTGAACAGTAGCCACATTACACTGTCCTGAAGATTAGGCCCATAGATTTCTCTAGCTTTATGTGAAAGTTGCAGATACTCCAAGAAAAAATGCCTAGAGCATTCCCTGTAGGAGTGAATGCTCAATCATACCCACATCTTGTATCATTTATACTCACATTAACATTTATAACACATTGCAATAAGTAATGTTCCTAAATATTGACTTAAAATTACTAAGAAATTGTTAATTGAAGTTAGTCATACCCTGTTTAAAATACACTATACACTTCCTTGTGCTTTCTGTAAAATTTTAATCCTGGAAACAACAGTGTTAACTTTTAACTATTGAGAGAACAGGATAATGTTAAGTAGATGAGGTGATAACGTCAATTATTTCAAGGTCATTATGTCAAGCTGTAGGTAACATAGTTATGTCTCAACTCCAATACTCACTCTGTTGCTGAGTTCAATTCAATCTGATGTGAATTTTTTATTGAACAAATATTTAAGGATGTTGGTTTTCAGAGCAATGGGTTAGCACATCAAAGATGTGTTTTAAGATATCTAAATGCCCTTAATATGTTCATACCGGGTGGTTGTTACAGCTGGTCTATGACACTACAATTAATGGCTATTTATTGAGTATTTTTATACCTCCTGCAATGTTACAGTTACAGCTGGAAACTTAGCAAATGTAAAATGCATAACTTCTTCCCTGAAGGGTCTTGGAGCAAGAGAAGTTCAATGTAACTATGAGAGAACATTATAAAATCCCGTAATACACTGCCAACATGTGAGGGATATCTAATAAATGCTTAAATGGTTAAGAAATACAGGCCAAGGGCTTCCCTGGTGGCGCAGTGGTTGAGAATCCGCCTGCCGATGCAGGGGACACGGGTTCGTGCCCCGGTCCGGGAAGATCCCACGTGCCGCGGAGCGGCTGGGCCCGTGAGCCATGGCCGCTAAGCCTGTGCATCCGGAGCCTGTGCTCCGCAATGGGAGAGGCCACAACAGTGAGAGGGCCGCGTACTGCAAAAAAAAAAAAAAAAAAAAAAAAAAGAAATACAGGCTAAAATATCTGAGGGAAAGGAGATAGAGTTTATTGATTAATTTCAGAAAAAGAAAGTAAAACTGGAAGCAAATGGAGGCCAAAATTCTGTCCACTCTATGGGGAATCCCCAGCTTTGATGGGAAATGACACATTTCACTTTCCTTGAAGTTCTGAAATCTTAAGGATTAGATCATACAGATGTAGAAGCAACATTTGAAAGTCCGAAATTGGAAAGTCTGACACTAGATACCAGATACCTAGATATAAAATGATTTCCTTTATGATTTATGTAAAGAATTTTCTGAAAAGACAATGATGTTGCTATTGACAATTTATGTGCAGCAAGAAGGACAGAGTAGGAAAAAGTCTCTTACTGGATCAGGATAATACTGCCTACAAAAAAAAGAGTGTACTGTTAAGAATGAAGGCTCTGGAAGCAGACTGTCTTGAGTCAATCCTAGGTATACCTTTTACTGACTCTGTGATTTGGGCCAGTACTGAGCTTCTCTATACCTCAGTTTCCGAAAAAATAAAATGGAGTGAACAACAGCATCTGCCTCATAAGAGCAGAGTGAGAACTGAATGTAAAGCTCTTGGATGGGAGCCTGGAACACTGTAGGTGCTCAATAAAGGTATTTATGATGATTATATATATATATCATCTATTACTAAGCCCCCAATCCTCTTATGTTTATACAAGACTTAACCTGTATTTGAATAAAAAGAAGATACCAAATAGTAGAGAGGGAAGTGTGAACACCTAGCACCTTTTTTTATCTGTTAGGGAAAAGTGCTGAATAGCACGAGTTTAACGATAGAAAAGTCTTTAAACTGGGGTAGTCAGGGAAGACTTCATGGAAGAGGTGGGATTTGATAATCAGCTTTTTCCCCTCTGGAATTCCTTGCCAATCAGCAGATACTTAGTGTGATTTACTCATGCAAATAAGATGATCTGTCTTTGTCCACAGAGGCTCTGCAAGAGGGGAAAGAGGAAAACTTTCCCTTTGCAGCTTTTCCACATGACTCATCTGTGTTTCTGCAAAACCAGTTGTTGAAACTTGGTTCCAACTTGAAAAGTCAAGGTAATTATGGGTCGGTCATTCAAAAAGAGGTAGGTAACCCTCAAGGAAGTCCAAATAACATTATTGCACTGCCACAGGCTAACAAACAGGCCTGGTCCAGAAGTGTCAGCAGCAGGAGACACAGCTGGGTTCAGGGGCTTCTCTAGGCATTTGAACGGACGGTTTCTTACCTGCTGTCCTCTAAGGAGAAGGCAAACAGTTCTGGAGGGAAAACGCCAATTAGCTGATGGTTTTCTAGAAGAGGGAGTTTCAAGCCACTGGGAAGCCCATAGTCTGGATGGGGTGACTGCTGAAGGACTCCCAATGTTGACTATCAGAAAGCAAGGCACTGTGAACGTCCCATCAACCCGACCTGCCCACCAGAAAGATAACTGTACTTCCTCCTTTCACGAAGGCATTTTTTCTTCATAGAATCTTAAAACTAGAAGAAATAACAAAGGTCATTCCACCCTCCCTCTAGCTGTATGGGTGAAGAACCCAAGAACCAAGAACTTCTGAGGCCTGCCCAGAACCTGACTGTCTAAACTCCTAAGTCAGTGTTCCAAATGAGGGTCCAAAGCCTAAGTCAGACTCAAGAAAAATAGCCCCAATGTTTTCAGGGGTCATAGTCTGCTAATAATCTAAAAATTCCTTTTTTAGGAAGTGTCCCCAGTGTTTTATTTTACCTTGCATATGAATTCCCAGGGGCTAGGGGACTACTAAATAAATCATAGAATGAAACAATAAACATGCATATTTCTGAATATAATACTCAATAGTAGTGACCCAAGCAGCTTAGACCTTACTTATCCCTCTCATGAAAGTTTTTAATGATACCACATATTAAGTTTTTGCAACATATAAGTATTCATACAAAAGAATAAATTTCATTTAGTTAGAGATACAGCAAAGATATGAAAAAAGGCCAGTGAATCCAAAGATATGAAGAAAGGGCAGTGAATGGTACTCTGTCATTCATAAGCTCCCCTCCCACTGAGGAACTTCCCACCCTCCAAAAAAAATTGGCTTCAGTTGAATTAATACTTTATCCTAAGGAATTTATTTTTGACAACAGGATGTTCCTGTTATTTTCAAGTCCTGTAATTTCAACAACAGGATTTCAGGGCAGTGAAATGAAATGGAAACAGCAGAGTAATATTAATTTCTGAGCATAATCATGAATGTATGAGAAAAACGCAAATAGTCCAAAACCTGTCATAAAAAAATTAAGGCTATCTCTTTCATGAATTTTCTGAATATATTTTAATTAAAAAATATCATGATCTAACATGCAGTAAAGATTTTTTTTTTTTGGCTAAAATTCTTAACTTTTCCATTAACTTTTGGCTAAAATTCTCAACTTTTTCTTAAATGTAGAGCTGGGACAGCTAAAGTCTTGAAAAACTTCCCTTTATGATGGTATACTAGTGTATTCTCTTCTTTATTTCTTATTCTCTCTTTCTTCAAATGAAAGTTCCATGTGCCACAAAATGGAAATAATTTTAAAAACATGCTGAAAATGCAAGAGTGTGATATACATGCTGTCTGGGAGGGTATCATGTACTTTTATGATAAAATCTTACCAAATGTCAAGACTGTTCTTCATAACTCATTTGAAGGCCTATTACTCAGGGGTGTGGCGAGAGGAGTCAGGAGATATCATCTCCTCTAAATCAAACACTTGCTTGACGATTCTGCTGCCTGTTATCACTAAAAACAGAGACTAATCTAACTGGCTTTGATTATGGGTGAAAATGCATCAAAACCCACCACTGTCTGGGACATTCTAAATGGAACACAGGAAAAATATGATGATTTCACAAAACAGAGAGTAAGAAAGTGAAGTGCTTACAGATGTGGACTCTGAATCAGATGGGCCTGGCTTTGAACCTCGGCTGCTACTTAATAGCTGTGTGACTATGGGCAAGTGAAGTTACCTCTCTGAGCTTCAGTATCCTTGTTTATAAAATAAGAATAAAATCTATTTTTTTCATAAAAGTGTTGTGAGAATTAAATTAGACTAACTTGATTAAAGTGCTTAGCACAATGCCTAGCATGTGGTAGAGACTCAATAAAGGACAGCCATTACCATTCACTTTAGCATGTGAATTGGTTAAATTACTTTGCTGAAACACTGTAATGTGAACTTGTGAACAGACATTATATGTGGCATTTAACTGTATTCAGATTGTTTCATGTATTTGCTTAATATCACTGACTTTTTTTGTTATAGCAAGCTTATCCACAAAGTCATCAATACCTCTAACCCAAAGTCCAACACTATTTCTCAGAAGAGCAAGCATTTCCTTTAACACCCATAGCAGTGACTTGAATCAAAAAATTAAAAATAGTGCTACCATATAATCCAGCAAGAATTCCACTTCTGGGTATCTATCCCAAGAAAATGAAAACAGTAATTCAAAAAGATATATGCACCCCAAAGTTCACTGAAGCATTATTTACAATAGCTAAGATATGGAAGCAACCTAAGTAACCATCAACAGATGAATGAATAAAGAAGATGTGGTGTATACACACACATACACACACACACACACACACACACACACACACAATGGAATATTACTCAGCTATAAAGAAGAAATCTTGCCATTTATGACAACATGAATGGACCCAGAGGGTATTATGTTAAGAGAAATAAGTCGGACAGAGAAAGACAAATACCATATGATTTCACTTATATAGGGAATCTAAAAAACAAAATAAATGAACAAACATAATAAAAACAGAAACAGACTCACAGAAACAAAGAACAAGTTGGTAGTTGCCAGGAAGGGGGAGTGGCTGGGTGAAGTAGGGGAAGGGGATTAAATGGGACAAACTTCAGTTATAAAATATCAATAAATAAGTCACAGGATGCAATGTACAGCATAGGAAATATAGGCAATAGTATTGTAATAACTCTGTATGGTAGCAGATGGTTATTAGATTTATTGTGATAATTTTGTAATGTATAAAAATATTGAATTACTATGCAGTATTCCTGAAACTAATATATAGTGTAAGTCAATTATTAAAAAATTAAACAAAAAAAAAGTTAAGACTCTGGGTCAATATTTAGTCATTTGAAAGCTAAGACAGACGTGCAATCTTTAAAAAATATATGTTTAAATTTTCAATTGGTACTGCTGAGGTAACCCAAAATTGTTTGCACTAAATCCTAGGCTTAAAACCACAGAAAGGTCAGGTGTGAAGAAGTCTTCATGTTGGGATGTAGATTGCCTAATTGCTTAGGGATGTGTTTCCCTATGGTTGCTGTTTTGAAGGGTAAAGGAACACATGCCATCACAGTGGTCTCCTTTGTTATGACTAAGCTGTTATTTTCACAGCTATGTTACTGTCCTTGGAAGACATTTTCTTTGGCAGCTGAGGCAGCTTTATAAATAAGCTGCCTATCATGTTATTTCAATACCTGGGTAGTAGTATATAGCATCCTCAGGGTGTTTTTTCCCCTACTTTCCTCCTCAGCAAAGAGGTACTGGAACCTCTTTATGCTTCTTTATTATTCCTATAAAATACGAAAGTTTAACTGATGTTCAGGATTTTAAGTAGTTTATAAAGACATATAATCTACATAAGATAAAATAAAAATGAGAGAAACGAGGCAAATAAAAAATAAACTAAGACTGCATCAGGAGTGGGGTATCAAAGTACTATTTGCTGAAAATGAGCTATTCATTCATCCCAGTGTACTTTTTCCAGCAGATGTTTCAGAGGCGTGCACACATGCGTGCGCACGTGCACACACACACACACACAGTAGTTCAAGAGAAGTACAACTCTTTCCAATATGAGAGCAACATGGTTACTGTGTCATACAATGGTCAATGTTCTTGCTACATGTTACATGTTACAATGTTCATGTTACATGACTGCTATTCATTCATTCAACATACACCTACTAAGCAAAAACTATGTGCATTCTATTTGCCATGCTATTCAACAGTGATGAATAATACATGCCTCTTGACCTGGAGAAGATCAGTCTACAGTGGAGGAGTGGCTCGTGGCAAATTTTACTGCAACGTGTTAAAATGTGATAGCACAGCCACCTGGAGGCTGGAGGGAGCTCAAAGGAAGGTGTGAGTTATTGTGTGCAAGGGGAGTTGAATGGTGAAATCATATTTGCCAAGAAAGAAAAGAGATGAGAATCGAGAAGGACATTTGTTACTTAAGTCACCTGATAGGAAAATGATTGGACAGTCTTGGGAGAGCTATACTCCCTTTCCCGGACAATGGCAAAGAAAAGGCAATGCTCAAAAACTTCTCAGCTTTGTTTCCTGTTGCTTCAGGAATCATCTGTGCTCTTAAAAAGGAAGCATGGTCTGAGATTTTCAGGAAGATAACATAATTATGATTAATCTTTGTTCCTCTGGGGCTATAAAACTTTCAAGGCCAAGGATTTGTGTATAGACCCTGATTTTGGGCATATGCAGGGACCCAAATTAATAACTACATAGAATTAAAACAGAGGCTTGATTGGTCCGAAGATACAAGGACTGTGTATTTTACTAATTTTAGAAAAAAGGCCCAGAGTAAAAGAGAGACATGTCATTTCACAACCCCTCCAATGCAGTTTCTGTGAAGGATAATTATGGAAGAAAGTTCAAGAGAACTGCCATATAAGAATTTCAAAAGAAGCCCAGACAATCCAAAAATCACAGCAGCCTCAGTAAGGAAGCAGTTACTGGACCAATGCTCTCTTCTTAGGACCCTTCAACCCAATGGACATGACAAGATGTGATCCATAAGATCAAAGCTGAGTGGAGGGGGCTTGGGAAGTGGAGTAGAGGTATAATTCACCACCCCTTGAAAAATTCCACTTTTGTTAGCTGAAAACTAATCCAAACTTAGCAACCGAAGACTGTACTAATATTGGATAAAAAGTAGCAAACTGAAGAACACTGAAGAAGCAATATTTCTGGAGGGAGAAGAGGCCTTTGATACTGCTTTCCCCCCCTCCATATCTTTGCAAGGTAAATTTGTCCTTGATTGCTAAATAAAAACTTTTCCTAAACTACAACTGGAATCTGACATAGACATCTTTAACAAGTCACAAGATATTTAATACGCTAGGTCTAAAAGCTAGACTCTCCTGATAGCCTAAAAGAAGTGTCACCATCAGCATGTAAAGCATCTATCTTGTAAAGAAATAAGGCAGAGCTTCTCCTGTATGTCAATGCTTTCAACAAAAACAGAGTATAAAACACTATAATCCATCTAATAAATACAATTACTATGCAATTTTGAAATGTTAGATTCTAAGATGCATCTTTTTGAGGAGAAAGGATCAAGAAAATAAAGAGGCTATCAGCCTTATCACACACGCTAATATCAGATGTGTTATGCTTTGTAACTCCCTTTCTTTAATTCTTGTAAAATCTCACTGCAGAGGTCCTGATGTTAATATTTGCATTTGCTTAGAGTTCTAAGTGGAACACTGTCTGGCCTTCCTTGATATTAATTTTTAAAAAAGAAGAGCAAAGCCAACAAGTTTGTTCAGTAGTTTAAGTGTCATCTTTATCAAATGAACAGTGCCAAGATACCAGTCAAATAAATATCATGAGTAGTTCGCAATCTATGGTTTGGTAAAATGTTTAGGATATTATTTCATCTTTTATAAGAAAGAAGCTTGTGTAAGCCAAACATAATAAAGCAAATTGCTAATGAAAATCATAATGAGCTTCTCATCATTATAAAAAATTCACTCACTATAAAAATGAGGATGCTGAATATAATTTTCAGAAGTCAAATTTATTTAAAACATGCATTTAATCAGTATCAATATTTAAGAGTTGACGTTCATACACTTAAAGTCAGGTTTGGCATTTCTGGGTGCCATATGAGTCCTTTCAGGGTTTTTGGATTCCATCTCCTACTGTATTAGGTACTTTTGCACACAACATTTAGTTTAATCCTCATGACAAATCCATAAGACTAGCAGTGTTTTCTCCATTTTTTTCATTTAGTGAGTACTTACTGAGCACCTATTAAATTCCAGAGACTGTTCAAGGCTCCAGGACTAGAGCAGTGAATAACCACAACAAAAAGCCCTTGCCCTTCTGGAGCTTACTTTCTAGTGGATACTGCTTTTTCTTAATTCTTTGTAATCAACCTTGTCCTGAGCTAAGTTATTAGAAAGAAATTAAAAAGTAAAAACTTCCTCTTAGACCACAACTGGAATCTGACATGGATACCTGAGAGAAAGAAAATATGAAAAAAACACATTCAGATAAATAAATAGATACTACATCTGATGGTGATAATGCCATGATGGAAAATAAAATAGGATAAGTTGGGAATTATGAAGAATTATGAAGTTCTGGGAATTACTAATACTACATGAAAGAGAGAGATATATCTCAACTGATATACGAGATTTTTCTATAAACAAATCAGTGAACTGAATGTCTCCTTCAAACAACAGGAAAAGTTAGTAATATTCCAGTATTATTACCAACATGTTGTTCTCCTGAACAAATCAATGCTAAGTCTTGAAATGGCAGAACATCACCCAATGAACACCTTACTCTACTGGAAAAAAAATCCTATCACTTTATTTCTAAAACATAAAGATCCTCATTGTCACCATATGTACCCAAATGGGTATGGTTAATTATCTTTCTAATTCTTTATCAGCAGGATCTGGAGGAGGACATCTGGAATTCTCCCTGACAGGCCAGCACGTGACCCATGTCAGTAAAATAGTTGCACTGACTATCTGATAAGTCTACAGATTTATATGAGGCATTTCGAGACCTCATACACTGTATTGTTTTTCTCAGTCAGTTTATATCTTTTGCCTAAAGCATTCTCCCTTCAAAAATAATCAAAAGACACTGGGTGATTCAAACCTTAAATTTGCCTGAGGGTGACATTTTTTTCTATCTTATTAGAATCCAATTCATTTGAATATAGTCATCCCTTAAATCCCAGTATTTGCCTAAGCACAAGCTATCCAGTAAATACTTTGAATAATAGTATCTGTTACAAGTCTACATTAATACATAGGGCAACGAGTGTCCATATGTGGCCATTTGATGTAGTATGCACGTATTTACCTAGTTATTTAATTTAGTTCATTTTGGAGTAATTGTGATTATTTTCTGCTTTACAGAATTCTGATAGAAAGATCCATAGATCAATAGAAATGTACTCTAATGTAAATATCCTTTTAACACAATGTCTTCATTTATTCTGTCATCAAATATTTGTTGAGCACCTACTATATATATATATATATATATATATATATATATATATATATATATATATACACACACCAGGCACCATTCTAGACTCAAGGGATATAACATTACACAAAAATCCTTACTGAGATTACATTCTTTTTGAAGAAACAAAGAGTTAGAAAGATGAGATAAATATAATATATAATATTGGGTGGTGATCAAAGCTATAATAAAATAAAGTAGCGAATAGAGATAGAGAGTGAAAAAGACGGTCAGTAAAGGCTTCCCTGAGGCGTGATATTTGAAGTGAAAGAGCATGCCATAGGAGGCTTCCCTGGTGGTGCAGTGGTTAAGAATCCACCTATCAATGCAGTGGAAATGGGTTCGATCTGGGAAGATCCCACATGCTGCGGAGCAAGGAAGCCCATGCACCACTACTACTGAGCCTGCGCTCTAGAGCCCGTGAGACACAACTACTGAAGCCCGCACTCCTAGAGCCCATGCGCTGCAATAAGAGAAGCCACCGCAATGAGAAGCCCACGCATGGCAACGAAGAGTAGCCCCCGCTCGCTGCAACTAGAGAAAGCCCACGTGCGGCAACGAAGACCCAATGCAGCCAAAAATAAATAATACATTATAAAAAAGAGTTTAAAAAAAAAAAGAGCATGCATGGGAGTCTGAACGAAGAACATTCCAGACAGAAGGAACATCAAGTGCAAAGGTTGTGAGACAGGAATAGCTGTAAAAATATGTAACGCATAAGTGTTATTTACTAAATGCTAGGCTCTCTTCTCAGTAGTAGAAGGGTAGAATGAGTGGAATAACATTTAATCCTTAAGAGGTAGTACTAGTATTATCATCTCCATTCTACAAATGGGGGAATCAAGGCACAGAGAGGTTAAATAACTTGTTCCAGGTTAACCCTAAGAGGAGGAAGAATCAGAGACTGAACCCAAGCAGCTGGTCTACCTCCAGAGTCCCTTCTCTAACCACTGCACCACATTTCCTATCTCAACAAGGGGGCTATGGGGGTTGGGCACTGAGTGAAGTCTCCTTAAAAAGTTGTAGCAAGAACTTCCAGAGCTTCAAAGAGTATTGCTATCAAGATGTAAGATATTGGCTTTAATTTAAAAAATTAAGATTTATCAGCCTGAACCAACATAATACTTAATATAACTATATCTGGAATAGAAATTCCTCTAAAACAATAATGAACACAGATGGAATTTTGTCCAGGCTAGGGACAACCCTACTGTATTAGAGTCAAAAACACTCCATAGGCTTACTTCTTTGATTACATCTGAAATAATGAAGCAAAGATGAAACTTTGGTGCTTCCTCTCAAAAGAGTTACATCTGGTTTTCCCAGATGGTGAACAGGAAATTGCAGATAAACATTGGACTGTGGATAAAGCAACCATAGAAATCTCAGCCTGTTGCTGAGCACACAATAATAAAAATGCTTGGGGGTTACTACTGGCTCAAACTATAGCTTGTTTGTTCTCTTGGGAAGGAAAAAAAAAATCCAGAAATCAAGTTTTAAGGATCTCAATAAAGAGTTGGAACGAAACAGTGAATGCTTTCAGCACTAGGAATACCATGTAAAAAAAAAAAAGAAACAGGCTGCCTTCTAGGGTGCCTCCCATTTATGGATGTACAAGCAAAAGTTTATTAAAGCCCTGACATACATAACTTTAGAAATGCATAAAGGAAACAGGAAAGAGATTGTTTGCTAATGTGTAGGGTATTATTTTTAAAAGTCTGCTGTATTTTCTAATGCTGACATTTTATTCAGATTAAATTATCCTGATTTATTAGATAGCTCTCTGCAGTATGATTGGCTAAAAACCAAAATGCATCACGCTGAAGCAGTGTAATATTTGCTTTAATGTCCAAGGTGGTAGACATGTCTTGTGAAGTCCAAACGGACAGCTCTGGCCCAGCTGTGAATGAAATAAAACAGTTCTCTTTGTGGCTGTAAGAAAGGTGTTATTTTTTAATATACCAACTGTACTGTGATACTTAATATAACCCATTATCACTTACGGTGGCTCCCAATAGCATGATTACTGGATTACTTTATTATTCAAAATAAAAGCGACTGTCTGTAGCAAAGCATAATCTTTCCATAATGCATTAACTACTCAACTGATTTCAGAAAAGGTTAGGCAGAGCTTGGGGAGATCTTTGAACTGAATGAGCATGTCTTCCTGGGCCAGTGGTGTAGATTAATCAGATTGAAGGTAAATCGGTAAAACTGACTAAGAACCTCAAGTTTAAATGCAGTTAAATAACTTCCTCATTTCTTTATCCTTAAAACTACCTTCTAATGGAGACCTAATTTTAAATACACAATTCTCAGGACTTCCTTGGTGGTCCAGTGGTTAAGACTCTGTGCTTCTACTGCAAGAAGCGTGGGTTCAATCCCTGGTCTGGGAACTAAGATCCCACATGCTGCTTGGTGCGCGCCCCCTCCACCAAAAAAAAAAAAGAAAAAAAAAGAACCACAATTCTCAAATCTAAGATGTTCCTTATATATAAACAGAAAGGAAAACATATTAAGCCTATATTTATCTGCATGTGTGGAATTTGTTTTCAGAGCATCACAAAAAAGAAAATTACAAATCAATCTCATGATGGTATTAAGGTAGGGATTATATTAACCAATTGGAATGAATCTTTCAATTAAGAAAGAGCCTGTGAAAACTTGCCTCTGACTTCAGGAAATTTTCATATTTTAAGCAGGTTCTAGTCCAGGTTCTGCCATAAAGAGGTTATTTCACATTGGGCAATCATTTAACATAGTTAGGCCTCAATCTCATTATCACTTAAATAATGAGATGATTATAGAATGAGAGGTTAGGTAGAAGATGGGCCTTCAGTTTCTTTCTGTAACCTAAATTCTATCACTCAATTCCGTTTTAACCTGGATTCAATATTAAATCTATTTATAAAGGTGCTATGAACATGTGCTTTTTATTTAGTGTAATTTATGATATTAATAAGTGCCATCTTTCATAATTATCGTAAAATGAACTCTTAGTTGATGATAATAATAGAGGGAGACTATGGACCAGAGGATCCAAAACTGCAGATAATTAGAAATTATATCGTTTCACATTGTCATTAATCTTTTACTTGGATTAACAGCATATCCTGCTTCTATTCACTGAAAACACAGTAGCTAGAAAATTGGCAGTCTAGGCATCTCTTGTGCATGATGACAACACCAGCATAAATATAATATTTATTTGGCAGATCCACAAAACAGACTCCATACACAGATAATTAAGAATTGAGTATATTATGCAAATTAGCATCAACACACATTTACTCAGCAAATATTTTAGGGTCTATTATGCTCCAGCCCCTGAGATGCAAATTTGCAAAACACATGATTCCTGGCCTCATGAAGCCTATATTCATCTAACTCTTCACTCTAACTCTGAACAGCACAGGGTCCTCACCAATCAAACATATAAGAAGGAGCGCTATTTTAAAAGATTTCAGAAAGGCTTCTGATTCATTCCAGTGCTTTATTAACTCTTAGCTAAAAATTTCTCTATCTCAAATCCAAATGTTTCATGCTTCTTCTCAAACTTCTTGTATTGTTTTCTTAATCTTGAGTACAGATGCATTTTTTTCTGAATTAAAACTATATATATATAAAAGTATTCAATTTCTCTTTTACTGCTGCAATACTTTTACATATTTTATCTATCTCAAAAGGCTTTGTTTTACATAGACAAAGCACTACATTCATATTACTGATTTTTAAATTTCATTTTCTACCCACTACACATCTTTGTAAAAAACTCTTCTGAATCTTTTCCAATCTGTTTTCAGTCTATTTTTTTAGTTGAAGAGTACCAGCTTAGATACAAGCATCTCATTTAAGGGTAGTAAAATAGTAAAACGAAATCATCATTCCCATATTCTATACATAGTTTGTTTTTTTAAAAAAATAAATTTATTTATTTATTTTTGGCTGCGTTGGATCTTTGTTGCTGCACGCAGGCTTTCCCTTGTTGTGGAGCATGGGCTCTAGGTGTGCGGCCTTCAGTAATTGTGGGTTGTGGGCTCTGGAGAGCAGGCTCAGTAGTTGTGGCACTTGGGCTTAGTTGCTCTGCAACATGCGGGATCGATCCCGGACCAGGGATCGAACCCATGTCCCCTGCATTGGCAGGTGGATTCTTAACCACTGCACCATCTGGGAAGTCCTATACATTGTTTTTATTCATCCTTGTACTTTCTTGACTTTAAAACTTTGGCACCTACTGATTCACAAGAAACACAATATAGTCTTTTCATCTTTTTATTTATATTATCACATAATTACCTCCTCTTCATCTTACATTTATATACTTTGTTTTAACCTTTCAGGTCTGTAATTCTGCTTTTGCCCTTATTGAAATCATTCAGTGATATTTCAGCACTTTTCCTATTTTCCTACCTGAAATGACATCTATTGTTCATTAGTTTGCATGTCCATCCATCACCTCTTCCCCATGTTCTGGAATCATATCCCCCATTCTTGTGGAGAGGAGATTACATATTAACACTGGTTAAGCTGATCAAGGCAAACAGGTGACTTCAGTTGGACAGTAAGTGCTTCATCCTTTGGCCACACTGATTGGTTCAGAGATGGGTACATGACTCAAATGGTCTTCCCTGTTTTCATGGTGGGTAAACAATACGGTTTTCCATTGGGAAACCAGAAGGACCACATAGGCTAGGAGCTGCCAGTGGCCTCTCTTCCTGCCTCATGGAGAAAGCCTGCCAATAATTAAAGTAACAAAGGAATCCAGAGGTGAGTCATGGAGTGAGACAGAACCCTGATGACTTCTTCTGTATTCATAGATGCTGAATCCTACTCTGCTCTGAAGGATTTTACATACATGAGCTATATGTTTTCTTATGCTACTTTGAGTTGGATTTTTGTCAATTACTTTTTTTTTTTTTTTTTTTTTTTTGTGGTACGCAGGCCTCTCACTGTTGTGGCCTCTCCTGTTGTAGAGCACAGGCTCCGGAAGCACAGGCTCAGCGGCCATGGCTCACGGGCCTAGCCGCTCTGCGGCATGTGGGATCCTCCCAGACCGGGGCACGAACCCATGTCCCCTGCATCGGCAGGCGGACTCACAACCACTGCGCCACCAGGGAAGGCCTGTCAATTACATTTTAAATACTCCAAGAATATGCTTCTAGGAGTTCCAGAATGCTAAAAAATAATTTTCACATTGTGAACATCAGGCTTAATACATATTTGATATAGTTGCTTATCTACTATATATTCAGTATGTCTGAGCAGTAAGACAATATGAGAAAAGGACATAAACCTCAGAATTAACATGCTTGGAATTTAGGGAGCATTAATGATGGCATTATACCCTAATTTTAATTGTACGAGTTTGGAAGGGCTCATACTAGTAGGAAAATTTGAGGCATTATTTTTTACCAACTGATAGCAGAAGGGTCTTCTTTCTTCAATGAACTTAAGCAAAAAAGCACTATATTTTAAGGTTAAGAGGTATATTCAACATTTCAGTTCCCTACAGCTCATCTTTCATCTGCACCAAAGTTAGTTCTTAGAGCCCTGGAGAGAATCAGGTTACTTATGTGTATACATCTAAAATGCTTGCTGTCACTGAAATAGAAATGAATTTATGAGATAAATCCTCAAGAGGCTAGTTAATTCTTTCTAGGCACTCTGCCTGTGCAGTTGCCCATGCCAGAAATCTGAGAATCATCCATGACTTTATTTTTCTCTTTCTAAATCAAATCAATCACCCAGGCCTGACAACTATACTGTACTTTATAAGTACTTCTTGAATTCATTCATTTATTTTCATCTACACTGCCACTGTCTATAGACCAGATCACTATCACCTCCTGCCTGGCTTATGGAAATAAACTTTCAACTCCACTGTCTGCATTCACTATTCCCCTACAACCTGTTCCTTATACAACAATGGTTGTAAGAGGGAAGCTTTTAAAAACGCAAACATAATAATGGCACTCTCTCTCTTAACCCTTCAGTGACTTTGCACTGTCATCTGGATCAAGTCCAAAATCCAATCTAGCCCTTGTTTATTTTATTCTGATCTAATAATCCTGGCCTTCTTGTAGTTCCTCAAATAACCTAGGCTTCCTTCATCCAGTAGGAGTAGGATCTTCCTTCTACCTAGAACACTGTACGCCCTACTCTTAACCTGATGATTCCTACTGCTCTGTCAGGCCTTGTTTTCAACTGTTACTTCCTCAGTGACATCTTTGACATCATGAACTATATCAAGTCCCCCCAATATATAATTTCATAATTTAAATTTTCTCTGGTAGAATTTATCCAAATTGCAATTAATCATTTTAAGGCCTATCTGTTTAAAATCTGTAAGCTTCCTGAAGGCAAGCACTATGTGTATCTTGTTCCTTTCATATTCCTCCTATTATAATGAAGAGATCATTGTTTATCTATCCATATAACTAACTTTATTCCCCCTCCCTCAAAGAACATATGACAATACCCTTCTCCCCTGACTTGATGGGATAAATATTGGGAGACAGTTGTCCCTGGGTCTCTCTCTTTCTGGATGGCTTGCAAACAGAGGCACTGACGGCTTTTGTTCTGGACCATCTTTTGAAGAATGTATGGACAGCTTTGGAAGGTGGAGATAGTGCTTCCTTGTGTAGTAGAAGGCAGATTTAGTTACTGTCTGGTATAATAAATATTTGTCCTTCCTGTGCAAAGATCAGATAGGTTTTCTTGCAGCCCGTTATAAAAGATTGGGGTTTCCTAAACTTGAGGGTCTTCAGCTGGGATGCAAATCCACTCTGTGCACAGCATCCACCTAGGTTGCCCTGAATTGCCCCTGTGCCTCTTGGGGCAGGTGGCAGTGGGCAGGGCAAGGGGAATTGCTGTAAGGAGCTGAACTGCTGGCTGTGTCAGGAGTATTAAAGTTGCTTTGTCTCTGACCCAGAATTCTCTTATCTGCCAGCATCCATGAACTGTGGCAGGCTAGGAAGGAAGGTAAACTTTTAGATGCTGAATTTCTGACAACAGGAGATCATCTATTTTTTGTAATCCTTAACAGTAAAAACAACGCTAAAACTTCTTTTGGCATCTGATTTCCTACTAGAAACTCTTATTTATTTATTTTTTTACATCTTTATTGGAGTATAATTGCTTTACAATGTTGTGTTAGTTTCTGCTGTACAACAAAGTGAATCAGCCATATGTATACATATATCCCCACTACTAGAAACTCTTAAGCCGTGAATTTTTCTTATTGAAGTATAGGAGATTTACAATATCATGTTGGTTTTAGGTGTACAGCATAGTGATTCAGTATTTTTTCAGATTATACTCCATTATAGGTTATTACAAGATAATGGGTATAATTCCCTATGCTACACTCTATACCCTATCCTTTTTGCTCTTCTATTTTATGTATAGTAGTTAGTTAAGCCCATACCCCTAATTTGTCCCTCCCCCCTTCCCTCTGTAACCTCGTTTGTTTTCTATCTGTGAGTCTGTTTCTATTTTGCATATAGATTCATCTGTATTATTTTTTAGATTCCACACATAAGTGATATCATGTAGTATTTATCTTTCTCTGACTTATTTCACTGAGCATAGTATTTTCTAGGTCCATCCATGTTGCTGCAAACGCAGTATTACATTCTTCTTTATGCCTGAGTAACATACCATTATAAATGTATATCACATCTTCTAAATCCAATAGTCTGTTGTTGGGCACTTGGGTTGCTTCCATGTCTTGGCTATTGTAAACAAGGCTGCTATGAACATTGGGGTGCATGTATCTTTTCTAATTAGTGCTTTTGTTTTTTTCAGATATATACCCAGCAGTGGGATTGCTGGATCATATGGTAGTCCTATTTTTAGTTTTTTAAAGTGCTGCCATACTGTTTTCCATAGTGGCTGCACCAATTTACATTTTCACCAACAGTGTTTGAGTGTTTCCTTTTCTCCATATCCTCTCCAACGTTTGCTATTTGTAGACTTTTTGATGACAGCCATTCTGACAGCTGTGAGGTGATACCTCACTGTGGTTTTGATTTGCATTTCTCTAATAATTAGCAATACTGAACATCTTTTCATGCCATTCTGACAGGTGTGAGGTGACACCTCACTGTGGTTTTGATTAGCATTTCTCTAATAATTAGCAATACTGAACATCTTTTCATGTGCCTATTAGCCATCTGTATATCTTCTTTGGAGAAATGTCTATTTAGATCTTCTGCCCATTTTTTGATTGGATTGTCTGTTTTATTGTTGTTGAGTTGTATGAGCTGTTTGTATATTTTGGAAATTAAGCCCTTGTCAGTTGCATGCTTTGCCAATATTTTCTTCCATTTCATAGGTTGTCTTTTCATTTTGTCTACTGCTTTGCTGTGCAAAAGCTTTTAAGTTTAATTAGATCCCATTTGTTTATTTTTGCTTTTATTTCTTTTGCCTTAGGAGACTGATCTAAGAAAATATTTAAGCCATGAATACTTAAGCTGAGGTACCAGGATGGGCTTCATGGGAATAAAGAATCCAATATATAAGCACTATTGTTTTAACAGAGTTCTTCAAAAGAGTAAACTGCTTTTTATTATATTTTCCAAAAGGCCAGAAAAAATGTTAAGAACAATTTAAGGGTATATGCCTTATCTCCTTATGAATATTTTATATTTATTTATGATATACTAGAATAGGTTGAAAAACAGCAATTTTTTCATTAAGTATGTTTTAAATGTCAGATATCTGTGATACTTAATCTAAAAATCCCAATTGGTCAACCTTTTTTATAACATATTTTTGTTCTTAAGTACTTGAAATAATGTGTGTGGTGTGAATATGTGAATCTTAGCTTATATGGTGCCTGGCATTATTCTAACAGCTTTACGTGTATTAACTCATTTATTACTTACAGCATCCATATAAGGTAGGTACTATTATTATTGTTATTATTATTATTGGATGTTACAGATGAGAAAACTGAAGAGCAAAGAGGTTAAATCACTTGTCCAAAGTCACACAGCTAGCAAGTGATGGAAGACTTGAAACTAGACAGGGAGATATATGAATTTATATATGACCTTCACACATAAGCTATATTGGCTTTTCAATTTGATTAAAAATTCAAGGTCTTACATATTGGCCTATGTGTGCTACTTGATTTGATTTAACTAAGTTGGGCTAGTTAATAATATAACTACAAAATAATAGCTAACCAATCACATTCTTAAAAATTACATTCTTATAATTTTTATTATTTGACAAAATCTAAGTTGGCCAAAGCATTTCAGAAAACTGAGATTAAGCAAAAATGATTCTAAAACATATGTTGAGGAAAAAAAATATCTGATTTCAAAATGTGATAAACAGAATTCTTCGTATGGATCTAATTTAGTTAGTAACACTTCTTAATAGGTCATTGGGAGGTAAATGCATGGGCCTCAACAGAAAGAAAAGGTGAGACCAAGGGAAGATTGATTTGCTCTTCAAAGAAGGTGAGAAAAAATTGGTTCCTTTCCAGGGGCAGCCAAGTGGGAGGTAGTGAAAGCTTAGGACATAAAAGACGGTAGAGGACAGAGAAGATATGAAAGCTGGATGATGGAAGAAGGACAAGGCTGGAAGATAGAGCCACAGAGAAAGTCTCTATGTTGCAGAAGACAGGAGAGTAATTAAAAATAGGGATGTCAAGCAAGATGTCCATTATACTGTTTTGTCTCCTCTTTATCCTGACTTATGCTTGTAGAATTTGGCAGGGCACAAAAAAGTAAAGGAAGTCTATGTTTTCTGTCTTTATTGATAAGAGAAAGAGAGAAGAAAATTCATGAAAGAAGCTAGATGCAGAGTGGAGAGGGGGAATACAAGAAATACAGGAATCCAAGCACAAGTGTTCATGGAGATACAGGTGAGGACACTGCACTCCTCACCTCTCCTGTGATGGGGAATCGGGACAAGTTCGCAAAACCATTAAATGGAAGGGTGACCCCGGAAGGATGGAGTACTTGATAATTAAAAGTTCTAAAAGGATCCTTTTTCTAAGACAAAACAGATTAATTGATGTTAATAATGTCACCCTTCTTGAGTCTCTCTTCAGATGTTCAGTAAACCTTGCTTCAGTGCAGTAAACTATGAATTTTTGTGTTAATTCTTCTATGAGTTTCGTGGTAGTCAGATTTTAATCTGCTTAAAGTTTGCATCCAGGTCTTATTGGAATGAAATGTTATGCGTTTCTATTTAGACTGACCTTGACTGGTTTTTACAAGTCTCAGAAAAATGTGTCGGTAACCTCCTAGCCTACCCTGGCCTCAGTCTTCCAGCTGCAGTTTGGAAGATTTAGAGAAAGCAATCACTGTTCCCATGTTCTTGGAAGCACTCAACCAAACATCAAAAGTTTAAAAATTTTTAAATTTTGGTATTCATATATAAAAACAAGTTATCACAAAACAGCAGCTGGTTGAGAATTTCTATATACTGAATTTTATTTCCCTTATATAAAGGAATTAAAATATTTAGTGACCCAAAAGAAGAAAAAAAACACTTTAAATGAACAATGTATTTGAACAATGAACAATGTATTAGAAATATGAAACAAGATCACTAATATTCTGAATATCAATTTAAAGTAAAAATGTGGAGGTGGACTTTAAGTCAATATGGTTGACTATACTGAATTCCCCTCTACTCCAAATAAATTACTTTAAAAATAAACAAGAAAAAATAAGTAAATAAACAAGAATACTAAAAATGTAAACAGATAGTCTAACTGAACATAGAACACAACAAATCCTTACATGCCAAAATTAAAGCCACACATTGGTCAATGGGGGCTGCAAGTCCTGTGACAAAGAGCAATCAGAACCAGGGAGGTCTGGTTTTAATGCCTGTGTGGAGGTGGCATGCCAGGGCTTTGCCTGCCAGCTGTAGAACTGAGTTATATGCAGAAATCTAGGACCTGTGGGCTTCCCTGGTGGCGCAATGGTTGCGAGTCCGCCTGCCGATGCAGGCGACATGGGTTCATGCCCCGGTCCCACATGCCGTGGAGCGGCTGGGCCCGTGAGCCGTGGCCGCTGAGCCTGCGCGTCCGGAGCCTGTGCTCCGCAACGGGAGAGGCCACAACAGTGAGAGGCCCGTGTACAGAAAAAAAAAAAACACAACAACAATTAAAAAAGTAAAAGAAATCTAGGACCCGTGAATGGCTGCCAAGATTCTGAAAGGGGAACCAGAAAAAATCTTTGCTCACTGACCTGAAGAAGTGGAAAACAGTTACCAGCCAGAAATTTGAACTCCAACCTCTACCCTATGTTATTTAGATGTGGCATCCAAATTCACATACTCATATAATCAAGAATATCAAGCTGAGAAATTAAGATACAATTGGTTTGGAACATGTTAATTGTATAGGACCCATTAAAGTGCACAGAGAATTCCTGTAGAAAACAACCCTTGTCTATCTAAACTAAAAAAAAATCATACACCACACAAGGAAATAAAGGTCCTTGTATCATTCAAGAAAATGTTAAAGACATTATTAACTTTAAAAATTTTGCTAAGTATATATATTCAAAAACTACACAAACCTGTAAGTAAAAATTGAATTGCTTAATTAAACCAATGAAAGAACAGCTAACAGAAAGCTCAGATTCACAAAAAATACAAAATGAGTTAGAAGAAATAACTCAAAATTTACCAACAATCACAGTAAATGTGTATTAAACCCACTAGCTAATAAAGCTTAGATTTGATTTAAGCAAATCCAGATACATGCCACATGAGATTTACCTAAAAATCATACCCATAAAGTTTAAAGTAAAAGGTCAGGAAATGCCACAGTAGAATAGAAAACTGGGATAGTAATACTAATGCAAAACCAAATAGAGGAGAAAGCTTATAAGCATTGATACAGATAAAAAGATATATTATTTAATGATAAAAAGAACAATTCCCCCCTGGAAGATATAACAATTTGAAACCTATATGCACCTAACAAGATAGTCTTGAAATACATAATGCAAACACTGATATAAGGTAAAATCAACAAATCTACAATCTAATTGGGAAATTTCATTTTTTTCAGAAACTGACAGATCAAGTTGACAAAAACAAAAAAGTTAGAAAAACAATGAAAGAATAAACTATATAATTAGGGATTTGGCTAAATACAATGTTTGATTATAATTAGTAGAACAAAATAGTTAAGAAAGGGTGGTTAATTATTCAACTAAAGAAAGTAGAAGGGGTCTTCCCTGGTGGCGCAGTGGTTGCGAGTCCCCCTGCCGGCACAGGGGACACGGGTTCGTGCCCCCGTCTGGGAAGATCCCACATGCCGCGAGCAGCTAGGCCCGTGAGCCATGGCCGCTGAGCCTGTGTGTCCAGAGCCTGTGCTCCACAATGGGAGAGGCCACAACAGTGAGAGGCCTGCATACCAAATAAAAAAATAAAGTAGAAGGAATACAATAATAAAGATATCAGCCAACATTTCTAAAATGGAAATGAATAAACAAAAACAGCAGAGAGAGATGATTCCAAGCTCACCTCTGCAGTCCCACTGCTACCACCTTGGGCTAAGTGGTCATTATCTCTTGTCTCTATTATTGCAATAGCCTCTTAACTTCACCCTGCTTCCTTTACATTTGAAATCAGATCCTGTCATTCCCACCAGAGCGGTCTCAGTGTAGACCTAGAGTGATGACACTTACCTATTTCCCTAACTTCTCCTTTCCTCTTTCTCTCAGTCACTCTACTTGGGCCACACTGGCCTCTTTTCAATCTCCACTCATACCAAGAATGCTCCTGCCTTAGGGCCTTTGCACTGGCTGTTCCCGCTACCAGGAATTTCTTCCCAGATACACACATGGCTAACTTCCCCACCCCCTTTAAATCTGTTCAGTTCTTATCTTCTCAGTGACACCTCTCCTATCCACCTTCTTTAAAGTTGCAACCCACATGCCCCCTCATACCCTGTAGCACTTCCGATCCTGCTTACCCTGCTCCACTTTTTTCCATAGGTTTTCTTAAGATACCTCATATAATTAATTATATTTTACATTTGTTTTTCATCTCTGCCTCATAAACTCCACAGGAGCAGGGATGTAGGATCTGTTTATTTTTCACTGCTCTCTTTTTATCCCCATCCTAATCACTTAGAACAGAGTCTGGCGTACAGTAGTTATTCAGTGGAGTTTACTAGTCACCTTAATGAAGTGTAATTGTTTAAAAAGCTACTTCTTTGAAAAGACACGAACAATCATTGGCATTTCTGGTCATTAAAAAGAAAGAAAGCCAAAAAACAGTGTTAAAAATGAAAAGTGGGATGTAAATTTAGGTATTAGAAAATAATATCAAGTACTTTATGCCAAAAAATTTGAATATTTAGGTGAAATAAACTGTTTTCTAGAAAAGAAGTTCTAAAGTGATTCAATAAAAATAGAAAACATGAATAGACTAAAAATTATTAAAGAAATTAGAGTCAAAACTCACCCCATATTTTCAGGTCATTAAGGTTTTACAGGTGAGTGTTAAACTTTTATGAAAGTGATAACTCCATCTTATACAAATAATATTACAAAATAGAAAGTTCTTCACCTCATTTTTTGATGCTACCATAACTTGAGTATCAAAGGGCCAGAAATATATGAGAAGGATCATAATAAACCGATCTTGCTTATGAAGATGCATGCAAAAAATCTAAATTAAATATTAGTAACTTGAATCCAAGAGTGGACCAAAACAAAGTAGGGTTTATCCAAGGATTTCAAAGATAGCTTAACATATGGATATCTATAAATATAATCTTATCATGCACAGATTATAGGAGAAATATCATGCAGCAATTAAAAGAGTATGATCTTGGTACAGGGATAAGCAAAAGGAACAGAAGAGTCTACCCACATCCGAAGGGGAATTTTAGTATAAGACAAATAAATGGGGAAAGAATAAATTACTCAATAAATGGTATTGAGACAATTGGTGGCTATTTTTTAAAAAATAAATCCCTACTTGACACCACTCACAAAAATACAT
The DNA here is from genome assembly GCF_026419965.1 of Kogia breviceps. Classification (NCBI taxonomy): domain Eukaryota; kingdom Metazoa; phylum Chordata; class Mammalia; order Artiodactyla; family Physeteridae; genus Kogia; species Kogia breviceps. The sequence continues at coordinate 72,667,292 of NC_081313.1, read as the reverse complement.
TCCAGATAAATAAAATATCTAAATGTAAAAAGTAAGACTTCAAATATCTTAGAAGACAATATAAAAGATTATTAATGGTATCGGGTTAGATTTTTTTTCTCAAGCAAAGTACATGTTTAAGGAAAATATTGTTTAATACGACTACATCAATTTGAATATTCACTAGATACACAGAATTAAAAAAACAAGGGAAAGACTGGAAGCAAATATTTAAGACAATTGTTATCATGAAAAAAAGTTATTCAAACTCCTAAAAATCAATTAGAAAAGGATAAACTATCTATTGGAAAAATGGGCAATTATTTGAAAGGACCAGTTACCAAGTGTCGGCAGAGCTGTGGGGATATGCTCATATATGTCTGGTGGGGTATAAATGGCTGCAACCATCTTCAAGAGCAATTTGTCAATTTCCACTAATGTTTGAGATGTGCCTCCATTCATTTCTAGTTGTAAGTCCCTGAGAAATTTTTATTTTCTGCATATGCACATTTTTGCATATGCAAATGTGTTCAATGAACCACTATTTATAACAACAAAAAATTAGGGAAAATCTACATGTCTATCTATTGATAGTTAACAAATTGGAGAAATAAATCATATTCTATTTATACCTTGGCATATAGGAGAATAGTTTAAATAGGCAAACTAAAGGTATACGTACCATGTTGGAATAACCTCTAAAACATTACATTGATTAAACAACCAAATGGCAGAAGGATAGGTACATTTAAATAAATCAATATTCTATGTAGCTCATAGAGTATAAAAACACGGGTAGGGCTTCCCTGGTCACGAAGTGGTTAAGAATCCGTCTGCCAATGCAGGGGACATGGGTTCAAGTCCTGGTCTGGGAAGATCCCACATGCCGTGGAGCAACAAAGTCCATGCACCACAACTACTGAGCCTGCGCTCTAGAGCCCACATGCCACAACTACTGAAGCCCGTGCACCTAGAGCCCATGCTCCACAACAAGAGAAGCCACCGCAATGAGAAGCCTGTGCACCGCAATGAAGAGTAGCCCCTGCTTGCCGCATCTAGAGAAAGCCCACGTGCAGCGACAAGGACCCAACACAGCCAAAAATAAAAAAGCAAAACAAAACAAAACATGGGTAGAGGACTTCTCTGGTGGCGCAGTGGTTAAGAATCCACCTGCCAATGGAGGGCACACGGGTTTCAGCCCTGGTCCAGGAAGATCCCACATTCCACGGAGCAACTAAGCCCGTGCACTACAAGTACTGAGCCTGCACTCTAGAGCCCGCGTGCCACAACTACTGAAGCCTGCACGCCTAGAGCCCGTGCTCCGCAACAAGAGAAGCCACCTCAATGAGAAGCCTGTGCACCGCAACGAAGAGTAGCCCCTGCTCGCTGCAACTAGAGAAAGTCTGCACACAGCAACAAAGACCCAACACAGGCAAAAAATAAATAAATTTATAAAAAAACCAAAAATAAACATTGGTAGAAAAGATATACAGTAACCTTCATAATATAGAGGATAGAAAGGGAAGTTGAACTGTACCTATGTAGTATGCCTTTAAAAAAGAAAACTAAGAAAAAAGTCTAATGTTTTCACTTGTTGGACTTTCGTTCAGTCATGTTCAATGAGTCTGGTAAGTCTGGGAGAGGCTGTATTTAAACAGTCTGGTCCTGGATGGCAGAGATGTCTTAACACTGGGGCAGGGCAAGGCATCACCAGATGATTAGGATGTTTCTAGTATGTTAGATTCTGGCCATGTTTCAATGGGCCTTATTGCTGGGAGAATCAGCTTAGGAGCAGGACGTGAGTTGGGTCAGACAAACAAAGCGCAAAATAAAAGGATACCAAAACCAACCTTAAGAATATCAAAGACAGCTTAAATTCTTTTGAAAATACAGCCACAAGTAAATAAGCAAGCAGTCAAGATGGAATGGTGAAGCAGACCTCGGTAAATGTAATTTTCTGGCACAAACCTGGCGCCAGCCATGGCTCTGTTTGAAACTCTAGGTTCTATGGGGTCAGGCCCTCTATCTAGGTTTATGTAGATAACTGGGTATGAGGGTGAAGAGGGATTTTGGTAGGAATCCTTCCCTACAACATGATCCAGACAGCCTCAAAACAGATTCAAGAGCAGGGATGTATAACTCTTCTTTACTCATAAATCTGTCTTTCTACTCTTTTTACAAGAAACAAAAAGAGAAAAGCTGAAATTCAGCCATTCATTGGTTTAAAGAATTCAAAACAAAACAAACCACTGGACCTGAATAGCAAGTGGTCTCTAGTGTCTTCTAGTACACAAAGCCCGTTATTTAAGAAATCCCGATTTAGAAAACAAATTCCATTAACAACAAAAGAAAGTCTGCTGGCCTGGTAAAGCGTAGAAACCAGCAGGCTCTTAAAAAAAAAGTTCATTGTGAGATTCAGTATTTACACCACCAACAATATTGTCAATAAATTAGACTTACTATTGTACAACGCAGGAAAAGAGCAATGTTCCTTGTTTATCTTTGGCTGCTGTTTACTTTTTGCTCTGCTGTGGGAAAGAGAACTCAAACAATGCTAAGCTTTTCCTTAATGAGATCCTGATTAGACAGTCTGGACGAAGGTATAAAAGCACAGTACACCAAAACAGTAGAGCAAAATTAAAATCTTTGTCACCCCCTCCCCTACAAGCACAACCATCAAGTCACTCCAGGTTATCCTCGGCACAGAGCTGAGCCTTCTCATTTCAATGACCTCCCTCTCGTCACTGACTGCCTGTCCCAACTAACCCAATAACCTTCTGATGCCCTTTCTCATGCTGTTCCTATATCTTTCCATATTCTGGGGTGGCCTTGCCTTGTTCCCAAACAAGGAAACACACCCACTGTATCTCAACTTCTCAGCATTACACCAAAGTAGGCATTGTAAAGAATGTGAGAGATTTAACCTGTATGCTTGTAACCTAGGTTCTATGATGATGTTTAGGAGCCCAAGAACACTACTGAATTTATGCCTGCACGTTTCTCAAGAGAGAGAGTTCTGAGCTTTCATTAGATTATCAAAGAGGTTAGCAAACATTACTTACTCCATTAATTATTTTATGGATTGGAAAATGAATAACTGAGAGATTGTTCCTTTCCTCCAGTCAGGCAGCTTGTTAATGGCAGGGAGAACTGATTTCTAGTCCTGTGGACTTTTGGTCCTATCCTTATCACACTATAAGAGCTGAGGTTAACTTGTCTTCATGAAAACATTCATTCTTACTGATAGACGAGGTATTTGACTAAGGCTTTCAGTGTTCCCATCTCCCACCTGCCAGGTCTCTTTGGCATGCCTCTAAAATCCACTCGCAGCACAGATGGCTGTGTCACCTATGAGTTCAGGAATGTTCATGTTCAAAGTGCTATTAAACCTCCCTAAGAGCTTCAACATTGAACACATTCCTTCTATTAGCTGAAATCCAAGGAGGCACCAATCCAAAGTTATCCCTAGTTAATAGCATATACTTATTTTCCTACTATGTCTCAATATCGAGCTCAGAGATTTAATCTTGACATTTTCCATTTTTCAAGACTTGTGTTCCAACACAGGGAAAGGGAATTGCACCAAGATAGAAAAATATATATTATGTAATAATTAAATTGCAGGATTTTTAAATAGTAGTTTGGTTAATGTTTCCAAAGCAACACAGTGGTTAAATACTCTTTGACTGCTTTATTTTTAATTATTTTAATTTAATTAAGTTTAAATTAATGCACAGAAATCTCTTGTATTCCTATACACTAACAACGAAAGATCAGAAAGAGAAATTAAGGAAACAATCCCATTTACCATTGCAACAAAAAGAATAAAATATCTAGGAATAAACCTACCTAAGGAGACAAAAGACCTATACTCAGAAAACTATAAAACACTGATGAAAGAAATCAAAGATGACATAAATAGGTGGAGAAATATACCATGTTCTTGTACTGGAAGACTCAATATTGTGAAAATGACTATACTACCCAAAGCAATCTACAGATTCGATGCAGTCCCTATCAAATTACCAATGGCATTCTTCACAGAATTAGAACAAAAAAGTTTACAATGTGTATGGAAACACAAAAGACCCTGAATAGCCAAAACAATCTTGAGAAAGAAAAATGGAGGAGGAATCAGGCTCCCTGATTTCAAACTACACTACAAAGCTACAATAATCAAGATAGTATGGTATTGGCACAAAAACAAAAATATAGATCAATGGTACAGGATGGAAAGCCCAGAGGTAAACCCACACACATATGGTCACCTAATTTATGACAAAGGAGGCAAGAACATAAAATGGAGAAAAGACAGCCTCTTCAGTAAGTGGTGGTGGGAAAACTGAACAGCTAGCTACATGTAAAAGAATGAAATTAGAACACTCTCTAACACCATACACAAAAATAAACTTGAAATGGATTACAGATCTAAATGTAAGACCAGACATTATAAAACTCTTAAAGGAAAACAAAGGAAAATCTGCTTTAAAGCATTTGAAAATATTTAATCTTGTCTGTAAGTCACAGAAGTTTCCTAAATGTTAGCAGAACAGTAGGCTAGGGGTTTAAAGCACTGACCCGGGAGCAGGTTCACATCCCAGCTAAGCTACTTGTTAGCTGGGTGACTTGTACAAGTTTTACGTCATTACTTTGTGCCTCAGTATTCTCATTTCTAAAATAGATATGATAATAATAGTATGTACTTCATAGCAGCACTTTGTAGTAAGCATTCAATAGGTATTTATTATTATTATTATTGTTAGATGGCATTTTCTGGGTTATCATCTCATCAATATAATATGCCCAATTCTTCAAATTTGTCACCTCTGCCTTATTGAGAATTGAGGTGCTTTCATGTGTTGAAGCTCAACTGCTGAGCTTTTCTATGTACTATGCCTTATTTTTTACTGGTATATCCAAAGTTCCTGGGCCAACCACAGTGGAATAAGAGCACTAAAACTGTTCTTTCTATTCCGTTTGGGCTATCAGTGGAGGTACTGGCATAAATGCAGTGGCCGTTCATGGAAACAAAAATTAAGAGTTTTTGTGGTGTCTTTTCACTGATGCTGACTGGTGATGGCTGTGGTTTGTAGGCTGAATGTTGTGGCAGAAGGGAGGGGAAGAATACAACACTGGCTTTGTCTTTTGCCTGTGGCAGTCCATTGAGAGATCAGTGGAAATAAACCTTATTTATCTCAGAGCTTGCCTTTCCTCAAGGTCTCTCACAACCAAAAAGATCCTACATTTTCAAAAGTAATTACATCCATTGTTCCAACTCTGTCCACAAAGGTCAATCATTTTTATCGTAAATCAATCCCAAGTTCTTTTAAAAGTATTTGTGCATCCATTTTGATAATTGGTATTAAAATGCTTAACCGTCAGGCTTAGGTAAGACATGGCCTCAAAATCTTCCTCCTGACCTTGGGCAACTTTATTGTTTTACAGTACACTACCTCCTGATTTTGTCCCTGACGAATTGTGGGATTTTTATGTAAGTTAGCTAAGTTCTGCATGGGGGAGGAGGTGGGGGACTGTGAATGGAGTAAATGGAAAAACAGAACAGAGAACCAAGGGGATGCTAGAGAGAAGAGAGGGAGAATTATGCAGAATAGGGATATGTTACTCAGTGTGTAGTAGGTCTCCTACTTGGATGGATTGGGAATGTTCTCGAGGTCGCTGGGGTTGGTCAGAGAACGTTGTTATAGGCATTCAACTTTCCTAGTCTAATGAGAGCTCAAAAAGCTGCAGTTTGTAACTCAGAAGTAGCAATGGAAACTTTAAAGCCTTTTATCTTGGCACAATTCCCAGGGAAGTGGATGTGGAGACCCACTGGCTACCAACACCATTCTGTGCAATTTGACGCTTTTCATTTGGTAGAATTTTGTTGCCAAGGCTATTGCATCAAGTTACTGAAATCTCAGTGGATGTAAACTGTCTCATCTGTCACTTAGCCTGGCGTGAAATTTAAAGGGCATGCTTTCTCCTTAAATGAAAGATTTAACCTCTTTAGCCCATTATGCAATATGCAGCATTCTAAACCCTACAGAAATGCTCATGCTTTAGTTTGTGTCTATGAGAACTGATTTTTTTTTAAATCAAAAAGTAAAAGTTTTAGTGGAACCTAGTTGCCCTCATTATGAAATATGCACATATTCAGAGATATATTCTGGGGATTAGGAATTTAATTTTACATCTTTTAATCATTTTGTATAGTTGTTCAGTTTGTTAATATGTGTAACTGAGCACTGCTCTTAGTTAAATCCCAGGAGAGAAACAAATCGCTGCTGATTTATAGAGGATGTAAACAAAGGTTTAATGTTTTCAAACCCTAAATGTTGGCAAAGTAAAAAGAGCACTTAATACAGCATTGCCTTCGGGTTTATTAACCTACAAAAATAATTCAGGCAATAGAGCGATTGCTTCCCTTTCTAAAACAGGATATTACTAACACGAATTTCCTTTCTTCATCTAGAGTGAAAATGCTCAAACCTTCAATTTCATTGCCATTCTTCTCTGTCTCAAAATCATCACACAGTAAATAAGGCTAGTAATACCATGGAGGAAATGGCTAAGATCATCAAGAGAACAAACAGCTGAGACAAAGCGATGCTACGAGGTTGGGCATCCATAGATGAGGAATTCAACTCTGGCTGCACATTTAAATCAGCAGGGGAGTTTTTAGAACCTACTCACATCTGGGCCCTAGGCCTTAGGTGCAGAAACTGGTTTAGTACTAGTTTCAAAAAGTGATTCTAATGTATAGTCAAGGTTGAAAACCACTGGTCTATAGGATGAAAACCATGAAGGGATAAACTTTAATGTGTGAAGTTCTCGTATGGGTAGTTACTAGTTGCTATATATTAATTATTACATTTACATTCTAAAAATAAACAAAAATAATATTTTAAAAGCATTTAAGTAACACTGGTTTTCATCCCATCTCTGTCAGTATAAACACTTGCATTTTCAAAAAAGGAAATGTAGCTCTCAGGGCTCCAGGGGGAAGCTTTGCTAGGACTCTGGGTTCCCTGTCCCCTAAGCTACCCCTGCATCTTGGGGGTGGCCTAGGATCCTTTTGAGATTATGAGATAGAAAACATAGGTGTGGATATGATTTATTTTTGAACCTGATACCAGAAAGCATTTCCAGATATCTTTCACCCACTATTCTTGGGCAACTAAACCCACAACAGTTCAGGAAAATTAACAATTCTCTAACTCAAAAACCATACAAAAGAAAGGGAGAGGAAACATACACCTTTTAATTTGAATATATAGCAACAATTGTATTTCTGGTGTCAGGTCCTTGTTTTCCATTCCATTCCCACTGCATCTCTAAGTAAGGTCTTTATCACCTCACCTTTACCACTTCTTTAGACTATCACACTTTTCCCCTGGGCTTTGATATCCCACCCTTAATTCAGCCTGTGAACATCTGCAGATTAATCTTAATGCTCTGAGTATGTAGTACTTGTATTAAAGTCATAGTTTAACTACATGTTACAATGTTTTAGTCATAAGACTGTTTTTAACATTTAAACACTGGCCTTATTAACTGTAAAACTGTAACATGTAAGTTTGCTTATAAGTAAGGGTTTCTGTTTAAGCATCGATCCCTTTTTAAAATCATTAGATCTTAAATTCACCTGCAGGATCTTCAATAGGGAAAAAGAAATCACTTCTAATTTAACTCACACAGAAAGGAAGTAAGACCTGAGACAACAGGGAGCTTAAAAATGACAGAAATAATCATAGGATCTCAAATTTCCTTTCAAAGTTCCCAGGATTTCACACCTAAATTTAGGTTTTGTTAGCTCTTTTGTCTTCTTTAAATGTAACATGGTAAAACATCAATACAGAAAGCTGTAGGCTAAAAGTGTAACTTGAAAACCTACTGGAAAAAATTTAGTCCTCACATTAAAGGAAACTAACTTGCTGTATTCATCTCCCCAAAATTGTATCTCTACCAGTAATCAAGCTTATCTGTGACCCAATTCTAGCTGCTCATAAATGGGGGTGGGGTTCCACAAGCCCCACAGTTGGACACTTGAAGGATTTATGAACCTATAAATGGATGTTAGCCATTTCAAGAAAACAGAGGCCAAGCTAAACTCTTAGCTGTCTTTATTTAGCCTCGATTACAAGCATTACACAAATAAGAACCCAAATGTATTCAGGACTTAGAAAATTGCTTAGAGGCTTTCCTTTCCATAAATCTTCAAGCACAGGGGGTACTCTATGTTGAGCATCTGAATCAAATCTTTCAGTCAGATTTTTTTTCCTGATGCCTATTTTCATGGCAGGAAAAAAAAAAGAAATCCTTAGAAGTCATAGAAAATTTTTATAGCTCAACTATTCAACTCTCTCTGATGGTAATCTCAGTGGTTCTTCACACCTGAGCTCCATGTACATTCTATAAGCAGTTGGATGTATCTAAGCTTAAGTCTAGATTTAGCAGAAATATGTTTACTTCGCTATAAATTCTACTCATAAAGATCTGTTATCACAGAACTGAGACTGCGTTGATACACACAGTGGATGGTTGAATCGGACACATAGGCTACAAGACAGACAATGATTATGCTATTTTAACCAGTTCAAAATGGAATTGTTTTGAAGGTGGTGATTACTCTATGAAACGTTCCACTATTAAAAAAAAATTTTCAAAGTGTTTTGCATTGCGTGCTATACAACTGCTTGCACAATTTGACAATCTGTCACTGTATTCCCATCCTCAATTGTCATTGTACTGACTGAGGACACTAATAACCGTGCTGCCCTATTCTCATGGGTAGGCAATCATTTAAAAAATGATCTTCACTGGCTCCCTCCCTGGATGTACGATACCTTGGCTCATATGAAGCATCTAAATCTGAATTCTGAGTGTTGCAGTTGCTCCAGGTGCAGATACTATTATGCTCTCAACCTAGACACTACCCTTCCTTTAAAATAAAATTCAGAGCTGCTGCAGTATTTTCTGAAAAACCAGGGCAAGGGTCACCATGGGCCTGTGCCACACAGATGTAATGATTTGGTGGTACAACCACACTATATCTACCTGCTGCCAGCCTTTGTCAAGAGCCAGTGTGATTTACACTTACCTTGGCTTTGCACTTCCTTGGTAGAGATTCACATAAAAGCTGATGAGATGGCACAGGATTATTTCATACAGGAAATGTGGAAGATAAGCAGTCTCTAACCTGGTTCTCTGTGTGGGCTTAATTAGGTCTCTGATTCTTTCATGGGCACAGAAATTATCAATCTCAGCTTTGATTTCCCCACCTAATATAAATAAAGCTGAGTTTATTAAACCATTTGATCTGCTTCCAGCCACTCAAATTGGATTTTATGTACTTAACTGTGTAAATACAACGTTGTGAGGAAATCGAGAGAAAAATAATACCGCTAAGGGATAGACAGTAGCCCTCAGTTAGAAATCAAGTCATATCTTACTTACTGATGAATGAAACTGACAACCTTATGCCATTCTGCATTATAGCCCCCCAAAATCAGTTGTGACAGTGGTAATTGACATTCTTGAAACAAGATAAAAATGAGGTTAGATAAAATAAAATATTTTCTTTTTGCAATTCTAAGTCCCAACAATAAAGTAACTGACATAAAATAATTGCCCTTAGGGATCCAAATCATTGATTTGTGTCTCTTTCTGATATGGAAATATATGCTCTAAATTTACATTAAAATTTGTAAATATATAAAAAGGACTTAAGAGAAAAAGCATGCTTTTTCTTTTTGCATACTAGTAAATGGGATAAGTTTGAAAGAATTCAAAGTTAAACATTACATATTTCAAAATACATGACATTCAATGAAAATATTTTATTTGAATTGTGATACAAGCAGCGCAAGAACTTATATGCAAAGTCAGTACCTCTTAAATGGTATTTCAGAAATTCAGATGACAAGGCAATGGCATTCAGTAGGTTTAATGTCCTTTAAGATGTCTCCTACTGGTTCATTCTCTTCCCAGTGTCTTTCCAGTGTCTCAATTTCTCTCAAGCCCTTATGCTTGCCAACTGAAATTCCTCAGCCTTACAGCCTTCCTTATGGACACGAACAATGGCAGAGGGTCTTCCACACATGCTTTGCTTTGTCTCACAGTCTACAAATGCCAGAATGTATTCCAGGCAACAGCATGATGGAAAGAATACACATTCAGTCCAAAGTCCCGACACTGTCATTTCCTACTTACATAACTTGGCACAGTTTACTAAAGGTCCTCAAGCTCCAGTATACCTGGAAATTTAGGATAACGATACCTCATCTATTATGAGACTCAAGTGGGATAATGTACATGAAAATAGTTTCTAAAATGGAAAGTCACATACAAATGGAAGCTGTCTGGAAAGTTCTTTTTTCTGTGATCCACTGATTAGGTAATGCAGGCCAGTGCCTATGTCAGCACTAAGGAAGTCACATAGTTTAGAGGGCTGAGAATGGAACTGGACTAGAATGTTGGATTCCTAGTCTCACTCCCTGGGATCAAGGCCAGCTTCCAAAAGCGTATACCCATGGCAACCCGATAAGAATCACTACTGGGACCTGCCCAGAAATAACATAAACCAGCAAACATTACACAGATAGTGGCATCAAATGCAATCTATGGGGAAGAAACCACAGTCATTGTTCCCTAACTATAAGCCATGAAGAAATTACATTTAAAAACGTTATTGTGGGGCTTCCCTGGTGGCGCAGTGGTTGAGAGTCCGCCTGCCGATGCAGGGGACACGGGTTCGTGTCCCGGTCCGGGAAGATCCCACATGCCGCAGAGCGGCTGGGCCCGTGAGCCATGGCCACTGAGCTTGCGCGTCCGGAGCCTGTGCTCCGTGACGGGAGAGGCCACAGTGGTGAGAGGCCCGCGTACCGAAAAAAAAAAAATTATCGTATTTTCTTTAAATTTTTCTTAACCATGACCTTTTTTGATCACCAAGGCCTAGCTAAGCCCAACTTACTTGATGAGAATTTTAAAGTTCCAGCTTCTCAGATGATAATTATACAACGAGGAAGTATTGGAGACCTGGGAGTGGGAGAGATGCAGAGAGTAGGAAATAGGTAGACAAATGAATAAGGAAATTCTCTGAGAAAGAAGAACTGGACCTCTCTCCACATATATTTAAATAGTTATGCAAATCTAAAGAGTTAAAATGTGAAGAACTAAAAATATTCATGTAAAAAAATGTGCTTGGATGATGGTATTTTCACCAACAACCATTTTATTTGGATGACATCTACCACAAAGAATCCTGGGTGTTTTATAATGAAAAATACATAACAAAGCAGTCTCCTAATCATCAGACTCCTATGAAAAAAGTGAAGATCTAATGGCATCATTTCCAATTTTTCCCCAGAGAATGAGAAAAATAACTAAGTGAATTAATGACACAGCAATGGTCAAGCTACCACATCTATTACCATTAGACAAGTGTACCAAAGAGCAATCTTAAATTGGTTTCATTTTACACTAAAGTGTAACATGCTTGCTTATTCAACAGTTTAAGGGAAGGGGAGATTATTAAAAGTATTCTAGCTAAGAATGGTTATCTATACTAGATCAAAGTATACTGCAATCTCACCAGAAGAGTGGGGATCAAAAAGCCCACTGCTATTTCCCTTATATTCCTAACCCTAGGATTAATTTCCTGTAGATTTTTACATATTATTACTTATGATGTACCTATGTAATAGACATAGTTGCTAGTTGCCTGCCCAGCATTTATTCCTTCTTCTTCTGGTCCCAGCACTTCAGAACTTCCTTTGAGATCCATGTGATTTGGTCATGGCTTACCTCACTCTTCCTTGCTCTAAGAATGGGCCTATGACCTGGCCAATTGATATCACCTGCTCCCCTGTCCACAGGGATAAGCTCAGAGCTGGATACTGACTCTATGAAGCCAATGAGACTCATATTTAGGACTTCTGCTAGAACTGTTTTTTTAAAAAAAATTAATTTATTTTATTTATTTATTTTTGACTGGGTTGGGTCCTTGTTGCTGCGAGCGGGCTTCCTCCACTTGCGGCGAGCAGGGGCTACTCTGTTTCGGTGAGTGGGCTTCTCATTGCTGTGGCTTCTACTTGTTGCAGAGCACAGGCTCTAGGCACGCGGGCTTCACTTAGCTGTGGCATGAAGGCTCAGCAGTTGTGGCTCGCAGGCTTTAGAGCACAGGCTCAGTAGCTGTGGTGCATGGGCTTAGTTGCTCCGCGGCATGTGAGATCTTCCTGGACCAGGGCTTGAACCCATGTCCCCTGCATTGGCAGGCAGATTCTTAACCACTGTGCCACCAGGGAAGCCCTAGAACTCTTGAAAAGAAAAATCTCTTTCATCTATATTGGTAGGATGAGAGTCTGAAGCCACCAGCTATCATGTTGCCACCATAAGGGAAGCATCTTGCAGTGATAAATGACTGAAAGACTGATCGCTATGACATGAGCTCCACGCCTGGATGGTGAAAGTCACAGTGCTATGACATCTTGAACCCCTGGATTCAGCAATGCCTGTAGCCATTCATTAACAGCACATCAATTAACATACATAATCTTTCAGGCTTATGCCCTGCCAGTTGGCACTGGGTTTCTGCCTTTTGTATTAGCATGAATTCTGAGTAATATAATCTTGCTTCATAAAATGTGGATATTTTTATTGAATCAGTATCAATGTACTTTATGTTTTACTTTTTTTTTTTTTTTTTTTTTTTTGCGGTACGCGGGCCTCTCACTGTTGTGGCCTCTCCCGTTGCGGAGCACAGGCTCCGGACGCGCAGGCCCAGCGACCATGGCTCACGGGCCCAGCCGCTCCGCAGCATGTGGGATCTTCCCAGACCGGGGCACGAACCCGTGTCCCCTGCATCGGCAGGCGGACTCTCAACCACTGAGCCACCAGGGAAGCCCCTCAATGTACTTTAGAACACTGCTTTTGAAAGGAATATCAATGGGACTATTGCATAAAAGGATTTCAGACTCACTTCTTTATTTGCATGAATATACAGTACATTTTTTCTATTCGCTGATTTAAAGCAAACATGAGATGCAAGACTTACAGTGTCTGTTACTTTTTAGAAGGGCAAAAGTTGCCTTTCACACCTAAGAACCCAAAACAAACACTATTTGAGGTCAAGATGTTGAGTAACATAATCTCAACTTTTCTATCAACATCTCTCTGAAGAGGCTCTGCCAAAACCTCTGTCCTACAAGCTAGTAAATCTCCCATATCAAGTTTACTTACGGCATCTCCCATGGAATCTACATCCAGGTCCTGGGACAGCAGACGGAACTGCTTGAGAAACACAGCTGGCTGCCAGAGCTGTCTGGAGCTTCAATTAACTCCAAGTAGTTAAGGGCAGGGAGAGCTGGCAGAGTATGAAATTGCATTCCAGAAAGCCCACCTGGGACTTGCTGCAGGACACCAGCTCTTAAAACAGACATGGTCAGAAGGGGCAGGAGATGGCTCAGAGGCTTGCAGAAAAGGTTTTCCTTTCCCTTTCGGAACCAGATTCTTTATTGGGTCTCTGGATGTTGCTTTCTTTTTAAATAAATATGGGAAACCCAGCATGTACTTGGCAAAAACTGGGTGGGGCTGATTATGAACAGTTTCAATAAGATACATTTGTTTTACATTGTCTTTCAGTGTATGACATATATTCTTTACTTTTGAACATGTAATTATTATAATTTTATTTCCATTAACAAGTTAGTTACACTGACTGACAGGAAAAGATTCTTTTGCTTTTATGTCCCTAGCTTTAAAACTTTAATTTGCATTAGAATCCTTCAAGGACTTGTTCAAAGTACAGACTCCCAGGGCCTACCCCAGACTTGAGGAATCTGAATCACTGTAGGCAGAGCCTAGAAATCTGAATTTTCAGGTGATACAAATCACCTGAGAACCACACACTGAGAAACATCATCCTGGGGCGAAGTTCACATCCAAGGGCACACTGTCATTTGTACTTTGCATTCATTCCTACTTTGTAAATGCAACAGCAATTTACATCGCTGGTGCCATATCTTCAACTTGATGCTTTTAGCATAAAATTTTATTTATCAAGAGTTACAGAGTTAATAATTTGAGTAGAATATTGCTCTACTTATTTTGTCTTCTCTCACCCCCAGTATTCATGCCATGGGAGGATAAAGTGTTCCTGACTCACGGCTGAAGTGGCAGCGCAATATAAACAGCTTCACTTCTCCTTCAGGTGACAAAGCAAGACATTTCACAGACTCCCATGGATCCACTGATCCATTTTAATTTGAAAAGTTAACATTTTGAGGGGCGCTTATTTTTTCCTCTAATTTTTTAACACAGAATTACAGGAAAGTGCCTGGTGTTTCACACTTTACATTAGAACACGTTCTGCCAACTGTGGTCTAAATGCAGTTTACATGGTTTGGTAGCTGATCAATCACCACTGCAAGAGAGAACATCTCTTAATGAGAAAAAATATGTACATAAAATTGAAAATTTAGCAAGAGCATATAGAACAAGGCTCTTCATGAGTCACATATATACATTTTGAAAGCCACACCTAAAGTAAGGCATGTTTGAAATACGTATTAATTCTTATAGGCTGCTAGGTACCACTGAATGCAATGGGACAATAGTTTCATAAATGGTTCTTCCATTGGAACTCCTCAAATTATAGCCTAAACATCCCTAGGTTTTACAATCATGTGACAGTCTTGAGTGACATCAGAGTCTTCTTCTCTGCTCTCTTTTCTCTTTATCCTCCCCTTTTCATCCCCATATACTCTCTCTTTTTACTATCACTGGGACTAATGTCAGAGACTACTTTCAATACCATACCTCCAATATCTATTAGAGTGCATGGCACATAAAAATGATTAATAAATACTCGTGAATGAATGAACAAGTGAATGAATAAATGAATTAAATGGCTTTTTCCCCCTTTGGTCACATTATCTTTTATTCCATCTTAACTTTACTCAGTCTCTGTACTCAAGGTGGAGTGTGTGAGGGTCATCTCTCATTCTTACCATTTGCCACAGGACACCTAAAATCCATCAACCTTGCCCTTGGCAAGCTTATGGGATTGATGTCTGCGTTCTCAATGGATGATCCTGAAGGACAGAGAGGTTTTTATGGAGTATCGGCCAGCATTTCCCTTCCCTCTAAAGTCCCAAGGGTTTCTTTTCTTTAATTAGTAGTCAGCTTAAGGAAATTCAGGTAGAAAAAGAGGCCAAGAAAGAGACCAGGGTCCTAAGTCTCGATCTGTGGAGGTGGGACTTTGTCTCTGCATTTGTGTGTGAAACTTGCAGGGGCTGGGAGCTGAGGCAGTGACTGGACTCCATGAGAGAAAGAACCCTCCAGGTTCTGGTAATTTCTGAAGAACTCCCCACCACACAGTGCCTGGGTCCAAACAGATAATCCATAAATCATTGCTGAATGAATAGAAGGCAATGTATGGCCCAAATCAGTCAATTAAAGGTTGATTAAAAATTACAAACAGATGTATATTTGAGTGTCTCAATTTTAAGCATATTTTAATCATCTGTGAATATACTTTATCACTAATCCTTTGTCAGACAGGGAGCAATTATTTCTTGTTTGCCGTGGAAAACATCCCCATCAGCACACTACTTGACACACAGTAGATGAGTAAGTTAACAAGGAGAGAAAAAGCTACATAAATTATACAAGAAAATATGTGATAAGTGCCATAAGAGTGTTTAAATAAATAGAAAGCTATTCACAGCAGAGACTGCCTATAATGAAAATGAAGCAAGCCTTCTAGAAAGTCATGGAATTCAACCCCATGGTATATATAAGATTTTAACAGACAAGTAGGAAAGGAAAACTGAAGGAGATTTATTAAAACAAATGGTATAAGCAAATGGGTGGAGAAAGGAAAGAGTAAGTTGTTCGAAGGGGAATAAAAAAGTATCCCAACTAGACTGGAACAAATGGAATGTCTAACAATTACAGACCAAGCTGAAAAGGTGTCCAAGGATACTGAAAGTCAGGCAAAGGGAAATCAAATTTTATGTAGGCATTAGTAGGAAACCAGTCACTAGAAGAATGGCAACAGGGGAAGGTAGACCAACCCAGCCCCAATTTTGAGGTTGATTTTATTTCAATATTTCAGATCATGGATTTAAGTGGTAGTAGTGAGAATGGAAAGAAAGGTCGAATGTGAGATGTGCTATGAAGGAAGATCAAAAAGAAGGGGAGATTGTATTTGACGTGAAGAAAGAAGAAGGGGAATGGAGTCAAGGTAAGTTCAGATACCTGGGAGAATTCTCAGAATTGAAGGAGATCATGGCTCATTTCCCAGGGAGGAAAGTGTTTTTAGTTTAAATGGATAGATCAGCTAATTGCTACTATTTTCAATGGAATGCCATCTGAAGCTGATAAAGTAGCTCTATTACATGGGAAACCATGTCTTTTTAGCACCACTTTTTTTTCTTACCTTACTAAATCTGCACAGTAAAAGCCTTTGTGAAAGGAAAGCATAAACCATATTATTATTATTATTATTTGTGTGTGTGTGTGTGTGTGTGGTATGCGGGCCTCACTGTTGTGGCCTCTCCCGTTGCGGAGCACAGGCTCCGGACGCGCAGGCTCAGCGGCCATGGCTCACGGGCCCAGCCGCTCCACGGCATGTGGGATCTTCCCAGACCGGGGCACGAACCCGCGTCCCCTGCATCGGCAGGCGGATTCTCAACCACTGCGCCACCAGGGAAGCCCATAAACCATATTATTAACAGATAAATTGACAATGATACAGGGATAGTAAGAGGAAGAATAGAGAAATTCAAAATTCATCACTTTCTAGATTTATAGATGAGTAATGCTGTATATGTACACAACATGCTAATATACTAATACATATAAAGGGTCCATGAAAGTAAATATTTTGAATTTAATAGTGTTCTAAATGAATGAGGAAAAATGTGGAGTGAAATCTCCTAGGATACAGTGTTTTTTGCCACTTAGTAAGGAGATATGACTAAATGAGGAAACTGGAAGAAAAGGAAATGGATACAGAACTATGTAAAGAAGCTGACTCCGAGAAATCAGAAAAGAGCTAGAAATGACACATTCATAATTATAAAAATGTTCAAATTAAAATTTGCTTCCTCTGGAAACAAAATAAAGAGTAACAAAACTTTGTGAAGCCTCCAATATGAATGTAAGAGAGTGTTAGTTGCCAAGTTTTCCGTTCTATGAAGCTTTAAGGTGCCACACATTTTTGGCCTTAAACATTATTATTATGAAAGTAATAGAGCAAGTTTGTGATAAACACAATCAGAAGCCTCCAAGGCAGAAAGTAAAGGCCTCTGACCTCTTTCCCCATCTCCTTCCCTAGAGAAAACAACAGTTAGTAGTCTCCTGTACACTGTTACAGATTTGTTCTATGCATACTAACATCTGTAATATAAATTGAATTCAATAAAATATGTTGCTATCTCTTTCCAAGAAATCATTCATTTATCAAATAGTAATTCTGCACTATGCTGAGAATCTAAAGTCAAAAAGTGTCTGGATTTTATTTTCAGGGAATTTACTATCAGGAAAGAGAGAGAAGTCAATTATTGTAGTACAGAACTTAGTAGTATGAGAATCATTACTTTGTCTAATGCATATTGAATATTTCAAAAATTTCAGAAAATTTTTAGAAATTAAAATTAACATATTTGAGTGAAAGGTGATTTCTAGATTTTCAGAAAGTTTCTAATGCAAATATTACAAGAGTTAGCCACGCATTTTCAGACAAGTCAGGCAAAGTTTCTTTATATTACAGAGTGACTATCACTTAAGGTGTTCATTCTCCAGTGGTTTTAATTACTGAAAATATCTTTGACCTAAAAATTGTCATTTTATTTTTGCCCCATCAAAAATCCACTGAACAACAGTGAACACTGATTCTCTATTTCCAAATATTTTAGGGCTCAGAGGAAAACAAAACTTCACTTATTATTCGTAACTATGCCTGTACAAGGGCAAACAAGAGTCAATGAAAAGTGCCTCAGAGATCATCTGATCTCTGAGAACAAGACTGGTGTTTTAACTCAGGCTTTGTGTTTAGTCAAGCATTTCCCCTTCTTTTAGAAGATGGACAGATGTATGCTCATATTTAGGTGGTTCTTTGATCTACCCTAGGAACTGCGTATGTAACTACCACTTCTCAGAAACTCTGAATGAGATCATTATTCATTACTTAGAAAGCCCGTGTGTCATGCTGCATTTAGCTTTTATACATTCCCATTCATTTTGTTCCCCTACTAACATCTACTTCCTACCCCATCGAGCTTTCAGTAACTCACATTAAAAGACTATTTTGTTTGTGACCTACCATAGACAAATTTTTGTGAATGAGATGCTAAGATGATGGCAGTGTTACTAGGGTGACCCTGATCCAGTCAATGTCCCTTTGTTTCTGTAACACCTTAATGGAACTCAGAAATAAAAGCAACTTTCAGTGTTTTTGAGACACATGAAATGCATACTTATAATTCACATAACTACCTTTAAATTATTGAAACATATTTAAATATATGGCCTTAATTTTCTGATGCTTTTAGTCCCTCTTCCTCCTTGACTCCAAATACCTGAAGGGCTATGATACAGTGTTTTGAAATCTACCCAATTTAGTGACACAGGCATTACAGCACAACTTAATAAACACATGTTATATAACTTTAGTTCATGACATGACTGATTTGCCACTCTTTTGACATTACAAAATGGAAAAAAAAGCTTAAATGGAATTCTTTTTATTAAAATCATACTCAAAAGTTACAGCTTTAACAAAAGAAAATTTGTAATTATTTTTCATTATTTGGCTCTAATTATCTGTCACAGACAGACATTTATTATATGACAAAGCAAACATCAGAGGTATGAACATTTGGAATAAAAAAAAGCATTCTGAAATCTCCCAGGGGTATATTATTTCATGTCAACGGAAATCAGCAGTAAGTCATTCTTGGGACTTGCCAGAACTGTATGGTTCTCCTTGTCTTGTTTCACTTCTGTCCAACAGAACCAGGAGGTACAATCTAAGGACATGTGGCCTGATTATGATGCTGGGCTAGTAAAACCTTATCAGAGGAAATACTGACAGATCTGGATACCACATCTAGTCTCTCCATCATTTCCTTGATGAAAGATCATTTTGCAGAGATCCTGAGAGTAGGAAGGTCATAGTTGCTTCCTTTCACCTCATATCTACATGAGGAGGAAAGTTACACTTGGAGGAACCTTAGGAAATAGTCAATAGTCTTTTCCCTAGTCTGTGATTCGCCCCTATGGACTACACTTTTTGAAGACTTTTATGAATTGAAGAGATAGAAAGTCACATATAAATGCAATAGATTATGAGGCTAACATCATTTATCAGCTTGGGGGAGGTATTAGCATCCCTACTCCACTACCAACATGATTTTTTAATAGAATCCTCTGAAAATGATTGTTATGATTTGTCAACATTTGCTTCTAAGGAACTACAGTGTTGTGCTAAGGCTGGCTTGTACAAGCCCATGAGAAGTGATTGTTAAATTTTCAAGAATTTTGTGAACCAGTTGTTAAACAAACCCATTATTAAAAATGAAACTATACAGACTTACAGTTAATTATATTAAAAGCAAAGGTAATAGGGGCTTCCCTGGTGGCGCAGTGATTGAGAGTCCACCTGCCGATGCAGGGGACACGGGTTTGTGCCCTGGTCCAGGAAGATCCCACATGCCGCGGAGCGGCTAGGTCCATGAGCCATGGCCACTTAGCTTGCGCGTTTAGAGCCTGTGCTCCGCAAAGGGAGAGGCCACAACAGTGAGAGGCCCGCACACCACAAAAAAAAAAAAAAAAAAAAAGCAAAGGTAATAAATACTCAAAACTCACCATTTTCTAATTATTTTACTTCATTTTATTATTACCCATGCATCTATTATATTCGTGTGGTGGAAATGTCATATAATGGTGTGCTATTATGCATCCCTTTCCATCTCTGTTTTCAAGGATGTCACACTGATAGCTTGAACCCAGCCATAGTTGGAACATTTACAACATGGAAACTAACTAATGCTACAATCAGTTGTGCTCTGCTCCATGCGCCACTTGTTAAACATTTACCAGCACAATACTGTTAGGGTGGGTTCCAGGATTACAAAGAAGAATAAGACCTTGCCTTCATAGAAATTATGACCTAATTGGGAGACAGGTAAATACTTAACTATAAGATTGTCTTGTAAGTGACAAAATAGGGGTTAAAGGTGTTACAGGAAAAGAAAAAGATGTAATTAATTTTGCTTGAGGTGTTCTTAGAAGGTCTCATAGAGTAAACAACCTTTGACTAGACCTTAAACATTGAATAAAAATTCACTAGCAGAGAAGAAGGGAAATGCTCTTCCAAAAAAAGAACAAAGGTAAAGCATGAAATGCCTTGGCATGTTTTGGAGAGGGCTAGTAATTGAATATGTGGAGTGCAGTGTTTCTGAGACTTTCCCACTGAGAACCATTAATGGCAAAGAATGAATGGGTTATTTGGGTCATCTGAAGCTGCAGCTTGAAAAGGCTCACTACTAAGAGATATTTCTTTAATTTCATCTATTTTGCCTTTAAAATTCATCAAAATTTTCCATCATCCTTATGTATTGATATTTTCACTTGGGATAGGGTTTGTCTTCATCTTCTTTTTTTCCACCTTGACCTCTCCACTAGGAGGGAAAAGGTCTTTCAACACATCAAGTATTTAAAGGCATGAGGGAATATCAATGTTTTGAAGGGAAATATTAGTATTTCTCGTATATGCTATGCTCTGAGGGTGTACGTACCCATTAATAATCTCCCAGGATGAAGAGAAAAATGGACAAAGATGCAGTAGCAAGATGGAGCAGGGCCAATGAGATAGAAAAGGAAGTAGAGAGATCAAGGAGGAAAAGCTTCTTGGAATGATTCTAAGCACTGAAAGCTACACTGTAGAGATATGTTTTTGAACTGTCCCCTAGACTCCAAATATCTATATGATAAGTTATCAGCAGACTTTCTTTCTTATAATGAACCAGTGCTGGATGTACCAGGAAGCTAATGAAGCTTAAGCTTAAACTTCAGGACTACTCACTTGCATAAACCCTTTTCAAGGGCCTGGGAATGGCCCAAGCAGTATGTTCACCTGGTTATGAGTTTTTGTAAAATTTTTTAAACTAAGATATTTTAATTGCAATCAGTTAAGACTGCTGTCTTTTCAATCCCAACTCTCCTTCTGTCACATTACCTCTTGCATTAGGTGATACTGGAATGACTGATAATTTGGGATGTGGCTAAGGGGAAGTTCAGATGGGAGTAAATTTCGCTGGAATGTGTGGGATATATTCATGTGGCATAGAGTCACTTCCATTTATGAAGTTACTGTTAGACATCATCCATGGTACCACCTCGCTGGGCATCAGTGGTGAGGACATGCAGGGTCAGAGGTTATATAGAAATATGAAAATGTGCAAATAAGTGCAGCCTTAGAAGAGCAGGGTGGAGGAACAGGTTTAGAATGTATATACTCAGAAGTTGGCCTGTAGAAAATGCTTCCAATTATTATTAGACCCCTTTTCTCTTCTGTCAGAAATATACCTAATGAATAAAATGATAAATACCCTACTTTTTTTTTTACTAAGACTTTATTTTTTTAAAACAGTTTTAGCTTCACAGCAAAATTGAGGTGAAGGTACTGAGAGTGCCCATTTATCTCCTACCCTTACACACTCATAGCTTCATTATCAGCATTCCCCATAGTTGTGGCACCTGGGTTATAACTGATAAACCTACATTGACACATCATAATCACCCAAAGTCAATAGTTTACATTACAGCTCACTCCTGGTGTTGTACATTCTGTGGGTTTGGACAAATGTATAATGATGTTTCCATCATTATAATATAATAAAGAATAACCCCTGGCAATCACTGATCTTTTCAGTCTCTCCACAGTTTGCCTGGAATCTGGATCAGCCCCTGTAAGGCCCTGTGCCTGTATTCCCACTCAAATGTCAGAGAGCATAATATTATGTCCAGTATAAAAATAATATTTTAATTTATGTACCAACTAAACTATTTTATTTTTACCCTAGATATTTAAATAAAATTAAACTTCAGGAAGGTAAGGCATTCCTATTCTGAGGCTCTATGACTCTGGGGCATTCTACAAGTGCTCTAGCTTGAAAAGTATAGATCCAGGGCTTAGCATACACAAGTGGATATGAACGGCTGAAAAAAACATAGGCGTTAATGGTGCTGCTTGCTGTTTAAAGGAGTTTGAATTTTTTTTTTCCAGAGAGTTGCTGAAGGGTTTTAAGCAGAACTTGTTTTAGAATAACTCTGGTGACAGTACAAGGAAAGAATTAAAATGGGGAGTAAATAATAAAATAACTGACTTTGAAGCTATTGCAATAGACTTTGTTCAAGACTATGAGGACCCGAATTAGACCTATGAAAGAGAACAGGACAGGAGGGAACAGGTTTCAAGTGTTATCAAAAGGATCAACAGCCCTGTGACTAACAGGATGTGGAAAGTAGGTGAGAGGAAGCTGCCAAAGATGACTCAATTTTCTTGCTTGAGCACCTAGAGGAATAATACGGCTGATAATAAGTTGGAGAATGCAGCATAAGCAGATTTTCACAACATAAGTAATAACGGCAAACAAATTAGAATTGCTGCCTTAAAAAGTTTTGTACACTTTTAAAATAGATTTGTTAAAATACTGTCAAATTTCTCTTTTATGAGTATCTTGGGCTGTCTTCTCCCCTTAGGAGAAGTCAATTTTGGGGTTATCAGTTATATCCTAGGTGATATTTTAGCAACAAATAGAATCTTAAAGCAAATCAAGTTAACCAAATATATTTATTGAGTATTTATTGAGCATTTACTCTAAAACCAGCACAGATAAGCTATAAAGTTTAAAATGAATTCTGAAAAAGCATACACAGTATGCTCTTTTAGTGGAGGATTAAATGTAGTATGTTACATTTAAAAGCAATTAAAAAATACAAATCAGTATTTCAGGTTTATAAAAGAGAATCAAATTATAAACCACTGAGGGTAGAAGAACTTTAAAGGTCATTTAATTAGCTTTCAATCAAAGCTTGACTCTCCCGGTCTCCCTTTTTGTTATGTCAGTCCTTCACACATTTGAAGAAAGCTGTATTGTGTCCCCTAAGACTTTTCTTTTATAACAAGGCCCTGCTTCTATTCATAAACCCCTACATAATGTAATTTGACATCCTCCTAACCACCATGGCCATTTTCCTCCTGACAGCCTAGGAAAATATGTCACAGATTACAATATTTATAGGATTCTCCTGATATATTGATATACCCCTTATAAAGGAAATTGGTCTAAGAGTATATGTTATCTTTTAGTTTATCACCACTTTCTTTTTTCTAAGTGCTCCTAAGTAATCAATTTAAGAAGATATTTTGGGAACTTTTTTCAGGAACAGGAAGATTGAGAATCCAATTTATGAAATTGGGAAATATTTGCTTATTCTCCATTTGTTCCCTAACTGTCCTGCATTCCTCAATGTCAGTTCAGCAAATTCTCTCATATTTGAATATCATCATTAATGCAGGAAGAGAAATGTGAAGTTATTTAGAACACTCAGGTGCTCTCATAAACACCTCTTTGAGGTTTCAAGTCTTTTACCAGCAGCCTTTTTTTTTCTTCCCTCTAGAGACTCTTTCTACTTGACAGAGAAAGGTAAAGCAAAATCTACCTTTATCAAGTTTTATTCTTCTAACATTAAATGCCTTCCTATAGTAGACATTTTCCTCACTATTTAGTGTGTCTTTAATCTGAACAATAACTTTAAATGGCCCCTCCTTCCCTTCAGTTGTCATTTTATCATGTTTTTTTTAGCAAGCCTCATGTCATTTGAGGTTTAAGGTTCCTTTTTCTTATATTAGCCATTCTTTTTCTATTAATGATATATTCCTACTTTCTTTCACTATGCCTGTCCTTGTTTCATTTGAGCCCACCAGAAAGAATACATACACCCTATTGATTCTGATGACTATCTTTCCCTTTTTTGTCTTTAAAATTATCTCAACCATTTCATTTGAATTTAATTTTTAAACTTTCTCCTCTAGTACTGTGTTTCCTTTTAGAGTCTCTGGTCATGAAATATTAATATTATCTAATTTTTGTCTGAGTGTTTTAAAATTGAGCTTCCTAAATTTTAGTGTGAACACATATCTAATTATGTTCAAGCTTTCCCTCTGTTTATCAAGGGCTCCATTTGGCAAAGGTTGATAGCTGCTGGATCTTACAGTTTCTATTTCTCAAATTGAACAGAATTATGTCAAGTTTGCCTCACTGCTTCCTCTACCTTCTGAGAAATTGTCAGATATTCAAATAAAATATCATCAGTTACTCTGTTTTAAGCAGAATAGGATTTCCAGTGTGCATGTGAGAGAGCAGCTATGGACCTATGGATAAGTCAAACCCACTGGGTTTAATCCCGGCTGTGCTACCCATAATTTTTCTGACTTTCCACCTCTTTGCACCTTAATTTCTCATGAAGAAACAAGTTACCTAAAAATTCCCATGGCATTCATTTAGCTAATAACAGCCAGGATCTCTATTGCTAGAAAGCTAGGCAGCTCACAGAGGTTTCCTTGTGAGGTAGCCAGAGTTCTTTTCCTCCTGCCAGCAGTCTACTCATCCAATTGATACTAATGACCTTTAGCCATTGTTTCCAAGCCTGCAGTTCACCAAATCCCTAGCAGCAGTAAGAGTAATGGGGACTGTGTTGGGCATGGTACTCTGAGAGGTACGGTTCCTAGGGAAGATGTATTTCACAGGTACAGAGACAGGAAAAACCCTGGCAGCAATGTCTGTTGGGGGCTAACATTTTTCATGTATTTTATCGGTTTAAAGTGTCAGACAACTAGGCTATGTAGGCAGATGAAAATGCCACTTCTATCCTAGAGACCTGCAGCAGAGGTATGCTATACATTATTGTTAATTGGGCTATTATTATGCACATAGACGTTAAATCAACCTTGATATTTAAAAAGATTATAACTAAGAACAAAGCGAGCAGAGCTAACCATCACAGCTTCATGTATTGGACAACAGAAGGCTCCATGGAAATCTCATTCTAGGATGAGTAAATAATTTTTGAAAAAATCAATGTGGGATACATGAGAAGAAACAGCGAAACCCCCAAAATAAAATAGTTTAAAAAAAAGATACTGATTTTGAAACTTATTAAGGTGCCAGAAAAAAAATTTTTTCTAACTGCTTAGAACTTCAATAGAATATAAGAAGGCAAAGCCTAAGGAAAAGAAGCAAAATAAGACCCAGACAAATGTTGTCTGAGGAACTGTCAAAGAAGCAAAAGAAACAGGGGAAAAAAATGTATAACAACTGAAATCTGCATTGGAAGCAGGGATAAGCAGAATAACAATGCAGAAACTCAGCTGACTAACAGAGCAGACAAACTTGAGAAGCTGTGGCAGGATGCATGGGAAAAAGTCAAACAGTTGAAAACAATTAAGTGTGATTATTATGATCATAGAAGACAAGGTATAGTGATAAGTGCTCATAATACTTTGTTATCTCTGATTCTAGAACAATGGGAAAATAGCAAAGAAAATGTATATGATTGAAAAACTCAATGAAGCAGAACATGTTATTATGTCTGTGGAGTTAAGAGCCCAAGTACCAGACACATTTAAAGGAAAAAATAGCTATAACTATATACATTCAGCCCAAATTTTTACATTATAGAAATAAAATGTTAAAGATCTACAAGCATCCAAGAAGGTAAAGAATAAATTTACCTGAATGGAAAAACAGTATCAGGCTAATCTCTGTAACACGAAATGCCAGATAATAATAATATATTATTTCCTGAGTTCTGATGTGAAAAATAATATCCAGCAAAAATAACAAATTATTTAAGAGCATAAGAAATAAAAAATACAGTATGCAAATGAATTAGCAAAAAGTAGAAAATGTCTGAGAGGAAAAAACACAAAGGGAAAAGAAATTAGGAAGAATATAATGCATATATGGGAGATAACAAAGATCCAATAAATTAATTGGTATTCAGGAAATAAAGAACCTCCTTAAATGGAAGGGAATAGAAAGGCATTAAAGATGTAATTGAAGAAAAATTTTCTGAAATTAAGGACGAAATAAATCTTCATGCTGAAAGAACACAAAACTTTTCTAAGCATACAAATAATAAGCCAAGAAAAATGCAGGAAAAGATGGATAGGTTTTAGTACGATTTAAAAACGTAGATCATAAATTGTGACAAATATTTCATCAAATATTACAAAGGATAATGTCTTTAATAGGGACAAAGCTCTCGCAAATCTATAAAAAAAATAGAAAAACAACATGAACAATTTATAAGAGAAGTACAAATGGCCGAATAAATATATGAGTGTATTCAAACTCCCTGGTCTCATTAAAGAAATAGCAATAGAAACGATAATAAATCACTGCATGTGATGGTTAATTTTATTTGTCAACCTGACTGGACCATGGGATGCTTAGATATTTGGTCAAACATTATTCTGCCTGTGTTTGTGAGGCTGTTTTTGGATGAGATTAACATTTAAATTGGTAGATAAACTGAGTAAAGTAGATTGCTCTCCCTAATGGGAATTTTTCCTACTTCATGGTCTTTGAACTGGGACATTGGCTTTTTTCCTGCCTTCAGACTCCAACTGAAACATTGCCTCTTCTGAGGCCCCAAGCCTGCCAGCCTCTGGACTGGAATTACACGATTGGTTCTCACAGGTCTCCAGCTTGCTGACTTTCCCTGCAGGTTTTGGTAATTGCTAGCCTCTGTAATCTCATGAACCAACTCCTTACAATAAATTTGTGTCTATCTATCTATCTATCTATCTATCTATCTACCTACCTACCTACCTACCTACCTTCATAACTACCTACCTACATCCTATTGGTCCTATTTCTCTGGACAACGCTAACACACTGCACTTACCTATCAAAACCATAAAGCTCACAATCAAGACTAGCACTGCTGTTGGGAGACTGGTACTCTTCAGAAACATCATTAAGACTAAATTTTTAACCTTTCTAGATGACAGTTTGGCAATATTTCTAAAAATTTCATATTTTTAATCCAGTAATTTCATTTCAAGAAATCTGTGATATAGAAATGTGACACAGCGCACATACTGCAGACCTTTTAAATATTAAAAATGAGGAAAGGGAAGAACTTAAATGTCCAATGCTGGGGAATGGTAAACACACTATGATAAAGTCCATCTTGAGACAGATATTGTGATGCCATTAAAAAAATGTGGAGATATACCCAATGGCATGGGAAATTCTAATGATATAACATTAAGTGAAATAAGGAGGAGATAAAACTGTGTGACCTCAATTTTACATAATAAAAACAAAAATCTATAAATCTAGATATAAACAGAAACATATAAACAGTTAGAAGTACTAATATTTGAATGATGGGAATATATCTGACTTTTATTTTTTAAATTATATTTTCTAAGTTTTCCATAATTTCTAAAACAATGATTAATTTTATAATTTAAAAAATATTATTTTAAGAAAAAAAAAAAGCAAGCAGATTCCTTGCTCCTGAAAAGCCACAAAGTAGAAAATATAACCCCCAAATCAACTGTCAGAAAATCTTTTTGAGCCAGGAATGGTTTTCTTAAGTCACTAAATATCCTGTTGGACAAACTGTTTATATTTGTGGGCATTTCCTTTTTCATTAGACTTTAACAAAACTTCCCCTACAAATAACTGATTTATTTCCTGAACTAATAATACATGATTGACCCTTTGTGGTTGTATGAGCTTTCTTAGATTTCCAAATGAGAGTTTTTGATATATTGCAAAATACCTTGTAATGCAAAGCATCTGAAAATGAAAGCTGATCAATTTTTTTCATTTCATCTGCAAAATTTTTAAAGAAAATAAGCAAGATGAAATGCAATTCACAAGCATCTCTCATTACAACTCCACCTCCTGCAGATTTACAATTACCTCTTTCCTAATGCTTTATTCAGCTTGATATTTCAAATGCCTAAGTTCTTAGCACTCTGCATTAAAATGTAATCATTATTCTTCCTGATTCTGCCTCTAGTTAATAAATTAGGATGAACACAGACTGAGATTCTTGTGGCAACACCTTTTCACCATTTTGACCCTGAGTAAATCACTTTAAATGTTCTCAATGTGTTAACTGTACCATTATTGTACTTGGAAAATTCAATTAGCACACAAAACATTAAAACTAATTCTCTGAAATAATCTGATATCACACAAAGGCTTATCTCATACATTAAAATGTAAATTTTCCTTACAAATGGATAGGAGAAAGATGTGTTAATAGAGAAATAAAAATTCAAGGGAGACAAAAGCTAATAGCCCTCATATAGTGCACCTCACCTCCAAAAAAAGTGAAAAAGAAAACAAGGAAACACTACTCTTCAAATTATTGGAAAACATGAACAATCAGAAAAATTAATGGAGAAAGATGGACAAGCAAGTCACAAAATAGATAAAAATGGTAAATAAGTGTATGCAATGATATATAAATGAGACGTGTACTTAGTATGATGTCTGATACATAATAAATGATGCTATTAAAACATGTATCTGTATATACATATAAAACATATCTACCTATATATGTATATATATAAACATATATGTCTATGTGTGTATGTGTATATCTGTCTATCTATCTATCTATATATCTACCTACCTACCTACCTACCTACCTCACGTTGGCAAACACTGAAAAAAAACTTACAATGCCCAGAGTTGTCAAGAACGTGGAGCAACAGGTTCTGTCATATTTTGTGATTTGAGTGCAAATAGGTGTGTCCATTTTAGAAAACGCTTTGGTAATATCTTTTAAAGTAAAAAATTACATATTCTTTTTTTTTGCGGTACGTGGGCCTCTGACTGTTGTGGCCTCTCCCATTGCGGAGCACAGGCTCCGGACGCGCAGGCTCAGCGGCCATGGCTCATGGGCCTAGCCGCTCCACGGCATGTGGGATCTTCCCAGACCGGGGCACGAACCCATGTCCCCTGCATCGGCAGGCGGACTCTCAACCACTGCGCCACCAGGGAAGCCCCTATATGTCTTCTTTGAATGAGCCATTCCACTGCTCAAAATTCATCCTATGGCAAATAAGAACACAAGTATACAAAGATACCTATATAGGGATACTCATTACAATGTTATAAAGAAAAACTGGAAATAGTCCAAAAGCCTACCAATAGAAGTTTGGTGAAATAAATATAATAGAACATTACAGTACAAAATGTGATTGATATATACGGATATAGAAAATTGTCCCATAAATAAAAAGTTGATTGCAAAACAGAACATATCCTGTTTTCATTGTGAGTGCATATTTATGTAGGCATGAGCATGTGCGTATGAATATACTAGAATATACATAGAGAAAAGGTAGAAAAATACATACCAAATACCTTTAATATGAAATTATAGGTGAAGTTTCATATTATAATATTGTTATAAGTATGGAGACTTGGAAAAAGCTATTACTGATACTACTGAGTAATCACAAATAAAAATATTTATATGACACTACTGTCCGAAAATAATATTAGAATAAATCTAGTTGTTTCTGGATATGGAAGGATACAGTTCCTCACCTTTCAACATACATGAAGCTAATGTTCTATTATTTTTTACAACCTGTGGCCTTACCTAAAAGGACTCCCTGGAACTAAATGGATACTTAATCTTTCACTTCAGATTGTATTTACATTTAGATAAACTATAAAAATACCAGCTATGGACTGAATGTTTGTGTTCCTCCTCTCCCCAAATTCATATGTTGAAACTCTAACCCCCAATGTGATATATTTGGAGATGGCACCTTTGGGAAATAATTACTGTTAGATTAGGTTATAAGGTGGGGCCTTGTGATGGGATTAAGGCTCTGAGATAAGAGGAAACACAAGATCTCTCTCTGCATGCACCAAGGAAGGCCATGTGAGGATAAGACCAGCTAGAGGGCCCTCACCAAGAACCTGACCTTGCTGTCACTCTGATCTGGATTTCCAGCCTCCAGAACTGTGAGAAATAAATGTTTGCTGTTTAAGTCACCCAGCAGTCAACGGTATTCTGTTGTATCGATCTAAACCAAATGAGATAGTATCATAGAAGACTGCAAGCTTTAGAGGCATTTTGTTCTCATTTATGACAAACACAAAAGAAAGCAAAATAAACCAAACTCCTGACTTTGGTTGATAAAAGCTTCTGAGTTTCAGAAATATTAAAGAGTGTATTATTTGTAATCCTAATGTCAAAGATGCAAAAGAAAATGATAGAAATAATTTAAATAATAGTTTCAGAATAACTGGAGGTAGTAAAATGATAAGCTGCCCTTCAGGAATTCATAGGGTCAATAACGTTTAGCCAGGCTTGTCTGATAGATTACATGTAATTATTATTTCACATGTGACACACATTCACAGACCCATCACAAGGCTGTCATGAACTGACCCCCCCCCCCCCCCGCAACCCGTGCCAGGTACTGCACATGCATTTTCTCTACAGGCATTATCTCACTCAATCCACATCACAATCCTATGACACACAGGTTTTATTATACCTATTCCACAGATGGGTAACAGCAAACTCTCAGAGAGTAACCGGCTCAGGGTCACAGAGCTAGAACATAGCTGAGCCAGTAGTTAACGTCTTGTCTATCTACCTCCAAAGCCTCTGCTCTTTCCACTGTGTTCTGATCAAGAAAAATTTTACAGCCACCTCCCTACACAGAGTGAATACAGTGAATTGGCTAAAGTACACTTTTTTTAGGTCCCTACATTTCAGTACCTGGGTGTGCCAAATATTAAGCACATTTACTTAAGAGTTGGATGCCTGTGTACTAGAAATAAGAGTCAGAGTTGCATCTGGCCATGGGTGCTTACTTATAAGTGTCAACCAGCTAGAGTGACTAAATAAATATTCTTTTTACTGATAATGCTATTTGGTGATGCTGTCTCCTTTACATAGAAGGATATCACAGGTAGATTTTAAATGAATGTTAAAAAATGTATAATTTTTACTCAAATATAGGACATGGTAGAATTGGTTTTTTGGATATCCTATATAGTATTCAATGAATGTTTATGGAAAGAAGGAGTAAGGGAGGTAATCTATCTATGAATTTGTCCAGTAATTACAACAGGTAAAATGACTCAGGTCATTTAACTTAGAATATTAAACTGATCACAGATAATTCTCATCTTTTGTCTTCTAATGGCAACTTCTCTTACTTGAATAAGAAAACTTATTTTGCTTGTGTATCTTAAGTAATACACCACATTATGGGGACACAGGTACAGAATACAAAAACCCTTGTAATTATTATTCAGATTAAACTGAATAATGGCAAAGGTATGCTAGACACATTTTAAGGCTATTATATGCCTTCTCTTCATTATCTATAGCTACAAGCAATTAATAAAGAACTCTGTCATTCTGTCTGACATTAGCCAAACTAGGTCACTATGGTGATATCATTTGTGGAGAACAGAATTTTATGTTTGTGGGTATATCATAAAGAAGTGATGAGGATTTGCAGTCCTCCATGTAGATGAATTTGAAAACCTACACACAATGGATAAAATCCTAGCTTAATACAGACTATCAAAATTGTTCCCATTTGATTTAGAAAGCTTAAACACACCAATTTCTACAGAGAACTAGAAAAAGTTATTGAGGGACAACTCCACAAAAAGAAACAGGCCCAGATGGTTTCACAGGGGAATTCTACCAAATCTTTTGAGACCAGACTGTCTCATGCACTGTTAAAAGGAAGAAAAACTTCCTAAGTCCTTTTATAAAGCAAGTAAAACACTGTTACCTAAACCAAATAAAGGCAGTCCAAAGGGGAAAAAAAAACTATAAACCAACATCATTCACGAATAGTGATACGATAATACTAAGTGAAATATAAATAAAGAGAATCCAGCTCCATATTAAGAAATAATACAATGACCAGGAGGGATTTCTTCTAGGAATGGTAGGTATGCTCTATCTAATAATATCATACATCACATTAATATATTGAGGTACATTAATAAAATCATATGCTTGTCTCCAAAGATGGAGAAAACTGGTGAAATTTGAAGAAGGTTTGCCATTTAGTTAAAGTGTTTTATCATAGTTAATTTCCTGGTTTTGATCACTGTACTATGGTTATATAAGTACATATATATATGTTCTTGAGTGAAGGATATATGTGAACTCTGACCATTTTTTCACCTTTTCTGTGTTTAAAATTCTTTCCAAAATAAAATGTAAGAGAAGAAGATGGATATAGATGGATAGATAGAACAAGTTTAGAGGAGAGATACTAAGATAGTGAAAAGATGCAAAAGCATGCTATATGTGGAAATATTTGAACAAATAAGAAATGTTTAGCCTGGAAACAAAATAACAGTGACAAACCGAAGGATTATTAAATCAAAATGTTTAGGGGGTTTTTCGGTGTGAATCCAGCAATTAGATTTTGAGCCAGAATCTAAAAGATTTCTACTCTATGTGGAAAGTCCTGGGAGGATATACATGCTTTCTCATAGAGGAGTTCAAATATAAAGTGAATGAACATTTGTCAGGAATTGCTGTAAAGATTACCCAAGGATTTTATGGAAACTGGATCCAGTGCTTTTTAAGGTTCTCTTTTCACCTAGGTTCCATCTTGCATGTGAATAAGAGGATCCAGGGACTTAAGAGAAGTCATGAGGGGTGTAAGTCAAAGCACCAGTTGGAATTTTTCTTGGAGAGATACAGCAGTAGTCAGAAAAGCTGAGGCTGGCGCTAGGAGAGCTAAAGCTAACATATGCTAAGGAATGAGGTAAGGATAGTAGAATGAGTTGTATAATCAGCAGCTATAAAAGGTCATATAAACTGAGTATGTTTAGAGTAAGAAGTTCAAGATGCTAACGAGTCTTTGAACAGGGGTTTGAATCATGATATGCCTTTGAGGACATGCCTGGAAGTTTTCCAACACTTTGATTCTATGATTCTAAGACTTTGTGGAGAAGCATACTCTCAATATTTTTTTATCTGGAGTTTGGAATAAATGGAAAATGAGAATTGAAAGCTGCTATTTCTATTCATGTATTTGTGTGTGTGTGTGTGTGTGTGTGTGTGTGTGTGTACACACCCATGTGCAATAACATACCACCCACCTGAGAAAATCCTTGAAGAGATCCTGACAACATCTCTGTTCCATAAACTTACTGCAATTTTCTCTAATCCTCAGACGATAGGTAAACAGGCTCCCTGTATTTATAAACATTTTTCACGATTCTCTTTTTAAGTAATTCAGTGAAAATAAAGACTCTCATATGATATCATACTTCCCATACAGAGCTGTATCTCCTACTTAGTTCTAATTTAGAATATACAGATTTGTCCTCTACGTTAACTACATTTCTCCTAATATAGCTAGCAAAATTAGATTGTTTTCAGAGGATTGAGTTATTTATAAAACAAGTAATTCAGTTCAGGAGCAGGATAATCAGAATAGGTTATAACTAAGATTTGTTAAGAATATCTAAAATAAAACATGATGCCAAAATATTAAGAAACTAAAATACTGAAAAACTAAAAAACTGTAATCAATTTTTAAATTAAGTTATGCATTTTTTCATCATGAGCAAACAAATTCTTAGCTTAAATAGAAGAGAATTCACTTAGGCCTTAGCACATAATAGTTATTCAGTAAGCGATTTTTTTCTTTAAGGTTGAATTCATACGACCTAGCAAGAAAGAGAAAAAAGCAAGTGTTGTGGAAGTATAAATAACCTATTATCTTTGTTATGTCATTTTTACTGTTACTGACATTTATTAATGTGTCAGGGTCTTACAGCTCAGAGATAGGAATATGGAGATAAGTAAATCTTCACTCTCCCCTCTGTATGACATGACTCTGCCACTCATTCTTAATCACTCTATCCTTCCATAGTCACACAATTGTGGCCCCAGATTAACAGCATATTATTTATTTAGGGACAATGTCTCAGGGCCATATTCCTTTGGCTTCTACCCTGGCTCTTGACCCTTCTGTATTCTCTTTCCTCTGCATTTGGCATGATAAAGCTAGGGATTTTTCTTCAGATTGTTCCTTTTCCTAGAGCAGCTGAGAAGCCAACCCAAGAAAAATCGGTGGCTACTTCCAAAGACACTAAATATACACCACGCAACAGAGACTACCTCTAGGTACTCTCAATAGAGTTACTTCTGGTAACCAATGGAAATCAATTAAGGACAGACTTCATTTACTTTAGCTTTACTTTAGTTAAACACTGTTCAATTATAAGATAAAAAAGAAAGCTAGAAGAATTTCTAGCAAAATTTTCAAGAAGTAATGAAAATGTCTTTAAAATTTTTTAAAGGTATAGGAAGCCTTCTTTTGTTAACTTTGAGCATAGTATAGTTTTTCATAGTTTCATAGCATTGACCGGCTCAGTGACAAAGAAGTGGTAACAAGTCTATATTGGGTGTTCTACTTCAGAGACAAAAGTAAATTTAAAATTTTATAGGCTCTTTAAAACCTTTCTCTAAATCATGTTGTGTGATTTAAATGTAGATTCAAAAATCCATTACTCTTGGTAAATTAGAATTTCCTCTATTATATATGTATAAGAAGACATTTTTCTTGTAAGATATGACATGCCTCATGCAGTATTTAAAATTTTGAGACATTAGTATCATTTGGTGACATTTTGCTAACCATATTACTGTGTAAAATTTTATTAGGTATATATTATAGAGAAAGCATGAAAATTTTCTCTAAATCCACATTTGTGTAAACTTGCCTTGGTTATTAAGGCTTTTCTTTTTTCCAGTTCAGATAGTTCCATCAAGGGGTAAATTAAGCCCCACATATTCTTCATAAATTATTTTTACCATATATTCTGTAATTCATCACTGACCTCCAGGATGAATTTCAATTTACATAGTTAACTTACTCAAGTATTCATAATATAGTATGATTGGTACAATCATAGGATTTATGATGGGTTCTGAGTCTACCAAGGTTATATATAAGAGGTAGTGTTTTAATCTGAAACTAGACACTTTAAAGAGTTGATATTTAAGTTGATGTTTAGAGGAAAAATAGGTATTTTTTTGGCAGCCATAAAGAAAGAAAAGTATTTGAGACATAGAAGATATAGTTAAAGGTATATGCATAGGAGGGCTTCCCTGGTGGTGCAGTGGTTGAGAGTCCGCCTGCCGATGCAGGGGACACGGGTTCGTGCCCTGGTCCGGGAAGATCCCACATGCCGCGGAGCAACTAAGCCCGTGAGCCATGGCCGCTGAGCCTGTGCGTCCGGAGCCTGTGCTCCGCAGCGGGAGAGGCCACAACAGTGAGAGGCCCGCATACCGCAAAAAAAAAAAAAAAAAAAAAAAAAAAAAAAAAAAAAAAAAAAAAGGTATATGCATAGGAGACCATGGGAAATATCAAATGATTCAGTTACAAAGGATAACTGGAAAGGATGGGTGGGAAGGATGCTAAAAGAAGCTAGTTCAATAGTTTAGAGTCAAACCGTGGACAACCTAACAATCCATGACCTTGACGGTAATGAAAAGCACCTCCTGGGTTTTAAGCATCAGAGTGATATGGTTATTTCCATTTTTCAAAATTTAGTGAATGGACTGTAAAAGGAAGAAATTAGAGATAAGAATACAAGTTAAGAGGCAACCCAACAGACAAGACAAAGAGGACACAAATGAACTGAAGAGATGGTGATGAAATAAGAGATGAAAATGAGAAAGTAGTAGGAAGACATTTAGGAGTTAGACTAGGAAACAATTTGTGATTAATAGGATGTGAAATGTAAGGGGAAAACAGTAGAAAACCTCTCAGGTTCACAGCATGGGTACCTAGGTAGATGGTGGACATTTCCTAGGGAATGTAGGTCAAAGAACACATTTAAGAGATTAATTTTAAACCTGTTAAATATAAGATAGCTGCATGTCATTCTGGTAAAGATGTTTATTGGACTTCTGAATAAATAATAGAAGTCCCTAAACAAACTCAACTTACAGAGATCTTCTCTGAAAAACACATTATAATAAAACTGTCAAAAATCAAAGACAAAGAAAGAATCTTAAAAGCAGTAAGAGAAGACACTTGTAACTTACAAGGAAACCTTCAAAATGCCATCAGTGGATTTCTCAGCAGAGACCTTAGAGGTACCCCAGAAGAGAGTGGGAGGATATATTCAAAGTGCTGAAAGAAAAACCTACCAACCAACAATACCCTACTTGGCAAAGCTGTCCTTCAGAAATTAAGGAGAAAAAAAAAGACTGAAGTAATTCATTACCACTAGCCCTACCTTACAAGAAAAGCTGAAAGGAGTTCCTCAAGCTGAAATGAAAGGATACTAGTCACATGAAAACATATGAAAATATACAATACATGTAAAGGTAAGCATGTAGTCAACTTCAGAATATTCTGATACAGTAGTTAGGTAGTGTATTCACCAGTTAACTCTACTAAACAAGTTGAAGGACAGAAGTATTAAAAATAACTATAGCTACATTAATTTGTTAATAAATACACAATATAAAAAGAGGTAAATTGTGACCCAAAAAAGAAAAGGAGAGGAGTAAAAGAGCAGTTTTTGTATGCAAATGAAGTTGACCAATAAAACAGACTGTTATATCAGTAAGATATTTTATGTAAACCTCATGGTAACCACAAAGCAAAAAACTTACAGTAGACACACAAAAGATAAAGAGAAGGGAATGAAAGCATATCACTATGGAAAATCACAGATTCAAAAAGGAAAATAGCAAGAGAGGAAAAAGGAAGAAAGGAACAATAAAATAGGCCAAAAAACAATTAATAAGATGTATTAGTAAGTCCTTATCGATAATTACTCTAAATGTAAATGTATTAAATTCTTCAATATAAAGGCATAGAATGGCTGGATAGATTTTTTTTAAAAAGGTCCAATATATGCTGCCTATAAGAGATTCACTTTAGCTTTATGAACACACATGGGCTCAAAGTGAAGGGATGAGAAAAGATATTCCATCAAGTGGAACTGAAAGTGAGCAGGGGTAGCTATACTTACATCATACCAATAGACTTTAAATCAAATGGTGTAGCAAGAGATGAAGAAGGCCATTATATAATGATAAAGGGTCAACTTATCAAGAGGATCTAATAATCATAAATATATATGTACCCAACATCAGAGAACCCAAATATACTAAGCAAATACTAACCAATCTGAAGGGAGAAGTAGACGAGAATACAATAATAGTAGGAGACTTCAACATCCCACTTTTAACAATGGATATATCACCCAGTTAATCAATAAGGAAATGTTGGACTTGAGCTATTCTTTAGACCAAATGGATCTAAAAGACATATAGAACATGCCATCCAACAGCAACAGAATATACATTCCTCTCAAGTGCACACAGAACATTCTCTAGGATAGATCATATATTAGGCCACAAAAAAGTTTTAACAAATCTTAAAAGACTGAAATCACATCAAGTATCTTTTCCAACCACAATAGTATGAAACTAGAAATCAATTAAAGGAAGAAAATTGGAAAATTCACAAATATGTGGAAATTAAACAATATACTCCTAAACAACCAATGGGTCAAAGAAGGAATCAAAAGGGAAATTTTAAAAATCTTGAAACAAACAAAAATGGAACACAATATACCAAAACTTATGGGATACAGCAAAAGCAGTTCTAAGATGAAGTTTGTAGGGATAAAAGCCTACATGATGAAAAAAGAAAGATCTCAAACAACCTAAGTCTAAACCTCAAGGAACTAGGAAAAGAAAAAACTAAGCCCAAAGTTAGCAGAAGGAAGGAAATAATAAAGATTACATACTGTTGGTGGGAATGTAAATTGTTACAACCACTACAGAAAACAGTATGGAGGTTCCTCAAAAAGTTAAAAATAGAACTATCATATGATCCAGCAATCCCACCTCTTGGTGTATATATATATATATATATATATATATTTATATATTTTTATATATATATATATATTTATATATTTATATATATATATATATATAAAGGAAATGAAATCAGGATCTTGAAGAGATATTTGCACCCCCATGTTCACAGCAGCATTATTCACAATAGCCAAGATATAGAAACAACCTAAGTGTCTGTCCATGAATGAATGCATAAAGATGTGAGATATATATTTCAATATATACAATACACTACAATATTATTCAGCCACAAGAAAGAAGGAAAGCCTGCCATGTGCAACAACATGGATAGACCTTGTGGGCATTATGCTAAGTGAAGTACTTTAGACAGAGAAAGATAGATATTGTATAATCTCACTTATATGAGGAATCTTTAAAAAGCTGCACTCATAGAAACAGAGATTAGAATGGTGGTTGCCATGACCCGAGGATGGGGAAAGTGGGGAGATATTGGTCAAAAGGCACAAATTTCTAGCATAAGACAAATAAGTTATGGGGATCCAACGTGTAGCATGGTGACTATAATTAACGATAATATATTATATACTTGCAAGTTGCTAAGAGAAGAAATCTTAAATGTTCTTAACCACACACACACACACACACACACAC
Source organism: Kogia breviceps (assembly GCF_026419965.1). Lineage (NCBI taxonomy): Eukaryota > Metazoa > Chordata > Mammalia > Artiodactyla > Physeteridae > Kogia > Kogia breviceps. The sequence continues at coordinate 72,628,688 of NC_081313.1, read as the reverse complement.
ACACACACACACACACACGGTAATTATGTGAGGTGATGGAGGTGTTAACTAACCTTATTGTGGTAATTAGTTCACAATAGATGTGGGTATCAAAGCATCACACTGTACTACACCTTAACCTTACAAAATTATATATATGAATTATATCTCAATAAAGCTGGGGAAATGTTTTTAAACAAAATAAATACATAGTACCTGGCACATCGTAAGCAAAGCAAATAAAATAAATAAGATAAATAGAATAAATAAAAACAGAGAAAAGTCAGATAAAATCCAAAAGTAAATCAAGAAGATGAGTCTAGAAATTGATTAAATTGAAATGAAATTGAAAATAAATGCACAAATGAGAATATCAAGAAGTCAAAAGCTGAACTCGAGAAAAAACAGTAATATTCATAAACACCCCAGCAAGACTGATGAGGAGAGGAAAAAATAGTGAAAGAAGACACTAATTGTCAATATCAAAAAAGATTCATTACTACGGATCTTACAAACACTAAAAAATTTGAATGGTTAGATGGAATGGAAACATTCCTAGAAAAAAAGACAATTTATCAAATTGACACAGAAAGAACTGCATATGGAAAATATGAATAGTTCTATATGTTTACAAGAAAATGAATCTGTAATTAAAAGTATTCCTACAAAGAAAACCTGAGGCCTAGCTGGCTTCATGTGTGACTTCTTCCAAACTAATAAAGAAGAAATAACACTAAACTTGCAAACTTATTCAGCTAATAGGAAAAGAGCAATCACTTCCTGGTTTTACGAAATTATCATAATCTTGGTTCCAAAAGTTGACAAAAACATTGTAAATATAACAACTTGAGCATATTAATACATTAGAGATCTACTTAGAGAAAATTCTTCACTAAAAAGAAAGTTTTATTACTGCAAACAACCACTGCACAACAGATGTCCAGTTATTTTACAACCACAAATCCTATCGTCTCCAGAGAAAAGGCATGTTTTTAAACGATGATATAAGTATACAATATTTTACAAAAATAACATGGTAATTTATTCTTACATTAAGATTAAAGTAATATCAAAAATACGGAATTTCTTAAAAACTGGAATAAATTCACATGAATATTCTATGTGAATGAAGAAGAAAAGTAAACTATACTACTTACAAAGGTTAGTCACTTTTGGTTGAATAAGGCTATAATTTTAAGATTGGGTAAAGGTTAATATATTTTACATTGCATTTATTATAGTTGAGCTGGTAATAAAAAACTTTCTGCAAAAGCCTCAGAAGGCAAATATTTTAAGAATCAGTTGATTTGGACATTCTTGTATAACAGTTTATTTCTCTCTTAAAAATCCTTTTAGAAGCATCAAGAGAGAGTTTCTTCTAATTAACATCACTTTCATCGGGTGATACACACCCATTTATCCAGACTGGGTGTGTATACATGTGATGCTAAAACTGCTGCCAAATAACTCCAATCTTGCCAGGGAGCTCATGAAAGAGATGGCTACTGGCCACCAGGACTTGTCTCATGGTTACTTTGTACTTGACAAAGAATGATGCAGAACTTTCTGAAATTAATCCTGGCAGCCCAAGATTTAAATTAATGCCAGGAGTAGTAATATGTCATCATATAACTGTGAAAAGACACAACCATTCCCTTCTAGAAGACCAGGCTTTTAGAATTTTATATCAACAAAATATAATACTATATTTCAATACTATTGTTGTAATGCTATAAATTAATCAGTATGAGGGAATCTTACTGAATTGCAATAAAAAGACTAAATTACTATATATGGTGTCTCAATGGGTGTGTGTGTATTACATAGCTCATCTCCTTTGGTTTAATGTGGTATGGGATGTTAATCTGTGATTGCCCACGTGTGAAGTATATCTGCATACATCAATAACAAGTGTTGATTAAGTATATAATGGATGGTCATAATTGATCAGAGGCAATAATAATATGAAAATGACTTCTGCTTATATAGTACTTTTACTTTAAAAGATTCTTTACATCTATTAACTAATTTTTATCTTCACAATAACCTGTGAGATAATTCGATAATATTGTCTTCATAAGATTGTGACTAGGCTATTCTTTCTTATTTAGAAATGTTACTTTTTCCTCTAAATCCTCATTACACCAAGGGAGTTGATTAAGCTTTATTACCACAAAGTTGGGTTTTTTTTTTTAATGTGGAGTCAATAAAAGGCGCTGAGTGGTCCTCAAGGTTGTAAGATACCAGATTCAGGATTAAGGCGTGCATATATATGTCTGTATAAAGATCCATTAGATTTCAAGACTACAGTGTACTTTAATAAGAATCTGTCAGAAGGACCCAGCTGACCTTGCCTCCTTCCCATGTACTTTTGCAGACACTCTCCATTCACTCTGATAGTCTTTTGGTATTTAGGGATTTTATGAATGATGGTGCCTGCCGTACTCCCCATCCCCCCCCCCCCAAATATCAGACTCCTTAGATAACATGCCACACTCCAAATTTGTCACTGATTCTATTCTTCACCAAAATTTTCATAGTTCCCTGATTTCACTAGGTATTTTTGTTTGTCCCAATCTAACAAACTAAATTATGGTAAAGTATAAATTGCTGTGAACTGTTTGATACACCAATTCACCTGAGAAAACTGCACCTATCAAAGGAACTGGAGAGGCAACAGATTCTTATTTATAGAGCTAATTAGAGAAAGTAGAGATTTAGAAGGTGTGGCAGGAAGGCAAAGGTCTTCACGGTGCTCCTTCAGTCAGACCCCTTAGTCAACCTCTCCCACCTTCTACCGGTAAAGCAGCCTGGATACAGAAAGGCTGAGGAGGCAGTGTGCTCTGCCTGGATGTACTTACAGGTCACCGTGGATGAGTCCATAGATCTGCGGCATGCTCTGATGATAGATTCCTCTCAAAATAACTATGAGGAGAATCACCACAAAAGCTGGAAGTCCCCAACTCAGAAGAAAAAACAGCAGATACCGCCTTTCTGTGTGTTCATCATTCATCACCAGCACGTACCAGAAATTCACAGACTAAGGAAAGAAGCAGAGCATAAGATGAACAGGCTCTGGCCTAGTGGCACAGGAAACACACTCACCTGGCTTAGGCATAAAGGGTGACAACAGATCAACAAAGGGCCAGGCTCTACTCAATAACTATAGTTTTGATTTGATTTTTAAAGTCAGTTCACATATTCATTTTTTTCATATACCCGAGAAATTCAGGGTATCTCAAAAGTCTGAAAACATTAGTAAATACTTTATTTACTGTACTTTATATTTTGCTTAATTTGTTTTGATTATGACGATTTGACTCAGTCATAATCGTCTGTGATTGTTCTGTCAATGTCTTTGAAGAAACACACACATACTCAAACTTACTTTCCATATGAACAGCTTCATGATGATAAAGAAGTAAATAGTCCTATGTTCCAGGCTTTTAAACAATTTTTACTTATTGAGGGCTTATCATGTGGTAGAGTCAGACACTTGTTCCAGGGAATGGGGATATAGTTGTGACAACAGCCCCAGTCTCAGTCCCAAGTGGGAGACAGACAAGTAAACAGAAAATGTTTGCACAAAGAAAAATGTACTGTGATGGGGTAGGTTTTGCGGCCATTCTCCTTTCTCAATTTACACTCTCTCTTTTTCATTCATTCACTTGATAAATGCTTACTGAGTGCTTACTAAATTTCAAAGGCCCATCCAGGCACTGGGGCTATAACAGTAATAGAGGTGGTAGAGGTATTTACCTTCTTGAATCTTACTTTCCAAACAAATGGGAAGAAATCATTAAGGAAAACATTTATATTTATATCACACTTTATATCTGTTATTTCTTGTCTTCTTAAGATAAAAATATAAAAGGGACAAGTGTATATAAAGAGTGAGGGGGATGAAGGGATACATTAGATAAATAGAAGAAGGAATCCGAGGCCTGGAAATGTTACTATTGGCCCCAAATCACACCTAGCGTGTATATAAGCCAAATCTAGAACTTATATGTTCTGCCTTCTAGTATTCTTTTCCCATGAGATCACTTATGTTTTATTATCCTTTGTTACAGAAACAACATTGAAAGTCATATCATACATATTTCACACAATGATGCTTATCCACTAGATAAATCCCCTTCTCAATTTCATATCATAGAGTGTGAGTACAGATTAATCATATATGTATATTTTATACATTAGTGACAACGATCCCAGAGCAAGTGACAACAATCTCAGTTTCTTCATTTGTACAACAAAGCTATTATAAAGATTACATAAGACACTACATATAAAGTGCTAAGCACATAGTCAGCACTAAAAACTGTGACCACCTCACTTAAATCTCCTATTAGGATGTCGGACAGTGTGAAAAACCAAAGATAAAGACCAAAAGTAAGCAGCGATACAATGGAAACTCTTCTATGTGAAGAACAACATGCCTAATGTTCCTGGTAAGGCTTTCAGACAGTTTACTGAGGCCTCCAGGTAAGATTCTATCTGAACCAAATTAGCCTTGAAGGTTTAGTATTGATTGGCCTAAACCAGGAAAGGATAAAAATGTTTGGTTACTTGAAGATTTTTGTCTCTGAATTTTATTTCCTGTCAGCACTCCATATCTTTATGTACATCTGCATCTATCTGTAATTATGAAGGATGTTTTGAGTTGCTGCTTATGTAAATTTGTTCTAACCTCTTTTTAAAAATTATTAGGTCCAAGAGGCTTTTTTCCTCCTTTTTATTATTAGTGTAGGGACATGACTCAAAAAGGTGGGACTGTATCAAGTGTCTGATGCTGGAGTGGTCAATACTGCCTATTTAGAGAATGAAAATTCATGCAAAGTAAGGATGATTAACCCATTTCTAAAATAAAAGTACAGATTATTTATCTTAACTCGATGTTGTGTGTATCCTTATAACATGGTAACTCAGTGGTGCAGTCGCTGGAAGAATCAGGAAGGAGCGCACAGATTGGTAAATGACTTTTAAGTTGATTCATCATGATAAAGATTGGGGCATTTCCAAAATGTCCACTTTTACACAGATGAATATTAGTTCCATCAGTTAGAATCACTGAACGTTTCAGCAACTGTCTGACCTTTACCACAGCCTCAGATAAGACTGAGACAAATGTAAATTGCTTGTTAGATTTACACACACAATGCTTCTGCTCTAAAGAGCACAAGGTACAGGGTCACTGATTCTTGAATACTCAGTTAAGCAAATCAAGCTCCAAATGTCAGAAGCTTTTGTTAATTTAAAAAAAAAAAATCTCTTTCCTTCTCAAAAGAATCCAATCATTGAGGTATACTCTAGGGACAGTATTTACCACTATATGACTTTTTTTTTTTTTTGCTAAAGAATGGAAACACTATGTAATGAAACAACATCTAATTATTCTGGAAATACCATATGGCCTAAACCTAAGATTTGTGTTGACTAACTCACTTCAAGTTTTACTTGAATTTTAAAATATTTTAATATAGTATGTACGGTAGGTATATTTTGGGATGTACGCCTAGGCCATCAGTGCTCTTTCTCTGAACCCTGTCTCCCCCTTCACCTTCCCCCACCCCCTGCCAACATATGCAGGGTGGGCTCATGACCCTGTTCCTCTGCCCACAGCTGTGGATCTGGTGACAAAGCCTGACCAAGGCTGGACCAATCATCTCTCATTGAGTTCCCTGAAATTTTGTGATAGTTAAGCTGGTCAACTGAGAAAAGAAAACATATGAACTTTAGTGGTGGAAGTAGCCAAAAGCACAGTGAAGATAGAAAGTGTGTTTGCAGAGAAGAAGAAGGGACAAAGCCTTCCATTCCTACTCACAGCTCCTTGAGGTCCAGCTGTACTTACAGAACTTGGGTTCAGTGAGTTAGCCTATATGCTTATTATTCCTTTTATGATTTGAACATTTGCTTAGATTAACTTAGTTTTTCTTCACTGTTCTAAAAACAGTGAGGCATATATTGCTCCTCTGAAGCACTTGGGTTAAAAGCTCCAGTACTGCCATTCTCCACAATAAGGTGGGAGTGGAACATTTGAGATACATTCCTTTCCCTGTAATCGTGGTTCCTCCTTTGTAATTGAAGATTAGAGTATCAAGAGACCATTATCTTTGCATAATATTTTTATGTTGCCAGATATATAGCATATGTGCCTCAGTATCTGTGTTTATCCAATGTTAGAACTAAAGGAATTATGAAAATTCAGTATAAGTTAAAGGTGTCACTCTCACCAACATGCTTCATACTGACTGAGCACAGCTTACCACACTTACATATTTCTTGCTAAAGACTAAATGTGAATCGAGATTTCAGTACCTAGGTCTCCAGTTACATTTCTATCTCTAGCCTTTAAACACTTTGTTAGAACCATCTTATGGACATCTTATCTCAAGACATCTTATTTAGAGATAAGGAAGCTGAGGCAGCAAGAGAAAAACATAGCTTTTTCATATTTGGGTTAGTTATAGAACAAAGCATCTTGTGAAGACTAAGGTTAAGATTTATTTCCATAGAAAGTCACACAAATGCTGACAATATTATTGTTTCCATGAGAGCTTATTTTTTTGTCCTCATTTTCCCGCACTCATTGTATGTGCCAGTGGAGATGTATTTTCCTGGTTCAAGTATGGAGATATCCCATTCTCTCTCCCTCTCCACTTTTTGCCAGCACTAAATGAGAACTTATAAAGGCCTTAATCAGAATAGAAGTGGCTGAAACATATCTGTGAGCTATGGTAGATTAATTTTTGTATACCTTGTAGTACCTAGTAAAATGCTCTGCATACAATCTTTATTGAGAAATATCAAATAAATGAAGATGTACACAATTTCAATATTTAACAGTTTTCATTGAATTTCATAATTTCATAATTTGCTTTAGTTATTGAGTTTATTCATTTATATACTACCTTGTCAGAAAGAATTGTAGAACTGATTTGAACTCCTAATGAAGGGGGTCAACGTTAAACTGGTGGAAACTTACAAATGTTAAATATAACAGTTGAAGAGAAGAAGAATGGAATCAGTACTTACTAATTGGTTAATAAATGTAGAACCCACATTAAGCTATACCTCATTTAATAAAGACAACTGCTCTCCTAAGTTTTATTATTATTATTACTAATACCAGAGGAAATTGAGGACAGAAGAAGCATATTTCTCAGAATTGGGAATTGAAGCTGTTAGAATTTAAACTGATTCTGATTAACATGCAAACCAACCAAATGAATTACCCAGATACAATTTAGTTCAAATATAGATAGGGATAAACTAAAAGATGGTGTGTCTATAAGCATATTTACTTACATTCATAGACGGACATGTCTATTTATTTTTACGGTAACATTTTCAGTGATTACCACTACTATCTTCCAAGTGTCTGCACAGGAAAATTGAAGCTATACTGCGTTAACTGTTTGATGGTAATAAGTCATAAATGCTTTCCTATGCTCCATAAGCACAGATTCATTAGTTTTCTCATATAATATATGCTAATATAATACATATTATATTTATAAAATATAAAGGAGAAATGCCTTTTCTTTTTTTAAGTTAAAATAGGCTGCTTGAATCCCATACATTTTCATGATATGTGGAATAAGATTGGAATCTAGCCTGTTGTTTAATATTTGGTTATTAATTGTGTCACCAGAAACCTTGCACTGATATATAGCATCAAGTTCAGTCAGAGATCATGGATGCTATTAATTCTGTCATTACCATACGTTCTTAGTCATTCGTTTCAGAGGAGAGTCTAAGAAATGTTACCACATGTCCTTGTTCCAGTTATCCTCCCTTTTAACAATTTTTACAAGGCTTTGTGAGGATTGGAGAATTCAGTATTTCCTGGATATATCATTTTTATCTTGATAATTACCAGTCTGTTGTCCTTAATACCTTTGATGTCCCCTCCAATTAAATCAATGACAAAGGAAAAACACAGCTAGTATTAGCATTTCTCTTCCTGTTGTTATGCTCTGGCACTAAGTAGTCTTTCTACCAAGAAATAAATATACATACATTTGCTTCTTCATAGCCAGATTTTAAGGAGAGATTAAAGTACAAGATATGAATGCTCAAGTACAACTGTGAAATGATTTCTAACTTTATTCTACCATTTAAGAAATATGTTCTTCAAGTAAGCTTTAGTTTCAAAATAAAACATTATAGTTTTGAGTAAGCTGTGTCTCTGGGCACGAAATGAACAGACTGCAAGGACAATCCAGGCTTGGATATTGATCATAACTGAAGCAGATTATTATATAATTTAACTTGGTGACAGGAAATGATCATAAAACTGGGCCAAATGAATATACAGGCAAATTAAGTTTCTATTTACCTATATTATATACTAATATCTCAAATAATTTACTTGTGATTTAGTTCCTGCATGAATTCACACATGGTCTGGCAATCCATCTGGTAGCATGTTTCACGTAGATGTTAAGAGCAAAGACATTAGTTATAGGGATTTATTCTATGGATATTCCGTAAGTAAACAAATATTCAGAGTGTAAGGATATTCCAAGAAACATTGTTTATAATAGCAAAAATAACTGGAAATAACCAGCATTTCATTAATAGGAATCAGAAAAAAAATTATGGAATAACCATATTATAGAAGAGAAAAAAAAGTATATCAGTATGGGGTAAATTTATATATATACTATATATATATATACACACACACTATATGTAAACATATATACACTATATACACACAAACACACACATGTGTTTCTTTATATATTTATAAATATTTATATATTTGTGGACTATATCTGGAGGCATACACAGGAAACCACATTAACAGTGTTTAACTTTGGGAGTAGGGTTGAGGGTAGAGCAGAGGGTGGAGAGCATATGAAAGAGGGAGAAATAGATGTACTTTTCATTTAATATTTCTCTATAGTGTTTGATAATGTTTTGTACAATTAGCATATGCTATTTCTAAAATGAAAGCCAATCAAAACAGGAAAAAGAAACAAAAATTTGAACAATAACTAGGAAAATAGAGCAAAAGTACTATGAGAGCTTAAATTCTCACTGTCAGTTTTTCTTAGAGTAGACATAACCCTGCTGTTTCAGTAATTTCAGAGTGATCTTACATGAAGAGCAAACAGAAGGATAACTCAATTTCCATGGGCAAAAAGGAATTTGTGAGTTGTATACTTCTAAAAAAATAAGCAAAATAATGTTACTCTATTCCCATCATGCACAGTGTGACTTCCCTGTCAAAGGAAGGGGAAGCCTAAAGAAACACTCAAGAAAGGGGAAGTCTAAAGAAACAGTCAAGAAAGGGGAAGTCTAAAGAAACAGTCAAGGCCACCAGCTCTGGAGCCTGCTATGAGCCATGCGTGAACTTCAGTAAAGACGTTAGAGGTTATCAGCTTGCTAAGGCTTTTCAGCTCATGTCTGCCTCACACTGTCAGCCCTCTTGTTCCCCTATATCAAGCTAATTCTCTTTTGCAAAAAAAAGATGTAAATTATACTGGAAAAACAGAGTATTTCAACATGTTTCAAAATCTAAGAATTATTAGCCTACATATATGCTTAGCTGATAATATGGGTAAATTTGTATGGAGTGTGCAATCTATACCAGGAATCATTCCAAGATCTTTCCATGTATTCATTCATTTTGTCTTTTTACAATCTTCAAAGAGAGGTACTGTTATTACAAATCTAATCATTCAATAAGAAAAATCTAGGCTCAGAGAAGTTATGTAACATGCTTACCAACAAAATTGCTCTTTAACCCACTCTAAAATAGAATCCCCTTTTACTACAATGTATTAAAAGTATGATGCAAAAGTAAAATAACTTTTCAAGATAAATTCATTTAAATCTATTTATTCTAAGATTGAAGATATAATGCAGATCAAAATAAATAATTCTTGCATCCTTAGCTCAATGATTAAAAGTTAGTGATTAACTTTTCATCATAAGCTATGCACACATACATATATCAATTTCTCTTCTACATTGCTAGAAATACGAAGTAGAATTATTGAAATGTTAATATTCTTTCAATTTTTTCAACTGTTCGACTAACAAGATTGGATTAACAGTAGTCTTATCTTTTACATAATGTTTTAAAAACGAATTCTCATTAAAAAAAAAGATTTTAGCAGACAGTATTTTATAAACAGGAAAACATGGTTAGTAAAGGCGACAACCTCTGACCACAAAGTAACTCATTAGAAGTAACCTACTTAGAATCAGAAGTTATTGAATTTTCCCCTTGTGGTCACACCACAAAACCATGAAAGTGTGTGGTGTACCATCTGAAACACATTAAACTTCACTGGTACTTTAAATAGTTTTCCTAAACCATTAGCCATACAGGAATCTAATTAGTTTACTAAATGTGCATCATCCACAATCATATTTACTCAAAACTGGGAGAAGACATACAGAATACAGCAATCTCTATTAAGTTGGATTAAATTTTATATGCCATCCCCCCTAAAGCAGGAAATCTGTCTACAACATATCTGAAAGTTGGTCACTTCCCCCATTTGAATATATTTCAGGATTGGATGCTCTCTACTTTTAGACATAGCTTTTTCAACTTTGAAATTCTTACTGACTATAAAAGTTCTTAACGTGATTCAAAATTTGCTTCCCTGGGCTTCCCTGGTGGCGCAGTGGTTGAGAATCCGCCTGCCGATGCAGGAGACACGGGTTCGTGCCCTGGTCCGGGAAGATCCCACATGCCGCGGAGCAACTAAGCCCGTGAGCCATGGCCGCTAGGCCTGTGCGTCCGGAGCCTGTGCCCCGCAACGGGAGAGGCCACAACAGTGAGAGGCCCGCATACCGCAAAAAAAAAAAAAAAAAAAAAATTTGCTTCCCTAATTTTTGACCCATTTGTTCTCGTTCTTCCAAATGGAGCTATATAGTCCATTCTTTCTTTCCTGTAGCAGCCCTCCCAGTATCCGTAGACAGCCATCACATCTCACTAAGTTCTTTCCAGGTTAGCTGTCTCCAGCTGCCTCCAAGTTTCTTATAGGACTGTCTTCTAACTTCTCATTGGCTGGTTAATATTCCTGCTGAAAGTGGTTACAGGGTGCCAGGGCTGTCTGACTATTGTAGATTATAATTTAAACATGGTTCCCCCAGCTGCCTCCATACTGTTATTAATGTAACCCAGGTCTGTGTTGTTTTTGTAGTTACTGTAGTTGCTATGGTTTAAGCAATCTGGTCACACATTTGATTGCTACTGAGTTTGGGTTAAATTAAAATGTCAAGTTGTTTACATTAACCCCCATCAGATTATGTCTCTTTCACTCTCATTTTCAAGCTGTCACAGTACAGGTTTTCTATATTCGTTCTACCTGTACTCTTAACATAGGCAGCTTGCTGTTTTAGCTTGTTTCAGCTCTGTATCATTGCATACCTGATAAGACAGCTTCCTGTGTTTTCATCCAGGTCATTCATCAAAAACTGAATAGGTCAGGGAAATGGACAAAGACCTTCAGCAAACCGTTATGGACCTCAGTTCAGGAAGATAAATGACAACATACACAGGGCGCACATAAAAAGTTCAACTTAGATGAACTGCTAAAGAGAGTCAGAGAATCTTGCAATGCTATTGTAATTTCAGCAAGTATTTATTTTATTTTGTATGGTTTAGATTTATTTTTTAATTGTTTGGTGGGCGACTGGAGAACACTAAACTTTCCATAATTAGAGCTGCTCAGAGAGCTATAAAATAATTCTATGAAGTAGGAATTATTATCTCCATACGCAGATTTAGAAACTAACCTTGGAGAGAGTCAATAACTTGGTTAAGGTTACAAAGATAATAACAGAGCCAGAATTCAAACCCAGATGCAGACCTCTAATTGTTCCAAGTAGTTCTATTAACTAAACAGTTCAGTTTTCTTCTCCTTCAGAGCCAAGTATAATATGATACTTGGGAAAAGATCCCTTCCTTAAATCTGTATGGTATTCTCTACTAATAGTATCACTTCACCTTCCTCCAATATTGCCAGATGGTAGAAATCCCACATCCTTCTTATTCAACAAGAAAAAAGAATATGCAAGGGCCTGAATGCATCTGTTTACATAGTATACTTCACCTGCATACTCAGAAACTCATATGAAACTATTTCTATCACATGAAAGATTGAACAATACCACCATGTAGAAATCACTTACAAAGGCAGCATCTTAGTTGAGCTATTGAATTAGTGACATTAATAGTGCTTAAGTGGATCCAACTCTCACATTATCTCTTTATCAAGCAAATCAGCATGAGACAGTAGAGAGAATTTGGGACTTTAGTCAGAAAAGGAGAGTTCAAATCTCTCCCCAACCCTTACTAGCTGCTCAGGAGAGTATGCTAGGTCTCTCTGGGTTTCACTCTGTACTCTCTACCAATGTGATCTCTTCCAAAGCAATGGCTCCATTTTCCAACTCTAAGTCAGTAATTGTCTAATGTATTTCTCTAGCATGGACCTCTGTTCAGGGCTTTAGCTCTGCATATTCCACTTCTCCCTGAGTCTCCACTGGAGATCTCACAAGAACTTCACACTCAGCATGTCCTTAAAAAAAACTCATCATCTTCTCCCAGTCTCCAGGGATCATTATTTTAGTTCAAGGCACCACTATCTACCCATTCATTCATGCCAGAAACTTGGGTAACATCCTCAGTTCCACCTTCTGCATTCTTTATAACCAATCTCTACATCCTATAGTTCTAGTTTAAAAAAACAATTCTTAGAAGCTGTTCACTTTCCTTTGCCTCTTTTGCTCCCTCTTTGGTTCACACCACCACGTTCTTTCCCCTAAATACAGCTAAAGCTACTTAATTGGCTCCCATGTCAACCCTTTGCTGAACTCAATTCACTACAAACAGGGAGTTCCTTCTAAAATCCAAATCTCATCATGTCACTCTCTTGCTTAAAAGTAATTCTATGACTTCTCATAGGAAAAAAGTTAAAATTTCTTACTGTGCCTTATAGGGCCTGCATCACAAGCCTCATCTCCTACCACTCCCTTATTTCCAACTCTACTAGGTTTCTTCTCATTTCCTCAAATTCACTACACTTTCTAATGTTGTACAGCTTATAAGGTTTTTCTAATTGCACTGTTCTCCTGGGAATGCAGTGATGGATATATGGAATTACTTCCATTTCAGTATAAATAATATCAGATATAAAGGCCACTCCATACAGACACATTGGAAAGCTGAAGGGAACAGAGGGAGGAAATGAGGTACCAACCTGGATGAGCATCCAGCTAAACTGGCAAAGATACAGGTAATGTATGACAGCAGCCACGGCTGAACAGCTCTCCTCCGTGAGTTGGGGACTTGCATATGCAGATGCCAGAAATACAATCTGTAAGAAACAAATACTTTTATTTTTAAATCATGTTAAAATCAATTAAGAATATTAAGAAAAGAAACCATTTTCTTATCTGAATCAATGATTCAATGACTCAAAGGGAAAAGAATTTGATTTGTTGCCCAAAATGAGATGACTAAGTCACTCTAAAAATGACCATTCACGGATTTTTATGTTTATAAGAAACAATGAATTATATGAAATTATGCTACACACTGCATCGGACTGTCAAGAGGAAATTCTCAAAGTAAACCTTGTTCTTACAGATGGACAAAAATCATATGAAATACATTTATTTTAGTTAAGTACAAAAGAGAAAATAGAGTGGAAATACCATCCTTGTGTAAGTCAAAGGTAATAGGAGAGAAAAGAAAGAGAAGAAAAAAGCTCTGAGTCTACCATCATCTGCATCCTCTGGTCAGGAAGTACACATATAACAAAATAGACTTAAATGTAAAATTTCAAACCCTACAGTTACCCGAATTCTTGGATTTTTATTTCGACTACCCTCAAGTCTTTCTTCAAAAGTAACCTTCACAACGGGACCTTTCTTGACCACACTATTTAAAATTACACCCTCTTTTCTTCTCTCCTTCCTACATATGTGATCTCCCTACTCTACCTTTCTGGTTTTTTAAACAGTGCTTGTCACTTTCTAACATGCTCTGTATTTGTTTATTTCTTATGTTTCTTGGTCATTGTTAGTGTCACCCACTAGAATGTAATCCCTATGAAGGCAGGATCACTGAATGTTTTACTCACTGGTATACCCCACATTCACACAGCCCAGTGTCTGGAACACAGCAGGTACTCTCAAAGTCTCTATTGGAGGTACTCAATAAATACTTGTTGAATAAATGGATAAATAAATGCATTGAAACACTCCTGTGATTTCTATCATTTTCACTACTATATGACTACTATGTCCAATTTTATAATGGAAAGTATAGATGGCAAGGGAAAATTTGGAGCAATAACAGTGTACTGTAACCTCTCAAGGAATAAATTCCCTTCCTCTTTCAGACAGCGACCAAGTCTTTTTAACTTAATATTTTAATAAGCTACCACTATGCCTGGAATATGCCTGAAATGTTCAATAAATAATTGTTGAAAGAAAGAATGATTGATTCCAAAACAACAGAGGGGTGCCGTAAGGAGAAAATAGCTGACTTATGTCTCAAAATGTCTCAACTTCTAAAAAGGAAATGCAAATGTCCTTAATGTTTCTTGGATTTTAAAATATGAATACTGTGCTCAAAATCAAATCAGAATATTGTTTATATTTTCAAATGAAATATGCCCCTCCCCAAACCTTTTATTTCAAAGGTGTGTATGTTAAATCATCCCCAGATGGCATCATTGTGGCAAATGTCAGGATCTGGGATAAGAACTTACATGCTCCCAGCATCTCTATTTCATGGGGGAAAAAGTTACCTTAACCAGTCTCCTTAGTCAATTACAGAAGAACCAAAATGCTAATTAATAAAGTCACAATAATATGTATCTCATGCCATGTTGACTTCCCTCTTGGGAATTATTTATTGAGTACTTCCTGTACCAAGTATAAAAGAAAAAGAAACCTTTTACCTTTTCTTTTTTCTTTTTTTTCTTTTTCAACCTATGGACTCTAAACAAGTCAGTTTACCCTTCTGGGTCTAATTCCCTCCTCAGTAGGAGGAGGAAGTTGGAAAAAATAAACTAAAGTCTCTTTCTACTCCAAAATTCCAGGATTATTTTTCAAATGAGAAGTATTCCTGACTCAACTTTTTGTTTATTTTAACTCTAGATTTGGAGTATTTGTAACACACAATTAATAAAAAAAGCAGACACTAGAAATGTATGTCTCATTATATCCTAACAATCTGATACAAATTAGCTCCCTGGAAAAAATAAAGATTTGCCTTTCCAGAATGTATCACAAATAGCTTTTGAATTATTAGAGCTTATTTTAAAAACACGCTTAGATTTCCCTAGATTTTAGCTTCAAACTTCTGAATTGTAAATATATTATAGGTCATACATTTAAACTTCCTAAATTCCACAAATATTATGTGTCATGGGGCCTATCTAAAATTAAATTGAATTAAAATATAAATTAAATGGTTAAAGTAAAATAAAATAAGATCTCCTAGCATATTTTGTTCACATATTCTTAAGTTACATAACTGAGGAAGAGAGGAAGTTTTACCATTGCATTTTTACTCAAACATATAGAGATGATCAGGAAAAAGGTTATTTTCAGTCAGTTCTCTGGATACACTAAGTTGAACACCATAACAGAAAATGAGAAATTTTTCAATGATTCTCAGTTATTCATGTGTTGATTCATTCAGTAAGCAAGTGTTGGCATACCTATCTACAGAGCATTATGCCACCTATGCAAGATGAAGAATGTGATGGCGGAAAACTGTGTACCACGTACCAGCAAGGTGCTACATGTTTTCTCGTTTCTTTTTGTTGTCCGTGTGTGTGTGCAGACGCGCCACATATTAATGATGTGAGGTCATTATTGTTTTATCCCAATTTAAGTAAAGATGAAAGAAGATCTGATAGGGGAACTAACTTGTTTAAGGGTCACTAAACACGTTTTAAAGTGGGATTCAAATCCTGGTGTTCTGATTTGAGAGGCCAGCGTTCTTTCTAGAACATCACACTGCTGCCCACCAAGCTACATCCAGCTTGAGTCGTCTCAAAGTGCCGAAATTCTAGTTCATTGTTTCTCAATCTTTTTTAACCCATGGGCCACCACAGTTTCACAATGGCAATAGAACATAATGCCCATGGCAAATATAATACTACTCTTAATTCTATATTGATATAACATATGTACATCTTAACTAAAAAATATATATATATATTTCCAGAAGAGCGTATCTGATATATTTTGTTAACAACTCATAAAATTCTTTCTTCTTCTGGTTGATTAGAGCTCTACTATAACAACCAAGGGAGGAAATACCTAATTTTTTTTCATTTAAAATATATAGGGGGCGGAGTCAAGACAGCGGTGTGGGAAGATGCAGGGTTAGCATCTCCCCACAACTAGGGTGTGAGCCGGCCGCTGGTGGGGTACCCTGACACCCAAGGAGACGGGAGGAACCCCCAAGTGAACCAGTAGGATGTGGGGGGACTGAGTGGGGAAGAAGAAGTGGAGGCCAGACAGGATCAGCATCCCTGAGGCCGGGGAGATCAGGAGAGGCAGGCACGTGGAGCCATCCAGGAGAAGAGGGAGAGGAGTGGAGGGCAATCACCCTGCCCACTTAGGCCCAGGGAGCCTGCTGAATTCCCAGGTTGGTACACCCCCTCCAAAGTCCTGTGCAGGCCATGTGGGTCTTGGGGGCATAAGAGGGAGACTGGAGAGATCAGGAGAGGCAGGCAGGAGGGGCCCTCCTGGAGGAGTGGGAGAGGAGCAAAGGGCGTTTCCCCCATCCACTTGGGCCCAGGGAGCCTACTGAGCTCCCAGGTCAGTCCTCTGTCCTCCAAGACCTCCCACTGCTCCCGGCCGCATTGGTCCTGGGGGCACAGGAAGGAGGCCAAGGGGAAAACAGGAAAGGCAGGTGGAAGGGGCCCTCTGGACTGGAGGGTCAGGAACAGAGAGGAGAGCATTTGCCCCACCCACTTGAGCCCAGGAAGCCTGCTGGGCTCCCAGGTGAAGTCCCCCACTCTCTGAGACCAGGGGTGAAGGGCATGCCTGGGCCCCTTCTGTTCCATTGAGCCTAAGCCCCACCCCTCACAGCCCCCAGGGCCTCTTCCAGCCCTGTGGGTCTGAAGCATAGGCCCTGCCCAGGCCGAAACCTCGCCCTTGCTTAGGCCCCACCCTCCACAGCCAAGGCCCCCCCCCCATATTTTTTTCTTTTCCCTCCTCCTCTTTTTTACTATTGTGATACTGTTATATCTTCCAGTTGTTGAATCATCTATAGTTTTACTTTTATATTCTTTCCAACATACCTGTTAGTTTCCTAGTCTAATATATTTTTTAAACTTTATTATTGTTCTTTTTTTTTTTTTTTTTGCCACCCCACGTGGCTTGTGGGATCTTGGTTCACGAGCCAGGGGTCAGGCGGGGTGGTAGCTCCGAGTCTGAACCACTGGACTAACAGAGAACCTCAGACCCCAGGGAATATTCATTGGAGGGAGGTCTCATGGAGGTCCTCATCTCAGCACAAAGACCAAGCTCTACCCAACAGCCTACAAACTCCAGTGTTGGAAGCCTCAGCCCACACAACCAGTAAGACAGGAACACAATCACACTCATAAAAAAAAAAAAAAAAGACATGACAAAAAATTATGTCACAGATGAAGGAGCAAGTTAAAAACCTACAAGAACAAATAACTGAAGATGAAATAGGCAATCTACCTGAAAAAGAATTCAGAGTAATGGCAATAAAAATGATCCAGAATCTCGGAAATAGATGGAGGCACGAATTGAGAAAATACAAGAAACGTTTAACAACGATCTAGAAGAACTAAAGAACAAACAAACAGAGATGAACAACACAATAACTGAAATGAAAAATACACTAGAAGGAATCAATAACAGAATAACTCAGGCAGAAGAACGAATAAGTGAGTTGGAAGACAAAATGGTGGAAATAACTGCTGAGGAGCAGAATAAAGAGAAAAGAATGAAAAGAATTGAAGACAATCTTAAGAGACCTCTGGGACAACACTAAATGCACCAACATTCAAATTACAGGGGTTCCAGAAGAAGAAGAGAAAAAGAAGGGGTCTGACAAAAAATTTGAAGAGATTATAGTTGAAAACGTCCCTAACATGGGAAAGGAAATAGTCACCCAAGTCCAAGAAGCACAGAGAGTCCCATACAGGATAAACCCTAGGAAAAACACACCAAGACACATATTAATCAAACCAACAAAAATTAAATTCAAGGAAAATATATTAAAAGCAGCAAGGAAAAAACAAAAAATAAAATACCAAGGAATCCCCATAAGGTTATCAGCTGATTTTTCAGCAGAAACTCTGCAGGCCAGAAGTGAGAGGCAGGATATACTTAAAGTGATGAAAAAGAAAAACCTACAACCAAGATTACTCTACCCAGCAAGGATCTCATTCAGATTCAATGGAGAAATCGAAAGCTTTTCAGACAAGCAAAAGCTAAGAGAATTCAGCACCACCAAACGAGCTTTACAACAAATTCCAAATAAAATTCCCTAGGCAGGAAACACAAGAGAAGAAAAAGACCCACAAAAACAAACCCCAAACAATTAAGAAAATGGTAATAGGAACACAGATATTGACAATAACCTTGAATGTAAATGGATTAAATGCCCCAACCAAAAGACATAGACTGGCTGAATGCATACAAAAACAACACCCATATATATGCTGTCTACAAGAGACCCACTTCAGACCTAGGGACATATACAGACTGAAAGTGAGGGAATGGAAAGTAATATCCCATGCAAATGGAAATCAAAAAAATCTGGAGTAGCAATATGCATATCAGATAAAAATAGACTTTAAAATAAAGAATGTTACAAGAGACAAGGAAGGACACTACAGAATGATCAAGGGATCAATCCAAGAAGAAGATATAACAATTATAAATGTTTATGCACCCAACATAGGAGCACCTCAATACATAAGGCAAATGCTAACAACCACGAAAGGAGAAATTGACAGTAATACAGTAATAGTAGGGGACTTTAACACCCCACTTACACCAATGAATAGATCATCCAAACAGAAAATAAATACGGAAACACAAGCTTTAAATGACACAATAGATCAGATAGACTTAATTGATATTTACAGGACATTCTACCTGAAAGTGGCAGAATACACTTTCTTCTCAAGTGTACATGGAACATTCTCCAGGATAGATCACATCTTGGTTCACAAATCAAGCCTTGGAAAATTTAAGAAAACTGAAATTGTATCAAGTATCTTTTTTGACCACAACACTATGAGATTGGAAATCAATTGCAGGAAAAAAACTGTATAAAATACAAATACATGGAGGCTAAACAGTGCACTACTAAATAACCAAGAGATCACTGAAGAAATCAAAGAAGAAATTAAAAAATATGTAGAAACAAATGACAATGAAAACAGGACGACTCAAAACCTATAGGATGCAGTAAAAGCAGTTCTGAGGGAAGTTTATAGCAATTCAATCTCACAACAAGAAACAAGAAAAACCTCAAATAACCAATGCAACCCTACACTTAAAACAAGTAGAGAAAGAAGAACAAAGAAAACCTAAAGTCAGGAGAAGGAAAGAAATCATAAAGATCAGAGCAGAAATAAATGAAACAGAAACAGAAAACAATAGCAAAGATAAATAAAACTAAAAGCTGTTTCTTTGAGAACATAAAGAAAATTGATAAAGCTTTAGCCAGACTCATCAAGAAAAAGGGGGAGAGGGCTCAAATCAATAAAATTAGAAATTAAAATGGAGAAATCACAACTGAC
The DNA here is from genome assembly GCF_026419965.1 of Kogia breviceps. Taxonomy (NCBI): domain Eukaryota; kingdom Metazoa; phylum Chordata; class Mammalia; order Artiodactyla; family Physeteridae; genus Kogia; species Kogia breviceps. The sequence continues at coordinate 72,608,919 of NC_081313.1, read as the reverse complement.
ACCACAGAAATACAAAGGATTATAAGAAACTACTACAAACAACTATATGCCAATGAAATGGACAACCATGAAGAAATGGACAAATTCTTGGAAAGGTACAATTTTCCGAGACTGAACCAGGAAGACTTAGAAAATATTAACAGACCTATCACAAGTAATGAAATTGAAATCTTATTTAAAAATCTTCCAACAAACAAAGGTCCAGAACCAGATGGTTTTACAGGCGACTTCTATCAAACATTTAGAGAAGAGCTAACACTGACCCTTCTCAAATGCTTCCAAACAACTGCAGAGGGAGAAACACTCCCAAATTCATTCTAGGAAGCCACCATCACCCTGATACCAAAACCAGAAAACGATGTCACAAAAAAAGAAAATTATAGACCAATATTACTGATGAACATAGATGCAAAGATCCTGAAAAAAAATACTAGCAAACAGAATCCAACAACACATTAAAAGGATCATACACCATGATCAAGTGGGATTTATCCCAGGGATGCAAGGATTCTTCAATATACGCAAATCAATCAATGTGATACACCACATTAACAAATTAAGGAAAAAAAAACCATATGATCATCTCAACAGATGCAGAAAAAGCTTTTGACAAAATTCAACACCATTTATGATAAAAACTCTCCAGAAAATGAGCAGAGGGAACCTACCTCAACATAATAAAGACCATATATGACAAACCCGAGCAAGCATCATACTCAATGGTGAAAAACTGAAAGCACTTCCACTAAGATCAGGAACGAGACAAGGATGTCCACTCTCACCACTCCTATTCAACATAGTTTTGGAAGTCCTGGCCATGGCAATCAGAGAAGAAAAAGAAATAAAAGGGATACAAATTGGAAAAGAAGAAGTAAAACTGTCACTGTTTGCTGATGACATGATACTATACATAGAAAATCCTAAAGGTGACACTAGAAAATTACTAGAACTAATCAATGAATTTGGTAAGGTTGCAGGATACAAAATTAATGCACAGAAATCTCAGGCATTCCCATACACCAACAACAAAAGATCAGAAAGAGAAATTAAGGAAACAATTCCATTTACCATTGCAACAAAAAGAATAAAATACCTAGGAATAAACCTGCCTAAGGAGGTGAAAGACTTGTACTCAGAAAACTATAAAACACTGATGAAAGAAATCAAAGATGACATAAACAGATGGAGAAATATACCATGTTCTTGGATGGGAAGAATTAATATTGGAAAAATGACGATACTACCCAAAGCAATCTACATATTCAATGCAATCCCTATCAAACTACCAATGGTATTCGCCACAGAATTAGAACAAAAATTTTTACAATTCGTATTGAAACACAAAAGACCCTGAATAGCCAACAAGATCTTGAGAAGGAAAAATGGAGTTGGAGGAATCAGGCTCCCTGACTTCAAACTATACCACAAAGCTACAGTAATCAAAACAGTATGGTTTGGCACAAAAACAGAAATATAGATCAATGGTACAGGGCAGAATGCCCAGAGATAAACCCACACACATATGGTCACCTAATTTATGACAAAGGAGGCAAGGACATACAATGGAGAAAAGACAGCCTGTTCAATAAGTGGTGGTGGGAAAAATGGACAGCTACATGTAAAAGAATGAAATTAGAACACTACCAAACACCATACACAAAAATAAACTCAAAATGGATTCAAGACCTAAGTGTAAGACCAGACACTATAAAACTCTTAGAGGAAAACATACGAAAAACACTCTTTGACATAAACCACAGCAAGATCTTTTTTGACCCACCTCCTAGAGAAAGGGAAATAAAAACAAAAATAAACAAATGGAACTTAATTAAACTTAAAAGCTTTTGCACAGCAAATGAAACCATAAACAAGACAAAAAGATAAGCCTCAGAATGGGAGAAAATATTTGCAAATGAAACAACAAAGGATTAACCTCCAAAATATACAAACAGTTCATGGAGCTCAATATCAAAAAGACAAACAATCCAATTAAAAAATGGGCAGAGGGCTTCCCTGGTGGTGCAGTGGTTGAGAGTCCGCCTGCGGATGCAGGGCACACGGGATCGAGCCCCGGTCCAGGAATATCCCACATGCTACGGAGCGGCTCGGCCTGTGAGCCATGGCCACTGGGCCTGTGCGTCCGGAGCCTGTGTTCCGCAACGGGAGAGGCCACAACAGTGAGAGGCCCGCATACCACAAAAAAAAAAAAAAAAAAAAAAAAAAAATGGGCAGAAGGCCTAAAGAGACATTTCACCAAGGAAGACATACAGATGGCCAAGAGGCACATGAAAAGATGCTCAACATCACTAATTATTAGAGAAATGCAAATCAAAACTACAATGAGGTATCACCTCATGCTGATCAGAATGGCCATTATCAAAAAAGCTAGAAACGATAAATGCTGGAAAGGGTGTGGTGAAAAGGGAACCCTCCTGCACTGTTGGTGGGAATGTAAATTGATACAGCCACAATGGAAAACAGTATGTAGGTTCCTTAAAAAACGAAAAAATAGAACTACCGTGTGACCCAGCAATCCCATTACTGGGTATATATCTTGAGAAAACCATAATTCAAAAAGAGACATGTAGCACAATATTCATTGCAGCACTATTTACAATAGCCAGAACATGGAACCAACCTAAATGTCCATTGGTAGATGAATGGATAAAGAAGACGTGGCACATATATACAATGGAATATTACTCAGCCATAAAAAGAAACGAAATTGAGTTACTTGTAGTGAGGTGGATGGACCTACAGTCTGTCATACAGAGTGAAGTCAGAAAGAGAAAAACAAATACTGTATGCTAACGCATACATTGGACTTAAAAAAAAAAGGTAGTGATGAACCTAGTTGCAGGGCAGGAATAAAGATGTAGACATAGAGAATGAACCTGAGGACACGGGATGGGAGGGGGAAGTTGGGGCGAAATTAGAGTAGCATCAACACATCTACACTACCAAACATAAAACAGTTAGCTAGTGGGAAGCAGCAGCATAGCACAGGGAGATCAGCTCCATGCTTTGCGATGACCTAGGGGGGTGGGATAGGGAGGATGGGAGGGAGCCTCAAGAGGGAGGGGATATGGGGACATATGTATGCATATGGCTGATTCACTTTGGTGTACATCAGAAGCTAACACAGTATTGTGAAGCAGTTATGCTCCAGCAAAGATCTATTTGCAAAATTTTAGACACAAGAGACAACATTATATACTACTTACTGCTGGACAAAACTGTAATAAAGATGTAAAAACATAAAAAAATATATAGCACCTGTCTCTTCTTACTTGGGCTAAATAATAACAAATAATAAAAACTGGTTTTCCTATAAACCTCAATTCTCAGTACTCCTTAATATACACTCCCCACTCCTCCCCCACACTTTACTATGGACATTCTCACTCCTCTCTCTATGAAATGCCCTTCTCTCTACTCTCCATCTTACCTAAAACCTACTCAGTTTTTACAGGAGCAGTTCAAATTCCACCTGCCTACTCTGATCAGGAAAGACTCCTAGACTTTCCTATTTTTTAGTGTTAACAGCACGTGTTGTCGAGTATTTATAACGGGCCAAATGTTGTCCTTTCAGGAGAGTGCATATGGGTGAAGCCAGACACATGCATGATGCAATAAAATATAACAGGTGTTGTAATAGAATATGGGGTAAAATATCAGGGGAATGCAAAGTCAAGACTGAGTAGTTCTGCTTGTGGAAGTCAAAGAAATATTCAAAGAAACAGAATTGCAGTGGCTTTGTCTACAAGTCCCATCTGCCCCACCTTCTCTTCCTAAGCTTACCTTCCACAGGACCCTGCATACTCCAAACCTGCTACTCTAACTGCATTGACCGCCATTCCCTAAAACATGTTCCACCATCTCTCAATGCTCTGCCTTTGTTCTTTGTCTTCCGTGTTGCTAGAATTGTTTCTTATCTTCCTCTGTTGAAAGTCCATTTTTCAATGTGTGGTTGAAATGTCAACTCTGTCATGAATATATGGCTATTGCTTTCAACCATAAATAACCCTTCCTTCCTTTGAATTTTTAAAACAGGATTTTATTAACATAAGGATTGATTTTTCCTATCCAGTTCTCCCAATTCTTATGTAAAAATCAGCCTTAACCTCTTGGAAAACTGTCAACTCCTTAAAGGCAACAATTCAATCGTATTCTCTAGTATTATTATTTTGAACTACATTTTTTTAAGAAGGAAAACATAGCAAGTATTCAGTATCCTGTACAGACCCTATCATGATTTTGAGCATAGTGTTATTTTAAATACCTTTATTGAAGTATGATTGACAGACAATACATAATGGCACATACTTGAAGTGTATGATTTTGACACATAGATACTCCCGTGAAACCATCCTCACAAGCAAGATAATTAACGTATACATCATCCCCAAGCTTCATCATGACCTTTGCAGCACCCCTCCGCACTACCACCACTCCTCACTTCCCCAGACAACCTGTTTTCTGTCACTACACATTAGCTTCATTTACTAGAATTGCATGCAAATGGAATCATAGGTACTTTTTTCCCGTTTATTTTATTTAGCATAATTATTTTGAAATTCATCCAAAATAATGTATCAATGGTTCATTCTCTTTTTATTGTTGAATAGTGTTCTAATTACATATCCTTTCACCTGTTGATGTGTTATTTGGGTTGTTTCCAGTTTGGGGCTTTTACAAAGAAAGCTGCTATGAACGTACAAGTATTTGTATGGACATATGCTTTCATTTATCTTGAGTAAATACCTAGGAGAGGAATGGCTGGATCATATGGTAAGTATGTATTTAATATTTTAAGAAACTGATCAATTATTTTCCCAAAGTGTTTGTAATATTTTACATTCCCATAAGAAATGTATGTATCCAGTTATTCCACATTCTCACTAAAACTTGTAATGGTTAGCTTTTAAATTTTTAGCCTAATAGGTACACAGAAGTTCCTCAGTGTGGTTTTAATTTGCATTTTCCTAATTAGCAATGATGTTGATCATTTTTTCATGTGTTTATTTACAATCCATATCTCTTCTTTGAAGAAATTCTCACTTAACTCTTTTGCCCACTTTTAAAGTTGGTTTGTTTTTCTGTGATTGAGTTTTATGAGTTCTTTCTATATTCATGATAGAAGTCTTTCATCAGATACTTGTTTGAAAACACAAGTCTGTGACTTGTGTTCTCATTCTCTACACTGTCTTTTGAAAAACAACTTTTTAACATGGATGAAACCCAATTATGAATTGTGTCATACATTTTTGACCTTTTATAGATTATACTTTTGGTATCATATCTAAGGAAATTTTGCCTAATTCAAATTCACAAAGGTTTTCTCATATGTTTCCTAGAAGTTTTACAGTTTTCGGTTTTAAAATTAGGTCTTTGATTAATTTTGAGGTATTCTGAATTCATCGCAAAGTATGGTCCAAAGCTTTTTGTTCTGCAGGTGGATAACCACTGTTTTCAGTGTAATTTTTTTGAAACACTACCCTTTCTCTACTGAATTATCTTTGCATATTTCCTTATATACATGGGGACCTATTTCTAAACTCTCTAATCTTTTCCATTCATCAGTTTGTCTATGTTTACAAAATATTACATCATATTGATTACTGTAGCTGTAATTCTTGAAAACAGGTAGTGCTAGACTCTAGTTTCTTCTTCTTTTTCAAAGTTGTTTGGGTTATTACAAGTCATTTGCATTCTATATGAATTTTAGAACCAGGTATTCAATTGCTACAAGAAAGTCCTGCTGGGGTTCTGATCGGGACTGTGTTGAATCTCAACCTGGGGAGAATTGACATGTTAACAATATTGACTCTTGAGCCTCATGAACATTTTATGTTTCCATTTATTTAGGTCTTTTCTAATTTCTCTCAGAAGTGTTCTATAATTTTTCATGCACACGTCCTTCATATATTTTAAAAAATATTCATCCCTAAGTATTTTATATTTTGCTGTTATTATAAATGGTATTTCATTAAGCTTTAATTTCTGATTGTTCATTGCTAGTATTGACTATACATATTAATTAATTTTGTATATTGATTTTATATATTGTATTGATTGTAAGTATTGATTGCATATTGATTTTGTATATATATTCTGCAAACTTAGAGAACACACTTAACTAGTTTGAATAGTTCTGTAGAAAACATTATATTTTCTACATAAAAGATCTCTGAATAAAGGAAATTTTACTTATTTTTTAAAATCAGAACGGCTTTAAGTTCTCTTTCTTGCCTTACTATACTCACTGGATATAGACAGACGAATAGATAGATAGACAGGGAGATAGATACAAATACAGATATAGTGTATATATACACACAAAGGTGGTGAAAATGAACATCCTTGTTTTACTTCTCATCTTAAGGCTAAACATTTGGTTTTTCACCATTAAGTATTTTTATGAGCTGAACTGTGTCCTCCCAAAATGCATATGTCAAAGTACCAAAGTCCAGTATCTCAGAATGTAATTAGATTCAAATATGATGTCATTAAAGAGGTAATTAAGTTAAAATGAGGTCTTAAGGGTGGGACCTAACCTAATATGAATGGTGTCCTTATAAGAAGTGAAAATTTTGGATACAGCAATCTAGACATACAGAGGAAAAAATCATATGAAGACAAAGGAGACAGATGAACATCTAAAAAGCAAGAAAAGAGGGGTCAAAATGAAATCAACCTTGCCAATACCTTGATCTCAGACTTCAGACTCCAGAATTGTGAGATAATAAATTTCTGCTCTGGTCTGTGATTTTGTAATGGAAGCCCCAACAAATTAAAACAAGTATGAGGTTAGCTATGTTTTTTTTTCTGTAGATGCCCTTATCAGGTTGAGAAAGTTCCCCCCTCTATTCCTCCTTTGTTGGGAGTTTTCATCATAAATGGATATTGAATTTTGACAAAATTATTTCTCTATTGAGACACTGAAAAATATTATTCTTCGTTAATGATAAATTACATTGATTGAGACTTGAATATTAGACCAACCTTGCATTACTGGGATAGTTATCACTTTACTGTGATGTATTATCCTTTTGATTTGCTAAAATTGTATTAAGAATGTCTGCATCAATGTTCATAAGGAACATTGGTTAATAGTTTTCTTTTCTTGTAATATCTTTGTTTCATTTTGGTATCAGGATAACATTGGCTTCAGAGAGTAAGTTGGGAATCATTTCCTCCTTTTAAATTTTCTTAAAGAATTTGTGTAGAATTGGTATTTTTTCTTCCTTAAATGTTTGAGAAAATTTACCAGTAAAACCACCTCTGGACTATAATTTTCTTAGTGGGAAGATTTTTAAATATAAATTGAACTTCTTTAATAGACATAGAGATATTCAGGTAATCTATTTCTTCTAGAATGAATTTTGGTAATTTGTGTCTTTTAAAAATTTGTCCATTTCACAATTGGCAAATCTATTGATGTAAAGTCATGTATGATATTTCCTTATTATCTTTTTAAGATCTTTCCTGTAGTGATGTCATTTCTCTCTTTCCTCATATTGGTAATTTGGATCTACTTTCTTTTCTTCCCCAATCATTCTGGCTAAAGGTTGATACTTCTATTGATCTTCTTAAAGAACTGGAACTTGGTTTCACTGATTTTCTGTATTGCTTTCCTGCTTTCTATTTCAGTAATTTCTGTTCTCCTCTTTATCATTTATTTATAATTTATTTTGAGTTTAAAAATTGTTTTTCTTTCTTGCAATCATATATTTTAAAATATGGGCATTCAGTTCTTTAAATTTCCTCTTAATACTGCTTTAACAGAATCCCTCAAATTTTGTTATATTATGTTTTCATTTTCATTCAGTTCAAAATACTCTGAAATTTTCATACTGATTTCTTTTTTGACCTATGAATTATTTTAAAGTAAGCTATTTAGTTTCCAAATATTTGAGGATGTTCCATTAATCTTTCTGTTGTTGATTTCTAATTTAATTCCATTGTGGTCACAGGATATGTTCTGTATGACTTTAATCATTTTAAATTTACTAGCCTATATTCCACGTGCACTTGATAAAAATGTATATTCTACTGTTGCTGGGTGAAGTGTTCTATAAATCTCAATTAGGTCAAGTTGGATGATAACATTTTTTTTTTTTTTTGGAGCTATGCATGGGTTGGTTTTTTTTTGTTTTTTTTTTGTTTTTTTTTGCGGTACGCAGGCCTCTCCCGCTGCGGAGCACAGGCTCCGGACGCACAGGCCCAGTGGCCATGGCTCATGGGCCCAGCCGCTCAGCGGCATGTGGGATCTTCCCGGAGTGGGGCACGAACCCGCGTCCCCTGCATCGTCAGGCAGACTCTCAACTACTGCACCACCAGGGAAGCCCAGATGATAATATTTAAAAGATATTCTATATTTTTACTGATTTTCTGGGTCTTTTTCTTTCAGTTATTAAAGACAGGTCTTTAAATTACCAACTATAGTTGTGAATTTTTCAATTTTTCCTTGTAATTCTATCAGTTTTACACGGTATATTTGGAAGCTCTGTTATTAAGTACGTGAATATTTAGAATTACTATATCCACTCAATAAACTGACCCTTTTATTATTATGGAATAAACTTCTTTCTCTCATATTATTCTTTGCTCTGAAATCTACTTTGATGCTAATATAGTCAATCCAATTTTTTTCCATCTTTTTACTTTTAACTTAAATATATGTGGCTTTATATTTGAAGTATGCTTCTTGCAGGCAGCATATAGCTGTGCCCTGCTTTTTTTTCATTTTGAAAAATCTCCATTTAAACAGCATATTTAAGACCACTTGCATTTAATGTGATTTTGTGGGCTAAAGTTTAAATCTATCATCTCGTTATTTGATTTTTATTTGTCACATCTGTGAAAATTATCTGGTGATAATTTTAGCTTTAGTATATGTGAAAACATCTTTACTTTGAAAGATATTTTGGTTAACAGGTTTTTTTCTCCTTCAGTACTTAAGCATGGTTTCTACTATCTCCTCACTTACATGATTTCTGACAAGAAATCTGCTGTATGGAATTATTTGTTTTTTGTAATTTTTGTTGCTTTTATTATTTTCTCTTTATCACTGGTTTTAAGCAATTTGATCATGATGTGCCATGGTATAGTTTCTTCTGTTTGTGATTCATTGCAGTTCTTTCAACTTCTTGAATCTGTAGGTTTACACTTTCAACAAATTTGAACATTTGTAAATCATTATTTTTTCAAATGCTTTTCCCCAAGACCTCTGCATATCTCCAGAGTTCTTTTTTAGTTTTTTCTTGTCCAGTACTCTGTCCTGCAAACTCTAGCTGCCTTGGTTTCCCAAGACTCTCATCTTATCTCCTTAACTCTGTGGGTCTGGGAGGAGTGGCCAAGATGATGGGGTAGGAAGACCCTGAGCTCACCTCCTCCCATGGGCACACCAAAATTACAACAATCTACACAGTTACTATTGATGAGAAAGGCTAGAAGACTAGCAGAAAAGATCTTCTACAACTAAAGACAGGAAGAAGGAACAACATTGAGACGGGAAGGAGGGGTGGAGCTGCATACTCTCAGGTTGGCAACACACATGGAAAAGAATAATTACAATTGCAGAGGTTCTCCCCAAGGAGCAAGGGGTCTAAGCCCCACACAGGGCTCCTCAACCAAGGGGGTCCTGGGAAGAAAGACCTCAGAATGTTTGGTTTTGAAGGCCAACAGGGCTTAATTTTAAGAGTCCCAGAGGGCCGTAGTAAATAGAGACTTCAGTTCTAAAGTGTGCACACAAAATCTCACATGCTCTGGGAGACAGGGTAGAAGGAATAATTTGAAAGGATCCTGAGTCAGACACACCTGCTGATCTTGAAGAGCCTCCCAGAGAAACAGGAGCAACTGAAATTCACCCTGGAGACACAGACACTTGTGGCAGCTCCTTCTGGGAGTTTGTTCTACCATGTGAACACTGGTTCCGGCAAGCATCATTTTGCAAACCTCACTCCAGCTTATTAGCACAGGGACCCAGCCCTGCCAAACCAGAACCTGGCTCTGTCCACCAGAGGGCCCAGGAACCAGCCCTGCACACCAGTGGGCTGACAAACTCTGGGACCCTTTGGGCTCTGAAGCCAGAGAGCCTGGAATTCAGCTCCACCAACCAGTGAGCTGACATTAGCCCTGAGACCCCCTGGGCCACAGCCCAACCTACCAGCAACACAAAAGTAGTTCCAAGACCCCCAGGCCCTGCAGCCAGAGAACCTAGGACATGGCCCACACATCAGCAGGCCAACATCAGCTCTGGGATATCTTGGGCTCCTCAGCTAGCTGCCCGGATATCTGGCCCCACCCACCAGCAGGCAGACACCAGCTCTAGGACCCCCAGGGCTCTGTAGCCAGAGACTCTGGTACCTGGCTTTGCCCACCAGGAAGCTTGCATTAGCCCCAGGACCCGATGGGGCTCTGCAGTCAGTCTCCTTATGACCCGGCCCCACCCACCAGTGGCTGGAAGCCTCCTCACAAGGCAGGGCCTGGCAACGAAATGGACAGGGCCAGCCACACTGACCAGGCTACCCACAGTAGGCAGCCCGCCATAACAGAAGAACCCACACAGCCCAAATAGGGGGCACCATTAATGTATACATCTCTGGTGACCAGAGGTGAATGTGTTTCTAGGACACAAAGGGTATCTCCTACAAAAGGCCACTTCTCTGAGATCAGGAAATGAAACCAACCTACCAAATACACAGAAATAAAAACAGCAAGTCACACAATACAGGGTGACATAGAAACATGTTCCAAGTGAAGAAACAAGATAAAACTCCAGAAGAAAAACTAAGTATAATGGAGATAAGCAATCCACCAATAATGACTTGAAGACAATCATCATAAAGATGCTTAAAGAACTAGCAAGAAGATTGGAGGAACAGAGTGAAAAGTTATTAGCTTTTTAAAAAAGTTAGAAAACATAAATAAAATAGAACCAAAGAGATGAAAAATTCAATAATAGGTATAAAAAATACACTAGAAGGAATCAAAAAGTTAGATGATACAGAGGAATGGGTCAATGAGTTGGAAGACAGAGTAGTGGAAATCACTGAAGCTGAACAGAAAAAAAGAATTTAAAAAATAAGGACAGTTTGGGACATCAAGTGTACTAACATTAGGATTATAGGGGTCCCATTAGGAGGAGAGAGAGAAAGAGGCAGAGAATATATTTGAAGACATAACAGTTGAAAACTTTCCTAACCTAGGAAGGACATCCACGTCCAGGAAGCACAAAGAGACTCAAACAGGATCAAGACAAAGAGCAACCCACCAAGACACCTTGTAATTAAAATGGTAAAAATTAAAGATAAAGAGAATTTTAAAAGCATCAAGGGAAAAGCAACAAATTACAAACAGGTGAACTCCCATAATGCTATAAGCTGACTCCTCAGCAGAAACTCTGAAGGCCAAAAGTGAGTGCCATGATATATTTTAAAAGGTGAAAGGGAAAGGTCTACAACCAAGAATACTGTACCTGGCAAAGCTTTCATTAAGATTTGATGGAAAGATCAGAAGTTTTAGAGACAAGCAAGAGCGAAAAGAATTCAGTACCATCAAACCAGCTTTACAAGAAATGTTAAAGAAACTTCTCTACGAGGAAAAGACAAGGCCACAACTAGAAACATGAAAATAACAAAAGAGAAAGTTTCTTCATTAAAGGCATATATATAGTACAAGTAGTAAATCAACCATGTATAAAGCCAGTAGGAAGGATAAAGACAAAACTGTAAACTCATGTGTATCCATAATAAGTAGTTAATAAATACAAAAAACAAAAAGATGATAAATATGATGTCAAAAACAGTAAAAATGGGCAGGGGGAGTAAAAACGTAGGGTTGTTAAAATGCATTTGAACTTAAGAGATCAGCAACTTAATCAAATATATATAGTATACTATATATACTATATACTCACTTTTATCTAATCACAACACTAAAGTAGTCATCAAATCACAAGGGAAGAGATCAAAAGAAGAAGAAAGGAACAAAAAAGAACCCCAAACAATTAATAAAATGGCAGTAAGTACCTATCAATAATTAATTTAAGTTTAAGTGGACTAAATGTTCCACTCAAAAAACACAGAGTGGGTGAATAGATATGAAAATAAGACCCATCTATATGCTGCCTACAAGAGACTCATTTCAGATCTAAAGACACCACAGACTGAAAGTGAGGAGATGCAAAAAGGTATTAATCAAAATGGAAATGCAAATAAAGCCAAGGTAGCAATACTTATATCAGACAAAATAGACTTTAAAACAAAGATCGTAACAAGAGAAAAAGAAGGATATTACATAGTAATCAAGGGATCAATCCAAGAAGATATAACTATTGTAAATATATGTGTACCCAACATAGGATCACCTAAATACATAAAACAAATATTAACAGACATAGAGGGAGAAATTGACAGTAACACAATAATAGTAGGGGACTTCAACACCCCACTTACATCAATGGAAAGACCATCCAGTCAGAAAATCAATAAGGAAACACTAGCCTTAAATAACACATTAGACCAAATGAACTTAGTAGATATTACATAGAACATTCCCTCAAAAAGCAGCAGAATACATTCTTTTCAAGTGTACATGCAACATTCTCCAGGACAGATCACATGCTAGACCACAAAGCAAGTGTCAGTGAATTTAAGAATACTGAAATTATGTCAAGCATCTTTTCCAACCACAATGCTTTGAGACTAGAAATCAACTACAAGAAAAAAAAAACCCTGCAAAAACCACAAACACATGGAGGCTACACAGTATGCTAAACAACCAAGGATCACTAAAGAAATAAAAAATTACCAGAGATAAATGAAAAACACCCACAACAATCCAAAATCTAAGGGATGCAGCAAAAGCAGTTCTAAGAGGGAAGTTTATGGTGATACAAGCCTATCTTAGGAAACAAGAAAAAAAAACTCAAATAAACAACCTTAAAACTAAAGGAACTAGAAGAAGAAGAACAAACAAAACCCAAAGTTAGTAGAAGGAAAGAAATCATAAACATCAGGGCAGAAATAAATAAAATAGAGACTACAAAAACAAAAGAAAAGATCAATGAAACCAAGAGCTCATTCTTTTAAAAGATAAACAAAATTAATAAACCTATAGCCAGATTCATCAAGAAAAACAGAGGGCCCAAATCAATAAATTAGAAAAAAGGAGAAGTTACAACTGACAGCACAGAAATACAAAGGAAAACAAGAGATTATTATAAACAACTATACACCAATAAAATAGCCTACAAGAAATGGACAAATTCCTAGAAATGTTCAATCTCTCAAGAGTGAACTAAGAAGAAAATGAAAATATGAACATACCACTTACCAATAATGAAATCGAATTAGTGAAAAAAATACTCCCAACAAACAAAAGTTCAGGAACATATGGCTTCATAGGTGAACTCTAGCAAACATTTAGAGAATAGTTAATACCTATCTTTCTAAAACTATTCCCAAAAACTTCAGAGGAAGGAATGCTTCTGAACTTACTGGAATGCATTACTCTGATACCAAAACCAGACAAAGATATCACAAAAAAAAGAGAGAAAATTACAGGTTAGTATCATTGATGAATATAGACGCAAATATCCTCAACAAAATACAATATATTAAAAGGATTACACACCATGATCAAGTGGGATTTATCCCAAGGATGCAAGGATGAATCAATATTTGCAAATAAATCAATGTGATACACCATATTAACAAACTGAAGAACATAAAACATATGATCATCTCAATAGATGCAGGAAAAGATTTTGATAAAATTCAACATCTATGTATGATAAAAAACCCTCAACAAATTGGTATAGAGGTAACACACCTCAACATAATAAAGGCTATATATGACAAGCCCACAGCCAACATCATACTCAAGGGTGAAAAGCTGAAAGCATTTCCTCCAAGATCAGGAACAAGATGAGTATGCCCACTCTTACCACTTTTATTCAACATAGTATTGGATGTCCTAGACACAACAGTCAGGCAAGAAAAAGAAATGAAAGGAATCCAAATTGGAAAGGAAGATGTAAAACTGTCACTGTTTACAGATAACATGATGCTACACATAGAAAATCCTAAAGATGCCACCCAAAAATAGAATTCAACAATGAATTCAGTAAAGTTGCAGGACACAAAATTAAAATACAGAAATCTATTACATTTCTATACATTAACAACTAACTATCAGAAAGAGAAATTAAGAAAACAGTCCCTTTTACAATTGCATCAAAAAGAATAAAATACCTAGGAACAAATACAAATAAGGAGGTAAAAGACCTGAAATTGAAAATGACACAAACAGATGGAAAGATATACCATGTTCATGGATTGGAAGAATTATTATTGTTAAAATGACCATACTATTCAAGGCAATCTACAGATTCAAATGCAATCCCTATCAAAACACCCATAGTATTTTTCACAAAACTAGAACAAATAATTCTAAAATTTGTATGGAACCATAAAAGACTCGAACAGCCAAAACAATCTTGACAAACAAGAACAAAGTTGGAGGCATCACATTCCTTGATTTCAAACTATACTACAAAGCTACAATCATCAAAGCAGCACAGTACTAGCACTAAAACAGACACAAAAATGGATGGCCCAGAAATGAACCCACACTTACACAGACAATGAATTTATGACAGAGGAGGCAAGAATACACATGGGGAAAATACAGCCTCTTCAATAAATGGCGTTGGGAAAACTTGACAGCTATGTGCAAAAAAATCAAACTGGTCTACTTTCTCACACTATGCACAAAAATAAATTCAAAATGGATTAAAGACATAAATATAAGACCTGAAACCATAAAACTTCTAGAGAAAAACATAGGCAAGCTCTTTGACACTGGTCTCAGTTCATATATTTTTGGATGTGTCTCCTCATTTGTAAGGGAAACAAAAGCAGAAATAAACAAATGGGACTACATCAAACTAAAAAGCTTTTGCACAGTAAAGAAAACTATGAACAAAATGAAAAGGCCACCTACTAAATGGGAGAAAATATTTGCAAATGATACATCCAATAAGGTGTTAATAACCAAAGTATACAAAGAATTCACACAACTCAACATCAAAAAAAAACAAACAACCTGACTGAAAAATAGGTAGAGGATTTGAAAAAGACATTTTTCCAAAGAAGACATATAGATGGCCAACAGGCACATAAAAAGATGTTAAACATCATTAATCATCAGGGACATGCAAATCAAAACCACAATGAGATATCACCTCACACCTGTCAGAATGGCTATCAGAAAGACCACAAATAGGGCTTCCCTGGTGGAACAGTGGTTGAGAATCTGCCTGCTAATGCAGGGGTCACGGGTTTGAGCCCTGGTCTGGGAAGATCCCACATGCCGCGGAGCAACTAGGCCCGTGAGCCACAACTACTGAGCCTGTGCTCCACAACAAGATGCCGTGATAGTGAGAGGTCCGCGCACTGTGATGAAGAGTGGCCCCCGCTTGCCACAACTAGAGAAAGCCCTTGCACAGAAACGAAGACCCAACACAGCCAAAAGTAAAATAAAATAAATAAATAAAAGAAATGCATTTCCATTTTTTTTTTTTAAAGAAAGACCACAAATAACAAATGTTGGCAAGTATGTGGAGAAAAAGGAACCCCTGGGCACTGTTAGTGGGAATGCAAGTAAGGAAGCTCCTCAAAAAATTAAAAATAGAATCACCAAATGATCCAGCAATTCCACTCCTGGGTATTTATCCAAAGAAAACAAAAACATTAATTTGAAAAGATATATGCAGCCCTCTGTTCAATGCAGCATTATTTACAATAGCTAAGATATGGAAGCAACCTAAGTGCCCATCAATAGATGGATGGATAAAGATGTGATATACATTGGAATCTTACTCAGTCATAAGAAAGAATGAGATCTTGCCATTTGCAACAACATGAATAGACCTAGAGGATGTTAGGCTGAGTGAAATAAGTCAGAGGAAGACAAATATTGTATTATTTCACTTGTGTGTGGAATGTAAAAAACAAAACAAATGAACAAACATAAAACAGAAACAGAACTATAGATACAGAGAACAAACAGGAGGTTGCCAGAGAGGAGGGGAGTGGGTGGAGGAAAGAAGTAGGTTAAGGAGATTAAGAGGTTGCAAAATAAATAAGTTACATGTATGAAATGTACAGTGTCAATATATAGTCAATATAAATATAGTCAATATAATATATAAATATTATATATATAATATATTTAATATACATTTATATATATAAATAATATAATAATATATAAAAATATATATAATGATATATATATAAATAATATATATAAATGTATATTGACTATATAAATATAGTCAATATAAATGTAATAAATCTTATGGTGACATCAGAACTAGATTTATCATGGTGATCATTTTTGAAATGCACAGAAATACTGAATCACTGTGTTTTGTAACAGGAACTAACATAGGGTTGTAGGTCAATTATATTTCAAAAACAAGCAAACAAACAAACTTACAGAAAAGGAGATCAGATTTGTGGTTATCAGAAGCAGGTGATGGGCAGATGAGGAACTGGACGAAAGCAGTCAAAAGGTACCAACTTCCAATTATAGGCTAAGTACTAGGGATGTAATATACAGCATGGTAAATGTATTTAACAGCGTTAAATATAATTAACAGCATTATGTGTGAAAATTGTTGAGAGTAAATCTGAAGAGTGCTTATCACAAAAAAAGGCAAGGGTTTACCTCATATATTATATTATATGATATATCATATATCTTATATCTATCTCTTATATTGACTAAGGTGCTGGAAATATCCCTTGTGAATCTAGCTGCTGATTACACAAATGTGTGTGTATATGTACATATATACATATATATGTGTGTGTGTATGTATGTGTATATATATATATATATAAATTCATCAAACTATATGCTAAAAAAAGTTCTGTGAGTCTGCTGTACGCCACCCGGGTTCCTCCTCCTTCTGCCACAGGCTGGCAACTCTCATAAGGCAGTATTTCAGGACAATTGTTAAGCTCACTTTCTTTCCCACACCTCAGGAATACTATACTTCACTGCCTGATCTCCAGTCTCTTCATTTTTTTAATTTAAAATATTAAAATATTTTTTTATTTGTTTCAGATTCGAGGATAAATCTGATCCCTGTCATTTCATCTTAGCTTGAAGCAGAATCCAGTAGGTAGTCAAGGTATTGGATCTCGTTATTAGTACACTTTTTTTTTAATTAAAATTTTTCTGTTGTTATGGTGCTCTGTCTTAAGCTCAACTAAAAAGCACTGAAATCTAAATTATCAATATAATCTCTTTTGTGAATTTTTATAGCTCACTTTTTCTAACCTATTCAGCTTCTCTTGACCACAAAAAGTTTTACACTCGCTTCTTTCAAAGTTAGCTGGTAAGTAAGCTATTTTTACACATTAGTTTCAATGACAAAAACAAGATATTTTAAGTTCAAAAAAATCACAATATGCTGAGCTCTGAATTATCTCGGTTACTTGTAAATCATTTATGTCTGCAAAATATCTTTTCATAGAGAATTGTGTATAACTTTAATCTGATGCTAGAGACAAAGAGATCTCTGCATGCTGCTGATGCACTGGCCACAGTGGCAATGCCAAGTGTGTCATCACAAGTGTAATGACATTTCCATGACACTAATGCATTCTGTCGTAACAGACTCCCTTTTGTTTAACTTTTTATCAGCATTACCTGTGCAATTTTAAAAATTATTTGAAAAGACATTTTAAATTGTCTGAAGAACTTTAACACAGTATTAAACATAAAATATCAACTGAACTTAGTAATAATCCTCAATTCCTTATGTAATAGTATAGAAGCCAGAAGTGGAAAAGTAACTCTGAGGAAAGGCTATCAATTTTTTTTTCCTGCTTGACTGTGCCCCAAAGAGACTGCCAGGAGAATGTTCCTAAGAACACAGCACTTGGAATAATGCCATACTTAATTTCTTTTATCTTTTCTTCATTACCCTGTGATCCCACAGTATGTTTGCGACTATTTTTTTTTCTGGGCTACCATATTTTTCACTTGTAATTCTACCGTATCCCTTAGGAGAGTGTTTAAGTGTCAGGAATGTTCTGTCAATACCTAATCTTAATTTTCACTATTATTAAAAGCATCTGACTTAACATTCTAATTATTTTCACCGATTTCACACAGCTATTCTTTTTGTACATTGGCTAGAAGACTTTAAACATTCTTGAATAGCTTTCTTATGGTCTTCATGTCAAGGAATACAAAATTATGTTAACTTTCATGACTTTCTCCCTTTCTTTCTTTCCAACCTCCTCCCTCCCTCCCTCTCTTCCTTCCATCTCAAAAAGATCCCAACTCCCTGTACCTTATATTTACTTTGACTGTTATATAAAATGTATGGAATCAAAGACCCTTGAATGATAAACTAAATATGGCTGTGAATGCCTAGGTGTGTCAGGAAGGCGTTTTATGCAAGTTTCTGGCAACTACTGAATGTCACAAACTGATCTCAACAGGTTTTTATAATTATTACTTTTTTATAGCTGTCACAGTGAAAATACAATAAAAAATCAATCAACATATTTATAGTTTTTATGTGGCACATTCTGTACATGTTCTGTCTTCAGTGTATCCTTGTCCCTAACTGCTGTAAATAACACAGATCTCCTACTCATGCTGCATGGTACTGTCGGAACACAAGTAAATCAGTAGCTCTTAGTCAGAAGCAGATGGAGATTGGGAGTGTTTACTCAAACTGTAGACACAGTCAGATTATCTGTTTAGGTACATGACTTTAAAAAAGTTGGTATATAAAATGTTGTTAATTATCATTAAAAAATAAAAACCTTATGGCTTGTCTATAAACATCTTAATTTTGGTCCTGCTCATCTTTGGTAAAGTAGATTGCTTGGGACATATGCCACAGAGAGAAAAAGACATTTTAAAAGGCCATCTTGTAAAAGACACCAGAATTTCCAAAAACATCTAACACTCTCTTAGTCCCCATTTCAGATTTTTTGAGTTACTTTATTGTGTTTTTATTTCTTTTTCTTTAAAGAGTAATCTCTCAGAGAAACATATCTTTAGGAGTCATTCATTAACACCCAGACTAGTCTTTTTTATCTGGCACATAGCCAAAGAAGCACTAACTTATTTTTAACGGTAATAATAACAATAATAATAATTTCCATTTAATGAATGGCTATTATGTGCCAGGTACTATGCTAAATGCCCTGTAAGATATTATTTCATCCTATTCCTAAATAATCTATGCAATTTAGAGATCATTGCTTCCATTTTATAGAGGAGAACACTGAGGCTTTATAAAAGTTTTTAAAAACTTTTTAGGATTTTACATAGTTTGTGGGTATCTAATATATTCTGTTATCATTAAAAATCAATGTCAGCTTAACACTTAGTTACCCCAATATTTGTTTAAATATATGAAGTACTTTTTGTTTATTATTGATAACTATTTGATCAACCCACCGGCATAGTTAAAATTAAATGAGCATGGCAGAAATTTAATTCACAATTAGAAAAACTAAACACATTTTTAAAGACCCTACAAGGCTTCACACTAAAATTTTGATCCTCTCCATCAAAAGTACTCCTACTACTCCAGTGTTCTGTGTCCTAGTCAATGGCTCCACCATTCATCCAGTTACTCATGACCTTGACTCCTTTTATTTTTCATCCTGTGCAATTAATTCTCAAATTCTATCAGCTATACTTTTCAAATACCTCTGGAATATGATAATCCTTCTCCCTCCTTCTATTATTATCTTTCACCTGGACTACTTTCTCTCCACGGTGAACAGGGTGGTGTAATTACCTTAATGTACAGCAATATATACACTCTATACCTCTCTCTTTCTCTCCATATATATATTCAATTTGATCCAGGAGATAAAAACAGTTTAAAATAAAGCATGAAACTTTTAAATCTACTCATTACTATATTTTTCATTGAGATAACTACCATAATTATGAATTGATTGCCAGATCTCCTATATTCAGAAACATTTGATTGTTAAGATACTGATAGGAATTATGGACCAGCCATTGTACAAAGTCCATGTTTAACAATGCATTATTCTGGAAATGGTTAATCAAGCATGAGTGAAGTCATTCTTCCTTTGTCAAATAAACTCCACATCAGAGCACCGTGTACTTTACTGAGTCACTTCCAAACAGTCAATGGAACACAATCCATTTTAAAATTAAGAGGGTTGGCTTCCCTGGTGGCGCAGTGGTTGAGAATCCACCTGCCGATGCAGGGGACACGGGTTCGTGCCCCGGTCCGGGAAGATCCCACATGCCGCGGAGCGGCTGGGCCCGTGAGCCATGGCCACTGAGCCTGTGCATCCGGAGCCTGTGCTCCGCAACGGGAGAGACCACAACAGTGAGAGGCCTGCGTACCACAAAAAAAAAAAAAAAAAAAAAAAATTAAGAGGGTTGGGCTGGATGCAAGCGAACATACCTTACCATACTGCTCTAAAATACCATGATTTTTTTCCTTCATTTTCTGACTTATATAAAAGCATCTCAAAATACTTGGGTCAGATTCTAAACCAAATCTAGCCATCATGTGCACGGGCATCTTATTATGCAAAGAACCCCTAGAGTTTCCCTGTAACAGGGAAAGGCATGTCCCATCTCTCCTACACCTGTGCTCATAACTAAACCCCTCTTCTGGTAACCTATTCTGGGACTCTGCTCTCCCATTTATTACCTCTACCATCTAAGCCCAATTCATTTTTAAATTCATTAATAAAAGAAATTCATGTACATGGTTTTAAGAGAAAAATTGTTTCAGAAGGTTCATAACAGACCAGCTGCTCTCTAAGGCCTGCTGTGCAGCTATCATCCTGAGATTTCCCCTGCATTCTGGATTCCATATTTCCCTGTTTCCCTCCTTCTTTTAGTGAAGCACATCTCTAGTAGCTATGTGAGAGTACACAGAGACCATTTTTTGAGGTCTTATGTGACTGAAAATGTTTTACTTTTTCTGTCAATTGAACACTAATTTAGCTGGGAAAGTAGCTGTGATACAGAAACAATTTACTGTCAGAATCTAAAGTTACTAATTTTTTGTCCTCCAGCACTGCTGTTAAGAAGTCTGACGCCATTCTGATCCCCGATGTGCGACACTGGGCGTGGGGTTCTCTGGAAACTTTTACACCTTTTTTTTTGTATTACAGTGTTCTAAAATGTCATGATGATTATGTGCCTTGTTTGGTTTTGTTTGCTAAGCATTTGAAGGGCTTTTATGAATCACAGTCTTCAATTCTGGGAATTTTTTATTATATTATTTCTTTGATTATTTCCTCCCCTCTATTTTCTCTTTTCATACTTTCTAGATCTACAATTATCCAGATATTGGACCTCCAGGCCTGATTCCTTCTTTCTTTCTTCCTTAAAAAATATATTCTTTATTTACTACCTCCTTGTTCCCCATCCAGCTCATGAGGATACCGTAAGAAAAATGTTCATTTCAAATACTTAAAATTAAAGTCTACCTTACATACAGTAAATCTCAGGAGTCTTTAACTGCAAATTAGATAAAATTTTACATCTATATATACCCACAAAACCACCACCAAGATCAAGATATAGAACACTTCTAACATCTTATAAGGTTCACTTGTGACCCTTCCCTGTCAGTACCCTGCAGCTTTAAGGAAATCACCCTTTTCACCTGTCTTACCATCAGTTAGTTTTGCCTGTTCTTGAACTATAGTATGTACTATTTCATGTCTGGTTTATTTCTCTTAACAAATGTCTGTGAGATTCATTCATGTTGTTGTATGTAATACTATTTCACTCCATTTTTAATTGTGGTGTAGTATACCAGTAAGTGAATATACCAAAATGTATCCATTCTACTTCCTATGGACATTTGGGTTTCTTACAATTTGGGAATACTATGAATAAATCTACAACAAATATCTTACAGACTTGTCTTCTATGGCATATTTATCTTGGGTATATATTTAAAAGTAAAATTGGGGCTTCCCTAGTGGCACAGTGGTTGAGAGTCCGCCTGCCAATGCAGGGGACATGGGTTCGTGCCCCGGTCCGGGAAGGTCCCACATGCCGCAGAGCGGCTGGGCCCGTGAGCCATGGCCGCTGAGCCTGCGCGTCCGGAGCCTGTGCTCCGCAACGGGAGAGGCCACAGCAGTGAGAGGCCCGCGTACCGCAAAAAAAAAAAAAAAAAAAAAAAAAAAGTAAAATTGATGGGTTGTAGGATAGGCATGTGATTTATATGTTTAGCAGAAATCCCCACTGGCAACACCTGGAATTGTATGTTTGTTTTTTTCTTAATTTTAGTCATTCTGGTTGATGAACAATTGTATATCATTCTGGTTCACATTCATTTTCAACCTTCTTTAATCTAGGTTCCATAGTCACCAAGTAGCCACCAAAACTACTTTTCAGTCCTCATCCAACTTGATCTGTTTGATATTTTATGTTATTGGCATGCCCTCCTTTGCACTTGCTTGCTCCTAAATCTCTTCCTTATATAACATAAAGATTTCATTCTTCTGAATCAGAGTTCTGGATTCAAATTTTAATATTACCATCAGCTAACAGTGACGTCAGGGAAGTTATTCAACTTTCTGAACTTCCGTATCTACATCTTTAAAATTATATTTATCTTGTGGGGTCATTGTGAAGAATAAGTTATAACACATTTAGCATATCTCAAACTTCTCTATTCATGTACCTCTTTTGGAGAAGAATATGCATGTCTGACTCTTCTTGGGAAGTCTGGGGCTGTATCCTTGACAAAGACTTCTTTTGTGTGTGTCATACTTAATCCTAAACACTATGTGAATTTACATGTTGCTTAATCTCATCATGCTTATTTAACTTTAACTATATATTAATTTTATTATGCTGTAAAATAACATTGATAACTGATGATGCAGGAAGATAGGACAGACATATGGGTTCTCATTCACCCTGCAACACTGTCCTCCTTATCTGGGGGATAAATATACCTGTGACAAGAATAGACTACCATGACTTTCTCCATGCTGTTCCAGAACCTGCATTCTCTTCCTCCTACCTCTATTAAATATTGGTATTTTAGACCTCCTTAGAATACTAAAGAAAAAGAAAGAAAGAAGAAAAATCTGTCTTTTGAATAGGAAGAAATTCAGTTCGTTGGCCAGATAAGGCCTAGTACTGTTTTGCTTAGGAATTTTGGAATTGCATTTTTAAAAATAAAAGGGAAACTTGTGCTACTTTGAATAGTGTCACCCCAAAATTCAGATCTACCTGGAGCCTCAGAAATTGACTTTATTTGGAAGCAGGGTCTTAGTTCAGATGAGGTCATACTGGCTTAGAGTGAGCTCTAAATCCAATTACTGTTATCCTGACAAGAAGGCCATAAGGGGACTTCCCTGGTGGTTCACTGGGTAAGACTCCACGCTCCCAAAGCAGGGGGCCCGGGTTCGATCCCTGGTTGGGGAACTAGATCCCATATGCATGCCGCAACCAAGAGTCCGCATGCTGCAACTAAGAGTCCACATGCCACAACGAAGAAGTCCGCGTGCCGTAACTAAGACCTGATGTAGCCTAAATTAATAAATAAATATTTTTTAAAAACATATGAAGACAAATAGACACACACAGGGAAGAAGTCCATGTGATGACACAGGCAGAAACTGGAGTAGTGCAGCTACAAGCCAAGGAATGCCAAGGATCGCTGGAAATCACCAGAAACGATGAAGAGGCAAGGAAGGATTCTTCCCTAGAGCCTTTAGAGGGGGAATGGTCCTGCTGACACTGTGATTTCAGATTTCTAGCCTCCAGAACTGTGAGAGAATTAATTTCTGTTGTTTTAAACTGCCCAAGTTGTGGTACTTTGCTACAGCAGCCCTAGGAAACTAGTACAGGCTCCACTTTAGATGGGAAGGTCGTGGGAGGCCTCTTTGAAGAAGTGACATTTTAGCTGTCATCTTAAAGACAAGAAAGTGGCAGCCAGGTAAAAGTAAGAGAGGTTTTGCAGGCCAAGGAAACACAGCATGTGCCATGGCCCCAGGATGGAGAAGAGTCTGTCAGGTTCAGTAAGCTGAATGATTTGTCCAAGGTCATAAAGCCAGGAAGAGAAGAACTGAGACTTGGTTCCAAGACTTCTAATTCAAAGACCAGGGCTTAAAGCTTTCCTACTACATCCCAGATCTCAGAACATCCTCAGAACAACCAACCAACCAGCCAACTTACCCACCCATTCACCGCTCGCTGTTCAATTTTATTGGCAATTAAAAGTGAAGTATAGCTAGAGGCAGGCAGAGCAGATATTGCTGACAAAGGACATTTTTATGAGGGACAGGACAAGGCTAGTATTAAAGAGGTACTCTATAATTTTCCCTCCTGGCCAAGGCACCCTCAAGAACCACAAGTGAAAACTAGCTTAATCAGTCTCCAAGTCTTGGTGATTATTTGTAGCTCCTCGCTGGAGAAGAGGCAGAAAAGGCTTCCTGGAGGCTGTAGCTCTCTCCTATTCAAAACCACCTAGAGGCAACCATTGTGAAACCTTCCTGAAATATTCATCAGGTCCTCTGGCCTGATGAAAAAGCTGCAAGGCTCACCTTTTCCTACACAAATTGTAGCTGTAAGTGTCATAGGCTGAAATCAGCTTCCAGGTAGGTTTTGTTTGATCCGCTTAGTGTTTTAAAAATCCGGATATTTCACACAACAGTTCAGATACTGAATTTTTCTTAAAATGTCAGAAGTCCTTGCCATACGGAATGATTGGCCTGAGTTGGAAAACGGCTTCCACTTAGAAACGGCATGCAGTTACGGGTTACCACAGTCCCTAGAGACTCACTTAAATAGCTTTTCTGGTCTCTCGCAGGCATTTGGGTTTGTGAGCCTTGCTCCCTAAAGATTAACTTTACAATCTTCAACCTGACCCCACTTTATCTGTACACTTAAACTTCTCACTAGACTCAAACTCAGAACCTACTATTAACTCTGAGAAATTCCTCAACTCTTCTATAAATATTTCATATTCATTTCTCCTCCTCCTCTCTCTTTTAGTCAAATCTACCCTCCGCTAGGGAACAACATAAGTTATGGCATCTTCTCCAAATATACCTGGCCCACTATTTTTCTAGAACTAACTCCTTACTGTGTCTGCTACTTAGAGTTTTCTTAACTGAATGCTGACTGGCATTGCTAGTTAATTGTCAAGTACACGTATTTAAGCTAAAGATTATATAGGGTCATCATGAATGTCTTTGCTATCATCTTAGCACTTAACATTTAACAACACTCATGGTTAGTTCCATAAACTGCTTGATGAGTGAATGGTGTTAGTGACTTGGCTAGTTAATAATTCTAATTATTCACACTTTGGATTAGATTAGCTAGGCGTTTGGCTTCACCCTCTTACTTCTAGACAATTCCTTACTCAATGGGTATCTATCAAAGAGTGGGGAGAATTTAAAAAAGGGTATGGTTTTCTCGTGAATGCTCTAACATAAGGCTTTACGAGGAGAAAGACTGAAATCAATGGCTAAAATAAGATAATTTGATTACCTAGGATTTTTGTGATCACAATTACCATGGAAAAATAAAAATCAATTTCATCATCATATTTTAGCTTCCAAAATCGTTATAACACTATGAGCTCATCCTGGATGGCTTCTACGAAATGCAATGTCAAGTTAGCTATGGGTTTTATTTCATATGCACCTGAATTTAGACCACCCTTGTTCTGCATGAGAGTCTGCTCTGAAGTCACATCTTTAAATTCCTAAGAAATGTGCGTGGCTGAGAATAGAGGCTAGACCATTCTCCCAATTCTGTCTCTTGTATTTTCAGTTGGGGGACCACGCTGGCAGTGACTCCTAGAGTGGAAACCATCTAGCAGGTTTTAAATGGTTTTGGATTGTTGCCTAGTAGTAGTAAAACCAAAATTAATGACACAGAACTGATTTGAGAATGATGAGTTTGAAATATACCAGAAGCCCCATAGCCACACTCTTGCCCACTCAATTTAACTCATTCCTAAAGGTCATTCTCATTTTAAAAAACAGCTATGTGTATTACACATTTTCACAAGATTGATCATTTACCATCAACCAATTTCATTTCCTTAAAATCTTTTGTGACTTTAATCCTTACAGAGGGTTATAAGTGATTTCCTGTCTGTTGAATGACGGCAAATGGGCGTCTCTGATGCCCAGTCTACAACATTGCAATTAGACATCGTCTGAAGTGAAGTGTCATTTGCTTTGCATGGTGACATCTGCTTTTACAACATTTAAAAGAAGTGCTTTTACTTGGCACAGCCTGCTTAGGAATTCTCTAGAAGCAGGTTCTATTTATATTTTGCTTTTGTTTTTTTTCTCAGGAAATGTTCAAAACTAAGGATTCCCTTTTATCAGTATTCATATTCTGCTCTAAACAGGATGGGGAGAAAAGGGCAAATCCCGAGGGCGAAAATGTAGACAGCTCTGCTCTAGCGCAAACAGCTATTTCTGTGTTTCTTTCACAGAAGAATAAGAAGTTTGTGAGAACATGATGCCCGTAACCACACATTTAAATGAGAACTTCTAATTGGCCTTCACACCGAACCTTGAAAAGAGCCCAGCCTGAATGAAAGTAATTCCCCTTCTGCGCCTTCCTCCTCTCTGCGGGTCCCACCTGGCAAATAATTCCCCTTCTGCGCCTTCCTCCTCTCTGCAGGTCCCACCTCGGCTCTCCCTGTCATTACCAACTAGTGCCGGTTCAAACTGGCTGGCTCCAGTCTTTGCATCATCCTTCCGCTCTTTCTCTGGGCTTTTGTTCGAGTTAGAACAGAGCATGGCTTTTTGCTTCCATGCAGCCTGTGCAATTAACTGCCAAAATGAAACACCTCATTGAATAACCTATTAATGTCTTAATTATCTGAAAATATTAATCTAAAGCATATATAACTGCATCTTTACTGTTTATTATCAGATATATTTGTATTTCCTCTATTCTGCTTCTGTATAAGTCATTCAGTATAATTGTTCTGTTTGCTTGCTTATAAAGTCCTACAGAAATATTTATATAAAGAATTTGTAAAGAATCCAAGGAAAGCTCATTCAAATATCCTAACTTTTTCTGTTTTTCCACTGGACAGACAGGAAGAGTAAACAGAACAGGCCTGAATCATCCAACAAAGGGAAAACGGAAAAATGTCACTGACACGGTGGCATTATTTTAAGCAATGCACTGGTTTTAGAATCAATTATTTGAAGCACGGAATATGTGTCCATTCTGTAACAATACCTGTGGGAAGGAAACTCTGGCAAAGCAATTTCTGTTTTTGGAATAAGAATATGTCTCTTTTTTTTTTAACATCTTTATTGGAGTATAATCGCTTTACAATGGTGTGTTAGTTGCTGCTGTATAACAAAGTGAATCACCTATACGTATACATATATCCCCATAACCCCTCTTGCACCTCCCTCACACCCACCCTATCCCATCCCTCTAGGTGGTCCCAAAATACTGAGCTGATCTCCCAGTGCTATGCAGCTGCTTCCCACTAACTATCTATTTTACATTTGTAGTGTATATATGTCCACGCCACTCTCTCACCTCGTCCCAGCTTCCCTTTCCCCCTCCCTGTATGTCATTATCAAAATTCAAAGGAAATAAAAGCAAGTTAAAGCATAGAAATAGTCTGTTCTGAGAGCAGAAATAAATGAAATAGACACTAAGAAAACAATAGCAAAGATCAATAAAACTAAAAGCTGGTTCTTTGAGAAGATAAACAAAATTGATAAACCATTAGCCAGACTCATCAAGAAAAAGAGGGAGAGGACTCAAATCAATAAAATTAGAAATGAAAAAGGAGAAGTTACAACAGACACCACAGAAATACAAAGCATCCTAAGGGACTACTACAAGCAACTCTATGCCAATAAAATGGACAACCTGGAAGAAATGGACAAATTCTTAGAAAGGTATATAACCCTCCAAGACTGAACCAGGAAGAAACAGAAAATATGAACAGACAAATCACAAGTAATGAAATTGAAACTGTGATTAAAAATCTTCCAACAAACAAAAGTCCAGGACCAGATGCCTTCACAGGTGAATTCTATCAAACATTTAGAGAAGAGCTAACACCCACCCTTCTCAAACTCTTCCAAAATATTGCAGAGGAAGGAACACACCCAAACTCATTCTATGAGGCCACCATCACCCTGATACCAAAACCAGAGAAAGATACTACAAAAAAGGAATATTACAGACCAATATCACTGATGAATATCGATGCAAAAATCCTCAACAAAATACTAGCAAACAGAATCCAACAACACATTAAAAGGATCATACACCATGATCAAGTGGGATTTATCCCAGGCATGCAAGGATTCTTCAATATATGCAAATCAATCAATGTTATATACCATATTAACAAATTAAAGAAGAAAAACCATATGATCATCTCAATAGATGCAGAAAACGCTTTTGACAAAATTCAACACCTATTTATGATAAAAACGCCACAGAAAGTGGGCATAGAGGGAACCTACCTCAACATAATAAAGGCCATAAATGACAAACCCACAGCAAACATCATTCTCAATGGTGAAAAACAAAGTATTTCCTCTAAGATCAGGAACAAGACAAGGATGTCCACTCTCACCACTATTATTCAACATAGTTTTGGAAATCCTAGCCACAGCAATTAGAGTAGAAAAAGAAATAAAAGGAATACAAATTGGAAAAGAAGTAAAACTGTCACTGTTTGCAGATGACATGATATTATACATAGAGAATCCTAAAAATGCCACCAGAAAACTACTAGAGCTAATCAATGAATCTGGTAAAGTTGCAGGATACAAAATTAATGCACAGAAATCTCTTGCATTCCTAGACACTAATGATGAAAATTCTGAAAGAGAAATTAAGGAAATACTCCCATTTACCACTGCAACAAAAAGAATAAAATACCTAGGAATAAGCCTACCTAGGGAGACAAAAGACCTGTATACAGAAAACTATGAGATACTGATGAAAGAAATTAAAGATGATACCAACAGATGGAGAGATATACCATGTTCTTGGATGGGAAGAATCAATATTGTGAAAATGACTATACTACCCAGAGCAATCTACAGATTCGATGCAATCTCTATCAAATTACCAATGGCATTTTTTATGGAACTAGAACAAATCATCTTAAAATTTGTATGGAGACACAAAGACCTTGAATAGCCAAAGCAGTCTTGAGGGGAAAAAAAAGGAGCAGGAGGAATCAGACTCCCTGACTTCAGACTATACTACAAAGCTATAGTAATCAAGACAGTATGGTACCGGCACAAAAACAGAAACATAGATCTGGATCCATAGAGCCATAAACATGGAACAAGATAGAAAGCCCAGAGATAAACCCACACACCTATGGTCAACTAAACTATGACAAAGGAGGCAAAGATATACAATGGAGAAAAGACAGTCTCTTCAATAAGTGGTGCTGGGAAACTGGACAGCTACATATAAAAGAATGAAATTAGAACACTCCCTAACACCATACACAAAAATAAACTCAAAATGGATTCAAGACCTAAATGTAAGACCGAGCACTATAAAACTCTTAGAGGAAAACACAGGAAGAACACTCTTTGACATAAATCACAGTAAGATATTTTTTGATCCACCTCCTAGAGTAATGGAAATAAAAAGAAAAATAAACAAATGGGACCTAATGAAACGTCAAAGCTTTTGCACAGCAAAGGAAACTACAAACAAGAGGAAAAGACGACCCTCAGAATGGAAGAAAATATTTGCAAATGAATCAACAGACAAAGGATTAATCTCCAAAATATAAACAGCTCATGCAGTTCAATATTAAAGAAACAAACAACCCAATGCAAAAATGGGCAGAAGACCTAAATAGACATTTCTCCAAAGAAGACATACAGATGGCTGAGAAGCACATGAAAAGCTGCTCAACATCACTAATTATCAGAGGAATGCAAATCAAAACTACAATGAGGTATCACCTCACACCGGTTAGAAGGGGCACCATCAGAAAATCTACAGACAACAAATGCTGGAGAGGGTGTGGAGAAAAGGGAACCCTCTTGCACTGTTGGTGGGAATGTAAATTGATACAGCCACTATGGAGAACAGTATGGAGGTTCCTTAAAAAACTAAAAATAGAATTACCATATGACCCAGCAATCCCACTACTGGGCATATATCCAGAGAAAACCATAATTCAAAAAGAGACATGGGGCTACCCTGGTGGTGCAGTGGTTGAGAATCTGCCTGCCAACGCAGGGGACGCAGGTTCATGTCCCGGTTCGGGAGGATCCCACGTGCCGCACAGTGGCTGGGCCCGTGAGAAATGGCTGCTGAGCCTGTGCGTCCGGAGCCTGTGCTCCACAACCGGAGAGGCCACAACAGTGAGAGGCCCGCATACTGCAAAAAAAAAAAAAAAAAAACACAAAAAAAACCCCACACATGCACCCCAATGTTCATTGCACCACTATTTACAATAGCCAGGTCACGGAAGCAACCTAAATGCCCATCAACAGATGAATGGATAAAGAAGTTATGGTACATATATACAATGGAATATTACTCAGCCATAGAAAGGAACGAAATTGAGTCATCTGTTGAGACGTGGATGGATCTAGAGACTGTCATACAGAGTGAAGTAAATCAGAAAGAGAAAAACAAATATCATATATTAACACATGTATGTGGAACCTAGAAAAATGGTACAGATGAACCAGTTTGCAGGGCAGAAATTGAGACACAGATGTAGAGAACAAACGTATGGACACCAAGAGGAGAAAACCGCAGTGGGGTGGGGATGGTGGTGTGCTGAATTGGGCAATTGGGATTGACATGTATACACTGATGTGTATAAAATTGATGACTAATAAGAACCTGCAGTATAAACAAACAAACAAAAAAACAACTAATACTAAACTTTCTTTGGATTATTTGTATGGAAATATGTTAATATAAATGTTTCAGACATTACATGCAATTTCTAAAAATCTTATATGTTCTGGTCATAATTCTAGTTATTACTTTAAAATGCATATCTCAGAAATAACTAAATTTCCTTGTCAATTGCATTATTATGAACTTTCAGCAAATCTTTAACCATGGTCATTTTTAAGTCTTTTGTCATTTACAGAAGTTCTGGGTGTACTGTGATGCTTTCACAAAAATGTTCGTATAAAACGGTTTCATCTTCAAGGAATTCATGGAAAAGACTCTGACAAGTACAGGTTTCTGGTAACTGACTATACTGCTGAACTGAATGAATAAGCATTTTCAGAACTCTGGAAAAGTGATGAATTCATAAAAGTGCTAACAAAAGATCAAGATGAAAAAAAATTAATTACATGGGACTCAGTGAACTGATGAGGATGATTATAATTTTTGTGACTTTCTGTTTGAATTTTTTTAAAATGAAATAGGCTGTTCTGATAAAATAAAAATTTGCATTATTTATAACACCAAACATCTGCTGCCCCATATTAACTGCAGTTCCCCTTCTAGTGCTGAGGATTCATACGCCAGCCTGTTGTGAGTGGAGTTCTGGCCTCAGGCTCCTGTATCTCTGGGCCTGTTGTGGCCGTGCATAGACACTATGGGAAGATGAGGAGGAACAGAGGAACAGTAAGGACACTGTGACAGGGTTGGTGACTCTTTCAGTCAAGGTTCTAGAGTCCCTCAAATGCTAACATACACTTGACAGATCTAATGGGATCTACCACACTAAACCAGCTGAGGGAACTGAACTTGGCCTAACAGCAGGCGTCCCATGCTGGAAAGTGAACTTTTGCCTGCATGTGTGTTTTGTTTGGCCAGGACAGTGTTTTTAATAATCTGAATGTGAATGCCCCTAGGCAGCACCTCGGGTCCCCACTGTCACCATTCCCCATTGCCTTATATTTGTCTTCATTCACGTGACTGGCCCCTGAAGAACTTTAAGTTTGTGACCTCACTTCAGAAACTGAGTCCTATGATCCAGCATCTCCACTGACCACATTCTAAAGCCGGCCTCCAAGCTCCTGACACATATTTTCCTCTCTATTTCAGGAATTTCATCTCAGAAGCAAATTCACTGTGACAATAGACATGACCATATATACATAATCCTATACTGTGTCCCTAGT
The DNA here is from genome assembly GCF_026419965.1 of Kogia breviceps. Lineage (NCBI taxonomy): Eukaryota > Metazoa > Chordata > Mammalia > Artiodactyla > Physeteridae > Kogia > Kogia breviceps. The sequence continues at coordinate 72,576,757 of NC_081313.1, read as the reverse complement.
GTACACGTTTACAATTCAACAGAGCTTTGTACTGAAACTTAGCCAGTTCACCTGTGTATCATCCCTTTGCCAGCAATGGACAAACTTGGAATAAGAAGTAACATCATCGAAATCATGGATGACTCATAAATTCAAAGTAAATGCCAACTAAACTTGGCTTTTTGAATTACCTTGCATTCTTAGAGAAAACTAAAAAATGATATAAATAATGTATTTTCCCTTTGTGAAATTGTTTGAATACTGAGTGTGCTTCTGTATGTCACAAAATAAGAGCAGCTCATATTTTGGGTAAGACAGGATCAGATTTATATTCACGTCCTTAAAGGACAGTCGGTGGAGGGTGGTAGATTTTTAGCCTATTTACATTCCTTTTCTGAAATAACTGTAGTTCTTCTGCTGTTCTGCTACTCTGCAATAAATGCTAGGAGCTATTTACAGGAACAGGTCTTAAGAGAACAAAGTCAACAATGGTGTTTTGAAGGCCTAAGGAAAACCAGAATATCAAGTTGCATGCTTGGGAAATATGTTATTTCTGAACTCCACGAAGAGGTGAAGTGAGGTAAAGTGAGGTGAGGTGAGGTAAGAATGACAGGATCTCCTGCCTGTATGGGGAAATTCTAAAATGACATCAGTGCTGAAGGATAAGATAAATGTGTCCAGTCACTCTTAAGCTCTCCAAGAAAAGGTTATTGGTATTTTCTTTCATGAGGCTATACAGAAATGGTCTAATATACAGGGCTTTTGTAAGTATCATATGAAGTTAGGATGAGAAAGTACTTAAAAATCTAGAAATCACTATTTAAAATATTAGGCATTACGATTATTAAACAAAAAAAAAAAAAGAAAGGAAAAGCTATTCTTCTAACTGTAGAGCACAGTATCTAAATTTCCACTGAAAAGTTGTTTATCAATTTCAAATATTATTCCAAGGTGAATAAGAAAGATTTTTCTCTCTAAATTATTATTTTTTTCCACATGTACTTTCATAGTACTTTATATCCTTGTCCTTTAAAGCATTTCATTCACAGTAACATTAATCCACAATATCTCTACAAGGTAGGAAGAAATTCAAATTGCAGGGAAAGTAAACAGTGAGCCTAGACAGGAATCCACATTTCCTGACCTTCAGTTTAGTGTTCCATCTATTAGGCCCTGGTATTTGAATAATGAACTCAAATTAACCTAATCATCTTTGCTCAAAAATTCATTAACCACAGCAGCAAATCTGAACAAAATGAGTAAGTCAATGAAAACTAATACCCTAAAATTGCTTTTAAGTGTCATTTCCCACACAGCTAACTAATGAGAGAAACTCTAATCCACATCTTGTACCTCATTAAAAATGGGACCCTTCTTGGACTACTATGTTTTAAAACATAATACCAAGGCTTAAACTGACAATACATTTTTCTTTCATCTTCTTAGTTTAACTTTGTTTTTCAAGCTAGAAGATTTCAATGTGATTTTCTAAAAGTGGCACAATTAATTTTTAGACAAACAAAATATATTATCTATCTATTCCTGGATTACCTTTATTTTAAGTCCATAACTTACATAACTACAGCATTAGAATAACTGATAGTCTTCTACCACTGTAGATTTACAATAGAAAATATATAGAAAGACACAAGCATGTACAGATTTGGGTAGTTATTTCTTTTGTCAGTGTTCTAGGCACGTGACAAGAGGAATCAATTGAGTTCCTCTAGATATAGCACCTGGGTAGAAAGATAATAAAAGTAAACCTAGAAGCACCAACTGCACTTCTCTTACCAATACAGTACATAGTAACCAATCCCAGAATTATAACTTTCCTCAGTGTTTAGTGATTAATAAAAATGCTGCTTGATCAAAGCTATTATTAACAATAAGCTAGAATGTAAGCTCCAAGAAGTTAGAGACTTTATATGATTTGTCTGCTGTCATATGCCCATATTTTATGCATAGAACAGTACCTGGCATATAATAGGCACTCAATAAAATATTTGTTGAGTGAAAGATGTTAGGGAATTAAGCAGAGGCTCTGGCTGAGGAAGCAGAGTAATATTACCCAGAGTAGATCACAAAAAGCTTTAACAGAAGTGTTCAGTAGGGAAGCCTTTTATAAAATAATATCTCTTTTGACGGTGAAACACTGCCAGCCTTGCTGTTATACTTTTCCTCCAAAAAGCATACTCTTCAATACTTATGGTAGTGTATTAAATTTGGCAACAAATTACAAGTCAAAACCAAGCAGTTCTAAAATTAAGTCATCTAAATAAGAAACACTTCAAGGCAATCAAAGAGAATTTTTCAGAGCAATGAGTTCTACAACTAGAATGAAAGCCAGTAAATAAAAAAGTTACTTTTGCCTTAATTGACATTAAAAATTACTGAATGACAACTCAAAATTATTTCTTTATTTCTTCCTCTTGCTTCAACAAGCTGTTCAGGACTTCCAATTCAAGATGCACAAGAGCGTCACAGAGGAAAGTCCACTGTAAATACAGACCAACGATGGAGTTTTTTTTTTTTTTTAAAAGGGTGGGAAGAGTAAAAATTACAGCCAAGGTCAAATATAATCAAATATTTTAGTGAACTGGAAATGGAACAAAAATCAAGGGACTGGACAGGTGCTGAAGTAGTGATCTTGTTGGGCTATGGGTCTGGAAGTATGCTGAGGCATCAGAAATTTCAGCTCCTGTGGGATAAAGAGAAACTAAAATGTTTCACAGGAGATGGGGGACTTCACGTGGCATGTGTTGATGCCTCTCTAGCTCAACTTCCTGAAAACAGACTGAAACAGTTTCTGTAGCCTGTGTTAGTGTTTTATGAAGCTGTAAGACTGGGTAAGTGAAAACACCAATACAGCCTCCTGACCAGAAACTGAGCCAAGTCATCATTTGGCTCTGAGATCAGACTGACCATATCCCCCGTATTACTTTGTTATTGTAAGTCTGAGTTCCAGAATGGGGGCTCTAAGTTTTGGGTGGAAGCCACTGCAGTACTATTAGATGTGAAGAGATGATAGAGGGAGGGAAAAAGAGGAGGAGAAAGAAAAGAAAACAAAAAACCTGCTACTCAAAATGAGTCTACCAACCAATATTTCAAAACACATGAATAAATCTAATGAAAATAAAGACAATCAATAAAATCAACTATTTGAATATAAATGTGCTCTGGATGAAATTAATTTCATGAAACAATCTGACAAAGAGCTTAAGAGAGTAGGTTAACAATGGCCAGAATTAGTGCAGACAAAATTATCAATAAAAATAACGTGTCCACAAAATATATACAGAAATGAAATATGAATAGGTAAATGTGAAAAATATAAACCTTGACATTTAAAAATACAGTTATTGAAATAAAAAGATGCAATAAATGGGATAATTTTAGGCTGGGATCAAAGAGTGAATTAATGAAAGGGTAGTAAATACTGAAAAACTCACCCAAAATGCAGCACAGAAAGACAAGGTTAAAAATTATGAAAGAATAGGTAAGATACTGGAAAGTATCCTAATATATCCTCCAGGAAAAGAGAATTGAAAAAGAAATACGTGATAAGGCAATTGCTGAGAATTTTTCAGAATTAAGGAAAAACATGTCATTAGTTGATATGTACTTCAAGTATAAGTAGAATAAATAAGAATAAATATAGACCTAAACATATTGTAATAAAACAGCAGAACTTTAAAAGCTACCAGAGGGAGTAAAATATAAATTATCTACATTAGAATGACAGGCAGCAACCGATGTCAAGAAACAATGAAGCGATATTTGCAAGGTGCCAAGGAAATATAACTCTTAACCTAAAATTTCATACCAACCCAAACTGTTATTCAAGAATCGAGGGCAAAATAAATATAATTTAGACATAAAAAGACTGAAATACTTGGCACCAACATACTTACCAAAAGACTTATTAAAGTATATTCTTCTGGAACAAGAAAATTAAACTCATCAGGAAGGTATAATATACAAGAAACAAAGATAAACACAGCAAGTGTTTTGGCCACAGCAAATATGAGCCAAAATTTTTATCTATGTACTAAACAAATGATAATAATTCTTGTTGAAAAAAATCTATTAAAAAAACATTGATGACTTGTTTCAATTAGAAAGAGGACAAAAATAATAACTATAGATACTGTTAAAATTTTCACAATTAAATATACAAGTTAAAATTTTTGAGGAAACATTAATACAATCCACAATTTCTAAATTATCAGGAAAAAAAAAAAAGAGGCTGAAGAAAGCATTATCAATTCACCAGAAGATAGGGAAAAAGAAAAATTAAGAAGAAAAGAAAAAAAAGATGATAAACAGAAAACATAAAATAATGTAGAAGTCATCCAATGTTAGAAGTCATCCAATGTATCAGTAATCACAATAAGTGTACATAGACTAAACTCACTTATTAAGAGAGAGAATACTTGAATTTATTTTAAAAAATCAAGCTATTAATTGTTTACAAGAATCTTATCTAAAACAAAAACACACAAAAGGCTGAAAATAAAATATGAAATACACTAAAAACAGGAACAAGACACTACCTTAGCAATAAGAAAATTGGAAAAAATATAATTTAAAAGAAAAAAAGCATTAAAAGGATAAAAGGATATTTGTAATAGAAAAAACTATCAAAATACACGAAAAATATCAATGTAATCTTAAAACATATTTGGCAAAACCCGACAGAATTCAAAGGAGATAGAGAGAAATACCTAATCAAAATAAAAGATTTAAAACACTTTTATCAGATACTGATAGATCAGGCAGATAAAAAAATAGTAAGGATAGAAAAGGTGTGAACAAAAAGTTTGACAAGTTAACAGAAAATATTGATATAAACTACTATGTACAAGATTCCCACTAAAATCTCAAAAAAATTTTTCAAAATGATGTCATTCACACTATGCTTTTGACCCAATATTACTAAATTAGGGCTCAGCAGGAAAATAAAAACAAAACATTTAAAACTTTTTTTAAATGTGCTCTCAAACTAATTAAAGAAGTTAAAATGAAAATCACAAAATATTTAGAACTAAATGAAGGTACCAAATTTTATTGTAAAGCTGCTACAGTGACGCTGAAAGCTAAATTTATAGCCTTAATTGCACTTATTTATAAAACAAAACTAAAAAGAGATAATTTAATTCAAAAGCTAACTAAAGATTTAAATGTAAATAAATTAGGTAGAAAAATAAATAATAAAAAAACGTACTGAAAAAAAGCAGAGACAGTAACCAAAATCATAACCTTGTTCTTTGAAAATATAAATAAAATAGATAAACTTAGAGAAAGGCTTATCAAGAAAAGAGGCACAAATAAACAATACTGGGTATGAAAAGGGGAAGATGTTTATAGGTAAACTGATAGCACTTTAAAAATCATAAAGAGATACAAAAATTCATATAGTAACAAATTTGAAAGGTACAGATGTAAAATACAGATTTAGATACAGATAGAATGTAAGTGTCTGTGCATGTGAGAGAGAAAGAAAACTACAATTTATGCTGGAAATAAACAGATAATAAAATAATTAATAATCCAGTAACAATCAAATCTGATCCACAATCCATAATATCCTGACCCAGAAGAAATCAAAAGGGTTGTTTGGAAGAACACTGTCTTCTGGCCACTGTCTTTCTCCACAACTTACAGTGATGATTCAGAAAGTTTAGGGTACAAAAGAATCACCTTGTAAATTTATTACAAATGCAAACTATCAATCTTCATCATGGGAGATTCTAAATCAAAAATTCTGGAACACCTGCATTTTAAACAACCATTCCTAGTAACCCTGATAGAGTCGGCCCTCCAGCCACCTTGTGAGAAACACTGCTTTAAGACATAAGACATTTGGACATCTATCTATAAAAGCTCAATATATCTTCCTAACTGTGGTGAACACATACCATAGGTGTGTGTATAGGGGTAAAGGTACAAATTCTGTGGTGCCTACAGAATTAGTAACTGAAAACAATAACAAAAGAACTATTAGAAAATCACACGCCCATGTTTTCCTGTTGAACATACAGACTATGAATTTCCAAAAGTTTCAAGAGCATAACAATCTCTCCTCTCTCTGTAAGAGAGCAAAACTTGCCCAGATAAGTTACAGCTACTCCCTTCAGTCCACTGCTAGCAGTTAGGGCCCAGGGGTTACAGAAATTGGAAGTGAGTGTTATAAGGAGATGCAAAGTCCCAGTACTACTCACCCTTGAAGGGTGGTGCTTATAACTACTCACTCTGAGAGAGCAGAAGTGAAGACCTTAGTCTCCAACTCTAGAGCAGCTGAATGGCAGACATCTCGGGGATGCCAGCCTGCATGTTATTGCCAATGGATCACCGCAGAGGACCAGACTGATGTCCCTACCTTCCTTCCCCCGATGGCTTACAATTATAAGAGTCCCGAAGAACCTAAGTACAGCCACAGGAAAAAAGCCAAGGGAGATCAGAATTGCCAGATTAAGTTTCCACCTCCGCCCCCAGCAGAATGGGGCTCAATTCAGCTATGATCAAATAGAGTCATATTCCTTACATATCTGTGTGGGTGAACTGAGATTCACACCCTCAACATTCCAGGCAGAAGGACCCTAAATAAAACAGAAGGATTGGAGAGCTGGGCATTTACAGGAAATCGCAATCAGTCTGGCATTGCTTAAACAGAGGGTAAAGGAAACTGAATACCGAAGACTTTCCAACGTTGGATTCAAAAGTTCTGATTTTATGCTAAGTTACAGGGAACCTTCACAGGTTTGGGAATTGGGAGGGTGAAGGCAAAGAAACACATTCTCAGAACTGTGTTGAGAAACACAATTAATGGTAAAATGTATTTGATGGAGAAGACAGGAGACTGAGAGAACACTAAGTTGACTGATTTCTTGCAATAATCAAAGATATGATTTTGACTGGGTGAAATATATACACAATATATATGCATGTGTGCACATGTGCATGCATATAAAACTCAAGAGATGACCTTCTAAATGAATCAGTCCCACAAAGTCTCAGCCAAATTAACCCAGCATGTTCTGTCATTTAATCCTCAAAACAAGTTGATACATAGGTCTCGTTATTGCCCAGTAACTGGAGGAAACTGCCTCGACAAAGTTAAGGAACTTCCTCACGTTCACGAAGAACCATTATCTCTTGCCTAGACCATTGCAAAATGATTTAAACTAGTTTTCCTACTTTCATCCCAGCCCCATGTGGCCTAGATTCACCTCAGAAGTTAGAGTGACCCTCTGAAAAGTTGGGTCAGATCAGCCCATTCTTCTACACAAATCCCACCCGTGACACATTCCGTCTCATTTGGAAGAAAATTCTACTAGGCCCTCTCACATCTCTCTGACTTCCTCTGCTACCACTCTCCTCCACGCTCCAGGCCCAGGCTCTCTGACTCTTCCTAGAATAAACCACAGGACTGTGCTTGCTTTTCCTTTTATCCAGAATGCTATATGCATGACTTTCTCATTTCCTTCAGATCTCTTCTCAAATAATACCTTTTCAGTGAGACCCTTGTGGCCTCTCTGTGTAAAGCAGCTTAGCTTCTACTACTCTCAACCTTTTACAAGTGCTTTACCCTTTTTTGTTGAAACCTGAAATGTACCCTTGTCCCTTGTCACCACCACTACCAAGTACAAACACAGGTAAAGGGATTTTGTCCTTATGACTGCTGCTCTAAACCAAGTCAGGAACAGGACTGGACACAGTCCGCACTCAATAAATGAATGAATACCTGGAGCCAGGCCTCTAACTCTGATATAACAAATTTGAAAAATCATGCTTTTTAAGTAAACCAACCAATTTCAATGTGAAATGCATTTTAAATGTTCAGTTACAATCTTTGATAATAGAAATATGAAACTATCTAAAAATTCAATAACCACATTAATTACTACCTCAAACGCAGAGTGTGATTTTTTTTTTTCGGACATCACTACTAACTCTAATTTTATATGCATCCTTATCACAAGGGGTCTGCCTATATCAGTCTGTGACCAGCAGTAATAAGACTGACCTTCACAAGCCACTAAGAAAATGTTCTCTATGGTCTGGTCATTCTCAACTGTATTTATGTTTGTGTATATATACTACACACCAATCTTACAGTCTCCGACGATTTTCTGAACCTGAAAGCCCTTCCTAACGCAAATCAATGTTTAGTTTTTGTAACACTGCATGCTATTGTGGCTTAATATCCTCAACTCTTCACAACTGAGATAAACTTACAGATCTGTATGTTTTGTTTTGTTTTGTTTTTTCTGTACAGATCTGTATGTTTTTACCTAAGAGAAAAAAATACTGGGGAGAGAATCACTATTTTAAAGGTATTAATAGAACTTTTAGTGAACATGTGATAACAAATAGATTGTGTTTTTCTAACAAAATTAAATATCTCTGTCCAAAAAATGGCACCTAGAAAAACAGGCACCAACCAAAACATTTGGCAGTTTTTGTTGTTGTTTTAACAACAATAAAAAGACCTGCCTCCACAAGCAACTAGAGACTGCATGCAAATATCTTTAGTTTAGAAACAGAAACAGAAAAGGTGAATAAATACCCACAAGGTTTATTGGGGAAACGTCTTCCGGGTGCTTTGAAAAATAGAGTTTGGAAAGAGCGCCTCCTAGCGGGTAGACTTGTTCAATATAGAAGTGACAAGATGGAAAAGTACCTTTCACGTGAAAATGAAATGGGATATTTGGGAAATCATACCAATAAAGAAAAAAAACCTCACAGCCTTGCAAACTCATTTCCTAGCAAGTCACCACTTCCTTGAATTCTCTCACCTGTTAAAATGATTACATAGATTTATCTACAAGGAAAATAAGCTAAACTGTCCAGCAATGCTTGAGAAATCCTATCTAGGCAAGTGGAAAATTTATAACAATTTGTGTGGTGAAGGAAAATAAAACCAAGTGAGTAAAGTGAAAACCTAAAGCCAGAGTTCCTTATGGTTCTTGCTGTTCTAACTTGGTACCTCTGCTCTTATGGACCACTTATTTTATGACCACTAAATATTCAATTAACTATTAAGATTTCAGGTGCTCAAATTTAGATCAGCAGTAAATTGCCAGTGATTTTTCTCAGTCAATATATAGCAAAGGTTTTCAAGCATATGCCTGTCCAGGAATAGTTATTTCATGTCTTCCCACCAGCTAGGAAACACCTCATATGAATTAATCAAAGAAGAAGGAATGGACAAATTATTAAAATATTTCTCTTAAGAAACTGTATTGTCAATTGCATGTTGTTGAATGGTCTCTACTTTCCATATTTCAATTTAATCATTATATAAAATTTTGCTCAAAAGCACAATACCAAAAAGGTATTTATTCTTAGCATTTGTGACTTTAAAAGACTTACTAATTTCTAAGTAGGACTGTATTACTCTTAGGAAATTAAACATTTTTGCCTAATGAAATTCATCGATTTAGGCAGCAATGTAAGAACTGAACTAAAAAAAAAGACACTTGTTTTATAGGAGCTCCATTAAGTTAGCTAGCTATATTCTTGGATAAATGACTAACTTTTTGGATAATTGATACCTTTCATATCACCCCTCTACTCTAAATCTGCACTGTCTCCCCATCGGCAGTAAAATACAAGCTTCTTGGATACATGGACCTTCACGACTAGCTCTTGGCCTAGTTTCATCTCCCACTTTAGCCTAATTTTACTTTACACTCACTCCAGTCATCTTAAACTGAACTTTGATCTTCTTCCTCCATCAACACATGACAAATTCTATCAGAGCTGCCTGCTTTTACCAAGGCTACTCTCTCTACCTGGACACACTGCAGCCAGTAGCTCCTCTTCCCCTCCTCCTCTGCTTCACCTATCAAAAGTCTACTAAGCTAATCTTTCAGTGATCAGCTGGGATGTCATCTATCCCAAGTCACCTTGGGATCAATGAAGTAGCTGTCTCTCTGAGCTCTCATGGCACCTGTTCATAAGTCATATTCTAGCACTGATACCCTGTAGTAAACCAATCTGTTTAGGGTTCTCTTTCTCAAAGTCAGGTTTTGTTTATCCCTAGCCCCCCGCAACATGCACTGCCCACAGTGGGTTCTCTGCATGTGTTCATTGAGTCGAATAATCTATATTATATAGGGTCTCACATCATGAGAGATACTTCTTCAAAACCCAGGAAAATTATTGTTATTAAACTTGAAAGCACAATATATCCTCTTTGCCATTAAATGGAGTCATTTATAAAACTGCAAGACCAGACTTCCCTGGTGGTGCAGTGGTTAAGAATCCACCTGCCAATGCAGGGGACATGGGTTCGAGCCATGGTCCGGGAAGATCCCAAGTGCCACGGAGCAACGAAGCCTGTGCGGCCACGACTACTGAGCCTGCGCTCTAGAGCCCGCGAGCCACAACTACTGAGCTCACGTGCCACAACTACTGAAGCCTGCGTGCCTAGAGCCCGTGCTCCGCAACAAGAGAAGCCCTCGCAATGGGAAGCTGGTGCACTGCAATAAAGAGTAGCCCCCGCTCTCCGCAACTAGAGAAAGCCCGTGCAGAAACAAAGACCCAACGCAGCCAAAAATAAATAAATAAAAAATTTTTAAAAAGAGTGCAAGACCAAGCTGATGAGGACAATAAAAATTATCACGTGAGCAAAGGAGAATTATATTACCCATTCAGAGATGTGGACTCGCGTAAATCTAAAAATAATTCTCTAACATTTAAAAATTAAAAATTTGGCTAACACCAACATTTGGCCACTTTTTATTTGGTAAGAAACTTAAACACACATGCACAAAACGATATTATTGCGTTTAGACAAATTCATACATTACTGAGTTATAAAAATCTGCGTACAAAACTACCAGGCAATGAAAAGGCATTACCACCACTTGGTTATTATGAATTGTGTAGAAGATTGTTGTATGAATGTTCCTGGACAAATAAGCCCATAATGAAGACAATTTTTTAAGTTGGCATTCTTCTTCACTATATTTGTTTTTTCTTCATAGTTTGCCCAAAGGACCTATCAAATTTTGTTAGACCAACACTGAAAGTAAATATTGGCATCAAGTGTTTCTAATGAGAAAGTTGCACCTCACGTCCTATAGCTCAGGAAGCTGTCGAATCAAGAATCACACCACGATCTGTCCTTAAACCAGTACTGTTACGAAACATGTTTTTTTTTTTCCAAAGAGTTTTAGGCAAATCATGTTAAAGAAAACAGAAACAAACAACAAAAGAAATCTTAACAGGTCAGTCCATTCAATGGAACAAACCAAAACCCATGGCTGAATTTAATGCATACTTAAATACAGACCTGCCACCTTAAGTTCCTCTATTTTAAAGCAGAACATGGATGAACAAATAAGCTAAAATACAAACATAAATACAAATCTTCCTTGATTGTAGCCCATGGTCATCACCATACTTTCCTTAACAAAATGTTTCTGTACAGAAATTGTACAGAAAAAAATACTCATACGTCTATATATTAGTCAACAACTTAAATATACTCAGAGCAGTATAATCCACAGTGGACCAACTCATGACCAAAACCTATGTAGAGAAGATTTGCCTAATCATAAATAGCAAAATAAAAAAAACAATACTAACAGTACCTTTCAACTTCCAAGTTGTGTGTGTGTATACGTGTGTATATATATACACACACACACGCACATATATATATTCTAGTATATATTTAAATTTTAGATTATGCTTCCCTTAGTCTTTAAAAAAAAGCAATTCCTTTTAAATTGAATTCATGGGAAATCTGTAACTTGTGATGGAATTTTATAGTACATATTAACTTAGAGGTGATTATCTTTTATATACAATATATTAAATCTTACCCTAACATTTGGTATGAAAACATCCTTTTAGCTAATGGATCCCTTATAGGCATAGCAAACATTATGAGCATAACCTGCAATTTATTCTATCCAATTTATGTGACACATACATGTAATGCTCACAAGTTTAAAAGGACATGGTCTGGGTGGGGCAAAATATGCTTTTATTTCTCATGGAGATAAACAACTTGGTTGGTTTAGTGTTGAAAACACCTAAATTCCAAGCATGATTTCTTATGATGGCATATTTCCAGAGAAGACAAGATGAAATACAAACCTGGTCACTCAGTATAAATGTACTGATAGCCATTGTGTAACAGATGCTCTGTAGAAATTTTTGAGGACTCCAAATTGAACAAGATACAGTTCCTGTCAATGCATCAAGAACCAAATATATATATACTATTTCTAAAGCCTGAGTACCAGGAGTATCAGATCATATGGGTGCTAGTTACAAATGCAGATACTGTAAGTTATAGGACCCTGGGAACAAAACCAATGGAAGAGGAGGGTCCAACCAAAGGAGATGAGTAGGGGGAGTGAATGAGCAAATAGAAAACAGTGTCACAGAAGTTGAAAAAGGCAAAAAAGAGGACAAATCTCATAAAACAATGTCAAGTGAAAAATACAAAAATAGGTGCAAAATAACACATACACACTTTGATATCATTTACATAAAGGTAAAAACATAAAAATGTGACATATGACATACTGAGGTAGGAGTACACACATACTCAGTGAAAGTATAAAAAATGTATGAGAATGGTAAATACCAAATTTTGGATAATGGTTACACTTCTGTCTGGGCAGGGAGGAAATTACTATCAGGGAAGAACACACAGGGACTTTGAGCTCTGTTGATAATATTTTATTTATCAAACTGGGAGGGGGCACCTGAATGCTCACATTTTTAATAGTTTATATGCTTCATAATAAAATTTTGAAATTAATTAAAATGGTTGAAAAAAAAGTTTCACAAAGTAGGATGTTGTAAACAGTTTCAAAGATAAGAAATGGAAAAACAATTGAATTTGGCAGACAGCAGTTTGTTACTGACATTTATAAGAAGAATTTTAGTAAGTACAGAAGAACTTGAGTTAGATTTTTTTTTTTTAGTTAATGGAATAGAATTCCATGTTTAAATTTTAAACCTTAGCTACACTGTTTCTGTTGAGCTTTTCAGTTTATAGGAAATTATATAATTATTTTATGAAAAAAAAATAAATAAATTTTGTTTCTTCAGCAATTAGAGAAAAAAATACTAACAAGATTAAACTTCAATTCATCTAAAAAACATAAATTTCTTGATTACCTTAGCTCATTATAGGAGTAAACAATAAAGTGTTAATCATTCCCATTAGCATATTAAAAATAAATCCCATATCTGATAAAATTATATAAATTCTAGGGGGCAGCAGAATTTACAATAATGGAAAGTAAAACCTGACTCTGAAGGGAAAAAATATCTTTTTTATTCAAGTTGTTTTATACAAACAATTTTCAAGAGTACTGCAAAATAATCCTCTTTCAAAACATTTTTCCTATTTATTCTAGCAGTGATGATCTCAAGCTATTGTCTGTATTTCCTCTAATGGAACTAAGCTCAAAGCTTAAACTAAATCTCACCTGAATCACAGATAAGTACATTAAGTAATTATAGTATATTTTATCAAGGTAAGAGATTACCTTCAAGGAAGAACTTTAATTTTTCAAACTCCAGTTGTTTTTCTTCTTATTTAAAATTACAATCACTATGAGATTCTGGTAAAATAAAAGAAAGTGAACTTCTAATTTGAATCTGTAGTACAAGAATTTTATATATACGAACTACATTTCCCAACATTATTTTCTCTTATCGACTTCTTTTTGAAATTTCTAATTCCACCTAAATACCATCCCTACAATCATTAGAATAAATTGCTATTATGACTGGACAAGATTTTTTATTTCACTACTATCTGTGAATATAGAGACACTGTCGAGAAGTATATAAGAGATGAGATAGGAACAAGGGTGCAGGCTTGGGCAAAAAGGAAATGATTGGACCAGATAAGTTCCTTGGTCCTTTATGATTCTGTCATTCTAAATATAGGTGACAGGAAGGATGCTATAAGTAGCTGGAAAATATTAAAAACTAGAAAAAGAGGTTTTGGTTTGATATTTGGGGTAGCGGGTAGTTCACAATGCTTTATGTGTACTCAGAAAACCGAGGGATGATCTTTAGTAGGCAAATTAAAACAAACAAACAAAAACTTTTAGAGAAACTTAGCCCAAACTCCATGTTTGATTAATGAGCTTTCTGCCAGCTTTAAAAGATAAACATGAAATCTTATGGTCCTTGAAGGCTACTTCCTCAAAGCCCTATGCTGCTATAAAGTGCCCAAGCAAAGGTTTATGCATTATAATAGACCCAGAAAGAAAAAGTTCTTATGCTTGTAAAAGTCAATGTGTAATAATGTCTGGAATCAATCAAATAAAATGCTGAAGAGGATGCTGCAGTGACTACCTGACAAAGTCAGTCTTTAAGATTCAAGAGGAGAAGGCTGAGAGGAGATAGAATCGACTATACAGTCATAAATATGGAAAGAATAAGCACAAATAGAAACTGGGAACTAGAAGGCATCAGTAAAGTCTAAAGGATTCACTTTAAAATAAATACTACTTTTTTTTTTTTTGGCCACACTGCACGGCATGTGGGGATCTTAGTTCCCCGACCAGGGATGGAACCCGGTCCCCTGCAGTGGCAGTGTGGAGTCTTAACCACTGGACCGCCAGGTAAGTCCCCAATACTACTTTTTTTTTTTTTAAGATCAAAGATAGTAAACTTTTCGAGAAGCTTGTGTTATGGCACAAAAAAAGTGGTTATAGAAAAAAACATCTATAGAAACTAATGGAGTACAACAATAAGGAGCAGTGACTATGTTGGGAAACGCCTTGTTTCCTAAGGCTGACAAAACGGGTTGGGATTAGTACTTTTAGACACAATATATATCCCTAAATACCTATCAGAGAAAGGCACACTAGGCAGGATGGTCCAGTGTAGGACCTGGGGGCAGACTGATTAAGGCTCTGGGTGATGAACACCGAATTCCTAAACTAAGGAAAGACATAGTTAAAGGATTATTTGAGAAGATCCTGGTGGCTGGTATATGTATATGTTCCACTAACTAAGAAGTGAAGAGAGGGAAGCCTTGGCTATAGTGCTATTAGAAGTGGAAATGTAAAGGAACGGTTTAAATAATCATTGTGGAGTGAAAAATACCGGGGATAAAGAGCCTACAATGTACCAGAAACTGTATAAAAAATTTATATACAGATATCTCATCTAACACTTGTTATACACATTTTAAAGAACAAAAAACCAGGGCACAGAGACATTAAGTAACTTAGCTGTCCAAAGTTACAAAAACAGTAAATAGTGGGGCTGGATTTCAAAATCGGAAATAGCTACATTCAAAATCTAGTCTTTCCACACTAATCTTTGTACCTACCTCTCCTACTGAACTTTGGTGACTCACGGACATGGAAGATGCAAGAGATAAAATCACTGAAAATAGCCTCAAGATTTAAACTTAGTGACGTGAATGTTAATAAAAGAGAACTGGCGTCTGGTAAATAGAAGTTTAGATCATTTGTCTCTGGATCTGGGCCTTCATTTACTCTAGTAGATGTGCCTTGTCATAAAACCACTGCAGGATTCCTGAAAGTCAAGGAATGCTTCTGGAGGATGATTAGAGCCAGAGCTGGTCCAAAACTCTGGGACTACTTCCTATAGGAATTAGCACCTTCTATAGCCACCAGACTGGAATGATCTAGCACCCAAGTCACAGCATATGTGAGAGCCAAACAGTCTCAGAAAGTCCACTTAGATGTTTGATTGCAGGGATTAGAAGGATAGACTCTAGGATCTGATAGGCCTCAGTCAAATTCAGGCTTCTGTTCTTACTGGTTGTATAACCTTGAACTGGGTGTTTATTCTCTCCATGCTCAGCTTCCTCATGTAAAAAAGGAAACAGTGAAATACATCTCCCTAACAGCTATGATAAAGATGAAATAAAATAAGGCAGAGAAAGCACTCGGTATAGTACTGTACAAATGCTCCTTTAACAAAAATGATGATGATGATGATGATAAAAATGATAGAGGATGAGGAGGGGGAAGAAGAGAAGGAGTCCAGTTCAAAGGTTCAGAGATATTCTCTTTACATCTGCTTTTCTATGTATTTGTTAGCCAATATCCTTCTTTCTACTTGGAAGCATGCTTTCTATAGTCAAGGAGTAATAAACAACATAGATGCTCTAGGTGGTTTTTCTTTTAAGGAAAGAAGTTTGTTCTCTCAAAGAGATTATTGGGTTTGAAACTTACTTCTTCAGCAGTGTGTCAGATTTAGAGCTTAATATAAACCTTAAGAATGTGAAGCCGATTTCACTTGTTCATTCTGTTTTGATTTACCACAATCTTGTTTGCTTATTTTGAGTATTCCAACTGCTAACACATGGCTAGCTTAAGTCACGGTAGTTAATTTTCATCCATTCTTGGTTGCTGTAGGTAATTTGCATTTAAAAATTTTTTTGTTGGTAATGACTTAGAAAGTCACTTTTAAATTACAATAACATACCTGTATCTATTTTTACAGACACATATTACATACATCCCCCTACTTGTAGGGAATTTCCCATGGCTCTATTTGTAAATGTAGCTATTTGCAGCATTTTCCCCCTCTTCTCATTTTTGGAGTTCCCAAAATAATGAAGATTTAACATGTGTTTAGTAAATGATAATTCCCAATTCCAAGAAATTTGTGGTGAAACAAGCACTCACTGCTGATAGTACTGTGATTGCTACATCCCTTATGAAAGCAATGTGGCAACCATGAACAGCAAGGTTTGTTCATTCTCTTTGATTTGGTCTGGAAATGATCCAACAGAAATCAAATGATACTGCACCATTGTTTTCTACTGACTTACACATGAAACACTCGACGTTATAAGAACGATTTTAAGAAATTATGATATATACATATATGGACATTTTAATGAAACATTTGAAGACTATGAAGAAGCATTGAAAATATTTGCTATAACATTAAGTAAAATAGCATATATATAAATAAAATATAAAATAATATGTACACTGTAGTGAAAACTACATAAAACATTGGTTCTTTACCGGGGTGCACATAAGACTACCTGCAGAGATTCCTAAATATTTAAATGCCAAGGCTCTATCACAAAAGAATCCTAATCAATTGATCTATTGATGGTAGAACTGTTGAAAATTTACATTTCTTTTAGATTTTATTTAGTGTAATGATGTTATCAATTTCAAAATACCTTCATACTTTTAAAGTTATTAAATCCCATAGTTGATTTAAATGTTATTAAATCACCTTAATTGTTGCCACTTCAAATTAAATAAAAATTGTTATATTAAATCTATGTTTTTAAAAATTGCCATTGCCTTATTAAATATAATCCTTACTTTCAATTAACTCACTAGAATGGGATTCTAGAAGCAATTTCATAAAAATATTACAAAGTGGCTACACTGAATACTTAGTGGGGAAGCCAAAAGCATCCCACATCCCAATATCCCCTCCACATCTCTCCAAGCTCTGGTGTTAGTCCACATTCAGAGAAAACCTCCTGGCAACACTACAAGGAGGTCAAGATTCCTGGCCCACACCCATCTAAACAACAACCTGTCAACTCCAAATATAGGAGCATTCAAGGGCTTGAAAATATGAACAAATGATGCTGTTAAGTAGCGCGAGAAGCCTTATTATTAGAGTCTGAATGTTTACACGTATAAATTATGAAATGCTGAACTGTTAATTACATGTATATTTACGAGTAAAATCAACCAATCTACTCTTTTGAAGTGATTTTGATAATTTTTCTGCCTAAGGATGAAGCATGCCCACGTAGTACACTTACACGGGCAAAGCCTGTGATTACGAGGCTGGGCTCCTCCTCCCCAGAGCAACCCAGTGGGAAGGGGAGGGTCCACAGGTCAGCCAACAGCCCCTGGTGGGCAGCGCATTGATTAATAGTGGCTAATTTTAGAATTCAATGTGTATTTTTTACTTTGTTCCCACCCCTTTTCTACCAATCTCACAGCATTCATTTTTGCAGAGTGCTTTTGCATTCCTAAGAGTTGAGCCTTCAGACACAATGAAAAAAAACAAACAAACAAGGTCATGGACTTTATCATGCTCAGTTCATGTGGCTCTTCCCCAGATTTCTGATCAAAGGTCACAGAGATTAATAAGTAATATTAAGTCAGAGAATTAAACAACCACTGAATTCTTAAGCCAAACTCCACAGTCACTCAACACAAATTTAAAAATAATATTTTAACATCAATGTCCGTTTAAACCAGAATATTGATTATTTTAAATTATTTGTTGTTTAAAAATGATAATACCCTATAACAAATAATTTTTTTAAAGTTATCCTACATTACATTTGAATACATTACATTTTCTAAGTTTACTATAAGATTACTGTCTTGATAATTAGTCTTTTCTAGGTAACAATTCCCACCAATTAATAATAATGAATATTTTAAAAAGTTTAACTATGTTTAAATTTCTCAAAGTTAAAAGAAAAACAAAGAAAGCAAAAGAAAAAATTATAAACATCACAACTTATCTGGAAGCAACCTAAGTATCCACCATCAGATGAATGGATAAAGATGTGGTATATGTATACAACAGAATATTACTCAGCCATAAAAAGAATAAAATATCACCATTTGCAGCAAAATGGATGGACCAAGAGATTACCATACTAAGTGAAGTTAAGTCAGACAGAGAAAGACAGACAGATGATATAACTTATATGTGGAATCTAAAAACTATTACAAATGAACTTATATACAAAACAGAAATAGACTCACAGACACAGAAAACAAATTTATGGTTACCAAAGAGGGGGCAGATAAATTAGGAGTATGGGATTAACAGATAAACACCATTATATATAAAATAAACAATAAGAATTTACTATATAGCACAAGGAACTGTATTCAATATCTTGTAATAACCTATAATGGAAAACAATCCAAAAAAGAATATATATATATATATATATATATATATATATATATACACACACACACACACACACATATAATATGCTTTTTAAAAAAATTCCCAAGGTTTTATTTAGTTATTTTGCATTGCCACTGCAAAATGACAACCTTTGGAGAATTTTTATGCATAATATACACTGAATGATTTTACAGGAATAAACCACAAAACAGTAGTGGCCTATTGGGTCCAACTCATTATTGTATAGTTAGGAGAAATATCAGATCATTTTGCATTCTTCAGGATTATCAGCACCGGACCTTGCCTCTACTTATTAATTATGGTTGCTGTCAGTTTTGTTAGCTAGGGCAGAGAAGTAAGGAGAGAGACAAAGACTCCAGGAGCCAGCACAGTATGGTGAGTGTGGCACACAGCAATGTATACAAATATATATATATAAAATATATAACTGAAAAAGAATCACAACATCCAGTTTTGAAGAGAACATGCAGGCAGAGACTATAAACTCTCCTTGTCCATAAATATTCCAACAGTTACTTAGAGAATTTGTCTTTCAAGAGATCTTGAAGGTAATTAAAATATCATGATAATATGACTACTGTTAAATTAGAAAAGGTTTCTTGGAAAACAGGCTGTTTTTGTTTTTATTGTTAATAAATAAACATATCTGGCAGATTTAAAGCTCTGTGTAAAGATTGTTAACCACTTGACCTATAAACTTAATGAAAAGAATCTAGCAGCTTCTGGTAAATGAAAACCAATGAGAAATGGGGGAAATATCTTTTATTAAAGGTTAATTATTAGATAAAATAATCATATTTACAAAATTTTTTCTTATATAATTTTTAGTAATACACTTGTATAATTATGCTTCACTATGTATAATACCCAAATTCTTTAGTCTGGAATTAAGGACCAAAGAGTTTATCACCACTTAATAGTTGTGTGACCTTAAACAAGCTGAAAAAAATCTCTGAGCCTCAGGTTTATCATTCTTTAAATAGGGACAATAAGAGGAGCTCACTGAAAGATTTGTTGTGATTGAATGATATGGTCTCCAGGAAAGCTTTAGCACAGTGGCTGGCACAGAGTCAAGCCTCCCTCAATAAGGTTATATTATTATTCAGCCAAGCCTGGATCCACTACCTTAGTCCCACCCACTACCGCACATACCTAACAAAGGATTAGATTTTCACTGTCAGTGTAACTGTGCTAAGAGGGTCTTATCAAAACTTTAAAATCTGTGCCATGTGACAAAACAGTATAGCATGATAATTCACCTGCAAAGATTTATGATGCTGAAGCAGGGAAAAAGTATCACACATCTATGAACAACTAATTCTAAGTATTTTCAAATAAAATGAACACATTCATCTTGACAGTGACTTTGGGTTGGCTTGGTTTTCCCTGTGGACCCTCACATGGAACTCATTTTAGAATGAGGTTCTACAGAAAGGAAGCTGACCCTTTGTGATATATTTAGAAAACTACTCTGCAACGGGAAGGGATGCATGAATTGTGACAATGGGGCTTACAAGGCACACAGCTGAAAAACTCTGAATGAAGGATACCTAGGTTTCCATATCAAATTTACATCTCTTGCAATTGAGAAAAAAAACTTGACACTTCTTAAAATTTTATTATAATCAATATTCTTCTAAAGTTATTTTACAATTCTATATCAATCATTAAATCCAAAACTATTTTTATTTTCTTATTTTTTAAGTTAATTAATTAATTTCTTTTTGGTTGCTTTGAGTCTTCGTTGCTGTGCGTGGGCTTTCTCTAGTTGCGGTGAGCGGAGGCTGCTCTTCATTGCAGTGCGCGGGCTTCTCATTTCAGTGGCTTCTCTCGTTGCAGAGCACGGGCTCTGGGAGCGCGGGCTTCAGTAGTTGTGGTGCGTGGGCTCAGCAGTTGTGGCTCGTGGGCTTAGTTGCTCTGCGGCATGTGGGATCTTCCCGGGCCAGGGCTCAAACCTGTGTCCCCTGCATTGGCAGGTGGATTCTTAACCACTGGGCCACCAAGGAAGTCCCCCCAAAACTAATTTTTAAATGCTACCACTTTCAGAAGTAAAACTTCTATTAGACCTAATTAGATAACTTCTACCAAACCATAAAAATAAGAAATTTCATTAAGAAAATGGCAAACATTGATATAACAGGATAATTGCAGTAAAAAGTCTACAAATTTAGGCTTATGCTTTAGGTTAGGAGTGAAATCCATGAAAATGCTAATTCTCTGATGGCTAGTGTAAGTGCTGCTACCGTGTGAGATAGCGCTTCATTCCAAAGGTGGACCCAGATCAATGCAGAGCACTGCTTCCACTGTGCCCTCAGTATTAACTCATTGAGAAGGCACTTGACCTTCATTTCTGCGGTCTACAATGCACACAGTTTGCCTGGGGCACAAACTGCCCAGCAAAACCACCAACTCCGTTAAGTGCAGCACATCATTTTTACAGTGAGCCTTTTAATGATCAGAAATCTATGTGTATTTTATTAACACAGAATAAGGTTAAGAGAGGTGATGGGACGCAGAGGTCTGGGCATGAGCTCTGGAGCCTAGCTACATCCTAAGCCGTTTAATGGATGTTTGACCTCAGGAAAGTTAAATACTTTGTGCCTCAATATCTTCATCTGTAAAATGGCAGTAAGTACCTAGGATAACTGTGAAGATTAGATAAGTTGATATATATATGTATGTATATATGTATGTATGTATAAAGGGACTTAAACGGTGCCTAATTAATAAAGCATTAATATGTGTTTCTAATAATACAATTGTGAATATTCCAGTTCTCTTCTTCAAAGGTAGGAATGGTCATCCTTTGATTTTAGGATTTGTTTCTGAACAATTTTTCTTATTCAATTCAATCTAGAAAATAGTTTTTCAAGACCTACTATGTTTATCTAGTCTTACTTTTCATACAGTATGAAAAGGGGTATTACGGAGAATGAAAATATGTTTCACGTTGAAACTTCAAAGTCCCAAATTCCTACTATACAGCAGTAAGCATGGACAATATAGGTTGAATAACTCGACTTAAATAACTTTGAACAAAAGTTGATGCCGGCAGATGGTCAAGAGAAATGTTTGGTACTGTCATTTAAAGTCATAAAGGCCACTGGGGCCACAGGTCTACTCAGGTCCTCCCATTCAGCTGCTTCTCTTCTTCCTTTCCCTTCCCCCTTCCTTCATTACAAGGAGACCTGGTATCGGCTTTCTGCTTTTCATCACTGTTCTTTTTGAGAAGTTAATTATCTCCTTAATCACCCCTGTTAAACAAGGTTCTCTCCTCTCCACAATCATGACAATAATAACACCTTTTATTTATAAAGTACTTACCATGTATTAGGCACCTTGTGAGAGTGTTTATATGTCTTCTTTTAAAAAAATTTTTATTTATGCTCCTAACAACTCCCTGAGATTGGCCCCATTAAGTCAACTGCCCATAGCAGGCATTTCAGAATTGGCAGAGCCAAGATGTGAACCCAGGTAGTTGCACTGCAGACTCAATGTTCTAATCATTATGGGGCTGCTCCCACAGGAGACTTTGCAATTGTTCTCTTATGTATAGTTTGTCCTCAACCTCAGCTATAGGAAGACACTTTTTGTGGGACCTGAGACAGTTCCCATTTTAATTAACTTCCTGAGAGGACAAGGGGAAAAAAGTCTATGATACCATTTCTGATTCAAAAATTGTGTATTCTTTTGGAGATGCAGAAAGCTAAGAAGGCAGAAGGCAGAAGCCAAAATAAATACATAAATAAAGGGAGGAAATATTATATATTTAATATTTCTTATTTGAAATTCAGCTGTAATAATATTAAAACCACTAATATAACAAATGAGAAGTTTCAAGGTCAACTTTTGTGTGATTCATTTTATGTTTTATATTAATAAAAATTACCAAAAGCTAAAATAAACTTTATTCTCCTTCTAGATAAGCCAGTATGTAAAATAATATTGTAGACCAATTTTTTAGTTTCTATGGAAATATTGAGAGAACAGATCCAAATCACACCTTTTAATAGATTTTGAATAAACAAAGGTAACTGATCAGAGATTCAGCACATGAGGTCTGGATGAGAATGTCTGGATCAAGAGACAAACTGATCCTTCCTAATGTTTACAGAATACAAAAGAGTTCAAAAGGTAAATGCCAAGTTGTCTGTCTGAAAGAGTCACATGTTGTCAATACATGAAAGAACTGACCTAAGTTAAAAATAGAATTCTCATTATGCTGCCTACCCCCTTTTCCTGAAGAACTTCACTTAAAAATAGAGCCACCCTGATTTTACAGCCATCATTACTTTCCTTGGTAAAACCATTATCAAAGATGTTTAAGATGCTATAGTTCTCTGTTAAGACTCCTTCACCAGGTTTCTTTGTAGAACAGACAGAAAACACATTAACTGCAACTCTGTTTTTCTATATTAAATAAGATTTGGCCACTACTTAGTTAACATAAGGGCCATCTCAGACTAGGTTAACATTATCCTCCTTTCTCTTGTGAGTTGGAAAGTTCAAATATCTGACCAAAATTTTAGAAGGAAACAGACAGAAATGCTGACAAAAGAACTTGCCATCACCACTGTCAAAAAATTAATTCCCATAAAAAACCAGATTTTTAGTCAGTAATCAGTTTATTGTTATTAAAGATTAAAGTAAAATTGTGAAATTATATACATATGTGTCTTTAAAAAGATTCCTTCCAAGAACCTGAAGATTGAAGTTACTACTCATGATAACATGTCAAAGCTGATCAATCGATCTTTTATCATCATCATCTATCCATCCACATATATCCTCTTCCTCAAAAATTAATTAGTTCACATTAAGCCTATACTGAGTATTCAGGAAAATGATACACAATTTAATTTTCCAAGAGAACTGAATTCTTTGGGGTTATGATTTCAAATGAGAACCTAACGATTCAATAAATGGTATATTCTCTTTTCAACCTCTTCAGAATAAACTTCAGGAAAGTCTAAATTCATCTTGTCACTCCCAGATTGAAACCACCCCTCCCTGGGAGAACCTGTGGGTCTCCAAACATTTTCAATCAGCTGACCACAAAATAACCCCAATCACTAAAAAAATGTTTGGTCATATACTCAAAACATGAATATTATTTATGTATAAAACATAGGCATCTATTCTCAGAATTAAATACATACATTATTAAACATGGGGGAAAGTGGACATTTTCAAGATTGAGTATGAAAATGAAGTTAACACTATTTTTAAATGATAATACCACACTCACAGTGCTTACTATCTCAAAACAGAATATACACTTAGGATGAGGTTCTTCTTCAAAGATACTGGTGTGTATCTACTTTTGTAATAGTCTACTTGGAAATTATCTATTTTCGTTGGTGGGGTTTCTGTGACACCTGACTAAAATACCATTGATTTTTTGCTCTAAGTGTAGTTAAGGAAGGGTCTGTATCAGGAGTATAAGTATCAGCTTCAACATGTGATTGCATCATGAGTAGTAGCTTCAGTCTGCAGGTTCTTGGCAAGAATCTCTTTAAGGCTCTTGATCACTTTGTGAGTGCTATTTTGGTTAAAGCTAGAAACACAATCTGTATATCTAGGCACATATAAACTGCAATACCCAAAAAAATCTGTAAGTGAATAAACACATAAGGTCCCCACTGTCAACCCTTCTAGGTTGTTGAGTTTAGACTGCTCCCTCCAGAAAACTGTTACCACACTTGATACATGATTATCTAGTATACAGAGTAACTTGGGCCATTCTATAAATTAAATATTTGTATTTTTTATTTATTTTTATTTTAAATATTTTAATTTTGTATTTATTTTGTACTTTAATTATAGTCATTAAAATTTTTTAAAGATAAAAATGCACTGAACTAATCACTATAATACTATCTTTCCACACCCCAATGGATCATCCTGCATATTTTTCAGGTGCCAACACCCCACTTTGAAGACCACTGATATAGAAATGTAAACTTCAACCTGTCTTGAAAGTTCCTTCACAACCCAAATTTAACCTTTTTTCTTTCAGTATTTCCACAAATATTTTTCAGTATTCCCACAAATGAATCTTTCATGGCAAGCAAGCTGGTTGTTACAACAGAAAAAGAAACTGTGCAGAAAACTGAGATTACAACAGTCTCTGGTTGAAAAAGTAGTCTATGAAGTAGGTCAGCAACTAGATAGATAGTAAGCTAACTATACTAACAAGCCAAGGGTCTGAGTGAGAACAGCAAGTCAGAAACCTCAGCCAGTCAGAAATTAGACCACACAGGTCAGAGGAGCTCAGATACCAAATGCAGAAAAGAAATCAAGCAGGCAGATGAGAAATCCAAGTCACAATGGCAAATCTTCGGGAATGGTCAAAAGGTCGAGAAGTCAGGAATCAGGAGATCCACTTTAACTAGCACAGGGGCTAGTGAAAGGACAAGGAAACAGATGCAAGACCCAAGCAACAAAGCAATTTGATACTGAAGCAACTTTGTTATGGCCAGGAAGTTTCTTACACGTTTCCTACGGGATCCTTTCCCAGAACCTGGCTAGTGTGACCCTGTGCAGATGTGAGTGTCTGGAGGAAAAGATGGAATAAGGAGGAGGGATCAAGGGAATATTCTCCATAGCCTGTACCTCTGCTATGATGCTCCCATCCTCCTGGAGTATTCGCCTCTCCTATTCATCCTTAAAAGCTCACACAAATCTTACCTGCTCTCTTAGTCCTTCTTTAACCATCTCAACATACCACTCTATGAATTCCTACAGCAATTATTTTATCCTCTGAGCATTTTGACACAACTGTGAAAAGCCTTGAACTTTTTTCTTGTTCCATGTGTCAGCATTCCCAAAGAGATTGCAAACAAGTGGTGAGCTATGAATTCATGGTACACTTTGACTTTTAGTAGTCAGTACTTCTTAAATGTCTCTGAGTTCTTTGAATACTGTGATATCACTCTTTACTCAGATAAATGCAGAGAGGGGCATGCACACACTATTTAGTATATAATTCTACGAGATCAGGTAATTTACCTGAGATAATTATAATAAAATTCTACCACTGAATTCAAAGTAAAGGTTATTTAGCAAATTTTTTTAAAAAGGCTTCTGTACCAAAATACAATAGATATAGATTTCTTCACTTCTGTGAAATATGAAAAATTAGAATAGGAAATATTAGACACTAGTCATTAAATCATTGATTACTATCCATTCAGGGAAAGATTACCATAACATTCACTTATTAATTTATTGACAAATTCCATAAACCTCCACAATATCCCTGCTACTGAATACTTTGAAGACACTGGGATAGATGCCAGGTGAAAAGAGAGGTACAGAGATGAATAAAGCATCATCTCAGCCTTAGAAAAACCTAGACAATACGAAATATTTCAAGTCCACCTAATCAAGCCCAGAAAGGCTGTCCAGCCATTTGATATTGGGCATGAAGAATGAGTAGTAACTCACTAGATAAAGAAAAGGGAGAAGCTGCAGGTTGCAGCACAATCTACAGGGGCAAAGATATGAGACCACCAGAGTATGGGTGTGGGGCATGAGGGGTATGTGCGAAAGAGAAGGGATGGAATGTGAGACTGAAGCATAGCTTGATGTTGAAGCATACACTATGTTAAGGAGTTTAGGTTTCATCTTGGAGGCCCTGATGAGCCATGGCTAATATTAAGCAGTAAATCAGTAGATTTCATCTGGTTGGTAAACAAAAATTAAAATTTATTGATTTAAGTGATTATTGCAAACTGTTACTAAGATAATATGAGAATCAAAAATGATACATAACGTTCAGGCTTATTCTTTTGTTTCCAAGTTAGCTATTTCTTTAAAAGCCAGCTGATTTCCAAACTATCTTTGAAAATAATTCAAAACATACACACATTTAGGCTGAAAGAGAAATGTCCACAGTGACACCATTTAATATATTAATAATGACTTGCCTAATAATTTGCTAATTAATTTAATTTAGACTATTTTCTAGACATATCTTAACTTTGAAAACATTAAGTCCTACCTGGACTATCATCTGGGAATCATGAACCACAGCAGAAGTCACTTGCTGAGAGGTCTGGTGGGCTACGTGAGCATCTTCACACATGGAGATACAGATGAAGCAATTTATATACATATAAATATATATAATTTATTTACCCATTTATATATATGGAGTATTACAAACTACTATTTTATTATTTGAGTTATTCATGTCCCAATGGATCGTTAGTCTACCAATTCTGCCCTTTTTATATTAAAAAATGGAAACCAGAAAGACCAAAAAAAAAAAAACACCCTGATCTGCTTGCCTCTCAGTTTAGGGTACATTCTAATTTCTTTGTAAAGCATATCTGACAATAATCCATAGTCTATAGTATATTCCAAACAAAATATCACTATTCCAAAATAACAGTGAAAGTTACTCAAGTAAAAGAAAATACTGCTATTATTTAAACTTATAAAAAAAGTTTAAGAAAAAAAGTTTAAAAGAAATTAAAATTAGTTTAAAAGAAAGCTAACATAATTGCCCCATTTCAAAGAGATAAACATTACTCAATATTTTTAAAAAATAAACTTCGGTGTGTATTATAAAATAAACTTTATGTTTATAAAATAAACATAAGGAATTTATCTCCACCTGAAATCATGCACGATATTATAATTTCGTGGAAATATTTTGGGGTAATGACTTTCAAATAAATACAGGAAGAATGTTATTAAGAAGAACAAAGATTAGGAAATATACTCTCGCGCATAACCCTGCAGTGGGGAAGGGAACAGTCTCTTATGATCTAATAGGATTTTTCCATTCTTAACTTGGTTAATCTTAGACACAAAGCAAATAAATCATTCTTGGTTTCTAAAAGTCCATGGTGAGTCTCAAAGGAAATTAATTCCCTTTGCTAACCATGGTTCATCAAAACATATTATTAAAGTGAACTCAATTTAAAAAATCTAGATTTATTACTAAAATGAGGTGTCGTCTTTTTTTTTAAATAAATCAAGAGATTTTTCCATCCCTTTCCAGACAGTTTCTAACACAAAAGTGGCTTCCCAGTATTGGGAAATATAGGGTGAATGTGTAGATTAGCAAAGGTATGAGGTTGGCATAGTGGAGAGTATCGTAAACTTAGTGTGGTGAAGAGATCAGCCCTTGAAACCTGAAAGCACAGAGATGCCTTCTGAAAAAACCCACGTGTATCATCACTTTAATATGGTGGGAGGGAAAGAGCCTGACTACTGGCCAAAGTGTGATTAAAATTCTTACCAAACACTGTCACTACAGTGGAATCAAAATATTATCATCACTTAAAACACATTTATTTAAAACCAAACTACACAAGTATAAGGCAGGAAGTGCCCTCTAGGAATTAAAAACCAAAGACAGACACTTACACAAATGCACATATATTGAAACACGGAATTAAACTTGCAGAGCAAGTATATGAATGGAAAATGAGGCATTAGTATCTCTCCGTTACAGGCAGTGTGCACTGCAGCAAGGAGGCAACATATGTAACTGGGTCGAGGACAGACTATGTGGAAATAGTCTGGTCTCTGGTCAATCAGAAGAGCTTGATGAAAGAGCAAGGATTTCAAAATCTGTTAGAAAGTTCACAGAACAGGTACAATCAGTAAGCTTCCAGAGGTGGGTGGTGACAGAAGTGATGAGAAGCAACTGAGTAATGGAGTATGGCTCAAAGTTGATTTCTCATAGGAAGGAGGAGCTTGGATAACTGGTGTGGTGAAGAAAAGGAATCAAGAAGATTAAGTGACTCAAACCAGGGGTTTTCCTGGACTCCTCGTTTCCCCTCACCCACAACATCTATCTCACCCAGTAAATTTACTACTTACCAATAGTAAATCCTATTGGTTTTACCTTCAAAGTACAGTGCAAACCTGAAACCTCTTCTCCCTACTATGGATCCCCTAGCTCAAGCCATCACTATCTTTCACCTGGACTCTTGCGAAGGCCTAACTATTCTCTTTGTTTTCACTGTTCCCCACCATCCACTATTCACCACAGTCTATACCCCACCCAGCAGCCAAAACTTTATAGTGACTTTGCATCACACTGTTTATCATAAGCAACTGGACCTTACATTATCTGGACCCTACTTCTCCCTTTAAATTCACCCTCTTCCATTCTCTGCCCTGCTTTCACCAGCCAAGGCATACTGGACTTCCTGCTGGTACTCAATTCAAAATCCCAGTTAACTGCTGTTTCATGCAACACTAAAACCTGACCATGTACAGAATTGTTTAATCATGTGTCCTCTCTTAGCTAGGAGAATTTGCTATTGAATTGAGTTGCACAAATTTACATCTGGAAATAACAGCAGTTGTGACTTACCTGATTACAGAACAAATAAAGCAGTACAATACAGGCATTTTCAAATTTATCTTTAAGATAAGAACAATAAGCAGAAAGACACACAGAAATGGCCTGTGGGTGAATATGTTCCTTTGCAGCATGAGATATGTTCACCAACACTGCACGCATGGGAGCAAACAGGCGAGAGATAGTAAGAAAAGAGAGACAGGAAGAGAGGTGTAGCATAGGTGCCAAAATGTGCCATACATACTATGTGGAGCTGGGATAAGTGGAGGAGATAGGGCTCTAGTCTTAATCCCTAAGATCCCAGAGTCAGCAGGCAGTGACTGTCACATACACTTTCCCACCATGCCTAGGGGTTGCGGCCGAGTAAGAAAGTATCCCAGCATCTTTGCATCCTTTTCTTAACATGCTTAGTACAGGATGCACTTTTCCATAGAAACCATGCTGTGAGATGGTGAGGCTTCCCAAACAGATCACAGAATCCTATCAAATCCATTATACTGCTGGGACTGCATATTTTTAATAAGGAAGACACTGACCTCAACTGAACACCAATTAAATACTAAAGAGTTGAGCTCTATACTTTAACTCATTGAAAAATTGATTTTATAACCTTAATATATATGTATTTATATATCACAGCCATATTATGGTTTTAAATTATCTTTTTGGGAGCAAGCAAAGGAGTCTAAATATGAATTTTAAAAAATTAGTTGCATCCTAAACACCTATGTATAAGTAAGGTAAACTGCTAAAATGCACAGCAACTATTCAATACAAATCAGAGATTGATAACTATATACGTAGTCTGAACAAAAGTCAAATGGGTTCACATTCATTCCCAAGGGGAGGGCTTGCAAAGGTTTTCAAAGGTTTGAAGGCAATGGAGGTGGGGCTGGGGGTATCATACCACACAAGAAAGGCAGCTGACTCTCCCAGTTTGGGTCCAGATGAATACTGGATTGTATTCATTTCTTCCACTGGCCCAAAGCTGGCCAGAATCTTTGAAAAACACACCTAAACAGGTGAGGTCAGGGCTAAGATGAATCCAACTGCCTTGAAATATTCCACATTTATGAGTACTCACCAATTAACCTGTTAAAAGGACTCAGGGCTGTGCTGTTCACCATGAAACCAAGTGACAACCATATTTCCTACTTGCGCCTAGTGGCCAGAGAGAATCCTGACTGGGAACCATTTGAGTTCCTGATTTGGAGAATGTCTAATGCCCTAGTTACAAAGTGAATGGGCTTTGCAAACCTGAGATTACTGAATTTCCTGAGGAAAAAGGTAGTAAAATCTTTAAGAACTGTGGGGGAACTTGTTGAGGGAGAAATTAAGCCCTATACAGCATAATAAAATTCTACAGGATAAAAAATGGTGCTGGACAGAAGGGAAAAAAAAAAAAAACCTTGAATGCAAATTTCTCAGAACTTAACAGTAACTTATTCTGGGTGGTGGCAATACAAAAGACGTTTTATTCTTTGTAAATTTTTGGTACGTTTTAATTCGTCAAAAAACAAAGTGCTGCCTGGTGGAAATCTATGCCTTTAACTCTTTGGCTCCAACCCTTCTTTTCCATTTAAGACAAGGATCACGAACTCAAATGCCTATAAGGCCCAGCAGCTAATATAAGGGAGTGAGGCCTGCAAGATGGGAATTGTGTCAAACCAGTGAGCATATCCCCATGTCAAGAGGCAGCTGTTCCTCAGTGCCAGGACACAGCTGCTGCAGAGAAATGCAGGTAGTGGTGTCACCAGATTTAAAAAATTTTTGACACTGGAAATCTGGATTTTTGTTGAAATTTCCTGGTTTTTAAATCTTGGCAAATTATTTAAATTATAAAAAACAAAACACATAACTCTCTTAGGGGCCAAAAAACTTAAGTGATTTTCGAGGGTGATTTTGCCCATAAAGTACGAGATACGTATTTGTTTACTTGTTTTGTATACAAATCCATATTCACATCAAAGTCTGAGAAGCACAGTTCTAAATCAAAGAAAAGAATAACAGTAGTCTATATGCAGACTAAAAGAACTATTAAATCCCTATCTAATAGTAGACATTTCTAAAGTATTACTTTCTGCCAGTAAAATTGACTTCATTCTGCTTATCATTAAGTTTCTATCACATGTTAACAGACTGAACAAGATGAGTGGAGTGATCTAAAATGAGTGCCAGGTGGTAAAATTTATTAAAATAGTAAATGAAAGAAGTACGTATGTTTCTTATATTGTGCATCCAACATGAAATTTGGGGTGAGAAAAAGTACAAGGACAAGGTAAGTCAAAGAAAGGAAACAAGAGGGATCAATCAGGACAAATCCACAGTAAGAACTCCCTCTCCTAAAGAACCAGTGGCAGGCTTCCCTGGTGGCACAGTGGTTGAGAGTCCGCCTGCCGATGCAGGGCACACGGGTTCGTGCCCCGGTCCCGGAAGATCCCACATGCCGCGGAGCGGCTGGGCCCGTGAGCCATGGCCGCTGAGCCTGCGCGTCCGGAGCCTGTGCTCCACAACGGGAGAGGCCACAACAGTGAGAGGCCCACGTACCGCAAAAAAAAAAAAAAAACAGTGGCAAGAGGTGTCACCCCTGGTGGACAGAAGACAAATTGGTGAGGTCCATTAGATGGTGGGGGAACATTAGCTGCCCAAAATTCTATCAGACTGAGATGCAAGAAACTCACACTTGATTCCAGACTGTTCAGGTGAGGTGGAATAGATGAGGAAACAGTGGGGGAAGAGTGGGAAGAATGAAGAGTGAGAGTCTAGAAGATGTAGTGGACAGGCCTACCAGGCCTGGGGAAACCTGAAAGTCCATTCAAAGAAAAGAAAAACCAAAGGTATCTGGAGTGTATAGATTTGTGGTAGGGTATAAAGAAAGAGGGTGAAATGAGGCAGAGAGAGGAAGGTCCAAATTCATACACTAGATGGGTGCTGAGGTCAAAGGCAGCGAGGAAGCATAGTGGCCTGAAGTTGGACCCTGGGAAACAGGAAGAGGCAGACTTATAACAGGTTTCCGATTCAGCCAAGTTTTTCCAACTTTGTTGCTTTTGGCCAGGTAAGGGATGTTTACCTATGAAGGGTCAAGATAAATAGAGAACACAACCACAGAGAGGTATGTGGGGTGATCTGTTCCCCAAGTAGACTGGAGGCCAGAAATACCATCCCACAGGTCTGGACAGAGCGGAGACCCAGGACAGAGGAGTGCATCTTCCTTCACCGTGGGTGAACGAGGCCAGTGGGTGTGCCATATGAGATATTTCTGCTAAAACCCAAGAGCAGGCTAGTTCAACTGTTTCATTGACTTTGCAAACAGGATATGATCAGGAAACTATTTAAAGAAAGAGTTAAAAAAAAAAAGTTTTGCAGAAGCTAGTAATTTTTCTTGATATCATGTGATCCTTGGACTTTATGTTTGCATAAGACAGAAAGGCAGCAGCAGAGTCGATTCTAATCTTTAACCGTAACTGACTTCCAAGAATCAGGAACACTATCCCCACTTCCTTTGATTCAGTTACTCTCAACCAGTTACCAGCATTTAAATTTATTCAAGCATGCTTGAAAGTGAGACACATTGAAAACGCTAATCTACATTTTTATTCAGAAGGTAAGTACTTCAGTATAACAAACCCTAATGATGACATTTTGCTATGAAAGTGAGAATACACTAATGACTCAAGACTGAGTAAGCGAACCAAACCTTGGAACTTGTGTGTTTATGAAGCTTTGAAAACTAATTTCTATGACCAGTTTGAAATGCAGAGCTAAATTAAAATATATCAACCATTTAAGGCAATGAAATGACCACTGAAGACCCCAAAAACGTGACTGAATTGCTGGGTCCCTAATTCTTGGCCCAAGCTTACTGATTAAAGTCATAAGACACCCTTGTGTTCTGGCTGTGAACAGAAAGTGTTATCCATTATTTTGTCTTTGTCTGCAAAGGAGCTTCAGCACCTAGGCACTTCACCGTCTACACCCTATGTTGGTTCGCTCACCAAGATCAAACACCATAATGAAAGCTACATGTAGACCTGGTAGTTCCCTCTTCTGCATTTAATTCTGCTTTGTGCTGGTGCAGTAAAAAGGAGTTCATGACAAGGTTATTTTTTAATAGTTTTCTCCTTGAGAAATCATAGTGCTGACTTTTTCATTCACATGGGATATATATTTTATAATATTAGTTTCACTTCTAATACATGTATATTGAAACCATAAGAATAAAACCATAGCAGTCAGGGACCAAACATACTAAATAGGTATCAACTGCCGGATATATTAGCTACAACAATACAAATTGTTTTCTACTCAGTTCTTAATAAACCCTGATGCTTATATAAATGAGTAACAAATAATTTCATTGTAACATCCGATTTGTTTTCAAATTTAATCACCTCAGGCTAAACTCACAAGCTCAAGAAACAAAGAGATAAATTTCTTTCCATAGACTCTGAAATATCTCAGAAAGAAATTGCAGATTTACTGCATCTAAACTAATTTATGTTAGTTTTTAAAAAGTATATGGTCCAACAATTTCTATTTTCAACTGCAGGAAAGTCCGTTTAGCTTGACAATTTGATAGTCAGCTGTGTCAGAGGCTGGGGTTCAAGGAGTTATTTGTCACTCCACAGGCACTCCTGAACCTAGACAGATCGGAGCACACACATCTCATTCTAATGAGTCACAGATCTATAGATGAAACAAGTTTCTGCACAAAATTAATAGAAAAATGCATGTTCAATTAAAGCAAAGTGTGGATACTACCTTCTTTTTGATACGTTCCCCCTGACTGCTTGCTTACAAGTGTCTGGGATGATCTTGACTATACGCTCACTCCATGTTATAGTACATCTCCCAAGCTGGAGACATCGGCAAAATAAAAATGATTTCAGCCCTAAATAGCCAAAATAATGACATTATTATCAGATAGCCCTCTAACCTAAAATTTGCTGAAAAAGAGGCAGATAACCTATGCATTTACTGAACTGAGAAAAAAGAAAAGAAATGTTAAGCTTTAAAGATATGTCCTACCAAGGCCCCGCCCACCTCCTGACCACATTTTCTAAGACTTCCCATCTTGTTTACTAAGCAAGTGCTACACTGCCATTTCTACTGCTCAAGTATGCCAACCTTGTTCTAGTTTCTGCTGGGCCTTTCTTTACGTTTGCTGTTTTCTCTGCCAAGAATGTTTTTGCCCCAGTCTCTGCACTTCCTCTCAGTTCACATGTCACCTCTACAGTGATGATGTCTTCTTTGACCCCACCTCCCTCCAACTGATTTTCACCCTAACACTTACCAACCAGTATGTAAAGTGTGTTTATTTACTTCTTTACGTCTGTCTCAAATGTTATGATACTTACAGACAAAAAGTAGAGACCTTGTCCTTTTTTGTTCACCACAGTGAACAAACTAAGAACCACTCAGTTCTTAAGAATAAACTCCGATGCTTATATAATGAGTAACAAATAACTCACTGTACTATCAGATTTGTTTTTAAATTTGATCACTTCAGGCTAAATTCACAAGTTCAAAACAAAGAGATAAATTTCTTTCCAATGACTTTGAAATATCTCAGAAAGAAACTACAGATCTACTGCATTTAAACTAATTTATGATAGTTTTTAAAAAGTAAATTATATTATTAGAAACTAATATTATAAAATATATATCCCATATGAAAAATTAACCACTATGAACTTTGCCTGGCCCTTATTAGAAACTCGATAAGTAATGAGTGATTAAAATTGATCTAATAAAAGCTTTTTAAGGACCAAATTTTGGAAATAAGACACTGTTCCTTAATACTGACATTTAATCAAAATCTATCTTGAAGAAATTCAAGGTAAAGAATGAATCAGGTTCCACATTCATTCTTGGAAATGATACTCAGTGCCCTATGCTCTGCCGTGTGCTGGGCTTGGTGCATCTATGCCAACACTCAGGGAACCTGCTGGAGTCTGAGAAACCAGCCTGCCTTGCAGAGTCTGTGACTGCTGCGCTCCGAACAAAGTCATAAAATATCAGTGAAATAAAGAATTGTCCTGGGAATAGAATAGTCAAGACGTATTAGTCTACTCAGTTTTGTCACTTAGTCAACAAATTCAGTCTCCCTACTACCCTTACCACCCAACAAGCGAGTCTTCAAGTTACTAAGCAAAGGCAAGCTATTTTACCTACTCATTTTAGATGCTGCTTTGTTTTAGGGTACAGTTAAATTACATCAAGTTCTGCAGGTATTCCTGATGTTTATAAAGTGGTCAGTAGGAGAGGAGGATGAGGAAATGGAACAGGGGTATGAAAAGAATGGTGAAATTGAATACAGACCTAGGAGTTTGAAGGAGGACCTAGAATGATGAAAACCTTTGCCAAAACTTAAGCCTTAGACCTCACTGCTTCTTCTTGGGAACAGCATGAGCTACAGGGTGGGGCAAAATGATTTTACTGCCAGATTTTTTGATGCTGTGCTCCATTTAGTTTCATTGTTTGCATTTGGGGGCCTATTTTTTTTTTTTTTTTGCGGTACGCGGGCCTCTCACTGTTGTGGCCTCTCCCGTTGCGGAGCACAGGCTCCGGACGCGCAGGCGCAGCGGCCATGGCTCACGGGCCCAGCCGCTCCGCGGCACGCGGGATCCTCCCGGACCGGGGCACGAACCCGTGTCCCCTGCATCGGCAGGCGGACCCTCAACCACTGCGCCACCAGGGAAGCCCTGGGGGCCTATTTTGAGTCACATACTCTATTACTGTTAATATGTGAGAACATCTATTAATATTTTGAGTCTGTATTAGAGTTTAACTATAAGCTATAATTTAACTTTAGATGATCTTTTAAAAGTATGCTGAATTTCTAAGTGGGGCTTATTTTTACACTCAAATCCTCCTCTTTATTTCTCCCCATACCAGTTTTCAAAGCAACGCTAAGAAGGAATTTTAAATGTATCTACACCTAAAATATAGGAAATACCTTGAAAAGTGTGAACAACACAGTAACAGTCCTCAAAATGAACAACTTTTTGCTACAGTAGTGTTTGGGAAAAATAAATATAGAATTAGCTGATCTTTCTAATTTAATATTATTAATCATTCTGAGTAAAACTACAAATAATAGAATCAGATTCTTTCATAACACTCTGCAGGTTTAACCAACACAAAGGGACCAAATACACCAGATTTAACAAAAAGTTCTTGAAATAGAGAAGATATTTAAAGGAAATGCAACATTGTTATTTTCAACAGCTATTAGTAAACTGTTAAATAAATATGTGCTTTTAAAAATTACTATTCAAGACGTTGTAAGACTGTTATGTAATCAGCCAATAAATATTAGGCAAATGGACCCTGCTAAAGTGGATTTTGTGGGCTGAATACACAAGAGTCTTGAAACGTGCTAAATAGACAAGCAATGAGAGCAAGTGGGTTTATGTGATTTGTTTCCTTACATCGGCAATAACATTTAACCTATTTTAATGATGTTATCTAAAACAGAAGTCATTCTAAAATGAAGAAGAATAGTACTTTTATAAGATATCCAAATATAATAACTGATAATTTTGGTAACTTATATTCAATAAAACATTTAAAATAGAATATTCTATAGGATATTTTATTATTTAATCACACCATAATCATCCTGTATTGTCAAGAAGCTGAAGATTTTCCCTTTTTTGATCCTATTACTTTCCAAATATATTTTCCATATCTTTTAATACAGTGAATGTTATCATTTTAATTTTACTGTTTATACGTTTATAATTAAGATTTTACTGTAAGTAACTGGTTATCTTGTAGTAACATGTACTTACTAAATTTTCTTAATCAGTGATATTCAGAATATTTCTATCACTGAATTATTGGTTATCTACGGGAAGGTGATTTCATATGAAGGCTATTTTAAGACAGTCTCTTTCAGTTTGTGTTACATGACAGTGCATGACTACCTCTGTACACACACCTATTGCTAACTACTCTTGAGATACTAAGAAAACCAATGCCTTCCACCCAAAAGTGAGAAAAGTACAAAAGTATGTCCAATCAAAAAGAGGGTCTGAATCTCAAACACATCATGACCTGGCTTGACAATAAAACCTAATTGATTTCTCTTTTAAAAATTATGAAATATTGAAAATGACAAATAATATAAACTATAACCAGCCACTCATCACCCAGATATAACTTAAAAATTTTCCAAATTTTCTTGAAATTTTTGTTTAAGATGTTCAGATACATTTAAGTCTCATTCTGTCATTCCATTCCTGCTCCTTCCTCCTAAGGGTAAAAAGTGAGCCTCCTTACATTTTAATTTCATCTGCTTGTATCCAGCATTAAATATGTTGTTTTGAACAAAGAATGAATGAAGAATATTAATTGGCAATTCCCAGAAAGGCCAATTAGAAAAGATTTTCAACTCCACTCTTCATCAAGAAATGTAAATTAAAATAACAGAGAAACACCCTGTCCCCTATCAGACTGAAAGTGTTGGTGAAGATGAGGAAAAATAGGAACTTACACACTGCAAGTAGAAGTGTAAGTTGGTACAATGTCTTTAGAGAACAACTTAATAATTTTCAAGCAAAACTGAAAATATTCCTATGCTATGGCCCAGAAATTACCCTTCTAGGCATTTACTCATGAGAAAGTGTCACCTTAGACCTCAGAAGGCATGTAAAAGAACCACATTAATAAATGTTATTGCTAAGACTTGCACAGAGCCTTTTACGTGCCAGGAACTGTTCTAAGTCCTTCCTATGTTTTCACTCTTTTACCCTCATAACATGCCTTCCTCAGAGGAAATACAGCACATTTTACCGATGAGTACACTGAGGCACAGAGGTTTATGACTTGCCAAAGTCGCATAACTAGTAGTGGTCGGACCACAAACCTAAGCAATCTAGTTTTGGAGTCTGTTAATCACTATGTATGGGTCACTGAAGTACCGCATGGAAGAGTGAAAGGGTTGAAATCATCCAAGAGCCCATCAGAGAGGAAGGAACAAACAACTGGCAGTACATTCACATGGAGCAGAAGAGCCCAGCCAGTAAGATGCAAAAGCCAGACTGCACACAGTAGCTTGCATACATTCCAACAGCCTGGCATGGAGGGAAAAGGCAAGGTGCAAAGTGATTTGTACTGCACGACACCGTGTTTATGATTTATTACCAACAGCTAACGAAGCTAAAGCACTCTTAGGCTATACCTATGAATAAAAATACAGAATCAAGGGCAAAAAAAAAGGGCTCCTTTTCTTGCCCTTGGGTTAAGGACTGATAACACCTCAAAAAAATGTGTCAGTTCCGGGAACCGCAAGATCGACTAACTAGATTGGGTTTTGGAGTAGGCAGCTGGCATGGCGAAGGATTTTGTAGCTGTTTGGAGCAGGCATGTAAAGTCTTTCAAGTAATTAAAGAAATCTGCTTATGTGCAAGAAAGGAAAATGTTCTCTATCATCTCTCCATAGGCTTCTCATCAAATGTGTGGGACATAATTATCATAAGGCTTATATTCTTGATTTATGACAATTATCTTCAAACAAAACTCAAAAAACTTAATAGTGTAACAACTTCACTAAGCTTTAACACACAGTAGACATGGTTTTCACAAATACATGGAAAGGTTTTTACATACCAAATTGCATACAAAAAATATTCAAAGAAAACCATATAATAAAAAAGAAATCTGGTTACTTTTACATGACCAAAATAGATGAACAAACGATGAAAAAATAAAATGCAATAGTTTTCATACTGTATAGTCTCAGAAGATAGGCCTATCAAGGAATTTCCCTCCTACTGAAATAGACTCTTAACAAAAAAGTATTTGCTTTAAGAATATATACTTAAGGGAGATTCTAGCTCTGAAAACAATGATCTGTACAAGGTCATAGCATTAAGCTGTTCTTCCTCAATCCCCAAATGAGACTTCTCTGCATAGTCAACAAGGAAGGCCTGTCAAGAGATCACAATGTTGATGTCAGTTCATCTAGACCATCAGCCTCCACAGAGCAGTTCCATACTCTCTATGGAACAGCAGTAATATTAAAAAAAAAAAAAAAAAAAAAAAAAAGTTTCTAAGGAGAAAAGACCAATCTAATAAAGACAAATCTTTGAAAGATCAAGAAGTTAAAGTGAGCAGTGACACACATGGCTAAAATGTTAGTTTTCACGGAAACTTAATGGACAAATAAGTGGGGCTATATTTATTGTTAATTATTCTTAATCTTAGCTGTTGAAAAAATGTTTTAGGTTTAGGTGTGGCAACTTCTTTTGAAAAACTTGTTGGCACTCCAGTGTAGACCTTGCTATGATTTCTTTCCAACATTGGACACACCTTGTTCAAAAGACAAATGACTCATAAGAGGCCACAATCCAAGATGTGATATTCAGCATTTAACTCACTAATGATACCCCAGATGTAGCCACAGCTTCTACTGTGAGAAAAAGAGTAAATGGGATTAGAAACTATGGTTTCTCTGTTTCACCTCAATCAGTTGTGCAAGAATAGTAAAAATATAGCTTAAGAGTGTCAGATAAGGTAATAAGGAGAAAGGCCACAGTGGGGGGCGGTTGTGAAAGTGTGCCAACATCAATAAATGTTACTCAATATTTGTACCACTTAACAAAAATAAGCCAAGCATAGAAGGTGAAAATGGCTAGATAAGAAAGAAGAAAACTAATGTAAGAGTTGACTAAGCTAATCTGTACTATGATTAAAAACACCAAGTAACTGACACATGATATCCAACATCAAATACTTTATTATCTACAAAAAAAGGCCAAGTAGAGTCATTTCTTCCTCCAAAGTCCATAAGCATATTTATGCATGTTTTAATATATCATTCCAATTGTTCTCAAGTTTTTTGTGTATATAATTTGAACAGCTACAAGTTTCTAATATATATAGGCATACCTCAGATATCTTGTGAGTTCAGTTCCAGACTACTGCAATAAAGTGAGTCACATGACTTTTTTTGGGTTTTCCAGCACATATCAAAGTTATGTTTACACTACACTATAGTCTAAGTGTGCAATAGCATTATGTCTAAAAAAACTGAACCTTCAGTAAGTCATAAAACTGAACCTTCAGTAAGTTATAATCTTTTTGCAATAGTAACATCAAAGATGACTGGTCACAGATCACAATAACAAATATAATAATGAAAATGTTTGAAATATTGCAACAATTACCAAAATGTGACACAGAGACATGAAGTGAGCAAATGCTGTTTGAAAAAACCTGCCAATTGCCTTGCTCAATGCAGGGTTGCCACAAGCTTCAATATTTTAAAAAAATGCAGTATCTGCAAAGAAAAATAAAGTGAAGCATAGTAAAATGAGATATGTCTAAGAAGATATTGCATTTTTCTTTTTTTCTTTTTTTACAAATTGAAGGTGTGTGGCAAACCTGAATTGTCAGATGGTGGTTAGCATTTTTAGCAATAAAGTATTTCTGATTAATCTATGTACACTGGTTGTTTAGACATAATGCTATTACATACTTCACAGACCACAGTGTAGTGTAAACATAGCTTTTATATGCACTGAGAAACCAAAAAATTAGTGTGACTCGCTTTACTGTGATATTCACTTTTATTTGGGTGCTCTGGAACCAAACCTGCAATATCTCTGAGGTGTGCCTATATGTGGAGATCAGTTTTCTCCTAAAGTTCAT
Source organism: Kogia breviceps (assembly GCF_026419965.1). NCBI lineage: Eukaryota > Metazoa > Chordata > Mammalia > Artiodactyla > Physeteridae > Kogia > Kogia breviceps. Next base: position 72,535,878 of record NC_081313.1, on the reverse strand, counting down.
TATTCCTCCTATAGGAAAAAAAAATGCTTTTAATACTATCCAGTTCCACTAGTCAAAATAAAAGTGATGCAATAGATCTCATGTATACTGAACTTGGACAGTGTAATAATCCCTCATGTATATATAATTTTAACAGAACCCCAGGGACAATATTCAAAATGGTAAAATTTCAGGCACAAAAATCAAGAGTAAAAGAATACTTTTTAGTTATTTTTGCTTTTATAACCACCCTGAAGTCAGAGTGTGCAGGCAGATGGCCATTTTCTACCTGTATTTAAGGTCAAGCCTGTATTTGTTCTTTTTCCACATAAATGAAAAAAATGAGTTACTGTGTCTGGAATGCTATATGTGAAAAAAACGTAGCACAAGAATCTTACTGTGAATTATACAAATAAAGGACGTAAGTGTTGGCTAGTTAATGTTGTTAAATATTTACACCTAAACTACATAAAAGCATGACAGATGACAGATAACACAGAGTTGAATTATTACAACTCCACATTAGGTTTTAGTCTGTAGGTATCCACTTTCAATATGAAATCAGTAATTTAAAAAAATCTCACCCAAATTCTATTCCCCAGCTAACATTTCTTGGGCCTACATTAAATACAAACAAATAAAACCGCAACCTTAATTAATTAAACTAATAAATATGCACTGAATGTTTATTATTAGCCGGGCACTGTTCCAGGTACCGAATGTACAGTAGTGATGAACACAGCCATAGTTCTTGTCCTCATGGAGTATACAGTCTCATGAGAGAAAGAGCAATGAATAAATAACCACAACATGCTTAGTATTATAGAGGGAAGGAAAAATGAACTGAGAGAATATTGTGTGCTGAGGATGAGGGAGAATTAAACAGAGTGAAGCAGAGTGATGAGAAAGGCCTCCTTAAAAAGTTAACATTCAACCTGATCCCTGAAGTGAGTGAAGGAACCTGCAATGTGAAGAGCCAGGGATCAAGAAAAAGAGCATTTCAGGAAGAGGCCACTGTACCCACAGAGGTTCCAAGACAGGGGACCTTCAGGGAACCAAGAAAGGCCAGTGTGGCTGGAGCCCAGTGAGCAAGGGGCAGAGTGATGGAGGTGGGGGCTAACTGATGAGGCAGACTGAGCTGGCTGTGTACTATCTTACCAGCCACAGTAAGATGTTTGAGTTGAATCTGAAGAGCAGCAGGGCGTCATTAAAGAGTTTCAATAGAGGATATACGTGACGTTTTTAAAAGAGGACACTGGCTCCTCAAGAGACAACAAATTGGAAGGGAGCTAGAGGTGAAATAGGCAGACCAATTAGAAGCCAATTTCAGTAGTCACATAAGTTTGGGTGGTGGGTTGCACAGAAGGTACTGGATAGATCTGTAAAAAAGTAGATGAAGTCATGGCATTATTTGGAGGCAGAATCAATGGAACTTGCTGATAGATCAGATACTGGGGGTGATGCAAAAGAAGGAATGAATAATGCTCTTGAGAAACTCAAGAGACCCCAGGTGCCTGAGATCCGGCCCTCCCCACCACAGAACCCAGGACCCAGTCCCATGGGCCCGTGGGCCAACATTAGCCCTGGGAACTCCTGGGCCCTGAAGCCTGCCGAGCAGGGACCTGGCCTGCCCACCAGCAGGCCAACAGCAGCACAAGACCCCCAGTCCCACAGACAGCTACCCTGTGACCCAGCCATGCCCACCAGCAGGCTGGAACCACGACTGGGACTCCCCAGGCCAAGCAGCTAACTGTGCCAGGTCCCAGCCCCACCCTGCAGGAGCTGGCAGCCTCCCCACCAGGTAGGGCCTGGCTACCAATGGGACTGGGGGCCAGTCACACCTACCAGTATGCCCACAGTAGTCAGTTCCACCACAGCAGAAGGGCCCATGCAGCTCACATACAGGGTACCCCTAGAGCACATAGCTCTGGTGACCAGAGCAGAGTGTGCTTCTGGACCCCATAGGACATCTCCTACATAAGGCCACTTCTCCAAGATGAGGAAATGTAACTACCTACCTAATACATAGAAGTAAGAACAGAGAATTAGGCAAAATTAGCTGACAGAGGAATGTGTTCCAAACAAAGAAACAAGATAAAGCCACAGAAAAAGAACTAAGTGAAGTGGTGATAAGGAATCTACCTGATAGAGTTCAGGGTAATGATCATGAAGATGCTCAAATAACTTGGGAGAAGAATGGATGAACCACAGTGAGAAGTTTAACAAAGAGTTAGAAAATATAAAGAAGAACTAAATAGAGATGAAGAATACAACTGAAATGAAAAATGCACTAGAAGAAATAGTAGATTAGATGGTACAGAGGATCAAATTAGCCAACTGGGAGACAAGAGTAGTAGAAATCAGTTAAGTTGAACTGAAAAAAATAAAAATAAATTAAAAAAAATAAGGACCATTTAAGCAGCCTCTGAGACAACATCAAGCACACTCATATTCTTATTATAGGGTCCCAGAAGGAAAAGAGAGAAAACAAAGGGGGCAGAGAACATATCTGAAGACATAATAGCTGAAACCATCACTAATCTGGAAAAGAACACAGATATCCAGGTCCAGAAAGCACAAAGTCTCAAACAATATCAACCCTAAGAGGTCCACCCCAAGACACATTGTAATTAAAATGGCAAAAATTAAAGATAAAGAGAGAATATCGAAAGAAGCAAGGGAAAGGCAATAAGTTATGTACAAGGAACTCATAAAAGGGTATCAGCTGACTTTTCAAAAGAAACTCTGCAGGCCAGAAGGGAGTGGCATAATACATTTAAAGTGATGAAATGGAAAAACCTACAATCAAGAATACTCTGCTTGGGAAGGCTTTCATTCAGACTTGATGGAGAGATCAGAAGTTTTATACATAAGCAAAATCTAAAAGAGTACAACACTACAAAACAGGCTTTATAAGAAATGCTAGACGGACTTCTCTAAGCAGAAAAGACAAAGCCACAACTTGAAACACGAAAATTACAAAAGGAAAACTCTCGTTGGTAAAGGTAAATATAGAGTGAAGTAGATCAACCACTTATAATGCTAGTAAGAAGACTAAAAGATAAAATTAGTAAAATCATCTATATTCACAATAAATATTTAAGGAATACACAAAACAAAAAATGTAAAATATTATGTCAAAAACATTAAATATAACAGAAGGATAGGTAAAAATACAGAGTTCTTTAACAGCATTTGAACGTAAGAAATGAAAAACTTCAAATAATCACATATACATATATAGATTGCTATATATAAAGCTCATGGTAACCACAAACCAAAAATCTATAACGGACACACAAACAAAAATGAGTATGGAATCCAAACATAACACTAAAGTAGTCATCAAATAACAAGGGAAGAGAGCAAAAGAAGAAGGAATGAACAAAAAAGAAGTATAAAAACAACCTCAAAACAATTAACAAATGGCAATAAGTACATACCTACCAATAGTTAGTTCAAATGGAAAATGACTAAATGATCCAATCAAAAGACACAAAGTGGCTGAGTTGGCATGAAAACAAGACCTGTATATATGCTTCCTACAAAGGACTCACTTCAGACATAAAAACACACATAGACTGAAAGTGAGCAGATGGAAAAATATGTTCCACACAAATTGAAATGAAAAAAAAGCCAGGGTAGCAGTACTTATATCAGAGAAAACAGACTTTAAACAAAGACTGTAACAAGAAACAAAGGACATTACATAATGATAAAGGGACTGATCCAACAAGAAGATATAACAATTATAAATATATATGTACACAACATAGGAGCACCTAAATGCATAAAACAAATATTAACAAACAGAAAGGGAGAACTTGACAGTAATATAAGAAGAGTAGGGGACTTTAACACCCCACTTACATCAATGGACAGATCCTCCAGATCTGTCCAAATCAAAACCACAGTTAGATATCATGTCACACCTGTCAGAATGGCAATTATTAAAAAAACTACAAATAACATATATTGGCAAGGATTCCCACTGTTGGTGGGAATGCAAGTTGGTGTAGGCACTGTGGAAAACAGTATGGAGGTTCCAAAAAAAGATTAAAAATAGAACTACCATATGATCTAGCAATTCCACTCCTGGGCATTTATCTGAGGAAAAGGAAAACACTAATTAGAAAAGATATATGCACCCCTATGTTCACTGCAGCATTATTTACAATAGCCAAGATATGGATGCAACCTAAGTGTCCATCAACAGATGAATGGGTAAAGAAGATGTGGTATATACATACAATGTAATATTACTTAGCCATAAAAAAGAATGAAATCTTGCCTTTGGCAACCATCTGATGGATCTAGAGGGTGTTACGATAAGTGAAATAAATCAGACAAAAACAAAGACTGTATGATTTCGCTTGCATGTGGCATATAAAAAACAAAACAAATGAACAATCATAACAAAACATAAACAGAGTCATAGAAACAGAGAACAAACAGGAGGTTGTTAGAGGGAAGGGTAGGTGGGGTGGGGGAGAAAGAAATAGGTGAGGGAGATTAAGAGGTACAAACTTCCAGTTACAAAATAAATGAGTGACAGGTATGTAGTGTAGTGAGAACATAGTCTATAATTATATAATATCTTTGTATAGTGACAGATGGTAACTTGACTTACTGTGGTGACCTTTTTGAAATGCATAGAAATATCAAATCACTATATTGTACACCAGGAACTGCCATACTGTTCTAGGTCAATTATTCTTCAAAAACCAACCAACCAACCAACAAAAAAACTCATAGGAAAAGAGATCAGATTTGTGGTTACCAGAGGTGGGAGTAGGGGGAATTAGATGAAGGCAGTCAAAAGGTGCAAACTTGGGACCTCCCTGGCAGTCCAGTGGTTAAGACTCCGTGCTTCCAATTCAGAGGGCGCAGGTTTGATCCCTGGTCAGGGAACTAAGATCCCACACGCTATGCGGTGTGGCCAAAAAATTTTTTTTTAAAAAAAGGTGCAAACTTCCAGTTATAAATAAATAAGTACAAGAGATGTCATGTACAACATGATTAATACAATTAAAATTGCTGTATGTTATACATGAAAGTTATTAAGTGAGTAAATTCTGAGAGTTCTCATCACAAGGAAAAACATTTTTCTATCTTTTATTTTGTGTCTATATGAAATGATGGATGTTCACTAAACTTTCTGTGCTAATCATTTCATGAAGTACATAAGTCCAATCATTTTGCTATACACCTTCAATTTATACAGTGCTGTAAGTCAATTATGTCTCAATAAAACTGGAAGAAAAAATAAAATAAAAACAACAGGATACATTTCATAAAGCATGTAGATAAATATGATAAAAGGAATAGATTGGTTGTCTAGAGTACTGGCTCTCAACTAGAGGCAATTTTGGTCTCCAGGAGACATTTGATAATGCCTGAAGACATTTTTAGTTATCACAGTTGGGTGGCAGGGTGCTACTGGCATTGACTGGGTAGGGGCCAGGGATGGTGCTAAACATTCTACGATGCACAGGATAGTCCCTCACAACAAATTTTCTGGCCCAAATGTCAATAGTGCAGAGGTTGGGAAATCTTAGTTTAGGTCCATAAAACCTTTATAAAAACCACTTAGTTAATACCAGTGACATTAAAGTGCATGAAAAGTATTTTTATTCTAGGAGTGTGATTGCTAGGTTGACAAGGGACAAGTATTTCTCCCAGTTAAATCTGGAAGCTGTGAAAGGGAACTATGTATCATAAAAAGGACCAGTTGGTAAGGAAATCATTAATTAAAATGAAATGTTCAAAGTACTAACTAGGGATTTGCAGACCAGCATTTTCTATATAACTCAATATTGGACTTTATACTTATTGAAATAATATGAAAAAGAAGGAAAAAAGCCAGATAGCTATTTAAGAATCAACACATATTTGCTGCCTCTTTTCTTCAAGGCCTGAATACCGTGCAGCTTGTCTAGAAGACAAAGCAACATATGGCCTTCTTTCTGGTACCCGAAGATGAATATGTAATTTTTAGTATAATATCTCTATTACTAAAAATCTATTAGGGTTCATCTGAAAATATTTTAGAAAGAATCATGATTCTTTAAAATCATATTGTTGAATAAACAAAATGAATTCAGAGATAATTAAGGCAAACAGTAGTGTTAGGGACATATCCACTAACCTTTGAAGGCTCTCTGAACCTTCAAAGTGGAGATGGAATTTCTTCTTACTGCATTGCTATTTTCATAGAAATATTACTACCAAAAAAAAATCTAATTTACATATCTCTAATTACAAATAGAATAATATATAATATGGTCACAGACATTTTTTTAAATAAGACTTTTAAATTCAATATGATTTTAAGGACACTGATAGAATCTTTAGAATTTTCAAATCACAATTCTGTACACAGTAAAAATTATTTGTTATATATTTAGGAACTTATTGATTAAAAACATCTGTGTATTTTCGGATGTTGTCTCTCATCCTCCATGAACTTGATCCATATATACAAGTTTCTTTAGAAAAAGGAAAGGCATTTATTTTCTAGATGTGAAATGCAAACACAGTGAGCAATTGATCATGTCTAAACAGGTAAGTGGTGACTGTGTCCAAAGGCCTGTCTGGGCACAGGTGGTGTTTTCCCAAGCATAACAATAGCTTTCTTGAAAATTTTAAATGATAAATAACACAGAACTTTTTAAAAGTCTATCATGAAAAATATATATACAGTTATATGTGTAATAGAAAAAAAATAGGCTTTGAAATGAGCCAGATACAAGTTATATTCACAGCTTCCTCAGTTACTTAGGCAAGTGACTGTGGGTAAGTCTGTCTCCACACCTGTGAAATGGGGATTTCAAAAAGATAAAATACCTGTTTCTCAACAGAGTATTCAATATTATTTCCTATCCTCACCTCCAAAATGAATGAAAAAGACACACAAAGAAGCACCGAAGAGCTTTGTAAAACTGCTTTCAGAAATGAGAAAAATATTTCTTTTAAAATAATTACACTAAATCAAAATATCAAATTCAATTTTAAAATCCAGAAATAGCTTTCTGTTTGGAAGTGAACATATTACTGGAAAAGCTAATTGTTTTACGCCTGTGAGAAAATCTGCAATTTTCTCCCAAAGATGAATTTTAGAAGTTTTTCCATTGACTTAATTCTCAGTAAAAGTAAGCTTATAGTCAAATGTTAAAGATTAAATCCTCCCCAAATTTTATTCTCTTCTTTCCAATCACTAATCATTTTCCAGATTTTGTTTTCCACAATTTGCATTAATACCGCAGGAACATCTATGAAATACTACGAATTTTGAGCATCCTTCACACACAATACCCAATCTTTGTCCTTTACTGTGACCCACTGGCCAAGGTCCACCTCTCTTGAGCATGTCCAATGACATGAATTTTTTGGAAAAATACAAGATTAAAAAAAAAACTTTCTAAGACTTTTAATGAAGGTTTGTGATGAGACAAGTCTATTAAATGGTAGCACATTTAATGAGTACCTAAATTATATTATTAACAGCCCAATAATTAGACCCCTTTGCCACATACACACAAAATGTCAAAGTAACAGGGTCATAATTTCCGGCAACACTAGTTATGGGTGCTCTGGTCTTAACTATTTTTTATTCTTTCTCCTTAACTTGATTAAGCCAGAAATAATGAGCAAATGTGAACCCTTCCTGGAACGCATCGCTTAATTTCTTTTTAAAAATTGCACAGGTGGAATCCAGCAGTTTCTTGGCAATGGACTGAGGTAGGATCCAAGAAATACAAAATATTCCATCAATTATCAACTAGGGATGAAATGTACAACAAAATTCTTCACATTGGTATTCACCCTCAGAGTCCGATTTGGCTAAAAAGCAGCTCCAAACATCATCCAGCTGTGAAAAAAAAGGATGCATCAACCAAGCAGATAGAGTTTAAGTTTCCCCAAAGAGGGATAGCAGGGGATGTCAGAACTCTAAGTGGCCAAGCAGAGCCATGGGGTTTATAGAGCAGTCATTGATCAGAAAAGGTCCTTGCTAAACTCTGTCCACTGCTCAGTGCAAGCTCACTTATAAGGGTAAGAGACTACAAAGCAATGGGAAATTTGAGATTACTACCATATCGTAACACAGCAACAACAGTCTCCAGAAAACTGACATATTGGGATGGTGGCTGCCGCTGCTGAGAGCTAAGAAACTGTTGGTGTGAAGTCAGTAACTCCATATGCCCAAAGAAGCTAAGCTGAGAGGCAGCTCTGGGACCTTCTGACCATGTCAGTTCTCTGACCAACACCTTCCAATGTCTGGAAAAATCAAGCTTTCAAGGTCTCCCATAAGCTAATCTGGATCTGCCTTTCCAAGCTTTTCCCTCGACACCCTCATTCAAAGACCCAAGGTGTCACCGATGTTGCTTCCTTTACTCAAAATGCTTTCTTCCCACTGAAAGTCACCTTCTAACTCTGACTATTCCAATTCCATCTATCTGGCTAAAGCCTTCAGTAATTTCCAAGAAAAGGGAAAAGTACTGCTCTATATAACACACATTCATGTACTTGTGACATATATGTGCATATACATGTTTTGGGGTAAGTTAGTGGATAAAAAAGATAACCCAGACACACATGGGTTAAAATCTTAGTCCTGCTTCATAGTTGTGGTATCTTGAGCAAATTTAATTGTATTTTGTGAGCCTTAAACTAAGTCTCGGCTATAAAGTGAAGGTGATAATGCCTACTGAGAGCACTATTTTGAGAACAGAATGAAGTAGCCATACTTAAAAGTCTCTGGACTATACCAGGAGCTCAAAAAGAATATTATTAACAATGCCATTACCCCTCTAAAAGTTATATAAATAAAATGGAAAAAAATCCTGAACACAGACTCTTAAAAGTATTTTAACTGAATTAAAATTTAAAATTAAATATATGTCACTTACCATTTAGGAAAATGAAGGGAAAAAAGCAAACAAATCAAAGCAGCACAACGAAAAATAAAATTGAAACTTCAAGAAACAAGGCTAAACCTTGAAAGGAATTGGGGGAAAGGCCACACTTCCTTTGAGGAAGGGAATCAGATCTTCTACAATCAAAAGATCCATATATCACATATTTTAAAAGTTAAAAAAAATTTTTTTAGCCTAAACTAACAAGTATCTTAATTGTTTTACTCCCACAATGTCATACCTTATTTATTTATCTGAATGAAAACTGTTCTTTCTTTTCAAATCTCCTTTCAAATTTATATCTCATCTTGTTCAGTGATAGTTGTCTTGTTTTCAAAATGTGCACATGTATCACCCTTCAGACGCATATGTGAAGTGGGCTTACTTGTGAGTGTAAGACCCATCTTTCCTGTCGCTCTCAAAATGATTTCTGGTAAGATAGTGGGGGCAGGGAATCTTGGGTTCCACTCCTGCGTTGTGAATTGTGGAAGTGAATTTGGAGTCCTCACCCTGCTTTTGCTGGTGGGTGCTCCCTTCCCTTCCTCCTGCTTGCAGACTGGGAGAACAGCAGCAAAAGCCTCCTTTCAAACAAGTCTGAGTCTGTGACCTTATTTCTACAACACCTTCCCCAAGCCATTCCCCCCTTGAAAGCTGAAGTAGGCTTATTCCAGGGAAAGAATTACTCACATGCAACTGGTCAATGGTTTCTTTTCCCATTTGTTCCAGTCTGACCACCAAAAGAGATGTAACAAACAAATGTGGCTAGAGTCCTTACCCTCAAGTAAATCATCACCTCTAAGTAGGAAAAAGTATAAATGTGCAGCAACAAAGAATGTGTGACAGCTACACCACATTCATGTAGCTAATTTCATGCTCTCCTTATTTTCTCTTACTCCATATCTGTATAAGTGGTCCCAGTATTTCTTAGATTACAATCTTCTTGAGGACACGACTGTGACTACTTTGGTGTTTGTCAGTCAGTTTGATTATTTGTTTAATCTCATGCAGAATTTATAAATGACTATAAAGATAAAAGGTATTTATTAAAAGTATATCTTTGACTTTTTGTAGTTACCCCCAAACAAGTAGAAAGAAGGTGCCCTTCTTAGGGCACCTAGAATGAGATCCTAATTACTGTTTAGGACTGGATGCTAAGTACATCTTTTAGATTTATACAAAGCAGTATTCCAAGGGTGCTCTAAACCACTTCCTTCTAAATTTCATGTTACACCGAAGTGGTAAACAATCTTTTCTTCAAGTTGTTTCCTCTCTCATGGCCACCACTGACGCAGACATCAGCTGGAAGAGAGGCCGCCCAGGATTAGGCAGAGTGCGTTATATGTAACTTGTCAGCTACTTGTAAACTCTGAAGAGAGTAAGTCAAATGTCAGGGACTGATTGTGAAGCTGAATTGCTTCCTCTTTTCTAGTTTCTCACAAAAACTATTTGAATTCAGCTTCCCCTCTCCCTAACAGCAGCCACTTCTGACGGAAGTCTATTCTCTCAGACTAGCTTCTATTTAGGAAAAAAATTGCTTATATTGTTGTTCTCAAGCCTGTTGATAACTTTACACAGGTTGAATTTTAAACAACACAAATACTTTCCTGTGGTATTTTCACTATATTTCTCTATGCTCTGAATTCTATCTTTACCTCAAGAATATGGATTCAATAGTAAATTCACAAAGGGTGGTATCACAGAAAATATACACAGGATATATTTCCTACTGTTATACAGTTGGACTTATCACAATTTCACTGTAGCTTTTTTCTGGAATTTTGTCCCTAGGGCTTACTTAAAGGGCATATAAAATGTAGTGTTATATTAATATTTTTAAATAAGTTTAAATATTGCAATATATACGACTATATTGATTTAGGCCTTTATGGGTCTTTAACATATGATTGCAGATTATATTTGAAATAACATTGAAAAATACTTTATACCTGATCAGCTTTTTCCTATTTCTTCACCAAAGCTAACAACAAAGAGTTCATCAAAATTGTTCTGAGGAATTATTCTTTAAAATATGAAATAGCTTTTTATCTCCATGCATAATGAATGTTTCGATTTCTAAAACATATTACCTCATGCATTAATAAACGACCAAAAAAAAAACCATCTGAACTTCTACTGACGCTTTATAGACTAGAGACTTCTGATTTTTTTATGAGCTGTGGTATAGAATTGGATATGTTAGCCTTTTCAGGTTAGACCAGTTAACACACTTCTAAGAAAAATGCTCATGAGACACAAAAATATATCTGTGGCATCTAAATTTTTAACCTAGAAAAACCTATAAGAAATTCTTATTTCCTGTTTCTTCCCCAAATATCAGTTCTGCTTAGTTCTGGAGACTACTCTCCATCTCTTCCAGGTCTGCAGCAGAAGTAATTCTCCTTCTGTCACCATCAACCCTTAACCAGCGTAAACATTCCAAAAGCCTTGCAAAATAAACAGAATATAATCCAATGTAGAGCAATCCTGCCAGATACCACCCATTCCTCTACCTTTACTAAGGTCTGTATTTTAATTATATGTAGAGTCTACCTGGTAAAGACTTCTCATCTTCCAAGACAGCTTTAGCACTCTCACCACTATAAAGATTTTCCTGATGCCACCACTCATCCTGGATAGAATTTAAAACTCCCCTATTTTTGGTTCCCACTGTATGCTGTACAGACTGCCTATCACACTCTATTGCATTCATTTATTTACATGTTTATCCCCTTTGCAGTAGACTATAAATGCACCAGGGTCTAAACTATGTTTTATTTATCTTTATGTCTGCAGTTCCTACCAAAGAGCTTGATATATTATATATGACAATAATATTTGCAGAATGGGAACAATGAATGGTGGTTGCATATACAAGGAGATAAATTTAAACTGGGTTTCCACAAAAACTTCAGAAAAGGTCTTTTTGTTACCTACAGAATAAATATATTTTTCTGCTGCTCTGATTTAGACTCAAACACAAGGTAGCAGACAGACCTCCCTGTCCTCATTTGACTTGTCTACACTCACACAAGAGCCTTCAATAATTACCCTGACAAACATTTTCAAAGAGCAATCCCTAATCCTTAGAGTTGAAAGTTGCTCAACTAAGGGCTGTTTGTACAATATAAGACTATTTTTTATGGTGTCTCAAAAGCACCTAGTGAGTTAACAATAGTAATGACCATGACCTGAGCTAACTCCAACACTCTAGCTACTCTGATTAACCCCAGGAAGGGTTAAACTCTTAAAACTCCCCTGGCCTTTGTACCTCTGTGGAGTGAAGAAACTGTGTAAGCAATACCTACACGCCTCTATTTATATAATTTAACATGCTTATATTGCCCTTCTAAAACAAATATTTATTGAACACTTTTCTAGGCAGATTCAAAGAGGCAAAGAAACTTAACCAATACTTTTACTTTTTAAACTAAAGATTTCCAAGGTACAAAACCGTACTCCTTAAAGGCAAAGTCTCTAATTTTTTACAATATTTTGGGGGGGGAAGTAATGGGGTTTTGTGACTGTTATGTCTCATTAACTCACTTGTAATACCAGGCATTGTAATGAATGCTTTACTCATAAATTCAAAGGCTTTGGGGATGTTGTATTAGATATATACAATAAGCTCAGAAACTAACATTGGTTTCTTCAGGACTCTAAACAAGGCAGGATTGTTCATTATGTGTAGACATATTATAGTATGTTGGGGTATTTCATCCCAGCCCTAATTCCAACACACTATCAATATGACAACCTTGTTACTTATATCCTTATTTTTAACGGCCCATTTTAATTACTTTGGCACTACAGACATTTACTAGTTAACTATTTATCAGAAGTAGCTCTTATAATTAGTTATTATCTATCTTGAGTGTCTACACTCAATCTTAACACAAAATGTTATTCCTAAGGGATATAGAAATTTTACTGTGGGATATTGAAAAACTTTTTCTGTGTACTCCAGTGGTAGGTCTCTCATCTCTAACGCTGCTTCTCAATAAGAAGTTAATAAAGCTACTTTATGAGCCAATTCTCTATCCTGACACTATGTCCCCAAGCTCCAGAAAAACTTCACATTTGGTATCCAACTCACTTGCACAAGCATCCACCCAAACTCAGGAAGCTGGTTTCAAGAAGTCTCCCTCTCCCCTGGAGTTTCCTCTCCCCTCTCCCTGCCCCATTCTGAGCCGTCATGTCTGCTTCTATGGAATTCTGAAGGAAGGCGACCCAGGTAACAGAGGCTGTGGAAGGAGGGAGGCTTTTCTTGAAGTTCCCCACCAGACATCGAAATGTGTTTTACATGAAGAAAAATTACTAATAGAACCCACAAGTGCCAGATTAAGAGTTAAAGGGCTTTAGTGGCTGGCTTGGGATCTTAACTTCTCTTTATAACTACTTTTGGGGGAAAAACTAATTGTGAATTGAACACATTTAAATTATAAACCAAAATTTATAATACAATTTATTTATAAGTTGTAGATCACTACAACGTTACAATTCTTTAAGAATATGAATAATCTTTTTTTAAAACTCTGACTTTTTTTAAGGAATTGAGAATACAGGAAGTTTATTTTCATGAGAAAATGGTGACAGGTTAGTTTTAAATTGAAGATGTTCTTTAGGAGCAAGCCCACAATTTCCTTTCACCTCACTGTTTGTTCTGTTATTCTAACTAGTTTGTATTGGAAATCTAGTACATGCCAAAAAGTTTTTTATGAGTGCTAGAAACACAGCAATGAGCAAGACAGGGGAGTCCTGATCTAATGGAGTTTACATTCTAGGAGAAAGGGAGTTGGGAGCGAGGAAGGGGAATTAATACAACAAATGAACAAGAGGATTCAGATACCGATATATGATATAAAGCAAACATAATGAGGATGTGATATTGTGGGGCAGGAGAGCTACCAAGGGAGGCTGTTCTGAGGTGATACTATGGGAGCTTAGTGTGAATGAAGGATGGATGAATGAATACATGAATGAGCAAAGCACTAGTATAGAACTTTCCTGGCTTAGAGACTAACTGGAACCCAGGACCCAAGACAAGAAGGAGGTGGCATGTTTAAGGCCCTGAAAAGAGTCCACTGTCACTGGTGCTGGGTGAACGGGAGGAGATGGGAGGAGGTGAGATCAATGTAGGCAGTGGTGATCCTCATGGTCTGTTGGATGCAGGTCAGAAGTTTCTCTTTTAGTACAGTAGGAAGTCACTGAAGGATTTTAGGTGGGAGAGTGACTTGAGCTGATTTAGTCTTGCAAAGGACTACTGTGGCTGCTGAGAAGAGAATAGATTATAAAGAAAGGGGCCAGAGCAAAACCATGGGTAATAATTTGGACACTACTATAAAAGAGAGATGGCTTAGATGAGTATGATAAAGGTAAAGGTTGACAGAAAAGGATACAATTGAGATATCCTCTGGAAGAAGAGAGATAAAATGCATTTAATTTCCAAATATGGTTAATCCTATACATATTTTTCAAAGGGGATATCCATACTAAAAAAGTTTTAAAACATGCAAAAATTGAGAATATCAATTCAGAAGCTGACTTTCATTTAATTTTGATTTCTGTATTCCAGAAGGATCAAGGGCATAAATTGGGTTGGGGTACGGCTTAGAGGTGAGGTCTGGGGTTGCTGTGGAATTTCTCCGTTTCCAGGCCCATAAAATCATTTGCACATGCCATCTTCTGCACATGAAACCTGGCCAGGAAATGCACTTGGTTGTTGATATGTGACATGTAACTTTTTCAACTTGGCAATAACATTCACACTTACAACCAAAACATAGTGCCTGAAACCAAGTTCCTCCTCATCCCTGGCAGAACACAGAGTACACGTTCCTGGGAGATGGGATCCGATGGGTCTCTGCCAGAAAGGTGGTTCTGGATTCACACAACTAACAAGCCGATAGAAAACGCTACTTTACTTGTAAAACTGCTGTTATTCTGGCCCTCTTATACACCTTTTGGCATAGTATATGATGTAAAAAAAGAATAGTCTCTTTGCTCAGGAACTTAAAGCTCAGTTAGGCAGACAGGAAATTAAGTGTAAGACACTGTAGGTAAAGCAAGCAGCTAAAACTCAGGCACAGCTTCCTGGGACTTACAGATGTATATGGAAACGTAAAAACCAATTTTGTGAGGGCCAGTCATTGAAAAGAGCCACAAAAGTAAGCAAGATGTTGAGGAGCTGAAAAGATTAAAGAGAGGCCAACTAACATGATTACTCTAGTAGCAAATGTTAACTATACTTCAATAAAGCTACAAAAATAAAACTGATTGTGGAAATGGGTAAACAACTCTGTGAACATACTAAAAGCCACTGAATTGTACACTTTCAATGTGTGAAATGTATGGCATGTGAATTCTATCTCAACAAGCCTTTTTTTTTTTAAACTGTCTGAAGGAGACCATGCTGTTATACTCCATGGAAGTGGAGGGAAAGGCACCATTGAGGGGTTCTGAGGTGTCTTTCTCAGGCAGAGATGGGGCACTGGGCCTGGGGCAAGTAATGTAACCTTTTGGGGTCTCAGATTTTTCATGTGCAATGCAGAGGCAATCATAATAATACTGACAGTCTCACAGGGTGTCGTAAGGATTACATGGAATTACGCAGATCAAGCACTTACGGTAGTCCTTAGTGGTACTGTTTCGTTAAATAGTGTCCCTTTGTTAAAAATATGCCTATTCCCAATAGAAATAAAACCAAAAGACAACATAAGGACTGGGAGAAAATATTTGCAAACGATGCAACCAACAAGGGCTTAATTTCCAAAATATACAAATGGCTTATATAACTCAATATCAAAAAACAAAACAAAAAAAACCAATTGAAAAATGGGCAGAAGATCTAAATAAACATTTTTCCAAAGAAGACATACAGATGGCCAATAGGCACATGAAAAGACGCTCATCATCACTATTATTAGAGAAATGCAGTTCAAAACTACAAAGAGGTACCACCTCGCAACAGTCAGAATGGCCATTATTTTAAAAGTCTAAAAATAATAAACGTTGGAGACAGTATGGAGAAAAGGGAACCCTCTTACACTGTTGGTGGGAATGTAAACTGGTGCAGCCATTTTGGAAAACAGCATGGAGTTTCCTTGAAAAAAAACTAAAAACAGAGTTGCCATATGATCCAGCAATCCCACTTCTGGGCATATACCCAGACAAAACTATAATTGGAAAAGATGTATGCACCCCTATGTTCATAGCAGAATTGTTTACAATAGACAAAACATGGAAAAAACCTAAATGTCCATTGAAAGATAAATGGATAAAGAAGATATTATGTGTGTGTGTGTGTATCTATCTATCTATCTAGATAGATAGATAGATAGATACACACACACACTAATACACACACACAATGGAATATTACTCAGCCATAGAAAAGAATGAAATAATGCCACCTTCAGTAACATGGATGAACTTAGAGATTACCATACTAAGCGAAATAACTCAGAAGGAGAAAGACAAATACCATATGATATCACCTATATGTGGAATCTAAAATACGGCACAAATGAACACACCTACAAAAGAGAAACAGCCTCACAGACACAGAGAACAGATGTGTGGTTGTCGGGGGGCGGGGGGGAGGGAAGGATTGGGGGTTAGGGATTAGCAGATGCAAACTACTATATATAGCATGGATAAACAAGAAGGTCCTACTGTATAGCACAGAGAACTATATTCAATATCCTGTGATAAATATTACTCAGCCATAAAAAGAAAAGAAATTGAGTTATTGGTAGTGAAGTGGATGGACCCAGAGACTGTCATACAGAGTGAATTAAGTCAGAAAGAGAAAAATAAACTGTATGCTAACACAAATATATGGAATCTAAAAAAAAATGGTTCTGAAGAACCTGGGGTAGGACAGGAATAAAGATGCAGAAGTAGAGAATGGACTTGAGGACACGGAAAAGGGGAAGGGTAAGCTGGGACGAAGTGAGAGAGTGGCATGGACTTATACACACTACCAAATGTAAAATAGATAGCTAGTGGGAAGCAGCCGCATAGCACAGGGAGATCAGCTTGGTACTTTGTGACCACCTAGAGGGCTGGGATAGGGAGGGTGGGAGGGAGACGCAAGAGGGAGGAGATATGGGGATATATGTATATGTATAGCTGATTCACTTTGTTATAAAGCAGAAACTAACACACCATTGTAAAGCAATTATACTCCAATAAAGATGTTAAAATTAAAATATCCTGTGATAAGCCATAATGGAAAATAATAGGAAAAAGAATATATGTATAAATGAGTCACTCTGCTGTACAGCAGAAATTAACACAACATTGTAAATCAACTATACTTCTATAAAATTTTTTTAAATGCCTGTTGCAAACTTCAAATGTACACACATCCACATTCCCAAGGTCAAACCATATACATACAGACACACATGCAGTTTTTTTTTTCAAATATCTATCTACATCTCTACCGTTCTTAAGGTTCTAACAATGCAACACAAGCAATAAAGACACAACACTTAGAAGATACTTAAGATTAGGAGGAAAAAATCACATTTGAAAAATATAAACAAAGCAAAAATTAATATAGTGTCTAAAGATAATGCAGACCAACATAAAAACCCTTCTGGGAGAGTATAGTGAGAGGTGTGATAATAGGCATGATAGAGCCGATTATTTAAAAACGATGGGGCTGAAGAAACTTTCACCACCCTTGC
Source organism: Kogia breviceps (assembly GCF_026419965.1). Lineage (NCBI taxonomy): Eukaryota > Metazoa > Chordata > Mammalia > Artiodactyla > Physeteridae > Kogia > Kogia breviceps. The sequence goes on along the minus strand of NC_081313.1, from coordinate 72,518,291 downwards.
TGTTGATTTAAGAAAACATCCAAAAGAGAAAAGCAGGCTCAGTTCTCCAGAGGGCATTAGGAAGCGTTGGACTCAGAGCAGAATGCAACGGGCCTCTGCAGTGTTGTGTGGCAGCAGGAATCATCCTTACCCTCTGGTCTTTGCCCTCGTTTGTTCCCCAGGCCTTGTGTTTCAAGATTTTTGAACATGACCTATTATCCTCTTAACAGCTCTGCAAGGCAGGCATTCTTATTATTTTTCCAATGATTTTCTGATTGCAGCTCAGAGATATTCCCCCCATTTGGTCCTCTAATTCCAAAAATGGGACTCTTCCTCCTACATTCCATATTTGTGACTTAAAGTTCTTTAGAGCTATCATTAAACTTTCATAAAAATATTTTTTCTCAGATGCTGATTTTCCTTACTTAGGGAGATCAAAAGAAGACTTTTAAAAGTCAAGGATAGTTTATATTTTTGAGGCTGTAACAGAAGATTCCAAACTGGTATTTTCTGGTAAAGTCTGGATTTGCTTCACAATTTTTCCTAGTAACAAAAGCCATGTTGCAAACATGATAATGTCACTGTAGCCTCATTCAGAATATTACTCACACTTTCTGTTGCTTTGCTACTTCAGCACTCGGGAAAGTTTGAATTTCCCAGTAGTGTGACCATGATACTATTTTTGTATCTTCAGCGTCCACTTATTTTCAATTTAGAGAATCTACGGTTGAGCTGAATTTTGAAAGCTGGCTGGAAAAAAGGAGCTGGATTTTATTATTAAAATATTTTAAGAATAAAAAATGTTGATATATAAAGAAAATATGTTCTTAAGAAGAAAGCAAACATAAAACTTATTATTCCTTCAAGTTTTCCTCTATTTAAATACCAATATCAACTTAATCCCTCAAAGCACATACTTGTGAAGAGCATAATATTTATGGTTGTAGAATGGATTATAAAATTATTTGATAAGCACTAGCTACGAACTTACTTCGTGACTGATTGCAAGTTTACGTGAAATTCAATAATAATACCAAAAATGTAAGGTCATCAAAGAAAATTTGGATTCAAGAAATGGATTCAAGAAAAAACGAGTTCAAAGGAGAGCGTTCATCGTCTCCTCGGTATAACATGATTAGGTCAGGCACACGAGCAGGGAGTTACTTGTCTTGGGCATAAAATTGTCAAAGTAATCAAAAAGTATAATTAAAAACATGGATCACAGAGAAATTTACTAATTCCCATTACCCTTTCATCAAACTGCTAAAGAAAGTTCTATTTCAAGAAAAGAAAAATACCAATGTGGGAGGGGGAGTGGGATGGGAGAGGAGGAGACCTACCCCTTTGGTGAGTGGTAGCTGGTAGCCCCAGGGTCCAGCTTCCCTTCAGCGAGCTTTTTATATCAGAGGCGCCAAAGCTGTTCCCGCTCCTTGTGCCCCAACAGGTCCCTTCTTTCACTGCCAAGCTTCTCTCAGGTGTGGTCTGAAACAGCCCTTCCATTTCCTCCCGATCCACTGAACTCCCTAACCTTTTGTGTCTTATTTTCATCATGGCTCACCAAGGTTTCCAGAGACTTTGTTCTTGCCAAACTGGAGGACTAATCTCCCACTGATGCTACATCCTTCCATTTGAAACATTTTTTCCTTCCTTGGCCTCAGAAACTTTAACTATGCTTTAGTTAGCTACTTCTAATGATCCTTCTCATTCCACACGGCACAGTGTCTTAAAACACACAGATTTTGGAAGCAGACGGACTTGAGTTCAGACCCTTCCAGCGGCCACATTCTAGCTCTGAAGGTTAGGGCAGGTAACTGAACTTCTCTTAGTCCCATTCTTTCCATTTGTAAAATAGGGATGATAAAAGTACCCACCTCATCTGGTTGTTACAAGGAGTGAATAAAGCAATACATGTAAATGTTTTATGGCACAGTTCAGTGCCATAAAGCAAGCCCTTGTGACATTAGTTACGTGTATTCTATAATCAGGTTCTCTCCTCAACCTGTCCCAAAGAACTATTTTATAGTGTCAACACTTGTTTATGTAGCTAACATTGAAATCACTAGCTTAAATGTGCTATGGGAACTCTAAATTCCTAATGCCCAAAATTGCATGTATCCTTCTCCATCTATTAAAACTTCTGGCCTTTTCTATTTAAGTCAAACGACTTAAATAGAAAAGGCTATCTATATCTTTGGTGATAGAGTAACTCTCATTAATTCACGATTTATGAGGCAGTATACATAGTGGTTAAAGGGTGCTTACGTTCAATTTCCAGTTCTATAACAGATCGCTATGTGACCTGGGACAAATAACTTAAAACTGTTTGTGCCTCGGTTTCCTCAGTTGTAAAACAGGAAGAGTACTAGTGCCAACCTCATATAATGCTTAGTAGGTATTATATTAATGTTTATTCATATGTTTATTAAATAAAATAAAATTTACAGTGTGACCTTTGTATTGATTTAAATAGAAAACTAAAACAGTAATACTTTCATAGCGCAAAACAGGGTGTTTTTTTATTAGTTCTTCTTCTTTCCTTGGAATTCTCATTGCCACTACCACTGTCCACGCTCCTGACCCAACATAACCAGATGATGGTAAAAGCTGCCCACCCTGCCTCTCTAAACCGATCTCCTTAATTCCAGGCATTCTTCTACTTTAATCCATTTTTTATTTAAACCCTAACTGCCGGATCAATCCTTTGGAACAATCCTTTCATATTGTGCCCTTTCGTACTACTCCACTGGTGACTCCCACCAATTCTCAGATAATATACAACTACCTCACCTTCAATCACCGTATCTAGTTCCCTATGCCCAGGGGCAGGTCTTACCTAACTGGAACACCCAGGGTCACTAAACCCTTCAGGTCTTTATTCTTGTTCTTTTCCCCTGCCTAGAATGTGCCACATCCTATTTCTTCAAATCTTATCCATCTTTCAACAACCAAGTCTGATTCCACTTGCTCTGTGGAGCCTTTTCAAGCTAAGGCCCTCACCCACAGCTTATGCAATACTACCTAGTATCCTAGAGAAGAGGAGACTTTCTCCTACATACAACTTGGTTCTTACCATAAGGTTCATTTTCAGACTGTTTATCTACCTGCTTCACGTGTACATATCTTGCCTGGTATTTCCCGTTGTACAATCTCAATACTGTGCATATGGTAGATGAGGTGGAAGCAGGTGAGTTCATGGATGAATGATGATCCTGATGGGGGATAAGTAGGATTTGTTCAATTTTTTTTTGCTTTAATTTCACCACTGGGTGATTGAATGGGCATTCATAGTCATGAATGTGATACTATTTTGGCCACATTAATGAGCATACCTAAACTAGAATCAAATAGTTTAACAAGTTCAACTCAAATATATACTCATATCTGTGTGCAGAATGCTCTTTATTCATGTTCACCAAATTAATGTCTATGTGAAGGAAAGGTACAGTTAAATACCTAACAACTTTTTATATAAAAAATAAAACCCTTACACACTCAATACTATTGAAGTGGAGGCACTTACAAGCTCTTTATAGGAAAGAAATGGTGGTGGAGGTGCTGGTTATACCTTCTTTCTAGTGGTTTACGTCCACATACAATACTGAGAAGTTCTGCAAGTGTGAAATGCTATGAGAAAGACCAAAATAAAAGTCTGGTCTGCACTCTCAGTCCTACATTAGTTCCCATGTCTGAGCATCTTTTCTTAGTAACCCAGGAGGAAGAAAAGAAAGCCAGAAGGAAACGGTAGCCGAAGTTTTCCCTTCAGGATGGAAAGATAAATGTTTGTAAGCGGTTTCAAGGCAATGACACTTTAAATGAAGTAAAAATTTAACTGATGGAATTTCTTCCACAAATAATTTTTATAGTAAAGAAAACAGGTTAGTACGATGTGTTTAGTAATAATAACAACAGTAATAATAAAAACAATAAAAGCAACAGCAGCAGTAGCAGCAACAACAACCAGAAATGCATCTGGGTCCTAACAGAGCTGACCTAATCTCTCAACTAGTGGGATCCAGAAACCCACCCAGACTTAATGATTTAGTATCTGAATTTTAACAAGATGCCTACATCCAACTTTAGGAAACACTTTCCTAATCCATTTACATCTACACTAACAAATGATCATAAAATGTTTCACTGAATAATGATCCTTTGTGCTTCCCAATCCTCAAAGCAAGGTCCGATTTTTATTCTTGTACTCAAACTCTTAAATTCCTTTTTCTTAAATAACAAAAGCAGAAATAACAAAGGATACCCTGCTTAACAAGCAATTAACTAAAACTTCCAACTAATGAAAAAACTGTTCTGAGTAATGAACATTTTACAATTTCTATCTGACTCTACTTCAATCCACAAAGATATGACTATAAGATACATGTTTTCAGACCCTACACACACACACAATGACTTTCCTGAGCTGACAGACTCAACACAACAGTGCAAGCTGCCAGGAGAGAAACCAGACCCTGGAGGAGCCATAAGGAATCAGTACTGAAGAGGTCATAGTTGGCTTCTGGCTTCCTTCACGTACAGCCAATGATTCTGCGTCTAAAAAATGCTAGATACTCAAAGCTAAAATAACATAAATTGCAGATTAAAGCAGAATCTATTGGCAGGAGTATCTACACAGGATCCTACCCGGGAAATAAAAAGACATTGCAAGATGACATCCCAAAGCATTACAGAATGAGGAAACTGGACAAGTCACTGACAGTCCAACTTTTTGCTAAATTCCAGAGAACAGTCCTCTGGATTTTAAGGCAATTTCTTTGTCCCTTCTTAAGGAGAGGGCCTATGGAAGCTAAAACTCCCATACATCCAGCGGCTACCCAAAATTCATATTTAAGTATTTCAAATTCTCGGATATTCGGTGTCATCTGAATTCAGAGAGTATTTTTATTTACATACATTTTTTTCTAGACTAATTTGCTCTTCAGTTTCAGAAAAATGTGCTTAAGCCATGCAAACAAAAAACAGAGAAAGCAAACAAACAAACAAACGTTTCCCTCTGGTTAAGTTTATTAATCAGAGTAAATGCAGTTCTATCTTATCATCTTTGTATGAGGAAACTTCTGTTCTTTTTTTAGATTTGGAGAATTGCTTTTCTTGACAGAACCCCCAGAACTGAGAACCCTGAACTGCAAACTTGTCCTTTGTCCTAGTTGTTTACCAGCCTTATCAGGGCACACATGGGTTGGCAATGTGATTCTAAGATAAAAATTCCTAAGATATAATTAGATGCTTTTCCGAGAAATATCACCAATGCCATGAAAATTTGTTTGCTCTCTTCTCCTTCATATTTAAAGATAATGATCTCACAATTCCTTGCCATTTAATCATTTTCTTTTAGATAAGTGAGAAACATTAACTTGGCACTGAAAAAAATACATACTTTTAAAATAAACAATACTGAAAACACAGATCTTATCTTCAAACTTCTGTGACATTTAAATAAACACACTTTTCTCCAACAACACACTTCTTAAAGCTTGTAACAACATAAATATAATGAAAATAATGTTATACCCCTGAATTTAACTATAAATGATAAATGACAGAAAGATATAGTCCAAGCTAGTGACGCACAAGCTTTCTTACAGTGCCTTTCAGACTCATTAGTTCAATTCTGAACAAAGGCGATAAAAAGAGAAAGGGAGAAAATCACAAATGCATATTTGCTAAGTTGCAGAAGAATACTCTCTAGCCCAGTGCAAGAAGTGCTGTGAAAACATCTCAAGTTCTCTACTGAACTCCATCTCTGCTAGAGACTAAAAACCGGTTTTGAGAAAAAAAAAAAAAAAAAAAAAAAAAAAAAAAAATCTTCTACTGCCACCTGCTGGTAATTTATAGTCAGTGGTTCTCAAAGGTGCTTGAATGACATAAATTCTAGATTAAAGCAGAATCTTTTGCCTTTTAAAGGAAGAACATTAGATACAATGTATGTTTCGAGAAATACAGACTATCACATTTTCCTGATGCTGACTGCTTTCCTCACTGACACACTGCCCTGAAAGGAAGTCAGAGGCCATTACATTTTCATTCTTCCCCTTTCCACAAAAGCCATTCGACTTAGTCCTAGGCCAGCAATAAAGATTTAAAACCAAATGGTCTTGGTAGACCTGTCTGCAGAGTATTCATAACTCAAACACTCGAGGTCAGCTAGAGAAATTTTACTCTTTTAGCCAAAGACCCACAGGCCAAACTGTATTTTTTTAAGACTTCTCTACAGGAAACTTATTAAACTATAAGAACGTGAACATATAGTTGATGGAGGATCCCAAATGAGAGGTCCAAGACTGGAACTGGAATCCCCCCACTGGCAAGATTCTGTAACTGGAGATATAAATGTGATTTTAAAATTCATAAATGAAAGGGTAGGTCCAAGTTCCTGCACTCAGCTTCATTCCTTTTTTTGGAGAGTCTAAGAATTTTTCAAAGGCTTTGCTAAAAGGTTTTAAAGGAGAAAATTATTCTCTTTAGAGAGTATTTTTAAAAATCAAAGTAGATAGGTAAAACATTTTGAGGAACCACTACTTTCTATCCACAACCTATCAACAATTCTTCTGCCAAAAATAAACTACGGAAGTTCTTTTTTAGTTAAGTCACGTGACAAGTCATACACTGTAGGATTTTTCATGCCACGTTGCTTTATTTATTCTAAAAATATACTGAATAACATGGATTTGACTATTTTCTCCAAAATTAATGTTAAGTATAATGTGAATCTGAAGGCTGTGTCCCAAGATATAAATCCTGTCTTTTTTTTACATCCCTAGACATGAGCAAATTTGTCTGCTAGAACACTGAAGAGTTGTCTGTAATTCTATGGTTCTATAATTAAGACTTGTACAAATTCTGCTGCCAAAAAATCACCAGAGTGGGTGGTGAATACAGCCAAGTAAACTCTAATTATGGAAGGTGGGTTTTCTAAGATCTTAAATACAAGAAGCAAAGGCAAGATCAGACAACTAAGATAGCTACCAAGACAATATAAATAGTGTTGTCAAACTCAATGTAAGCCCCCCTTTGGTAACAGCTGTTACCTCTCATAGTTCATAGGTACTTTAAAAGCACAATCTGGGATCTTCTACTTAGAATTCAGCACTTTATTGTTCCCTAAAAAATAGAGTTATGAGATTTACTCATGTCATTTTCACTCCTGGGACCAAAAGAGGCAAGACAAGGCCAATGTCCCAGATAATCTTCTATTTTATATTTCAGCTCCTCCGCTAGTATTATTTTTAAAGGTTCTGTTTGGAGTTCAATAGAATGCCATTAGCATTCTAAAATGCGTGCAACTCCTAAGTGTAAGGACAGCACAATAAATTTACGTAAACTGAACACATGCATACACCAGCACACAATCAGGCACCAGCATTTTCTGCACTTCAGATGTGCACCCACCTACTCAGAAAAGAGGAAATTTTATAAAACAATACTATAAAGTTTTCTCAATAATATTATATAGTGTATTCTTCCGGTTGAAACTGTAATTACAATCTTCAAGTAGAAGTGATTATGCTTTTTCCTGTTTGCTTATGTAGATGTCTATGCCCATCTTACTCCTAATCAACAAACTGCATGAATTTCTCATTTGAGCCCACCCCAAATATCACCTCCTCTGTGAAGACTTCCCTTACCTTCGCAGAAATATTAAGTCCTCAACTATATTCACAAATAGTCTGTGTTCACACTGATTACACTGCATTAGAGTTATTTGTATGTACATCTACTGTTCCAGACTGTGAATACCTTATAGACAGAAAAGGCATTTAATTTCATCTTTTTGATCTGCCTTCCGGGCTTTAAACCGTATGCTTTAAAACGCATGCTAATGAATGACTCAATGTTTTTCACACTATTTCTTCTGCCATAGAAACGGTTTTTCAAAAAAGAATGTTCTACCAAACTGTATTCTACAATATTAAATGAAGCAAAATATATTATCCAGATGTCGTAAAGTATATATCATTTTGGGCTTCCCTGGTGGCGCAGTGGTTAAGAATCCGCCTGCCAATGAAGGGGACACGGGTTCTAGCCCTAATCCGGGAAGATCCCACATGCCGCGGAGCAACTAAGCCCGTGCACTACAACTACTGAGCCTGTGCTCTAGAGCCCGCAAGCCACAACTACTGAGCCCCCGTGCCACAACTACTGAAGCCCGCACACCTAGAGCCCGTGCTCTGCAACAAGAGAAGCCACCGCAACGAGAAGCCCGAACAGGGCAACAAAGAGTAGTCCCCGCGCATCACAACTAGAGAAAGCCTGCATGCAGCAACAAAGACCCAATGCAGCCAAATATAAATAAATACATAGTTTAAATCATCTTAATGCCCTCCATATAAAGGATCTGTAACAGAGCATATTTTATTCAGATTAAATTAAAATGTGCTCGTTTTAACATATATACACATTAGTAATACATAAACTGACAATATAATGCTTCATGATAAGCAGCAGTTATTTTCTTGTAAGCAGTGACACTAAGGTATTTCTCTGTAGAAAGTTCACAAAATACACTTTTTAGACCTGATACTCTCATTTCCTCTTACTGCTCTCCTTCCCCATCCTCCTCGACTACAATTTAAACAAGCTTATTTCAACTAAATTGAGATTAAACTTTACTTATACATTCAGCTCAAGGATCACAGAAGAAGAAACATGAACATCACATGAAAGTGGGAAATCCCAGTGCTCTCCTACCTGTGTACCTAAGCTGGCTGCCATCATGTGAGTCAGAAGTTTAGCTGCAAACATGGAATACCTGGCACAGAAGATATGGGAAAGAACAGCCAGGCAGAGACCTGTAGAAACAAAAAAGCCCATGTGTGGTTTTACAATCCATGAATAAACAGAAGCATGGTAAAATCTCTGGAAAAGGTAAGCACATGAGGCAGCATAGCACAACATCTCAGGGAACATTCATGCTCCAATTTTAATCCAGTCCACTTGACAAGACATAAAATCCTCACACTTACTAAGCCCAAAGGGTAACTTTAAATTTCAAATATCTACTTGTTTACTTCCCTGCTAAAAAGAAAGCACAAATTAAGCAGATTAATAATTTAGACAAGTTTTACTGTTTAAGAAAAGAATCAAATTCCAATCTAATTTTCCATGATCAGGTGGCTTGCTAAATAGAGATATTTAGGGAGGTGAACAGGAGTTTTCAGGCATAAAATTGTGAATGGTGTTACCAAAACTCAGGTTTGGTAATTACCCCTTTTTGTCTACTAGAAATAATTACGTAATTACATCAGTGGTGATTATGAAATTTTTAAAGCAACCTTATGCTCCTGGGTGCCAAAAACAGGAACAAAATATGTTCTTTCTCACTGAGATGATTTTTAACCTAAACATCTACATTTCCAAGTACTGTGAAGAACATAATTCTTATTTTCTTTAAATCTACTTGAATTCACCTACCTATACTACTTCAAGGGGAAGATCAGAATCTCAGGACTAACCCATAAATCTTTTATCTTGCAATTTGTATAAATTTCTTTTAATGTTAGGTTTTAAATGTAGAACGTATATATATTTTTAAAATATTTCCTGCCTTTTAAAATTTAAATGTGCTGCACAAAGTAACCTATTTGCTTCATCACTTAAGCCTTTAATCCACTCTCATCCTCAATAGGGTTATTTTGTCTAAGAAGTGTTGAAACGTAACAACTGGTTTGTCTATGCCTTTGCCCTGTACTCTGCATGCGTTAGCTCTTTCACCAACGCCTCCGTGGCAAACAGGAGACGCTGCATTTGTTTAACATTTTGTTTCTTCATTATCTTTTCTGAAGCCATGGAACAAACTTCTCAAGTATGTACACCACATGTTGACATAAGTGGACTGGACATCTGCAAAATGCGCACATGGGGTCTGTGACTAATTGTCAGCATAGAAATGCCTCTCAGAAATCCTTCTGGGAAAAGCTTTCAATATGTTTAGGTTTGCATTAGGTAGACAAAGTTCCACACAGGAAGTGAGGCTTTGCATTGGCCAAGGCTTTCAGCCTAGAAATTTGGCCAAGAAATCCGGAGTAATCCACTTTTAGGAAGGCTGCCATGAGGTGTTCTGGGACAGGTGTGCAGGTCCTGGGCCTGCCTGCCCAATCCTCCCACACAGGTACACAGTACAGCCAGAAACTGCATTTTTACTTAGGTAGCTTAGAAACTATTTAAGCTGTTGCTCCAAACTCACAAATGAACACTTTGAACTTCCTGTGATGGTCAGAGTCACCTTAAACTGAAGGTTCAGGTTGCGTGTGAAAGTGTATGTATGAGTGAGTGTGTGTGTGGGTCTGTGTGTGTTACCACACTGACTTAAAAGCAGGGCCTTGGAAGTCTCATTTCATTGCCGGCCACATGATCACAAATATGTGCTTTACTGTGAGTTTACTGTGGTGGGTGGTAACAATGTGAGGCAAGGGGTAGGGCTGGGCAAAGGAGAAATACTCCTGAGTCAGCTGTTTCTTTCTAGTTCACAAGAAGAGCTTATTCACAGCCTTTTCCCCTAACTTGGTAATTCTCCACTATACTCCCATTTCATGATATAAATTTAGTACAGTTAAACTTGACCAGATCAGGAATATTTAATTAAGTCTATTAAGCTTCAATTAAAATGCTGGCATGACACCTGGTGGCAGTCCAGGATTCAAAGCCAGTGGCAGGAAAATGGGCTAGGTTCTATTAGCCTGTAAGTATAATGTATGATGGTCATCTAGATGCAATTTTTATTTAGGAGAAAAGAATGCGGCTAAAAAAACCTCAAGCTGCCTAGCCTCAACTGGCCTTGGGAGAGATACTGAATACCTTAGATTTAAAGAAATAAATACTTCAACTACCAAGTTCCTAAACACTACATGCTAAGTAGTTATCTTTTATTTTCTTACCTGATATTGAAGAGCTGTATTCAGCATCCATAATTTAAATTTACAAGTCAGTTTTTTAAAAATTGTAACTTTTTTTTGGTTTAAATTCCCTTAATATGTAAATCACAGGGTACAAAAAGGTATAATTATAAATAGAAATTTTTTAAAATAAAGTATAACAATTCCAGGTATTACCTAAAGGTATACTCTAAACAGGTTTGTAAAAACTGATTCCTTGGCAATTATGTAGAAAAGCAAGTTGCTGATTGAATAATTTTCACTTGCTTTTTTCCCTAGCACTATGTAGGTTACAGAATCCGTTGGAAAAAAGCAATTAATCAGTTTACTAACACAAATAACTTTTCAATATGATTAGATAGTAAGACGGAAGATACATTACCCTTAACAAAATGATAACATTGATAATCTTTGATTTAGATAAGAAAAACTCTAAAGAACCGCTGGATTCTTTTGCTATTACCAAAGTGGACCAAAGATCTTATCTATCTATACAATATTCGAATGTTTGTATGTGTATATACATATATACTGTTTGTACATGAATATAGATATCTAGTACATAACTCTATTGTTTGGTATCACTTACAAATGGGACATACTGTCCAAATCACTGAAGTTTATCCCTCCACAAGCCAAACATTAATACTTTTTCCCATGAAAATCTCTTTAAAATATTTATAAATGTTGTATTGCTTTACTTATGTATCTCTGTGTTCTCTACAGATCAATCTAAAAACCAAATGATCACTAGATTATTAAATCAGTTATTTGCTTGTTAGCTTAGGTTTTTTTTCCTCTTCTCCCACCTAATGTTAGCTGTAACTGTCACCTTTTTTACTTTTTGTTGCTCATCTCTATTGATTCCCATATTCCTGCAACTCTCCCTTCAGCATGATGCCTCTTGATTACAGCTACTCATAAGCTAAGGACAGGAAAACAAAACTGTCAATCCTGAAAAGTTTTCTAGGGTGAACAAAAGTCGATACGAAACACCTTAGAGTACACAAGTTTTGTGTATTAGAGGGAAGGGTTTACTCCAGAGGGAAGAGGTTGCCAGGAGACCAGGGTAACCTATAAAGTTCAATACAGTAGCCACTAGCCACATGTGGCTATTTAAATTTTAATTAATTAAAATTAAATAGAATTAAACATTCAGGCCTCAATTGTACCAGCCATATTTCAAGGGCTCAATAACCAGATGTAGCCAGTAGCCACCACAGTAAAGAGGGCAGAACATTTCTATCATCGAAGAAAGATCTACTGGAGAGTGCTGTGTTAAACTGTCCCAAGACTGTTTATGAAAGGTCACAGAACACAATTCTGGTCAAAGAGATGTGCGGGAAAACGCTCTGGGTGGTTTTCAGGAAAGTTTTCACTGCTCTTAAAACTGGATCCAAATAAGTGCTTTGCCCTTGGTAAGCCTAGGCAGAGTTGTGGGATGCTTAGAGCTGCTGCAGTCAGCTCAAGACCACGTAGGGGCAAGGTGGAGAAAATAAAATAAAACCTTTGAGGAGAGCAAAACAGAAAAATGTAAAGAGGCTGGGCCCCTGATGATGCCACTGGAGTCCTGAACTAATCAATGCTGAGACTAAATTCTGCTTATTTAAGATATTTGACTTGTTTTCTGTCACTGGCAATCAGGGCCATCCTAAACAAAACATGTTATTATCGATACACAGCTAGAGAAATCCAACATTTTTATGCCATGTCAGAATTAGACTAAGCTCTCTGACTTCTTCATCACCTGCAGTAACCCCTTAAAACTGCTTTTTTTTTAAAGTTCTGACATTTTTTCGATTCTTCTTGTAAATAATTCCCCATCTGATAGAATGAAACTGTTCTGATAATTATAATGGCTATCTTAGGACAATGATTACTGTGAATATGAACTTAATATCTTTAGAAGAATCTGACACAGAAATTTAGTAAATATCTCTTATATTTAAAAAAATTTAAAATGAATGGGTGGCACCTTTTCTAGAAAAACAATTAGAATATCAGCTTGTAAAATATAAAAGCACAACTAGAATATTTTTTTTAGAATAGTCTTCCAGTTTAATAAACCTGAACAAAAGAATAAGCATGCTTCAAAGGATTTTGGATTGTGCTGATTTACTTATCCTGTAAGTCTTAGTATTTAGCAATTTATAGACAATTATCTCCTGTTACTTACTGTAAACAATGACATTGTGTTGGCATTTATATACTTAGTAATCTATAGAGTAAATAAAACTATTCGTTATTTAAAAGGCAAAGCTTTAGTTGGACTAATGTGTTAAAGGATTTCTCCACAAGAGAACAAAAAAGAACAAATGTGAGGTCTCAGCTTAAAAGCACTTCAAAACAGGAGACTCACCCACCTACAAGTACATCAAACATGACCTAGTTCATGTATTGATGTTAAAAACGAAGTGGATTATGGAACATTACAGGGTCTCATTAAGTTCATAAGGCCATATGGATTGTACTCCAGAGTCAAAATTAGGATGATTTTAACCCAATGTCTACCTCTGATGGACCAACATCAACAGTTATGGGAAGCAGAGCAGGTTTCTTTGATATTATTCTCCGAATAGTAATAGTACCTCAAACCATGCTTAAGTTCCTCAATAACTATAAAATTACGGCATTATCATCTAAAGTTATTGTAAGTTGTGTTTCTTCCAAATCACCTTTGAGGAGAGTTCCTTAACATTACACAGCTGTGCAGTTATTTACTCGTCCTCTCTATCTTTTTTAGCATCAAGGGATAACTTTAATTTCTTGGAATTTGATAAACTGGTTTATAACTTTAAAAGTCACAGGTATATAGCCTAGTCTTTCACCTTTCTAAATGGAGGATTATTAACTTCTTGGCCTACATGCCCATTTCATACACCTGGATCATTTTAGTTGTTCTGCTTTAGTAAAGTAACCAGAACTGTAAACTAGAATTGGAACAGATACACTGTGATCTATCCTGATGTTTTTTAGACAGGGTTTAATTCCTGTCTAATTGTATGTTACCACATTTCATGAAAAGAGTTTCAGATTGCTTCCAAATTCAGAGGGATATTTGGTGTGGCCTGACCTAAATTAGAGAATGTATATGTAAGATATAGAGAAGTCTTTTGCCTCGTTCCTGGGGGCCCTCAGAGGGATAGAATGTCATCCTCCCCAGAAGCTGAAACTGAGCACAAAGATAGGACTTTATGTCTTCTGATCCACAGAATGTGCAATCCATGTTACAATATGTCATGGACAGAGGGGAAAAAAACAAATAATTTCAAATATGAGTCCAAGTCAAAAGTAATAAATGTAGATATTAATATTTGGGTGTTGGTTCTCAAATACATGAGTAAATCTATGCAGACTTTTCAAGAGTTAGTTGCAAAAATGCATATTTATTAACAATTCTCTCAGGAAATATCTTACAGTCCTGCTAGTCTTCTAAAAAAATCAAGGTAACATTCTCTCTTTAGTTTTTAAAACTCTTTGCTTTGATGCTTAGTATTTAGAACAAGCAAAGGATTTTTGTGGTTATATTAGCACTTAGATTTATGTCTCTATGGAAATACATGAAATGATATCTAAATAGATTTTATTTCAGCATTTTACCTTTTGGCTCTATTTCATCAGTCTATGAAATTTCTGTAAATAGACTGCATCAAAGTAAAATAGGATGTCTCCATATGATTTTGGAACTCTGTGTACTGAGAAGAATCTATTAAGCAAGAAACATAATTCTTATGGAAGATGCTATTAAGAAAAAGAAATTATTAACTTTTGCTACCGAATCTAAGTTAGGTTTAGAATTAAGATACATTAAGGAAAACATATAACTTTATAAAATGAAATTATAGTGAAAATATTTTACCTAGGACACAGAATATTAAATTATAGTGGAAAGATTTTAACAACCAGGACAAAGAAGAATAATTAATTACATGCTTCTACCTCCACAAAACTTTCCTAATCAATAAAGATTACTAGGGGACTGTCTGCATACCAAGTAAAAGACATAAATTCAATGATAATCACATTTACATACAAAATATCATGAAAGCAGAATGTCTGAGTTAGTATATCTACCACCATGTTAACACAATTTAAAATCATATATTGTGGGTATGGAAATGGAGGTATTAAGCCCAGGTCTCACAACTAGCCAATGGCAGGACCAGGATTTGAACCCAGGCCATTTGGCTTCAGAGTTACCCTATACCCAGTCCTCTATGTAGCATACTGTTCACAGAAGCTGCTGTACGTCTGTAAAAGATGACTCAGGGCACAGAATGGATGAGGGTGGGGACAGAAATATAGTGTAAGGAATTCTCAGACTCCCAACCACAAAACCAAAACAGCAAATGAGAATAATTCTATAGTTATTCAAAGCTAAGTTATAGGTAAATAGTTTGACAGACATTAACACAACTCAAGTTCCTATTCCTGCCAGAAATGGGACCTAGATGTAGAAGGTGAAAGACAATTTCTTTTTTAACATAGTGGTTACGCCATATTTAGAGCTTCTAGACTACAGAATACAAATCAACCCAAGGGATAGGTTTATTTTCTAATGAAAATACAAAATGCTTTGTTTATATTATCTCACACAATCCTGATATTCCACTGCAGAATCTGCCTTCTAAATCACAGCACTATCAACTATACCCTTTCTTACTATCTAGCTTCTATCCCACACTGTACTTTATGTTACAGATGAGTTGGAACTATGTCTTGTTCTTTCCTTTCCCTCAGTACAAAGTTGGTCCTCCATAAACAACTGCTGTATGAATTAATGAACAAGACCATGGGAAAGTTTATTTTCTCCTACTGTTGATGAATTACAGTACGCCCACATCTTACATATATAAAAAGACTCCGGGAAAATGGGTTTTATTCTCATCGATATTTTAAATTGTTGACTCAAAAACACTGTAACTCACCTGAGATACATATAAATCCAGAAGAGAAAAAAGCTTCATTGTATGAAGACAAGTTGTCAGTCTGGGCGTAGACTGCATACACGGACATGTATGAACAGGCACATTCCACGTAGTCTGAAGTGTCCTCAACCACTTTGCAAAACTGACTGTCAGACAACCAGCTAGGGTAAAAACACAATCATCACTACTCCTCTTTCATCAATACTTTAGGCGTTGAGATGGCTCGTAAAGAAAAAAATCACTTACTGAACCTAAGTGTTCTTTACTCAAGATGTAAGCAGACCACATTTGCAAGAAACATTGGAGGGAACGTCTTGTCCAAGACGTGACACAACAGATCCCACAGATATCTTAGGAAGCATCCTAAATACTAACTAAACCTGCAAAAGCATTCCCAATACTGAAGAAGCTGGTCCTCTCAAAAGAGCAGTAGCAGTCCCTACCTAATCTAAAGCAAACACACTCAAGGTGTTCAACAGAAAGTACTCTTCCCTAGCATTCAAGAATACCAAAAGGTTAACACAGCCATCAAATGTGCAGTGTTCATTCACCCTTCCGCATTTTTCACAACTCCTTTATTTTGAACCACATAAATTACTTACATGCTTTTCTAAGTTTCCTTCCTCATCTTTTTTTGGATTTTGAGCCAGCTGTATTATTTAAATGTTTCCCAGGGTTCTTTCAGGTGTTTCCTTCTACAAGGTTTGGCTTTTACCACAATAACTGTCATGATTATAGCAAATATAGTGTCACATTCCATGCCGTCTGAGCATCCCACAGTGACTACCGATTGAGCCTCTCCCCTTCCAGTGCCTCTTGATCCTTTTACTTTTCTAAGGACATAAAACTTCTTAATCCCAACTGCAGATTCAAGCTTGAAACATTCAGTATTAATTATATATTGAGGATTGTAGAGTATCTATGTATTAGGTTTAAGATGTGTCCTCGGATATTAGGAATTTCAATGGAAAATTATTTTTTCACAATGAGACTAAGGAGAGTTTTGGTGTTTTAAGGCAGTTGGTTACCCAACTAAGCTGTTGAACCCTCTTTAGAATTTTAGTTGGTGCGGCTGTAAGTCAGTAACAAACAGAACCTAGTGACTGACTTGAACCCTAAACCTTCTAAGCCAGCAATGCCTGACCCTGCAGCCCTGGTTGAGCTCCCAGAAAGAGAACTGCTCAGAAACATGTCTTAGGCCAAGGAGAGTTAAAGAAGGAATCACGCTCTTCTTCCCATTCTTGTGCATGGCTTTAATCCCAAAATGTACTCCAAGTCATATGTGGACTAGAATTATAAATCCCTACTAATCCCTCTAAACATAGAGCAGCAGATCCAGAACCACAAGCCCAGATGGAAGGGGTCAAAAGAAATTCCTTCCCTGCTCAATAAATTAACCAGTAACCACAGGGAGGTTATCTGAATTGAGTAGAACTCACACTAAGTCCCATGAAAGTAGTAATAATAAAGAAGTACATAATGTGTTAAACACATATTTAAATTGTTTGGTTGCGTTTGCCACCTGCACAAGGCTAGACCATTTCCTATGCCGCTTTGTCTCATTTAGTGTAGAGGTTATTCTCCAGTCTAAACTCTTACCTGATACCTCTACGTTCAGTACAAAAAAAACTGGGCTTAATGATACTGGAATGGGGAAGGAACAAATTCTGATTTTAAAGAATTATTAACAAGTACCTTGCAGAAGCCTGATTCCAAAGGAGACACAGAGGTGTCTGGGGAACAATTCTAGGCTCAGCAGCATAAATCCTGTAGAGAATCTCATTGTTGTTGGTCAGGGGTTGTGAACTCTGGCCTTTCACACTCAAAGATAATACCTATAATGCCAAATAGAATAGAAAATGTAACGATTTTTTCAAATTAACGTCATGACTGAATCTCCCATTCTGAACTTTGCTTCATTTTTTCTAGTCATTTTAGTTACTTGCTTACTGTCACTATTATTCATAGCTTATAAATGCAGGCTGTCTGGTTGGTTTTCCACTGCAAACATTCTACCTCTACTCCAGCTACTGAGCAGTCTCCAGCTGACAGACTTTCATTGTCAGACTTCATCACAAGCGGGATATACAATACGATATAGCATTAGAGAAAGCTATGGGGTGTTTTTTTCACTTTCTCCACTTTTATATATATATATATATATATATTTTACTGAATAAAACATGAAGGAAATATTTCCAACTATTTTTGAGACTAAACATTCTACAACTAGCTCATAAAGACAGGACATGTTTTGTAATTAGCTCACCATGTCTAGCACTTACCACAAATCTGATCAAGTGAATATATCCTGAGGAATATGTTTGCTAAGGAAAAATCAGATTCTAACCACATAATTCTTTAAATGATAGATTACCTTATTTTTCAGGGCATGAAGATTAGTTCCAGTTATAAACCACTGCTGGCTGCTGTACTCTGTAAATTGGACTAATTCACATATACTTTTCCCGGCCATTATTTCTGCATCCGGAACATCCAATAACCTCTCTGGAATTTGAATATAATCACCTTCTTTTCCTTCAAACTTGTGCCCATTGATTTGCTGAGGGTACCAGTGAAGAGCCAGTATGGACAAATACGGGCAACTGTCAAGGATGGTTTTGCTTCTATGACAGAAAAGCAAAGGTTCTGCTAAAATGGCATGCATTTGCATATGTATATCTACTCATGTTTGTTAAAATTCATCACATTGGAGCTCTGTTCTTTATGTATAACCATGACACTAGTTACCCAGGAGCAGTAAAGAGAATGTGCTTTCAGTTCTTTTATGGTGAATTGTTAGGATTTTCTGCACAGAACTTTCTGCATCCTCTTGCCTGATCCCCCTTATAACCTGAAACATGGGCTTTTGCAAGTTGTTTCACAGATATCAGATCTGTGGTTACAAAATGTATTTTTCTGTATTAGTCACATCAGCATTGGTGGAATAGGTTGAGGAAAGGATGCACCACTAAACTGAAACTCTGCTTTATATTCAAGAATATCATAAAACTTATATACCTAGAGCCATGTTTTCATCAAGTTTACCTCACCCCTTTCTAAGCCATCAGAGCATTTCGAATTTAACAAAATATCTGATAAAAGAAACAGCCCTGAGCAGGGATCTTTATCCATTTAACAACTGTTTTCAACATTCCCTAGGCACGAGATCCTGTGTTCAGTGAAATTGCTTGCAAAACTCAGTGTGTGTTGAAATCTCCTTGAAGCTTGTTTTAAAATGCAGATTTCTAGATCACATCCCATTCTTACTAAATCAGGAACCTTGCCTGGGGGAGGCTAGAGGTTCTACGAATCTGTATTTTTTTAACCAGTCCTCCAAAAACTCTGATACATATTTTCTGTGGATCTATCATGTTTGCAAACAATGAAGAGACACAAAGCTGAATCATACCTGAAACCTGCCTCAAAAAGTATGGAGAATATATTAGGATAAAAATCATGCATTAAGGTTTAAAAGTTACATGGGCCACAAGAGATGCTGAGTATGAATAAATGTATCATGGATAGAAATACCTCGTCAAGGCCCCTAACCTGGGAAATGGAGTTCAGAATTTTAAACAGAAGATTTGAAAAAGAAAAGAAAGGGTAAGGGCTAACTTTTTCCTCTAGCTATATACTCTCTTTTTAAAAAAATCTTTAACTACCACATTTGAATTGGTACCTTTAAACATCTATCTTTAGTCCAGCCATTCATCCAGGCTCTAGACCCTTGGGTCCAAGACTCCTATTAAAACAGTTCAATCCATATAGGCCATCTGCACCTCCACACAGCTTATAAAAAGCTCATCTCTTCATCTTCCCATCTAGCTTCCTACATCTTCACTGGTGACTCAGAGCTAAAAAGCTGTCACTGTCGACCTCCCCACCCCTGACGAGGTACAATGTGACTGAGACCAGTGAACCTACCCCCTACCCACCCACCCTGGAATCTTCTGATATTTATCCCATCAGCGCTATCAGGGACCCCATTACACTGGCATTCTGAGACGAACACAACATGTACAGTGACTCTACCCAACCCTGACACAAGTGTGTCAAATCCCTGGCCCCTTAAGAAGGCCTGACAACAACTACACTCTCCCTGACACCTTAACCTCCTACATCCCTGCCCTTCCAATGCACTCACTTTGATCAATCCCCAAATCTGCTTTACACCTAGGCTTAAATGAGGGGGAAAAAACCCACATTAACATGTAGATTGGCACCACTACAAATCCACAATGACAGACTTCAGTCAGACCCTCAATGCCACTTGACATTGTTTTTACTTGGCTTCCAAATGATTGTTCTAGATACCATCATTCTCCTCAATATCCCTGCTCTATTCCCAAACCCTTCACTCTCAGTAGATGCCCCTGAATACTGCTTAAGACAATGGATAAATAATGCATATTAGAATGGTCAACATCTTTAGAGTTCCCTGAGTTAAAAAAACCTCATCTTTAACATAGTCCTCAACACGATGGCTCTAAAATCCTAAATCGTATTCCTATACACACACCCTACCTAACGTATTCCATATTCAATATTTAAAGGTTGATGATCTCCCCAATTGATGATTTCCCCAAATATGCCATGCTTGCTCCTCTTGCCTGACTCCCATTATACATGCGAAACAGCAAGCCTGCAGGGACGATTCACATGGCCAAAAACATATTGATTCCTTTATTCATTCTATTCATTCATTATACCATAACCACTGAGAATCTACCATGCACCAGACACCGTTCTAGCCCCTGAGAATACATCAGGCAACAAGACAGAAAAAGCCACTCCTTTTGTGCATCTTATACCCTTTTGAGTTCTCACCAGGCCTTTGAGAGCACAGATGGAATCAACATTCACAGCAGGGTAGAGGGTTCACATCTACCACTATCTCAACATCCTGGTGATCTTGCATAAATATGGAAAAACAAAAAGAAAGGACCGAGACTATGCAAAGCTGAACTTCACTGAACAACACTTTTAATCAGACATGTCCCATTAAATAACAATAATTGTTTTTTAAATAACATAGTACTCTGTGAAAATTGGAGGGAAATATCAACTTCCAACCATGTTCTATTATGAGCTATTTTTAGGTTAAGTCAAACAATTAAAACATGATTTAGGTCTTTGTACTACAATGATCCAATTTACCTTACAAATGTAATTTATCAATAAAACACCAGAACTGGCGAATATTAAAATATAGTTACAAAATTAACTATATAGTTAATAACACAAACCACATTTTATTTTTTCCTTTTCCCCTTGCTTGCTCTCTGCCCTGAAACTCCAGCCATGAAACATTTCTGAAGTTCAGCAATATGTTCTAAAACAACAGATTCTGAAGTTCAACAACATTCAGAGAACTGCCTCCAAATGGATGAAACTGAACCAAAACTCCAGGGAGAAGCACAATTAACAGTATATTAAAGTATGTCTAAAAGTTAATATGGATCAACAGAACAGAGAGCCCAGAAACAAACCTACATACCTATGGTCAATTAATCTTAAACAAAGGAGGCAAGAATATACAATGGACAAAAGACAGTCTCTTCAGCAAGTGGTGTTGGGAAAGCTGGACAGACACTTCATGTAAATCAACGAAGTTAGAACACACCTTCACACCATACACAAAAACTCAAAATGGCTTAAAGACTTAAACATAAGACATGACACCATAAAACTCCTAGAAGAAAAGCATAGGAAAAACATTCTACCAATGTTTTCTTATGTCAGTCTCCCAAGGCAAAAGAAACAAAAGCAAAAATAAGTAAATGGGACCTAAACAAACTTACAAGCTCCTGTGCAACAAAGGAAACCATAAACAAAACGAAAAGATAACCTACAGACCGGAAGAAAATATTTGCAAATAATGCAACTGACAACAGCTTAATCTCCAAAATATACAAACAGCTCATACAACTCAACAACAAAAAAACAAAACCCCAATCAAAAAATGGGCAGAAGATCTAAATAGACATTTTTCCAAAAAAGACATATAGATGGCCAACAGGCACATGAAAAGATGCTCAACATGGCTAATTATTAGAGAAATGCAAATCAAAACTACAGTGAGGTACTACCTCACACCAGTCAGAACAGCCATCTTAAAAAACCTACAAATAACAAATGCTGGAGAGGGTGTGGAGAAAAGGGAACCCTCCTACACTATTGGTGGGAATGTAAGTTGGTGCAGCCACTATGGAAAACAAAATGAAGCTTCCTCAAAAAGCTAAAAATAGAGTTGCCATATGATCCAGCAATCGCGCTCCTGGGCATATATCCAGACAAAACTATAATTCAAAAAGATATATGCACCCTTATGTTCATAGCAGCACTATTCACAAAAGTCAAGAGATGGAAACGACCTGAATGTCCTTCAACAGAAGAATGGATAAAGAAGATGTGGTACATATATACAATGGAATACTATGTAGAAACAAAAAGAATGAAATAATGCCATTTGTAGCAACATGGATGGACCTAGAAATTATCATACTAAGTGAAGTAAGTCAGAAGGAAAAATAACATACGAGATCACTTATATGTGGAATCTAAAATATGACACAAATGAACCTATCTACAAAACAGAAACAGATTCACAGACATAGAGAACAGACAAACGGTTGTCAAGGGTAGGGGGAGGGATCGGTTGGGGGTTTGGGGTTCGCAGATGCAAACTATTATATATAGAATGGATAAACAACAAGGTCCTACCATATAGAGCAGAGAACTATATTCAATATCCTGTGATAAACCATAATGGAAAAGAATATAAAAAAGAATGTATATATATTATAACTGAATCACTTTGCTATACAGCAGAAGCTAACACAACGTTGTAAATCAACTATACGTCAATTTAAAAAAACTTTTTTTATAAAGGAGTGAAATTCTGACACATGCTACAACATGGATGAACCTTGAAGACATGCTAAGCAAAGTACACCAAACACAAAGGACAAATATTGTATGATTCCACTTATGAGGTGCCTAGAATAGGCAAATTCATAGAGACTGAAAAGTAGAATAGAGGTTACCAGGGCTGGGGGAAGGGAGGAAAGAGGAGTTACTGCTTAATGGGTAAAGATTTTCAATTTGAGAAGATGACAATTCTGGAGATGCAAGTGGTGATGGTTGCAACAGTGTGAATATACTAAATGCCAATGATGTGTACACCTAAAAACAGTTTACATGGTAAATTTCATCTTATGTGTATTTTACCACAATAAAAAATATGGCCTAAAATATGTCTGAAAGTTGGAATCATCTTGCTTTTTTTTCTATTCAGAAATCTATCTTCTACTCATTATATAAATAGGAATAAGCAATAACACATTTTTATTTTTAAAAGAACCTTCAAAACAAGAGGAACATATTACTGACAGTATAAGTTAATTTCACTTGATGTAGTTTCTATGTTTTCTTCAAATAATTAACTTAATTTGCCCATTAGGTACAATGTACTGATTGTATAATCCTTAGTTACATCAGTTAAATGTCAATTTGCACTGCATATTACTTTGTAAACTGTGAAGGAATACATATAAGGTACTGCTATTATATTAAATGATACTTACTTTTCACCAAGAGAGCCACAAGTAACATCAGTCAGTAGAGAAAAGGCAAAATTCTCTGTCACTTCAGTAAAGTGACTGAATCCCCTAGTGTCCTTGCGTTTTGGGTTAACAAGAGCACAAAGAATCTCATAGAAAAGATTTCGGCTTTCAATGCTTAATGCTTGCTTCTTTCCTTCAACAGTTATCTGGAAAAATATCCAAGTATGAAAATATATGTTCAAAAATAAACTGCTTAAATGATATATATGGTATAACTTGTTCTTTATTACCAGTTACTAACATTAACAAAAATAAAGATGAACCTATGAAGAATTTAAGAGAAGTTAGCATCAAAATCATATTTCAAATACATCTGTACTTTAAATAGCATAAATAATCATTTTATAAAGAAAAGGCATAATCACCAAAATATCTTCTATTTAATATCTAGATAAAGCCCCAAACAGCTGCATTGGTCACTTAATTTTAACTACAATAATTAGCATCACGAGTCAAATTAATCTCACTTTTACACCTACCCAAAGATTCTGTTCTCTTTTGACCAACAACTAAGGAAATAGACATAAGAGTATTTGTCTATAATAGAAGAAAATGTATTCTCATCTGTTTTTTATTGAACAGAAGTCACCACCTATCACTAAATTTCTCAAACATCAAATGAGAAAATCCTTTTCCAACCAAGAGTAGTCAAGAGCTCCTGATACTCTTGCCTTTGTTGGTAAGTATGAGCCTTCCTACCTGAAAGGACTGGGTTATTTGTTGTTTGAGGGACAAGGAGAGTAAGAGGAAAATAGCCTTTATGATTTAATTTTTACCCCTCACATGAATGATGGGGGACACATTTTTACTGTCAGAGTAAGCATGGGTGTGAAGCCACTGACTTGTTATTCCACTACACTCTTAGGTACCTTAGGAGTCCCTTTTAATTCTTCAAAATCCAAATTAGTCATCACTTTTTCTGTGATTTCTACCCTATGCCCCAGCTGCTGGCATACATGATTACACTCTGTAACTTGCACATACTTTTAATAATGAACTTATGACAATGTTGAAATGATTTTTCTGTTACTGCTATTAGTTGAGCTCACTGAGAAAGTGGCTCAATGTTCTCTATATTTTTTTAAATAACTTTGTAATCTACAGAGTGCCAAGATGATGGCTGAACTCAAGATTTAAGTTTATAAGAGAAGCCATCTTAAAGACAAATAGGAATAATGGAGAATAATACACAGGGAAAAGATAAAAGGTACAAAATGAAATTTAACAAGGTAAAAACCACAATGAGGAGACAGGGAACAGCCCATTGGTTACCAAAATGATCAAATTGAATACGTTAAATGAAAAATAAGCTCAAGGAACACTCCCAGAACTCAGAGAAAATATTACAGACAAATGGAACGAACCCATAAGATACAACAAGCATATAAAATATTAGGTAGAAGAAAAAAGCAACATAGATCCTTGACAAGCTAAAGAAATACATCTAAAATGCAGTTTGCTTTATTCCAGAGAAAATTAGGAAAAGAAACAACACCAGATGTATTTGGGTGATTTTTAAATATAATTTCAAGAGTTTTTAAAAAATCTTACCAGAAATCAGACAGGAAAAAAACTACTAACAGAGAAATAAATATTCAGTCTGACATCAGACTTTTTTGCAAATGACAGAAGCCAACAGAGCAACATAAGCAGTTTCAAGACTTTAAGGCTGTGATCCAAGAATTCTAGAGCCACTCAAACTTTCATACATATTCAAGGGTAACAGAAAGTTTCTTTCAGCAAAGCACACAAAAAATAAAACAAGGTGGGGAGACCTTCAAGATGGCAGAGGAGTAAGACGTGGAGATCATCTTTCTCCCCACAAATACATCAAAAATACATCTACACATGGAACAAATCCTAAAAAAAACCTACTGAACGCTTGCAAAAGACCTCAGACTTGCCAAAAGATGCCCTCAGGCGACCTACCCACAGAGGCGGGGCCAAATCCAAAGCTGAACCTCAGGAGCTGTGCAAACAAAGAAGAGAAAAGGAAATCTCTCCCAGTAGCCTCAGGAGCAGTGGATTAAATCTCCACAATCAACCTGATGTACCCTGCATCTGTGGAATACCTGAATAGACAACGAATCATCCTAAATTGAGGTGATGGGCTTTGGGAGCAACTGTAGACTTGGGGTTTGCTTTCTGCATCTAATTTGTTTCTGGTTTTATGTTTAACTTAGTTTAGTATTTAGAGTTTATTATCATTGATAGATTTGTTTACTGATTGGTTGCTCTATTCCTTTTTCTATTTTTTATATATAGATTTTTTTTCCTTTTTCTCTTTTTGTCAGTGTGTATGTGTATACTTTTTGTGTCATTTTGTCTACATAGATTTGCTTTTGCCGTTTGTCCTAGGGTTCTGTCTATCCATTTTTATGTTTGTTTGTTTTTTTAATATAGTATTCAGTGCTTCTCATCACTGGTGGATTGGTTTTCTTCTTTGGTTGCTATCTTCTTTCTTTTTTTTTTCTTTTCTTACTTTTCAATTATTTGATTTTTAATAATTTTCTTATTTTAGTAACTTTATTTCTTTTTATTTTATTCTTTCCTACCTCCCTCCCTTTCTTTCTTTCTCCCCTTTTTTCTGAGCCATGTGGCTGACAGGATCTTGGTGCTCTGGCTGGGTGTCAGGCCCATGGCTCTGACGTAGGAGAGCCAAGTTCAGGACATTGGCCCACCAGAGACCTACCAGCTCCACATAATATCAAGTGGCAAAAGCTCTCCCAGATATCTCCATGTCAACGCTAAGACCCAGCTCCACTCAACAACCAGCAAGGTAAAGTGCTGGACACCCTATGCCAAACAACTAGCAAGACAGGGACACAACCCCAACCATTAGCAGAGAGGCTGCCAAATATCAAAATAAAGTATGATTTTGATATAATCATAATTATGATTATAATTATTATATTATATAATCATAATATAATCATAACATTATATAATTATATAATTATAATTATGATTAATTATATTATACATACCTAATATAATAAGGTATGTCTTTCTTGTGGGCAGGATGTGGTCCTGCCCACAAGAAAGACATGATCTAACCGCACCCACCAGAACACAGGCACCAGTCCACTCCACAAGGAAGCCTACACAACTCACAGAACCAAACTCACCCACTGGGGACAGACACCAAAAACAACGGAAACTACAAAACTGCAGCCTGCGAAAAGGAGACCCCAAACACAGTAAGTTAAGCATAATGAGAAGACAGAGAAACACACAGCAGATGAAGGAGCAAGGTAAAAACCCACAACACCAAACAAATGAAGAGGAAATAGGCAGTCTACCTGAAAAAGAATTCAGACTAATGAGAGTAAAGATGATCCAAAATCTTGGAAATTGAATGGAGAAAATACAAGAAACGTTTAACAAGGACCTAGAAGAACGAAAGAGCAAACAGAGATGAACAACACAATAAATGAAATTAAAAATTCTCTACAAGGAGTCAATAGCAAAATAACTGTGGAGGAAGAACGGATAACTGACCTGGAAGATAAAATAGTGGAAATAACCATGGCAGAGCAGAAAAAAGAAAAAAGAATGAAAAGAATTGAGGACAGTCTTAGAGACCTCTGGGACAACATTAAACGCACAAACATTTGAATTATAGGGGTACCAGAAGAGAAGAGAAAGGGACAGAGAAAATATTTGTAGAGATTATAGTTGAAAACTTCCCTAATATGGGAAAGGAAATAGTCAATCAAGTCTAGGAAGCACAGAGAGTCCCATACAGGATAAATCCAAGGAGAAACACGCCAAGACATATAGCAATCAAATGATCAAAAATTACATACAAAGAAAAGATATTAAAAGCAAAAAGGAAAAAACAACAGATAACATATAAGGGAATCCCCATAAGGTTAAAAGCTGATCTTTCAGCAGACACTCTACAAGCCAGAAGGGAGTGGCAAGACATATTTAAAGTGATGAAGGAGAAAAACCTACAACCAAGATTACTCTACCCAGCAAGGATCTCATTCAGATTTGATGGAGAAATTAAAACCTTTACAGACAAGCAAAGCCTAAGAGAATTCAGCACCACCAAACCATCATTACAACAAATGCTAAAGGAACTTCTCTAGGCAGACACAAGAGAAGGAAAAGACCTACAATAACAAACCCAAAACAATTAAGAAAATGGGAACAGGAACATACATATCAATAATTACCTGAAATGTAAATGGATTAAATGCTCCCACCAAGACACAGACTGGCTGAATGGATACAAAAACAAGACCTGTATATATGCTGTCTACAAGAGACCCACTTCAGACCTAGACACATACAGACTGAAAGTGAGGGGATGGAAAAAGATATTCCATGCAAATGAAAATCAAAAGAAAGCTGGAGTAGCAATTCTCATATCAGAAAAAATAGACTTTAAAACAGAGACTATTGCAAGAGACAAAGAAGGAAACTATATAATGATCAGGGATCAATCAAAGAAGAAGATAAAACAATTGTAAATGTTTATGAACCCAACATAGGAGAACCTTAATACATTAGGCAAATGCTAACAGCCATAAAAGAGGAAATCGACAGTAACACAATCATAGTAGGGGACTTTAACACCCCACTTTCACCAATGGACAGATCAACCAAAATGAAAATAAATAAGGAAACACAAGCTTTAAATGACACATTAAACAAGACAGAATTAATTGATATTAATGGGACATTCCATGAAAAAACAACAGAATACACTTTCTTTTCAAGTGCTCATGGAACATTCTCCAGGATAGATCATATCGCGTGTCACAAATCAAGCCTTGGTAAATTAGAGAAAATAGAAATCGTATCAAGTATCTTTTCTGACCACAATGCTATAAGACTAGGTATCAATTACAGGAAAAAATCTGTAAAAAATACAAACACATGGAGGCTAAAAAATACACTACTTAATAACCAAGAGATCACTGAAGAAATAAAAAAATACCTAGAAAGAAATGACAATGAAAACACGACGACCCAAAACCTATGGGATGCAGCAAAAGCAGATCTAAGAGGGAAGTTTATAGCAATACAATGCTACCACAAGAAACAAGAAACATCTCAAATAAGCAACCTAACCTTACACCTAAAGCAATTAGAGAAAAAGAACAAAAAAACCCTAAGTTAGCAGAAGGAAAGAAATCATAAAGATCAGATCAGAAATAAATGAAAAAGAAATGAAGGAGGTCCTCACGGTGAGCCACAGCCACCCCCAACCTCCGCTAGAGACCCTCCAACACTAGCAGGAAAGAGATCTTCACATAAACAGATTCTTACTGGCTGGTGTGAACAGTCATTCCAAGAACCGCAAAGTGTTGGGTTACCCATCCACCTTTCTTTCAGGCAATAACATGCCAAATTCTCAGTCCAGGAAGATAGAATCTAATCAGTCTAGTTATCACTTATCAAAATGTCATTCCCCTCTCCTGTGACTGGTTCAGAGGCAGTCATATGTCCCAGTTCTAGCCAAAGAGTGGTAATAGACGTCTGCAAGGGGGTATCTGGGAAAGATTTTCTTATTCTGAAGGAGACATCTGAAGAGGATCTTTCTGCACCTCTGGAGCTGAAGAAACTCATCTTGTAACCATCAAAGAAGTCAGGCTGCAGCCTCACCCACCAGAGGGCAGACAACAGAAGCAAGAAGAACTAAAATCCTACAGCCTGTGGAACGAAAACCATATTCAGAGAAAGACAAGATGAAAATGCAGAGGACTTTGTACTAGATGAAGGAGCAAGATAAAATGCGAGAAAAACAACTAAATGAAGTAGAGACAGGAAAACTTCCAGGAAAAAGAATTCAGAATAATGATAATGAAGATGATCCAGGACCTTGTAAAAAGTAATGGAGGCAAAGATCAAGAAGATGCAAGAAATATTTAACAAAGACCTAGAAGAATTAAGGAACAGACACCTAGAAGAATAAAGGACAAACAAACGGAGATAAACAATACGATACCTGAAATGAAAAATACACTACACAGAATCAATAGCAGAATAACTGAGGCAGAAGAACAGATAAGTGACTTGGAAGACAGAATGGTGGAATTCACAGTTGTGGAACAGAACAAAGAAAAAAGAAGGAAAAGAAATGAAGACACCCTAAGAGACCTCTGGGACAATATTAAATGCAACAACATTTGCATTATAGGGGTCCCAGAAGGAGAAGAGACAGAGAAAGGACCCAAGGAAATATATGAAGAGATTATAGTTGAAAACTTCCCTAACATGTGAAAGGAAATAGCCACCCAAGTCCAAGAAGCACAGAGAATCCCAGGCAGGATAAACCAAAGGAGAAAGATGCCGAGACACACAGTAATGAAATTGACAAAAATTAAAAACATACAAGGGAACTCCCATAAAGTTAACAGCTGATTTCTCAGCAGAACTCTACAAGCCAGGAGGGAATGGCATGATATATTTAAAGTGATAAACGAGAAAAACCTACAGCCAAGATTACTCTACCCAACAAGGATCTCATCCAGATTTGATGGAGAAATCAAAAGCTTTATAGACAAACAAAAGCTAAGAGAATTCAGCACTACCTAACCAGCTCTAGAACAAATGAAAGGAACTTCTCTAAGAGAGAAACACAAGAGAAGGAAAGGACCTGCAAAAACAAACTGATAACAATTAAGAAAATGGTAATAGGAACATACATATGAATAATTACCTTAAAAGTGAATGGATTAAATGCTCCAACCAAAAGACACAGCCTTGCTGAATGGATACAAAAACAAGACTCTTCTATATGCTGTCTACAAGAAACCCACTTCAGACTTAGGGACACACACGGACTGAAAGTGAGGGGATGGAAAAAGATATTCCATGCAAATGGAAATCAAAATAAAGCTGGAGTAGCAATTCTCATATCAGATAAAACAGGCTTTAAAATAAAGAATGTTATAAGAGACAAGGAAGGACACTACATAATGATCAAGGGATCAATCCAAGAAGAAGATATAACAATTATAAATATACATGCACCAAAAATAGGAGCACCTCAATACATAAGGCAACTGCTAACAGATCTTTAAGAGGAAATCTACAGTAACACAATAGTGGGGGACTTTAACACCTCACTTACAGCAATGGACAGATTATCCAAACAGAAAATTAATAAAGAAACAAAAGCTTTAAATGACACAATAGACCACATAGATTTAATTGATATTTATAGGACATTCCACCCAAAAATAGATTACACTTTCTTCTCAAGTGCACATGGAATATTCTCCAGGAGAGATAACATCTTAGGTCACAAATCAAGCCTCAGTAAATTTAAGAAAATTGAAATCATATCCAGCATCTTTTCTGACAACAACGCTATGAAATTAGAAATCAATTACAGGGGAAAAAACATGAGAAACACAAACAAATGGAGGCTAAACAAGACATTACTAAACAGCCAAGAGATCACTGAAGAAATAAAAGAGGAAATCAAAAAATACCTAGAGACAAATGACAATGAAAACACGACGATCCAAAACATGTGGGATGCAGCAAAAGCAGTTCTAAGAGGGAAGTTTATAGCAATACAAGCCTACCTCAAGAAACAAGAAACACCTCAAATAAACAATCTAACCTTACACCTAAAGGAATTAGAGAAAGAAGAACAAACAAAGCCCAAAGATTAGTAGAAGGAAAGAAATCATAATATCAGAGAAGAAATAAGTGAAATAGAAACAGAAAACAATAGCAAAGATCAATAAAACTAAAAGCTGGTCCTTTGAGAAGATTAAAAAAATTGATAAACCATTAGCCAGACTCATCAGCAAAAAGAGGGAGAGGACTCAAATCAGTAAAATTAGAAATGAAAAAGGAGAAGCTACAACAGACACCACAGAAATACAAAGCATCCTAAGAGACTACTACAAGCAACTCTATACCAATAAAATGGAGAACCTGGAAGAAATGGACAAATTCTTAGAAAGGTGTAACCTTCCAAGACTGAACCAGGAAGAAATAGAAAATATGAACAAACCAATCACAAGTAATGAAATTGAAACTGTGATTTAAAATTTTCCAATATACAAATGTCCAGAGCCAGATGGCTTCACAGATGAATTCTATCAAACATTTAGAGAAGAGGTAACACCCATCCTTCTCAAACTCTTCCAAAAAATTGCAGAGGAAGGAACACTCCCAAACTCATTCTACAAGGTCACCATCACCCTGATACCAAAACCAGGCAAAGATACTACAAAAAAAGAAAATTACAGACCAATATCACTGATGGATATAGATGCAAAAGTCCTCAACAAAATACTAGCAGACAGAATCCAACAACACGTTAAAAGAATCATACACCATGATCAAGTGGGATTTATCCCAGGGATGCAAGGATTCTTCAATACACGCAAATCAATCAATGTGATACACCATATTAACAAATTGAAGAATAAAAACCATATGATTGGGCTTCCCTGGTGGCGCAGTGGTTGAGAATCTGCCTGCCGGTGCAGGGAACACGGGTTTGTGCACTGGTCCGGGAAGATCTCACATGTCGCGGAGCAGCTGGGACTGCGAGCCATGGCCACTGAACCTGTGCGTCTGGAGCCTATGCTCCTCAACGGGAAAGACCACAACAGTGAGAGGCCCACGTACCACACAAAAAAAAAATTATTAAAAAAAAAAACATATGATCATCTCAATAGATGCAGAAAAAGGTTTTGACAATATTCAACACCCAGTTATGATAAAGTCTCTAGAAAGTGGGCATAGTGGAAACTTACCAAGAACGTAATAAAGGCCATATACAACAAACCACAGCAAGCAACATTCCCAATAGTGAAAAACTCAAAGCATTTCCTCTAAGATCAGGAACAAGACAAGGATGTCCATTCTCACCAATTTTATTCAACATAGTTTTGGATGTCCTAGCCATGGCATTCAGAGGAAAAAAAAGAAATAAAAGGAATACAAATTGGAAAAGAAGAAGTAAAGCTGTCACTGTTTGCAGATGACATGATAGTGTACATAGGGAATCCTAAAGATGCCATCAGAAAACTCCTAGAGCTAATCAATGAATTTGGTAAAGTAGCAGGATACAAAATTAATGCACAGAAATCTCTTGCATTCCTATACAATAATGATGAAAAATCTGAAAGAGAAATTAAGGAAACACTTCCATTTACCATTGCAACAAAAAGAATAAAATAACTAGGAATAAAGCTACCAAGGGAGACAAAAGACCTGTATGGAGAAAACTATAAAACACTGATGAAAGAAATTAAAGATGATATAAACAGATGGAGAGGTATACCATGTTCTTGGATTGGAAGAAGCAACACTGCGAAAATGACTATACTACCAAAAGCAATCTACAGATTCAGTACAATCCCTATCAAATTACCAATGGCATTTTTTACAGAACTAGAACAAAAAATCTTAAAATTTGTATGGAGACACAAAAGACCCCAAATAGCCAAAGCAGTCTTGAGGGAAAAAAAATGGAGCTGGAGGAATCAGACTCCCTGACTTCAGACTATACTACAAAGCTACAGTAATTAAGACAATATGGTAATGGCCCCAAAACGGAAATATAGATCATGGACCAGGATAGAAAGCCCAGACATAACCCCACACACCTATGGTCAACTAATCTATGACAAATGAGGCAAGGATATATACAATGGAGAAAAGACATTCTCTTCAAAAAGTGGTGCTGGGAAAACTGGACAGCTACATGTAAAAGAATGAAATTAGAACACTCCCTAACACCACAAACAAAAATAAACTCAAAATGGATTAGAGACCTTAAATGTAAGACTGGACACTATAAAACTCTAAGAGGATAACACAGGAAGAACACTGACATAAATCACAGCAAGGTAGTTTTTGATCCACCTCCTGGAGTAATGGAAATAAAAACAAAAATAAACAAATGGGACCTAATGAAACTTAAAACCATTTGCAAAGCAAAGGAAACTACAAACAAGAGGAAAAGACAACCCTCAGAATGGGAGAAAATATCCGCAAACGAATCAACAGACAAAGGATTAATCTCCAAAATATATAAACAGCTCATGAAGCTCAATATTAAAAAACCAAACAACCCAATAAAGAAATGGGCAGAAGACCTAAACAGACATTTCTCCAAAGCAGACATACAGATTGCCAAGAAGCACATGAAAAGCTACTCAACATCACTAATTATTAGAGAAATGCAAATCAAAACTACAATGAGGTATCACCTCACACCAGTTAGAATGGGCATCATCAGAAAATCTACAAACAGCAAATGCTGGAGAGGGTGTAGAGAAAAGGGAACCCTCTTGCACTGTTGGTGGGAATGTAAATTGATACAGCCACTATGGGGAAGAGTATGGAGATTCCTTAAAAAAATAAAAATAGAATTACCATATGACCCAGCATTCCCACTACTGGGCATATACTCTGAGAAAACCGAAATTCGAAAAGAAACAAGCCCCCCAGTGTTCACTGCATTACTATTTACAATAGCCAGGTCATGGAAGCAACCTAAATGCCCAACGACAGATGAATGGATAAAGATGTGGTACATATATAAAATGGAATAATAATACTCAGCTATAAAAAGGAACGAATCTGGGTCATTTGTAGAGACATGGATGGATCTAGAGACTGTCATATGGAGTGAAGTAAGTTAGAAAGAGAAAAACAAATATCATATATTAATGCATATATGTGGAACCTAGAAAAACGCTACAGATGAACTGGTTTGCAGGGCAGAAATAGAGACACAGATGTAGTGAACAAACATATGGACACCAAGGGGGGAAAGTGGTGCTGGTGGTGGTGGTGGTGGTGTGATGAATTGGGAGATAGGGATTGACATATATACAGTCATATGTATAAAATGGATAACTAATAAGAACCTGCTGTAAACAAAATAAATAAAATAAAATTCAAAAAACAAAATAAAAAAATAAAATTTTTAAAATGAAATGAAGGAAATTATAGCAAAGATCAATAAAACTAAAAGCTGGTTCTTTGAGAAGATAAACAAAATTAATAAACCATTAGCAGACTCATGAAGAAAAAAAGGGAGAAGACTCAAATCAATAGAATTAGAAATGAAAAAGAAGTAACAACTGACACTGCAGAAGTTCAAAGGATCATGAGAGCTACTATAAACAACTATATGACAATAAAATGGACGACCTGGAAGAAACTGACAAATTCTTAGAAAAGCACAACCTTCAGAGACTGAACAAGGCAAAAATAGAAAATATAAACAGACCAATCACAAGCACTGAAATTGAGACTGTGATTAAAAATCTTCCAGTAAACAAAAGCCCAGATGGCTTCACAGGCGAATTCTAGCAAACATTTAGAGGAGAGCTAATATCTGTCCTTCTCAAAGTCTTCCAAAATACAGCAGAGGGAGGAACACTTCCAAACTCATTCTAAAAGGCCACCATCACCCTGATACCAAAACCAAAGATGTCACAAAGAAAGAAAACAACAGGTCAATGTCACTGATGAACACAGATGCAAAAATCCTCAACAAAATACTAGCAAACAGAATCCAACAGCACATTAAAAGGATCATACACTATGATCAAGTGGGGTTTATCCCAGGAATGCAAGGATTCTTCATTATAAGCAAATCAATCAATGTGGTAAACCATATTTACCAAATGAAGGAGAAAAACCATATGATCATCTCAATAGATGGAGGAAAAGCTTTCGACAAAATTCAACACCCATTTATGATAAAAACTCTCCAGAAAGCAGGCATAGAGGGAACGTTCCTCAACAAAATTTAAGGCCATAAATGACAAACCCACAGCCAACATTGGTCTCAATGGTAAAAAACTGAAACCATTTCCTCTAAGATCAGAAACAAGACATGGTTATCCACTCTAACCACTATTATACAACATAGTTTTGGAAGTTTTAGCAATCAGGGAAGAAAAAGAAATAAAAGGAAACCAAATTGGAAAAGAAGAAGTAAAGCTGTCACTGTTTGCAGATGACATGATACTATACATAGAGAATCCTAAAGATGCTACCAGAAAACTACTAGAGCTAATCAATGAATTAGGTAAAGTTGCAGGATACAAAATTAATGCACAGAAATCTCTTGCATTCCTATACACTAATGATGAAGAATCTGAAAGAGAAATTAAGGAAACACACCCATTTACCACTGCAACAAAAAGAATAAAATACCTAGGAATAAACCTACCAAGGGAGACAAAAGACCTGTATGCAGAAAATTATAAGGCAGTGAGTGATGAAAGAAATTAAAGATGATATAAATAAATGAAGAGATATACCATGTTCTTGGATTGGAAGAAGCAACATTGTGAAAATGAATATACTACCAAAGCAATCTACAGATTCAATGCAATCCCTATCAAACTACCAATGGCATTTTTCACAGAACTAGAACAAAAACTTTCACAGTTTGTATGGAAACAAAAAAAACCCCGAATAGCCAAAGCAATCTTGAGAAAGAAAAACGGAGCTGGAGGAATCAGGCTGCTGGTCTTCAGACTATATTACAAAGCTACAGTAATCAAGACAGTATGGTACTGGCACAAAAAAAGAAATATAGATCAATGGTACATTGATAAACCCACACACATATGGTCACCTTATTTTTGATAAAGGAGGCAAGAATATAAAAGGGAGAAAAGACAGCCTCTTCAATAAGTGGTGCTGGGAAAACTGGACAGCTACATGTAAAAGAATGAAATTAGAACACTCCCTAACACCGCAAAAAAAAAAAAAAACTCAAAATGGGTTAAAGACCTAAATGTAAGGCCAGACACTATCAAACTCTGAGAGGATAACATAGGCAAAACACTCTATGACATAAATCACAGCAAGGTCCTTTTTGACCCACCTCCTAGAGAAATGGGAAAAAAAAACAAAAATAAATAAATGGGACTCAATAAAACTTAAAAGCTTTTGCACAGCAAAGGAAACCATAAACAAGATGAAAAGACAACCCTCAAAATGGCAGAAAATATTTTCAAATTAAGCAACTGACAAAGGATTAACCTCCAAAATTTACAAGCATTTCATGCAGCTCAATATCAAAAAAACAAACAAACAAATCTAAAAATGGGCAGAAGACCTAAATAGACATTTCTCCAAAGCAGATATACAGATTGCCAACAAACACATGGTCAGAATGGCCATCATCAAAAAATCTACAAACAATAAATGCTGGAGAGGGTGTGGAGAAAAGGGAACCCTCTTGCACTGTTGATGGGAATGTAAATTGATACAGCCACTGTGGAAAAGAGTATGGAGGTTCCTTAAAAAACTACAAATAGAACTACCATAAGACCCTGCAATCCCACTACTGGGCATACACCCTGAGAAAACCATAATTCAAAAAGAGTCATGTATCAAAATGTTCACTGCAGTGCTATTTACAATAGCCAGGACATGGAAGCAACCTAAGTGTCCATCAACAGATGAATGGATAAAGAAGATGTGGCACATATATACAATGGGATATTACTCAGCCATAAAAAGAAACAGAACTGAGTTATTTGTAGTAAGGTGGATGGACCTAGAGACTGTCATACAGAGTGAAGTAAGTCAGAAAGAGAAAAATAAATATCGTATGCTAACACATATATATGGAATCTAAAAAAAAAGAATAATGGTTCTGAAGAACCTAGGGGTAGGACAGGAATAAAGACGTGGATGTAGAGAATGGACGTGAGGACAAGGGGAGGGTGAAGGGTAAGCTGGGACAAAGTGAGAAAGTGCCATGGACTTATATATACTACCAAATGTAAAACCAATAGCTAGTGGGAAGCAGCCACATAGCACAGGGAGATCAGCTCCCTGCTTTGTGACCACCTAGAGAGGTGGGATAGGGAGGGTGGGAGGGAGACACATAGGGAGGACATATGCGGATATATGTATATGTATAGCTGATTCACTTTGTTATAAAGCAGAAACTAACACACCATTGTAAAGCAATTATACTCCAATAAAGATGTTTAAAAAATAATAATAAATAAATAAATAAAATAAAAAGGCTATTCATGTAACCCTTGGTTTGCAAGGGTGCTGTTCTCAGCACGTTATACTAACTTCTCTAATTCTCACAACATTCCGGTGAGGAAGATGCTAGTGTTATTTTTCTTTATTTCCAGATCAGGAAACTGAGGCAGAAAGAGGATGCCTAACTTTTCCAGGGAGACAGAGATGATGAACAGCCAATCCCAGGAGGCACCTGTGACAGCCACCCTTCCCTGACTCAAAACATCCCATTTGCTCGTCCTAAAATAACAACACAGACTGACTCAGTCTGCAGACAATTCAAAATTATTGCAAGCATGAAACACAAAACCAGGTAGGAAAATATAGAGTCAAGTCTAAATCATCATTCGTATGATTATAAAATAAATCAAATGTAAAAAATAATTATTGAAATATAAAATATATAATATTAAAAAGTATATGATAAAAAGAAATATGCTGGATCTAAATAGCCATCTTACATAAACAGCAATGAAAAGAATGCCCCAAATTATCAAAACTGTCTTTCGAAAAAGTGGAAAACCTGAATCAACCACAGGGAAAACTTTAAAAACTGTCAGGAGAGAAAAAAAAAGGGGGCAACGTTTATGGGAAAGGAGGGTCTATCAAAGTTTCACAGAAGAAATTATTCCTGTGGTTTTTCAAGTATCCTAGAACACAAAATTAGAGGCAATGCCTCCTGACTTGTGTTTTACCAAGCTTCAATGACCTGGAAACCAAAACCCAATGAAATTAAAAATTTACATATCAAATCCAGCAGTCTTAAAAGACAAATACTATTATTAAAGCAAATGACAGCATTTTAAATAATTTTCATTGCACCATACCTAGGAAAATCAAGGGATAGATTATTATGTCATGACAAAAATTTACCCAAAACCACAGCTGAGTTTCATCCAGAACATCTTTATAGTGAGTCTTAAGGCTGTTGCTCTTTTTAGCACAGTCGCTGTTTCTACTGACCATAAATAAGTAGTCACTTCTACTACTAACTAAACAATAAGTAAGATTTGTTGAGCTCTTCCTATAAAGAAATATATAGCATAAAGCAGAATCTGTTTCAAAGAAGTTAGAATCTGAGGGATAATAAAGCTTACAAATATGAAACAATTTCACTTAAAATACAAGACCTTATAGAATGACGTTGTATCAGTACTTGGAAGTTCTATTCTGTATTCCTGAATTCGAGGATATCTTAGCGCACATATGAAGTACATATGGGACATAAAAATGGTTGCCAGATAAAATATAGGTGACTCTATTTGAATTTCAGATAAGCAATCAATAATTGCTTGATATAAGTATGTCCCAAATAGTGCCTGTAAATAAAAATATTTATTTTTATTTGTGATATACCTATGATAAAAAATATATTGTTTATTTGAAATTCAAAGTTAATTGGGCATCTTGTATTTTATTGTTAAAATTTCAACCCTACCACGTGATTATCCACATTTTCAATGTCAGTTTCACTATTGTCTTTTTCTAATTATTACATGTCTAAATCATGAAAAAGTTTTACATTTTATGGATATGCCAGGCCCCTCTTAATAGCTATTTTTCCCAATTTTTGTTGTTATAAGTAACGTTGAAATAAACATTCTTGTTATACATATATTTGCATAAATATTCCCCACACCTATTAGCGCTCTCTTTTTTTTTCTTACTCCCCCGCCAGTTTTATTGAGATATAACTGATATATAATCATTAGGTGTCTTTTGACTTTGCTTGTGGTATATGCAAAGAGAAATTTTGTTTACACTTTATGTGGTCAAGTTTATCAATCATTTCCTTTATGACTTTGGGGTTTTGTTTTATGTTTACAAAGAACTTCCCCACATAAAGTAAATTTCTATGAAAAAAATGTATGAAGCAGTGTTGCAACTGCTAACATTTGCGAGGGCTTCTTACCTTGTCTATTAAATACATCACAGCGCTGAGCTGTTCATCTGTGTTCTCTGTTGCCACTTTCACACTGATGCTGTGGAGCACCCTGTTGAGAATGTCACCATCCAGGGGCTGCTGCAGCTGATCCGCAAGCCCCCAAAAGGCCTGAGAAGCCGCATCAGAGACAAGAGTGATGTTAGCAGTCCCATACACTTTATCAATTCTGGCACCACCTTGTGGGTCAAAAAGCACAATCTGGAAGCGTTTAGGAAATGGATTTAAAGACCCTGTCTCTGGTGTTAGGATGACATCCAATACGGTGTTTCTCTGGCCAGGTTCAAAGATCAACATGCCTTCAGTTCTCACAAAGTCTTTCCCAGAAATAGCTGGAGATATGAGAGTACGACCAGTCATCTCAGCACTCCTTAACTCCTAGAAATTAAACAACACCACTTAAGTGAAACTATAAACCTCTGATCTTGTCCTAAACAAATTTTATTTCTCCTAAACAATCTGATGGGCCACATCAATGTTACTATTAAAACAGGAGGTTCCATACTTTTTCTAATTTCCTCAAACAAATTAGAGAGATAAATACACATCATACAGTGATGAGATCAGGAAAGACAGATGCCTTAGAATAGATCAAGAAAGAGAATTAGAAAAGAAATATCACTACTTCCTCACAGAATTTCTCCAATTGTGAGCTTACTAACAATTTGAAGATATTCAGAGGCATATATACCCAGGGGCCAAATCATGTATGTCCATTATACAAAGTATGGCAGGAAGACACTGGAGGATTCCAGCAGGAGAGAGACACTTTATTTCATATTTTCATGAGTATTCTGGCTCTTGTGGATAGTTAGGCTGTAGTAGGGAATGAGGATGGAAGCAGGAAGAAGAGATAGAACGTTTTTACATTAGTTCCTGCAAAAACAAAACAAAACAAAAAAAAACGGTAGTTTAGGTTGTATAAGTAGAAAGAGTAAGAAGTACTCAGACTGGAAATATATTTTGAATGTAGAGTCAGCAGGACTTTCTGATTAATTCAATGCTGGATGGAGAGGCGAGGAGAATGAGGAGAACTTCTGGCTGTGTGCCTGAATGAAAGGCAGTAAACTGGGGGGAAATAGCGCTAAGGGAGAAATCAAGAGTTATGTATTATATATATTAAGCCTGAGATGCCTTTTAGACAACTCAAATGAAGATGTCAGGTAAGAGCAATCAGATATATGAGTCTGGATCCAGGGCAGTGAGGAGGGTAGTGAGAAAAATTCAGGAGTTCTCATTTTATAGATGATATTTAAAGAAAACAGGTATACATGGTCTAGCCTAGAGAGTAAGTCTAGGTAGACCCCAATATTTATTGGTCAGGAAGACCAACACAGGCAACAGGAAGGAGCTTCCAGAGAGAAAAGGGTTAAGAATAGGAAAGTGTGGTGCTCCAGATGCCCAAAGGAGAAGAGCACACATCCAGAAGGAGGAAGTGACCAAGTGTTACAAAAAGTGAAAAATCAATGAAGAAAACGGGTTTTCAAGAGCCTCTGAAGCATAATGGTAGGGAAAAAAAGCCCTGCTGAAGGAAACAACACAAAAGTCTATTGGCTTAAGAATGGAGAAATTAAACTATCCACTGGAACACCATATAACAGGAAAAACGAAAGAACTATACACATTAGCACATGTATTTCTCAAAAACATTGTTGAGCAAAAAGAGCGCACCATAAGACAATACAACTGGAAGAATCTCATCTGCATACTTTCCAAAACAGGTAAACCTAAACAGCATATGGTATGTGGTAAAACTATAAATAAAAACAAGGTAATAATTCATCATGTAATATAGGATAGAGGTTATCTGCGAGATGGGGACAGGTTATTCTGCAAGGAAAAAGCAGGATGGCATCAGAGAAGAGTTCATGGCAGCTAGTTTTAAGATCCTGATTAAGTTGGATTTCTTAAGGTAGGTGGTGATGATTTTATTACTATAAACTGCACATATACATTCTGTTCACTATTTTCATTTTCTGGTAGAATTTATTTCACAATTCAGACATTTAAAGGAAATGGAACAATCAAAATGTTCTTACGTTTATAAAATACATATAACAGACACAAAAAAGAAGCACTATGCAATTTAAAAGCAACAATGAAAATCAACAGAGAAATAGCCTTTGATAGAATAAGCAATGTGAGAATAAGAAGAAAAGGCATATTCTTTCTTGAACTTGTGGGCTTTGGTCTAGTACACATATATACAAATGAAATATCTGGAATTGGTTTTCAAATCTGGCTTAGCTATCGGCCTATTTAATTTAAAGATAACTGGAATGAGTGATATTTTCATTATCTCAAATCCTTATATCCCTTAACTTTAGATCATAAATATGTAGATATAAGGGAACTTATAGTATTTATGTACCAGGAATGCTGACCTACCAAAGGGTAGGTATGCTACAGCTATTGTTTTAGCTACATTATTAAAATCTGTTTAAAGTAAAAGCAAAATTAATATCACTGTAACAGAACAGCAACTTGGTCCATAATTATTTTCTCATCCTTGTCAGCTACTGGAAACTATAATTATATGACTTTCTCTTCTAACAATATGCCTAGCATTGAGAGAGAAAATGCAGGAGCAATGAAGCAACAGGAAAATAAAATCATACCAGAGAAGTAAAACTTTTATTTCTAACTTTTTAAATTAAACTTTTTATTTTGAGATAATTATAGATTCACATGCAGTTATAAGAAATACTAAAGAGTGGTCTCCTGTGCCCTTTACCCAACATCCCTCATAGGTAACATCTTGCATTATTATATCACAACCAGGATATGGACGTTGATAGAGTCAAGATACATTTTCATCACCACAGAGATCCTCTATGTTGATTTTTATAGTGTTATAAAAATGCTATGAGTTACATGCTAGTGACAGCATGTATTTTGCAAGGAATCATTTGTGGATAATCTAGAAAGAATATAAATAAATATGATAAGAGATATTGGCATTCACACTCTTATTTTGGCATTTTCAACTCCCCTTTCAACTGAGTGTGTGAACTAAAGTATGCCTCAAATCTTTTTACGCCTTCTTCCAGTCTTCCACTCTACAAAGTAGTGAGCATACGATGATATATATTTCATGGGAGAAGAAGGAAGCACATATTTTTTTCCTCATTTCTCTTACCATATTAAATGCTTAAAAGAAAAAAATGCCAAAATCTCCATGAATCAAAGTACTTATTTTCATGTTCATACTATTTCAACGTTATTTAGGATGGAGTTTATTTCTAGAGTCTCATATGATATAGAGTGTCGTCTTCTCACCTGCCAAGCTGTAGACTTTGTCATAAAGACAACTTTTCTGCCTGGCAAGCTTCCAGGACAGCTCACTACCCACAGCTCCAGTCTTAACCTCGGATCCCTGACTTACATGATTGCTACAACAAACTGGCTGCACAAATGTTGTTGTTTATACACAAAATGTTCTATGTGTTTGAGCTGCTCAACAACCAAAGACACACTAAACAGCACTTTGTATAAAAAACAGAAAGCAACTTTGATACCGTGAGGCCTAAAGTGTCATCAGCTTTGAAATCTTGAAACCGGGGAAATGGTAGCACTGTCCGGAATGGTAGTTTCCAAATTGTGGGGTTTTGGGAGTTATATGAGTCAAGGGGAAATAAGAGAGGTGGGCAAGCTCCAACCTCTACAATCATGCTTGAAGAAAAGTAGATGCACACTTTTGCTTTAATATGTTAGAGTTTTGCTCCTAAATAAAGTTTAAAACATAATGCTTGAAAGGTATAGCACGTTGTGTGGACCAGCCCCAGGCTCTAGTTGCTTAGCGTTTCGTAGCATTACTCTTCTGAATCCCTGGATACCCACCTACTCCCTCTCTTTCACTTGATATCACCTAATATGATGGATGTGAAAAGTGGCTGTGAGACCTCATGAACTTATGGATTTAAAGAAACATAAAGATCAGTTAGTGTTTGAAGTCCTGAGAAGATTTTCAACTAGTTCAGGTAAAAATCAGAACAAAGACCCATACTTTTTGTTTCTGGTCTTATACAGTTTCATTCTAAAGAAATTTCAACTCTCTACAGATTTTATAGAACAGATTTATGTAAGACGCTTTGCACTGTATAATCAACTTTTCCAAAAGATAAAAAAAGACAAAAGACTATCATTTTAAAACATGATCTAAGTGAAAAAAATTGAACTGTTTCAAGGATAAAGCTTAATGTAATAAACATAATGTGAATTATGATGGTAATTCAGAAAATAATATATCAATTCTTCTCTGTTTCA
The DNA here is from genome assembly GCF_026419965.1 of Kogia breviceps. Taxonomy (NCBI): domain Eukaryota; kingdom Metazoa; phylum Chordata; class Mammalia; order Artiodactyla; family Physeteridae; genus Kogia; species Kogia breviceps. The sequence continues at coordinate 72,474,661 of NC_081313.1, read as the reverse complement.
TTATACATGCTACAGTTAAAGAAGAAAACCTTACTGTGTGATAATACATACCACATGCTTACCTGGGTGCTGAAGTTAACAGACATCATTAGTCCTGTCCCAGAGTCTCTGGCCACCTGCAGACTGATTAGAGTGGCCTTCTTATGAGCCACCGGCAGCCGAGAACCCACAGAGAAATACACGAGACTTGGAGGTTTATCACTCTGTAATAATTTAATCTGTGCAAATCTGGCACTATTGTTTATGGCTGCTCCAGCAGTTACTTCATACAGTTCCACAAAAAAATGCATTTCAACTTCAGGTATCTGACAATGAGATAAAAGGAAAAAAAAAAAAGGACGATTAATAATAGATTTCTATTTTAAGATAATTCTGATATTAAGAAATAGTATTATTCATATACATTATTACAGAAATAAGTATACATCTAGAGATACAATCTGTATAATTACAGAATTAAATTTTTATGTTAGATTACCATGAGATTTATTATTTTTGGTGTTTCTTTAATACCTTTACTCTCTCTGGGTGAGCTTCTTACTAGAAAATCAATGTCAGGAAGCAATCTATGCATATGTCAATAAACAAAAGGATACATAAGATATATTCGTACAATGAAATGTTATCTAGTAGTTTAAAAAAATGAACTATTTCAATATTTTTCAACATGGATGGGTCCAAAAACATGACAATGAGTAAAAAATCAAGTTGCATAATGATATGTATGGCATGCTACAATAAATGTAAAATTTTAAATTACATAAAGCTTACTACATTTTGTTAATGGATACATATTTATTTAAAAGGTAAAAAGGAAAATAAGACACCATGATGGTAGTTATCTCAGGTGGAGGGGTGGCAATGGAGGCAGGGCAGGGTGTAGAATTGAAAAAACATGGGATGGGAGTGAAAAGGAGTTTCAACTTTGTAAGGTTTTATTTTTAAAGGGTTTTACATAAATATGACCAAATATTGATGAGTTAATTTAGTGATTTTGTGTATTTTTCAAAATTTCCCTAAATTCTGTATCAAGAAATCTAAATTTAGTCTGTTGCTTACAGTTTGCTCATGTTTTACCTCGGTTCTTTCTCAACAACCTCAAATAATTTTTCAAAGCCTGAATTCAATTCTATAACATACTGTCAATCATCTGTTTTTACTTACTTGCTCTTACACAATAATCTAAAAATCTTAGCAGCATTTTTAGCTTCCCTAGCATAACTCTAAGAGCTAAGCTGAAGCATTTTCAACTGCGTGCATCATTGTCTAATTTGTTATAATGCATCATTTTTATTTATCAGCAAGGACCTTATTCATCATTTGTTTTGTGATCATTTTAATGAGAATCATTATGTCATGAAGCAATACAACAAATTCTTTAGTATTATTCAAAATGAGTTGCTTCTTAGTAGCACAATAAATGAACTTAATCTCTTTTTATTGCCTAAAGAAACATATTTAGTTTTCCTGTGGTATATATTATGCTTTACTTTTGCTGATCAACTCTCAGTAAATATTGAAATGAAGGTAAATGCACTCTTCTCACTTTTGAGAAACTAAACTTAGCAAATACAATAAACTGAAGCACTAGAAAAGTATGGGTATTCAATAACCGTTATTCCCTAAAGGCCAATGAGCTTGAATTCACAATAGTTTCATTTAACTAAGGATTTCAGTATTACATTCCAACATATTCCTGTCTTTGTTTTTCAGCATAATATTTCTTCTCATTGTGATGATGATTAAAACATTACTTATAACTACTTTGAGTCAAAAGAATATGTTATAATCTAAGTAAGGAACCATGTAAGGAACCATGCAAATTGAACAGTGTGCAGATGGGTGCCAACACATAATTAGAAGAGACAAAAGGAATCTTCCAGTCTTACAACAAAATACTCTATTCAAACAATATGCCTGAAGTATATTGGGAAAGCAAAACTCACAGATCATTATCTGAACTTCTCTGGACCTAAATATGACTGGAGACCTCACAAGAACTCAAGTTCCTTTCCTAGTTAGGGCAGCAGCATTCCAGGATGATCTTTTGCCCAACTAGTATAAAATAATTTTTCCTGTGCCCAGACCTGCTCAGAAGCAAAGTAATAATGAAATGTCTTACTTAAATACTTTTTTAAAATATTTGTAACAAATGTTTAGACAATCTGTTTGGTTTAAACAGATTTTGTGGGCTAAGAAATGCATCCTAAGTTAATTAACTATGACCTTTATACATTTTGCTAATACAGAACCATAAGACAGAACCACAGAACAGTAAGATACCCAGCAGAGAAACGGTAAATGGACTGGAATTCAAAATATGAGTTCTAATCTTTGCAAGTAATTGACCTGGGGAAAGTTACTTAAATTCTTTACAACTTGAAAATGAAAATTTTGAATAACTATAGGGACGATAATTAGAGATATGATAGAGTAGTTTCAATTGAGCGTCTTTAGGAGAAACCACCATCAATCAGTGGTGTAACTCTACAGATGAAACCGTGCATTGTGTTTGCTGTGTTGTTTTGTTGTCACTCCCCTGCCATCAGGATTGATGTGGCTACTACTCAAGTAACTGAATCACCTCGGGCTCCGTTCACATTCATTCTGAATAATAGCAACCCTCCCTTGTTAAGGGCCAACTCCTTGCCAAGAACCGTGTGAGAAAACCTCTTTGTCATTATCTCACGTAATCTAACAGCCCTATTATTAACTCAACCAAGTCTGGGAAGCTCAGGAAGGCTAAGCAACTTGTCTAGTGTTACCCATTCATTTCGGTGAGCAGGCTTCTCATTGCAGTGGCTTCTCTTGTTGCGAAGCATGGGCTCTAAGCGTGCTGGCTTCAGTAGTTGTGGCTCATGGGCTCAGTAGTTGTGGTGCATGGGCTCTAGAGCTCAGGCTTAGTAGTTGTGATGCATAGGCTTAGTTGCTCCGCGGCATGTGGGATCTTCCCGGACCAGGGCTTGAACCCATATCCCCTGCACTGGCAGGCAGATCCTCAACCACTGCGCCACCAGGGAAGCCCCTTAAAAACTTTTAAAAAGAAAATTCTTGGAATTCCCCAAGTTTAAAAAAAATCAGTGGGAACTCAATATTTTAAAAAACATATTTTCGGGCTTCCCTGGTGGTACAGTGGTTGAGAGTCCGCCTGCCGATGCAGGGGACGCGGGTTCGTGGCCCGGTCTGGGAGGATCCCACATTCCGCGGAGCAGCTAGGCCCGTGAGCCATGGTCACTGAGCCTGCGTGTCCGGAGCCTGTGCTCCGCAACGGGAGACGCCACAACAGTGAGAGGCCCTCGTACCGCAAAAAAAAAAAAAAAAAAAAAATTCTAGCTCTCTCACTACCAAGAAGGCTCACAGCAGCATCTTTGTCAGCCATGACCTCTCATGCCTATCTCCAGAACGTACATTCAGATCTCTGAAGCTCTTTTTGATGAAAGAAATCAAGTTCTTAGACAACAGTCGATTGGATGTCTTAGAGCAGGAAAAATCAAGATGGCTCTAGAACACAGGTTATTGCTATAAGCAAATAAGCATCCAGAGATTTTTAAAGCAATATGAAAAGACAAAAGACTAGTTTAACAGATCTTTCAGTGTCCATGACATGACTATTTGAGTTGCAAAAAGAAAAGCATTTAGTAAGCAATTAAAATTAGTTGAATTTGAATCTATAATGGTACTTAAAGGAGGAAAGTAACTGTAATGTATTAAAAAATGGTTAAAATGAAAAATGTGAGTATAATAGTGTGTACCTAATATTTTATTAAGTTTAATGTGTAGGAGAATGTTAACGTATCAAGACAGTTATATCTTTTATTAAGTATATATTCACTTATTAAGGAATGATAAACATTCTTCTCTTTGTATGTTAGTAAAGAGTTAATAAAAATGTTAATAAAACAATTATTCCTAGAAAAAGTAAGAATTGCACCAAAAATAGGAATAAATTATTAGAACCTGTGAAACACATACAAATGAAGATGAAAACAAGTAAGAAGTTAAAGAGTACTGTTGGTCACACAGAAGTTGAAAGATGATGCAACTGTATGTTTGTTTGAATACGACAGAACAGATGAACTGCAGAGATGCACTAAGATCACATAATTGTTATCTCATTTCTTATGCCTCTAAGTTGCCTTACTAAATATTAACAAGATATTAACAAGGCAGGTCTATCTTTACAATACCACTAATAGACCAGGTCCATGTTCAACAGTGACAGGGCAATGGTTAAGTTAAAGCTGACACTGCAAAATTTAAAGAACAAATCATTCTGAGGAAAACACATAGTGTTGAAAATTTAACTTATAAAGCATGAACTTAAAAAAAACATGTTGATCTCACAAGTCAAGTCGTAAAATGAACCCCAATCAGATGACCAGCAATTCTCATTTGAAACAGCTTCAGAGAAGCACCAGGACCTGTGATCCTAACAAGAACAAAAAGTTCTTGATAACCAAGAGCATGTAACCTTAAGTGATCTGAGACGATTATTCTTTCTCTGCTGGAACCAATAAAATTACTACAGTTCTGGGAGGGTATGAAAATATGTATCACTGTAATCTTTTTTTTTTTTTTTTTTTTAATTTTTTCAGAGCACAGGCTCCAGATGCACAGGCCCAGCAGCCATGGCTCACAAGCCCAGCTGCTCCGCGACATGTGGGATCTTCCTGGACCGGGGCACAAACCCGTGTCCCCTGCATCGGCAGGCGGATTCTCAACCACTGCATCACCAGGGAAGCCCCCACTGTAATCTTAGAGAAGGTCAATATAACTGTTTCAGTAATTCTCAGAAAGTGAAAAAAACAGGTAGAGAAAAAATGAATAAAGAGTTAAATCTATAGGGTTGTTATTTAGAATGAGTTTAAATATAGCTATACATTTGGAAATAATTTTATTTGTGCAATGCTTTTTCTGCTGTTTAAAGTGTTTGGCATGTACAAAGAAATCATGATATTTTTGAACATTCATAATATTATGGCTAGTTTTTGTATAAATACTTGAGTTTAATAAATTAAGTAGTAGACAAAGAACAAATACTACTGAGTGAGTGCTCCTTAGGCATTAAAGTATCATGAAATAGTCATTAAAAAAAGCTACACACGATTACTAAATGACTAAAGCTCTGTTAGGTCATCAGTGACTGATACCGTTTGAATAATGGAGGTTCCTTTCGAAAGAGGGGGCAACATCTGGCTCCTGGTGCCATGTGCAACATGAACCAATAGAAATTTATCCAAAGGCTCATCAAGCATGGCCTCAGTGCTTCTTCAGTGGGTCAGAACTGAACTCACTAGAGAACGAGAGAACTTTCATTCTGGATGAAATCTATGAATATAACATGATGTGACCAAATATATCAATATGATAAAAGCAAAAAACTAAACATTCAGAGTAATCAGAGGTATTAATCTGGCTGAAAATGACTCAAGGGATCATTCACACAATGAGCAGGTGGGCCAGGAAGAATCGTGGAAATGACAAGAAACAGAACAGAGAAAACTGATGAGCTTTTCTTTTAGCACTGAGATACAAGCTTTTTTGTTATTACTGACTTACAACATTGTGTAAGTCTTAAGTGCACAAGTGATGAGATTATTTACAAAAATTCATAATGTAATAAACTCTAAGTGTGACATCTATTGCTCATCTAAGAGATTTAGACATTATGGCTAGGCGAGACACAAAGAATCTCCACATAAGCAATGTGTAAGTTTCAACAAAGTGGCTTTAAAATGATTAATTGTAAAGAAATATAATCAGAATTTGCCAATACTGTGTCTCATAGTGTCTTACCTTCCCTGGTTTGAGCTCAATGGTGATAAAACACTTTGTTTGACCCGCTGTACAAATTGTGGTCCCTGACACAGACAGAAAGGCATCTATCAGGTTCACACCATCTTTTTGGAGCACAGCAGCTGTTTTGTTAAACGTGACTCGCCAAAAGACCTTGACATCTTCAAAGGCTCTAGGAACAAAGCAAAACCTATGCAAATGCAGTCAGAGTGCATTATTCCTGTAGCTAATGCAGAATGTGTTATCACTGTGCCTAAGTGTACCTCTTCATCCAAAGCAGAGCACTTACTCTCCCACTGATAATGTCAAAAATAACCAATTCTCCCCACTACAATTAAGAAATTAAGGCCAGAGTTTACATGGCATTTCTTTAACCACACTTTATTCAATACAAATTAAGTATTTATTGAACTATGATTCCTGACGCTATATACCAGAAATATGAAAATAAAAATGATAGAGAACTTTTGCCTTCAAGTAAGTGTTCCTCATTTGTCTTTTAACAAGAATCCTTCTAAAGGAAAAACACTACTGCCAAAATGGTTGTTACTATACAAATAAAGGGCACGAGATGACCTACATATTCAGAGAATATTTAGACCCAAAATGGAAAAGGTAATACAAATACATGTACAGGTGTGCATACCAAGTGCATGTACACGATGAACACTCATGTATACTATACTGTACTAAGTTGCAAGCAAAACGTTGGTAATCCAAGTCTCCCTAACAGTAAATGGTTGTGTATTCGGAGTGATCAGAGAATAGTAAATACGGTGAAGTGATGACTTACATAATCTAACATCTGTATGGTACTTTATAAAGTACAAAATGTTAAGGCAGCCCCAAGTTATGTTCATAAACCAAGTGTGTTAAATCACAGATTAGGAACTACAGCATCTGAACAGTGACATGCCAAATTCCACCCTACCTTCTTCTACCAACATTTCATCCTGCCTCTACCATTTTATGAATTCAAATTAGATACACCGGATGTTACATCTTCAACGTATATATAAACATACCTGTTTGGCTGCCTTGTGACAATAAGACGCAGTCTGCTGATTTCAGCTCCTCCTCTCAACTCCAGTCCACTCTGGGACTCCTCACTGAATCCTATGATGCCATTGTGAAGATCACTCCCTGAAAAGAAAAAGAGAAGATTACAATATACTTAAGGCTTTAAAAGATCTCCAATGCTTCACTAATCTTTCCAGCTCAGATGGTATAAAACTGAGACATTCAAAAGTGAATGGGGTGGGCGGGAGCTACAAGACTTAATGATCTTTACTAAAAACAGACTAGAATCAAAATGATCACATCAAGGTAGCTGACACTTTGAGAACAGAAGACTAAAAAAAAGAAAACATCATATCCTGCTCCCCATACTGACAACATGCTCATCTCTCTCTGATGAGGCTCTACTTTTAATTTCATAGTCCTTGATACTACTGTTTAAAATCAGTGCATCCTGACAGAATATAAGTTCTACTGAGAAGCATCTGTTTTATTTACTGCTGTATCCCTGGTACCAAGAACAGTGTTTAATAAATATTTAGTGAATACATGAACTCCATCTGACTGTTTACTTTTCTATAAGAGAGTTGACCCAAAAGACCATTTATGTTTCACATTTGGTTATTTTCCCCAGAGAAAAACAGAACAATTAAGGAACTCTTGAGAACCTCTGAGTAAAAGAAACTCCTCTGAGCAACTCTTGAGGTTACAGGCACCATCATTCTACAAAATTGTGTTTAAACTGGAACAAACCTAGGGCCCACACTACACTGAAATAGTCACTCCAAATCCTTGCCAAAATGTAAGCTAGCTTCTCAGATGAGAGAAATACCAATAAACAGTTCCTGCTGCTTTCTATTTCTCAATGACTCAGTTTTGCAAAGTGATCCTAAAAGCAATCATCCAAAGCAATCAGCCTCAAAAACCATTTGTACCCCTCACCCTGAAACCTGACTCCTGAGATTCCAAGTAGACAGAGCTTCTGTAAGGAAACAGAAACCACTGAACTGTCCCGAAAGGGGAAAGCTAGTGGTTACCAGCCCCTATTTTGCAGGTCTGAAGTGTGAGTAAATGTGGAGACGATGGCTTAGGGACATGGAGGTGATGTACCACTTTTGTCCTGGTGCCTCATGTGTGTTTTGTCTCAGCCAGATGCCCATCCACATCCTCACCAATTAATCACTACAATCGCTTCTTAGCCCTGCATCAGAACCAGACCTCAACTTTTTTTCTTCAGCAGCAACTGTTTTCTTGTCACTTTTAATGGGAATTTGGTCTCTCAGTTAATAATAGATTATAAGCTTCCCACAAGCAGAACCTTCATTTTCTTTTTCAATGCAATAGCAACTAGCATGGTTCTAAAGAGTATAATACTTCCCTTGCCACATCTGCAATAATAAAGTTGATGTCAAATCTCTAATAAGATGAAACAAAACTTCTAATGTGCCAATGATCAAAAACAAAACAAAATAAACTATTTTCCCCTGATTTATCTTGAAAGTTTGTTCTAAAATCTAAATGTGAGAAGATTATGAAGATTAAAGGTAAGAGGAATAAAAATAAGAGGAATCAGCAAAATTAATGATATAGTTAAAACAGAAATACTATGTTAAAATAAAAAGCCAGGTGAGGAGGGACTTCCCTGGTGGCACAGTGGTTAAGAGTCCGCCTGCCAATGCAAGGGACACAGGCTCGATCCCTGGCCCGGGAAGATCCCACATGCCGTGGAGCAACTAAACCAGTGCGCCACAACTACTGAGCCCATGCACCGCGACTACTGAGCCCATGCAACACAAATACTGAAGCCCACACGTCTAGAGCCTGTGTTCTGCAACAAGAGAAGTCACCTCAATGAGAAGCCCATGCACCGCAAGGGAGAGTAGCCCATGCTCGCTACAACTAGAGAAAGCCCACAGCAACAAAGACCCAACGCAGCCAAAAAACAGAGTAAGGGAACTTAGGGTACATGACATGCAAAAGTGCTGGTGAATTACATCATGTGACACTAAGAGGAGCCAATCATTTGCCAAGTATGTATGATGCCATGTGTTAGGTAGGGAAGTTCTCAATTAGAGAACTTCATCGAGGCTCAACTGAGTGACTGGTAAGTTAGGCTCAGAGATAATAAATGGGAATTTGCCTGGTGAGTTAGGCTCAGAGCTGATGCATGGGTAGGCACTGGTACTCCATATTGATATAGTATCAGCACGCCATATTGGTATGCATTGGTATGCTAAACTGACTGAGGAGCACTTCCATTCCAGTTGGAATACAGCTGCTGTCTTGAGCCCCCAGAGAACCCTCTGTCACCACCCTAACCAGTATGAGATCTCTCTGTGATCCAGTAACTAATGAGGTAATGTTTGGGACAGCAAAAAGCCTCCAGCAACCATTGTGATTGGTCTGTGCCTCTGTCAAACTAATTGCTAAATACTTTGATTGTCAGCTTTGGTCTTATTCAAATAAATGTAATAAAATATCTATTTCATGGAATGGGGGAGGAGGCTGTTGAGTGCCAAAACAATTTTAATAGAAATATATAGATGGCATTAAGCTAATGTGAATCAAAATCAGTAAGTAACTTTGAGAATAGAATTCGACTTTACAATATTCAATAAACTGAAGGAATAGGAATAAATGACAGTTCTAATTGGTGTAAATTTGCAGGGTAGCATAAATGAGATGATGCTGGGTATAAAAGTTACATGATTGTAAAATTATGACTGAATTATAACTGAATGGCTAAAATAAATAAAATTCTAGGAAGCACCAAATCCTAAAAGGGGATCATAAACATGTTTATTCTAAATATTTCCTTTTATAAAAAACAAAGCATAAACACTAAATGATTTAATAATTCCTCAATTAATGGTTGAGCTGGGTCAAAATATAGGCTTCATATCTTTTAATTTTCTTTTTACTGTGTTTTACCATAGTGTTATCTGAAACTCTAAAACACTGTGTAAAACTCATAACTGTTTGTATGAAAGAGTAGAGTAGGTAAGAATCATGAGACAGCCTTGTCAATACTCTAATTACAGTAAGGTATTGACAAGCTGAGCTAAGCCACTTAAAGAAATATAGTATGATTTCAGAGGAAAACTGCAAATTATCACCAAAAAGTTTTATAACATGCATGAGGAACTCTATATATGCACACACCTGCCCAATAGTACAAAACGTATATAAACTGCACTGGTTCAAAAGCAGAACAAAAGGAAATAGTTTTAATATATTTCCCAACAGATAGAAAGAATTTTCTGACAATGAGATCTTAGACTCTGGGACAGATTAATGAAAGTGGTTGGGAAATTCAGAATGAGGTTTCAAAACAGGACAGGCAATCATGTTTGGGTGATTAAGTATATTTCAGAAGAAGTACATGAACTTAAGTATTTTTAAGGTTTTCCCTTTATTGTGAAAGTACAGATTTATAAATTGTTTAATTGTTTAGCTGGCTCTGAGCTAAGTGACATTTACAGTCCATTAAACTCTAGCCTGGCACCCAAGAACATGATGAGTTTATGTTATGGGTTCATGCCACAGGAAAACAAAATTTTAGTGATTCACTATGGGTAAGTCAAGTAATTCACCTTCTTAAATTAAAGATAGAATGATCTTATTACAAATTCTGTACCACAAAAGTACATTTTTAACTCCATCACTCCATATATATACCTGTAATAATGATCATGGCAAAAGCTGCAAACCCACTGTCATCCTTTCCCTTCACAATCTGTGCTCCCCCTTGTGGGTCTGTGAGAAACACGTAGAAGAATTCTTGTCCCTCAGGCTCATCATCATCCAAAATTTGAACCAATACTTTATGTTCTCTTTCTCCATCTACAAATGTAAGGATAAGAGTTTGCTCTTCAAAATCTTCTTCTTCAGTTGCCCACGTTAGGTTGGAAATGCCATGGATGTCAGGAAAGGGCAATGCATTTGGTTCCTTCTGAGAAGATCTTTCACCAAAAGTCTTAACTGTTATACTGACATTGCCAGTAGACCCACCGGTTCTTCGGACAAGAACTTCTGCAGCGTTAAACGTGCCATTCTTCATTTCTTCTTCGACGTAAACAACAGACGGCCCAAGACTAAATGTTCCATGAATGGAAACATCTGCAGTTACAGTGGGCACACCAGGCTTCTCAGACACAGCAGACGTACCAGGAAGGGTGACAAGGTTCTCAGGGATGGGAGACACACCAGTCGCCTCAGTAACAATGGCAACCACTTCGGTTGTGTCAGGGTGTGTGGTAGACAAGTCAGTTTTTAGAGGAAGAGCTGTGTCCGCTGCTATAGCCACAGTTGTCTTGGGGAAAGACACATCCATTCCTGCCAGGTCATCATTATCCAATATTGTGATCACTGCCACACTGAAATCTAGATTCAGGCGAGGTCTCTGATTAGCATCAAATTTTTGTAATCCTTTCATTTCCACGGAAGTTAGATTAATGTAAAAAATTTCTTCTATCTCAGGAAGCTCATCATCAATAATAGTTATTTCAAAAGCAACCTCAGCGTGGAACTCTCGGAAAAGCAGCTCCCCATTCTGAACAGGCTCAAAGTCTTCCAGGGGCTTTGCCCTTCCTGCAGTTGTCTGATAGGAAACTTTAATAAGATCCCCGTGGAACCCAAACAGTCTTTGTACGTGTAATGTGATCATCTGTGTATCCTCTGACACTATGACATTTCTTGAACTAGGGGAAAACTGAAAGACTCCCATTGGTTCAATTTCAGCAACGGTGAAACCTGATCTGGAAAAAAGAATTAAACCATGAGAGAACTGATGAAAAATAGGAATACCACTGTAGAGATTCATCTTTCACACACGTAAGATACTGCTCATGAGGACATCTTAAAAATGACATGCCCTTTCAAATTCCATAAAACCCTATTTACTTATTGATGAATATACCAGAGCACAAGAAAGGTAAGAACAGGAGCTGCAGTCGCAGGTGACAGGACCTAACAAGGTCCATATATATATATATATATATATATATATATATATATATATATGGAGAGAGGAGTGGGGGGCAATGCCTGGCCTAGGGTAAGCACTATAAAACTGTTAGCCTGAATCACTTTGCTGTACAGTAGAAATTAACACAACATTGTAAATCAACTATACTTCAATAAAATAAATTTAAAAATAAGAAATAAAAAAAACTGTTAGCTATTATTTTTACTGCTAAAGAAAGGTATGTGAATTTGTTAACCTAAAATACAGCGTGTCCAAACACTTTCTGAATGGCATATGTATAATCAAAAGCCATATTGGATTCCACCAACCACTATCTCCCATACATAAATATGTATACAAACACACTTGAACACACACTGGTTTTGCCCACACATTTTTCCCAGTTTCCAAATAAGTAAACTAAAGAACAGAAAGATCAAGCAACTTTCCCAAGGTCACACAGAAAGTAAGTGACACAGCCAGGATTAAACCGAGGAGTCTGGCTCTAAGATCTGTCCTCTGCTGTTCTGATCAAGTCCATCCCACGTGTGAGAAAAGTCAATTGCTTTTGACCAGGACGTATTTATCTGCAAATATACTGATATAAATTAAACTCAAAAGAACTACTAGTTCAAGTCACATTATTATCCTACTACGATTTCTTACTCTTACTCTTTATCTCTTGGAGAAATCAGGTATTTTTGGCTACCTTTCAGAAGACAGTTTCCTTTAAAAATAGGTGACTTTGCCATCATGGTTCGTTTTGGAGATGTCACCTCAGGCCAACATTCTTGAGTGAGAGGTCATGATAAACGCTCTTCAAGCAAGCAGTGGGTGGTGGCATCTTTGGCAATGCAGGTCATATATTGCTCTACACTAAAACTGTTTTTGCCTCTGCTTCAAGGAGAGAGATCCTTGTGTCTTTTTTTTGTTTCAACTGGTAAATTCCAGCTTATTTCTCAGAGACTTTCTTGGCTGAAAATCAAGTTGGTCTTACCGAAGCTGAGCCCCACCAGGGGCACTGCTCTGCACTCCTGAGAGGTGAATGACAAAGGCCTCTGGCTGACCAGGGCTAGGAAATGTCCACAGCAAGACTCTTTTACTTTCTTCTCCATGGGAAAATGAAAGACTCCCTGACAGGAAACATGAAAAGGGAAGTTGGGTTTCATTTCTGAGTTCTTAAATTGGGATTCAACTCTTAAAAATATAGTGAAATCTTTCCTTTTCCAAAATTCTATGACAGTCTACAGAAGGTAAAGCATTTAAAAAGTCAGTGGGGGAGGGAGTGTAAATAGAGGAAGGTCCGTAGACCACACACACCTTGCCTTTAATCATGCCTACTTTACAAGGTAGAGGTCAAACCATCTAACTTTTGCATCTCACTGATCCTCAAAGAGCTTACAGTATAACTAAAAATAAAGTAGATGAAATAACAGCTGCTCAATTGTCAGAAATATTCAGATGAACATGTAAATGGATATAAAGGTGTGTCTTTGTTGATTATCGTATGGGCCACATTAGGTTTTTAGAACTACTTTTAACAAACTCCTCAGGTATAAACAGAGTAGTCTGCTTAGTGACCATTATTTCCAGGTGACGTATGAAGTTTTCCATTTGAACGAATAAAGCGTCTCTCATTCTCACCAAGCAGCCTGTGAAATTCTGATCACTTAAATCTGAAAGGACTGTATTAGAAGGCTAATAGCTCACTGTCCAGAGTAAAGAGGATCCAGGAAAATTAGTGGCCAATTACACATTTCCATGTTCTATAGGGAAAATCCTAGAAAAGCCACAACTCACCCACTTTGGGGGTCATATTGCCAACAACAACGAATTCGGGGATTTTTAACCCAGGAACATATCCAACCGCCCAGGAAATCTTGAGAGAGCCATACGTGCCTCTCCTAGAAATCACAGCTTGGCTTGTTCCGGCGGTGATGTCCATGAGTGGAAAAGCAGTAGACTCAAATCCAACCTGAGGAAAAACATGCTTAGAATATTTTATTTCTCTCTAAAGGTTCTTGTTTTCTGAAGAGTGGGTTAAAAGTCAACTTTCTCTTTGTTTACACAGTATATTTCCCTGTTCTAAAATATATTCAATTAAAGAGTAGTATTTAAGAAATGACATGTGAAATTTGAAAATTTATTCTATTTTATAATGCTGATTATAGTTTATAGCCTTATTTTTTAATCAAAATGTAAACCCCTGAATTAACAATATCTAAAAATATAATTGTAATTATGGTTAAAGGAAAGATTAAAAATGGCATTTTAATAAGACTTGTTCATGGGTCTTTATAGAACCTAATTTGTCTAGAACTGAAATCTGACTTCTTTCTAAGGTATAATAATAAATTCTTTATTTATAAAGTGAGCACCATGAACTAGATTTTCTATTAAGGTTCTTTTCAGATCTTTGATTCAATACAATATCTTTTTTTTTGAGGATCAGAAACCCTCAAAGATTTTTTTTTAAATAACAATCTTTTTCATCCACACCAAGTAAGATCTGGTTTTCAGGGCAACCTTCCCAGGGTACCCTGGGATTTATAGATGAAATAAGTTCTGCTCAAAGAATAAGAAAAAAAGATTCCTGGCTTCACATTGTTATTTAGACAACTCAGTTTACCTCTTTGGTCCCCATATCTATAAATTTGGAATACCATAGGATCAACAGTTCTATATTAAGACTCATTCTCCCCATTTTAAATTGGAATGGAGAGTAGCAGAAAGCGTGAGAGGGTGCCACAGGACAGCTTCTGAAGCCACAGAAAAGAAAAAACAACTTCAATTTGACACCAGCCTAGATTCCTTACTACAGTGAGTCTTCTGGTTAGCAATTGCCAAAATCTTTGGCATATCTGAGCTCATGCTTGCCAAATGGCTAGAGGCTATTTGAAAGTGTCCAAGGCATATCACACACACACACACACACACACACACACACACACACACACACACACCCCACATAAAATACTCGTAAGGAGTACAGAGGATACACCAAGGACAGGAATACTCCATGACTGGCCCTGATCTGGCCCTTTGACGTGACATAACGTTGTGACAACATGCATGGACAAGAAGAAAATAGTTTACTACACTGAAAGAAGGATTCAGGTTGAAAGGAATCTGTTATAACAACCTGTGAACGAAAAGAAGGTAACAAAACATCAAACATCAAAGCATTAAATTCTATACTCTCTTTCCTTCTTTTTTTTTTTTTTTTTTTTTTTTTTTTTTTTTTTTGCAGTACGCAGGCCTCTCACTGTTGTGGCCTCTCCCATTGCGGAGCACAGGCTCCGGACGCACAGGCTCAGCGGCCATGGCTCACGGGCCCAGCCGCTCCGCGGCATGTGGGATCTTCCCAGACTGGGGCACAAATCCATGTCCCCTGCATCAGCAGGCAGACTCCCAACCACGGCGCCACCAGGGAAGCCCCCCTCTTTCCTTCTTGAACAGAGGAGGTGTAGAAAGAAGACAATTCCTCTCAGTTTATTTTAATGCTGGTGGATTCCACTTTAGGGAGCAAAGCAAATTCATTCCCTGGGGAGAAGCAGCCCAGGTGGGGGTAACTGAAGAGCATCCCCTTAATGGCCAGAGACCCTGTTACACAAGCTGGTGGCCAGATCTGCCCACACTCCTGCCCCTCCACCTGCAAAGATTCCACATCCTGGTCAAGGAACTGAAGGAACTCCCACCTGAAGGAGCAGGATGCACGCTTATCCCTTATTATAGTTTATAAAATACACACATTACCGTAGCCAGAGACAGGAGCCCTGTCTTGTTCCTACATTGACAGAATTGGCCTACACAGGAAGCAAAGCCCTCAAGGTATTCTTTATTCTCATGTGAATTTATAAAGTGATTAGGGAACAATCTTCCCTAAAATGAACTCATGTAGAAGATTCAAATACTTAGGTGCACCACTAGTATTAACCTACATCAGAACAAACTTGCCACAGTAAAAAGAGCCCCACAAATTTAATATTTACAATCTTAGTAAATGAGAAAGTCTGAAATATTAACTGAGGTTTCATTCTAATTTAAATTATTTAGCATAAAATACCTCAATGTTAAATATTCATTTTCAAGAAAAAAACTGAAGTTTTGACTCTAGGTGACTACTATTTTAAAAATTCTAGGACTTCCCTGGTGGCGCAGTGGTTAAGAATACGCCTGCAAAGGCAGAGGACATGGGTTTGAGCCCTAGTCTGGGAAGATCCCACATGCCGCGGAGCAACTAAGCCGGTGCACCACAACTACTGAGTCTGCGCTCTAGAGCTCATAATCCACAACTACTGAAGCCCGAGCACCTAAAGCCCGCGCACCGCAACGAAGCGCAGCCCCCACTCGCTGCAACTAGAGAAAGCCCACGCGCAACAATGAAGACCCAATGCAGCCAAAAAGTAATTAATTAATTTAAAAATTCTATACCTTACATTCTACAAGACAGAAATTTTCTAAAACTCCAGAAAGGAGATACATTTTTCTATCTTATGTCGATAATTGACAAATTATTTTCATATAGTATATCCACAGTGTCTACTTTGATATTCATAGGATTACTTAGATTTAAGGAAATAGTGAATCTTAAGAAATTCTAAGAATCTTAATCCTTCCTGTAAGAGCTGCCCTCTAGTGGTTCCGGGGTAGTACCACACCCAGGGCCAATTACCTGAGAATTGGCAGCTTTCTCAGGGACTGGAAGGACAGCAGATTTTGCTTCCTGGAGAATTCTTGGCATGCCATAGAAACTTCCACCAACAAGCATCACAGTCATCAGTTGCAAGGTGAAATTAGAGCCCAGGGAAAGGAAGACCTATATACAAACAGTATCAATGACTTTTTTAATAGTAAAAAATAATTTTCAAAGAAAAATACTGACAATTGAAATGAGTCATTAGCACTTCCCTCCTTTTGTATCAGTTTCATCAGTATATGCCCTTTCCCCCATGTTACAAAACAAAGCACCAGCAGGAAGACTTTGACACGAACACTGAGAGCCATACAATATTAAAAAAAAAACACAAATTTGCAAATGCTCTCTGTGTGCCCAAATGACCTGAAGAATGATGAGAATCTCAGAAGTAGTATTAGTGATAGAATCACGTTCCAAAAGAATGGAAAGAGCTCACTGGTAAACAGTGTCAGCTCCTAAAACCAGCAAAACTCACCTTCTCCCTTTTCACTGGGTAAAAACTAAGAGCTCTAATGACAGTTACTTAAAACAGATAATGATTTAGGTGTACTGATTATCTGAATACTTTGGACAAATAAAGACTACTAACACCATGTATTAGACTACCAATTTTCAAAGTTTTAGAATCCAACAAAATAGGGAAATTCTGAATTTAAAACCTGGTATTACTTTAAAAGATTTTTTTTTAACACTTATTGATATAATACATTTTTCCATAGAAACCTTGTTATTGATAATGGATAAGCCCCCGTAACCTGGAATATTACTAACAACTCTGTACATCTTTATTTAATGTACAAATAACCATTTCTGTGAAGTCTGTTCTTCTTTTAAATGTAATGTACTTAAACACATATCACACCCTCCAAATGTGTAAAATATGTACTATAGTGGTTTCAAATGTGCAACATGAGGGGAACAGATGTTTTATTCATTCAATCAATGTTCATTTTTTTCAAAATCACATTCACTGAACATGAAGCATAGATCAAGTGCTGAGGAAACAGAAATAAATCATGGTGTCCTGACTTCAATCATGTGCCTCCCTCCTCTCCTTGAAGGGTGTGCCCCTTCCCCATGCAGTTCACTGGCTGGGCAGCTAAGGATGTTTTTGTTCCTATTTCCTAAAGAATGAACGGCCAGATGTCAGCTCAAAGCTCCCAGGCATTTGTGCCTTCCTACCCAACTCTTCTGTTCACGGGCCCATGCAGCACACAGACTTATGGAGTGTGGCAGGTCCCCAAGGTGCAGTAATTAAACATTAAAGTTGAACAGGAGTAATGGTGGATTTTGAGAAATGCTGGTTTGCCTACAGAAGAAAAGCAGGCAGACTAATTTGAAAAGGACCTTGAAGGTTTTTAGGAGTAGAGGGTGTTCTGTTTTGCCCTTCCATGTCCCTGATCCAGGACTGCATCACCAATACCATTCTACATATTTTCCATCATTCTTGATGGCTCTGGGTACAAATGGAGTTTACAGCCCCATAATATCCTGTGTGCATCTTGAACACTGCTTATCTGCTTGCTTTTATAATTGGCTGTTCAAGGGCCTTCTCCTGCACTAGACAGGGAGCAACCTGACAACAGAAATTATGTCTTTGTGATCACTGTAGCTGCTGTGCTTCTCACAATGACTGACACATAGCAAGTGCTCAATAAATATCTGAATAAATGACATGAATATAATCTTATCTTGCATTCTAACTTAAATTCTTTTAAACGTAGACTTGTTTCTTTATCATTCCAATGATTCTTATCATCAGTGAGTACTTCATCTGAGAAGCCTATTGTTACCCAGGTGAGGTAACTGTTCACTCCCTGCTCCTCATGTTAAACCAACATCAAGAGTCTTCTAGTTTTCAAAGCCTAATGGAAACTCATTCTGTCCCAAGACCCATTTGAAGGTCCTTCTCTGTGGCGGACCTGTCCGAAGTCCTAACTTTTATCAAGGTGGTAGATCAGGTAGATCTATATGTAAATTGTAACTAATATCCCAAACTTTAAAGAGCAATGCATTACACCCAGGGTGTGAGGGGAGAAAGGGACTGCTGGAAAAATCCTCCCCTCAGTTTATGTGCATGTCACACATTGCCCTAAATAGTCACCTTGGAAGACTAACTCACATAATAATCTATGTGCAGTCTACACCACACAGAGTGGAATGTAAGAGACAGAAGGAACCCATGCAAATTTAAATACACTAATGAAAGATGTTAAAGTAAGCAAATAAGAGGAAGCTTTCATATATGGGTAAGCTAGTAAACTTTTGTTACTCTTTATTGAAAATAGACAGAAATCATAAAAATAATAGAGCTTCAAAACAGATATTAAGAAATCCATAGATAATTCAAACAGGTATTAAGAAAGCTAAGTATCTTTATCAACTATACCATTAAGCTTTCAAAGTGAAATGAAAAGAGGACTACCATCCTTCAAAATGTCCCAGGTACCACCACAGGAGATAATCTAAAAGTGTCCTCTGGTACAGACTTTCTCAACCATGAGATAATTAATCCTCACAGCTATCATGCATCTCATGCATGAAATAAACTTCTCTGCCATGTATATGGAATGATACTAGTTATCTTCTTGGGAGGATGAAAATAGTTGCTCAAATCACTTTCTGTGGATCAGACTGATAGACTGCTAGGTATCTATCTGACCCACAGAAAATCCATGTATTCCTAGCACTCTCAGCTGATATGTCGGCAGAACAGTCTGCTGTCCTAGGAAGTCTACATATATCTTCCCTTCAACAAACATCTCGTGTGTGTGTGTGTGTGTGTGTGTGTGTGTGTGTGTGTGTGTGTTTGTATAGCACTTGGAACAATTTCTGGAACTGTGAAGTACTAAATAAGTGCCTGCTACTATCTAGACAAAAATAGTTTATCTCCAAATAAGAATATACTTATTTACTTATAGTCTGCAAATACTTCAGTATATGTATTATCCAATAATTAGTATGCATTTTCTAAGGCATTTTTCATGGTTCCATTTAAATATCAGAATAAGACTTTAAACTGATCATGAGATTAACTAGGGCTTTCTTGAAGGAGTTTTATTGGAATGATCAGGAAATTAAAGAAATGCTACAAACCTGACTCTTGACTGGCACTGTGTCCACTTTATATCTGGTGCCATCTTTGACCACCAGCTGCCTCTCTGCATTTTCAGTAACAACAGACTGCTTCTTAGGATCAGATGATATTCGATATCCAACAGTCACATCTCCAAATGTTCCAGCAAGCCGGGTTACATTAATTTGGATGAATCTACTAAGGTTCTGCCCAATAAGTATTGACTGGTGATCTGAATACAGGGCAAATACCCCATGTGGGTCATCATTTGCAGAAACAGAGAACTGTGTGATGCATTTTTCTGGATCAAGTTCTGCTCCTCCCTTTACAGAAACAAGCTGAATCACATAAACTTCCTCTATCTCAGGTACACCATCTGGTAGCAAGTTAACATCAAAGCTGGCCTCACTTTCTCCATCAGCAATGGTGAAAAATCCTTTTGTAGACAGAAAGTCTCCAGTAATATCAAACTCGCTGCTCAATTCCCAGTAAACCTAAAATAAAAGGAAACAAAAAAAATAACAAAGTTATACCATTCAGTATACTGAATCAAAAATCCTTTAAATTAGTTTTCCTCTACTATATACAAAAAAAATTAAGTGTGCATCATTATATTCCAAGTGAAACTTTCCAAGTAGTTAGGTAATTTAGAAAGTATCTTAACTCTTTCAGGCTGTGGTATGCAATTTGCAAGACAGAATTATAAAATTTCATTTCACCTGCTTCTAAAATAACATAATTTGAAAAGATAAAGAGAAACAAGTTAACTTTAAAATACCAGTACCACAAATACATTCATAGTGAACCACAGACAATATTTGAAGGTAAAAAGTAAGTAGATAATCTGACATTGACATTGGAATTGGTTTTGTTTGTTTTTAATAAAAAGAGAAGATTGAGGAGGAGCTTCCAGATGGCGGAAGAGTAAGACACGGAGATCAACTTCCTCCCCCACAAATACATTAGAAATACATCTACGTGTGGAACAACTCCTACAGAACACCTACTGAACGCTGGCAGAAGACCTCAGACCTCCCAAAACGCAAGAAACTCCCCACGTACCTGGGTAGGGCAAAAGAAAAAAGAATAAACAGAGACAAAAGAATAGGGACAGGACCTGCACCAGTGGGAGGGAGCCGTGAAAGAGGAAAAGTCTCAACACACTAGAAGCCCCTTCACAGGTGGAGACTGTGGGTGGCAGAGGGGGGAAGCTTCGGAGCCCCGGAGGATAGCACAGCAACAGGGCGGCGGAGGGCAAAGTGGAGAGATTCCCTCACAGGGGATTGGTGCCAACCAGCACTCACCGGCCCGAGAGGTTTGTCTGCTCACCCGCTGGGGCGGGTGGAGGCTGGGAGCTGAGGCTCAGGTTTCGGTCAGATCGCAGGGAGAGGACTGGGGTTGGCTGCAGGAACACAGCCTGAAGCGGCTAGTGCACCCAGCTGGCCGGGAGGGAGTCTGGGAGAAGTCTGGAGCTGCCGAAGAGGCAAGAGACATTTTCTTCCCTTTTTGCTTCCTGGTGCGCCAAGTGAGGGGATTAAGAGCACCACTTAAGGAGCTACAGACATGTGCGTGAGTCGCAGCTATCAGCACGGACACCAGAGACGCGCATGAGACGCTAAGGCTGCTGCTGCTGCCACCTAGAGGCCTATGTGAGCACAGGTCACTCTCCACACCTCCCGTCCCGGGAGCCTGTGCAGCCCGCCACTGCCAGGGTCCCATGATCCAGGGACAACTTCCCCGGGAGAACACACGGCGCATCTCATGCTGGTGCAACATCACGATGGCCTCTGCCGCCACAGGTTCACCCCATATCCGTACCCCTCCCTCCCCCCGGCCTGAGTGAGCCAGAGCCCCCAAATCAGCTGCTCCTTTAACCCTGTCCTGTCTGGGTGAAGAACAGACACCCTAAGGCGACCTACACACAGAGGCGGGGCCAAATCCAAAGCTGAACCCCAGGAGCTGTGCAAACAGAGAAAGGGAAATCTCTCCCAGCAGCCTCAGGAGCAGCGGATTAAATCTCCACAGTCAACTTGATGTACCCTGCATCTGTGGAATACCCAAATAGACAACGAATCATCCCAAAATGAGGCAGTGGACCTTGGGAGCAACAATATATATATTTTTTTCCTTTTTCTCTTTTTGTGTGTATGTGTATGCTTCTACGTGTGATTTTTGCCTGTATAGCTTTGCTTTTACCATTTGTCCTAGGGTTCTGTCCGTTTTGGGGTTTTTTTTTGGTACAGTTGTTAGCACTTGTTATCATTGGTGGATTTTTTGTTTGTTTGGTTGCTCTCTTCTCCTTTCTTTCTTCCTTTTTTAAAATTACTTGATAAACATTTTTTTATTTTTAATAATCATTTTTATTTTAATAACTGTATTTTATTTTATTTTATTTTATTCTTTTCTTTCTTTCTTTCTTTCTTTTTTTCTCCCTTTTATTCTGAGCAGTGTGGATGACACGCTCTTGGTGCTCCGGCCAGGTGTCAGGGCTGTGCCTCTGAGGTGGGGGAGCCAAGTTCAGGACATTGGTCAACCAGAAACATCCCAGCTCCACGTAATATCAAATGGCAAAAATCTCCCAGACATCTCAATCTCAACGCCAAGATGCAGCTCGACTAAACAACCAGCAAGCTAAAGGGCTGGACACCCTATGCCATTCAACTAGCAAGACAAGAACACAACCCCACCCATTAGCCAACAGGCTGCCTAAAATCATAATAAGGTCACAGACACCCCAAAAGACACCACCAAATGCGGACCTGCCCACCAAAAAGACAAGATCCAGCCTCATCCACCAGAAAACAGGCACTAGTCTCCTCCATCAGGAAGCCTACACAATCCACTGAACCAACCTTAGCCACTGGGGCAGACACCAAAAACAACAGCAACTACGAACCTGCAGCCTGTGAAAAGGAGATCCCAAACACAGTAAGATAAGAAAAATGAGAAGAGAGAGAAACACACAGCAGATGAAGGAGCAAGGAAAAAACCTATCAGACCTAACAAATGAAGAGGAAATAGGCAGTCTACCTGAAAAAGAATTCAGAATAATGATAGTAAAGATGATCCAAAATCTTGGAAATAGAATGGAGAAAATACAAGAAACGTTTAACAAGGGCCTAGAAGAACTAAAGAGCAAACAAACAATGATGAACAACACAATAAATGAAATCAAAAATTTTCTAGAAGGAATCAATAGCAGAATAACTGAGGTAGAAGAATGGATACAAAACCTGGAAGATAGAGTAGTGGAAATAACTACCGCAGAGCAAAATTTAAAAAAAAGAATGAAAAGAATTGAGGACAGTCTCAGAGACCTCTGGGACAACATGAAATGCACCAAGATCCTAATTACAGGGGTCCCAGAAGAAGAGAAAAAGAAAGGGACTGAGAAGATATTTCAAGAGACTACAGTTGAAAACTTCCCTAATATGGGAAAGGAAATACTTAATCAAGTCTAGGAAGCACAGACATGCCAAGACACATATTAACCAAACTATCAAAAATTAAATACAAAGAAAAAATATTAAAAGCAGCAGGGAAAAACAACAAATAACATACAAGGGAGTCCCCATAAGGTTAACAGCGGATCTTTCAGCAGAAACTCTGCAAGCCAGAAGGGAGTGGCAGGACATATTTAAAGTGATGATAGGGAAAAACCTACAGCCAAGATTACTCTACCCAGCAAGGATCTCATTCAGATTCAATGGAGAAATTAAAACCTTTACAGACAAGGAAAACCTAAGAGGATTCAGCACCACCAAACCAGCTTCACAACAAGTGCTAAAGGAACTTCTCCAGGCAGGAAACACAAGAGAAGGAAAAAACCCACAAAAGCAAACCCAAAACAATTAAGAAAATGGTAACAGGAACATACATACTGATAATCACCTTGAATGTAAATGGTTTAAATGCTCCAACCAGAAGACATAGATTGGCTGAATGTATACAAAAACAAGACCCGTATATATGCTATCTACAAGAGACCCACTTCAGACCTAGGGACACATACAGACTGAAAGTGAGGGGATGGAAAAAGATACTCCCTGCAAATGGAAACCAAAAGAAAGCTGTAGTAGTAATTCTCATATCAGACAAAATAGACTTTAAAACAAAGACTATTACAAGAGACAAAGAAGGACACTACATAATGATCAAGGGATCAATCCAAGAAGAAGATATAACAATTGTAAATATTTATGCACCCAACACAGGAGCATCTCAATACATCAGGCAAATGCTAACAGCCATAAAAGGGGAAAGCGACAGTAACACAATCATAGTAGGGGACTTTAACACCCCACTTTCACCAATGGACAGACCATCCAAAATGACAATAAATGAGGAAACACAAGGTTTAAATGATACATTAAACAAGATGGACTTAACTGATATTTATAGGACATTCCATCCAAAAACAACAGAATACACTTTCCTCTCGAGTGCTCATGGAACATTCTCCAGGATAGATCATATCTTGGGTCACACATCAAGCCTTGCTAAATTTAAGGAAATTGAAATCATATCAAGTATCTTTCCCGACCACAACTCTATGAGACTAGATATCAGTTACAGGAAAAAAATCTGTAAAAAATACAAACACATGGAGGCTAAACAATACACTAGTAAATAACCAAAAGATCACTGAAGAAGGAAAAGCAAAAAATACCTAGAAACAAATGCCAATGAAAAAACAATGACCCAAAACCTATGGGATGCAGCATAAGCAGTTCTAAGAGGTAAGTTTATAGCAATACAATCCTATCCTAAGAAACAAGAAACAACTCAAATAAACAACCTCAACTTACACCTAAAGCAATTAGAGAAAGAAGAACAAAAAAACCCCAAAGTTAGCAGAAGGAAAGAAATCATAAAGATCAGATCAGAAATAAATGAAAAAGAAATGAAGAAAACAATAGCAAAGATCAATAAAACTAAAAGCTGGTTCTTTGATAAGATAAACAAAATTGATAAACCATAACCCAGACTCATTAAGAAAAAAAGGGAGAAGACTCAAATCAATAGAATTAGAAATGAAAAAGGAGAAGTAACAACTGACACTTTAGAAATACAAAG
Source organism: Kogia breviceps (assembly GCF_026419965.1). Classification (NCBI taxonomy): domain Eukaryota; kingdom Metazoa; phylum Chordata; class Mammalia; order Artiodactyla; family Physeteridae; genus Kogia; species Kogia breviceps. Next base: position 72,450,031 of record NC_081313.1, on the reverse strand, counting down.
GATCATGAGGGATTACTACAGGCAACTATATGCCAATAAAATGGAAAAGCTGGAAGAAATGGACAAATTTTTAGAAAAGCACCACCTTCCGAGACTGAACCAGGAAAAATAGAAATATAAACAGACCAATTACAAGCACTGAAATGGAGACTGTGATTAAAAATCTTCCAACAAACAAAAATATAGGACCAGATGGCTTCACAGGTGAATTCTACCAAACATTTAGAGAGGAGCTAACTCCTATCCTTCTCAAACTCTTCCAAAATATAGCAGAGGGAGGAACACTCCCAAACTCATCTACAAGGCAACCATCACCCTGATACGAAAACCAGACAAAGACATCACCAAGAAGAATACTACAGGCCAATATCACTGATGAACATAGATGCAAAAATCCTCAATAAAATACTAGCAAACAGAATCCAACATCAAACTAAAAGGATCATACACCATGATCAAGTGGGGTTTATCCCAGGAATGCAAGGATTCTTCAATATACGCAAAACGATCAATGTGATACACCATATTAACAAATTGAAGGATAAAAACCATATGATCATCTCAATAGATGCAGAAAAAGCTTTCAACAAAATTCAACACCCATTTATGATAAAAACCCTCCAGAAAGTAGGCATAGAGGGAACTTACCTCAACATAATAAAGGCCATATATGACAAACCCACAGCCAACATCATCCTCAATGGTGAAAAACTGAAACCATTTCCACTCTGAACAGGAACAAGACAAGGTTGCCCATTCTCACCACTATTATTCAACATTGTTTGGGAAGTTTTCACCACAGCAATCAGAGAAGAAAAAGAAATAAAAGGAAACCAAATCAGAAAAGAAGTAAAGCTGTCACCATTTGCAGATGACATGATACTGTACATAGAGAATCCTAAATATGCTACCAGAAAACAACTAGAGCTAATCAATGGATTTGGTAAAGTAGCAGGATACAAAATTAATGAAAGGAAATCTCTTGCATTCCTATACACTAATGATGAAAAATCTGAAAGTGAAATTAAGGAAACACTCCCATTTACCATTGTAACAAAAAGAATAAAATACCTAGGAATAAACCTACCTAAGAAGACAAAAGACCTGTATGCAGAAAACTATAAAACACTGATGAAAGAAATTAAAGATGACACAAATAGATGGAGAGATATACCATGTTCTTGGATTGGAAGAATCAACATTGTGAAAATGACTATACTACCCAAAGTAAACTACAGATTCAATGCAATCCCTATCAAACTACCAATGGCATTTTTCATAGAAGTAGAACAAAAAATTTCACAATTTGCATGGAAACACAAAAGACCCCGAACAGCCAAAGCAATCTTGAGAAAGGAAAATGGAGCTGGAGGAATCAGGCTCCCTGACTTCAGACTATATTACAAAGCTACAGTAATCAAGACAGTATGGTACTGTCACAAAAAGAGAAATACAGATTAATGGAACAGGATAGAAAGCCCACAGATAAACCCATGCACATATGGTCACCTTATCTTTGATAAAGGAAACAAAAATATACAATGGAGAAAAGACAGTCTCTTCAATAAGCGGTGCTGGGAAAACTGGATAGCTACTTGTAAACAAATGAAATTAGAACACTCCCTAGCACCATACACAAAAATAAACTCAAAATGGATTAAAGAGTTAAATGAAAGGCCATACACTATAAAACTCTTAGAGGAAAACATAGGCAGAACACTGCATGACATAAATCACAGCAAGATCCTTTCTGACCCACCTCCTAGAGAAATGGAAGTAAAAACAGAATAAACAAATGGGACCTAATGAAACTTAAAAGCTTTTGCACAGAAAACAAAACCATAAACAAGACCAAAAGACAACCCTCAGAATGGGAGAAAATATTTGCAAATGAAGCAACTGACAAAGGCTTAATCTCCAAAATATACAAGTAGCTCATGCAGCTCAATATCAAAAAAACAAACAACCCAATCCAAAACTGGGCAGAAGACCTAAACAGACATTTCTCCAAAGAAGATAAACAGATTGCCAATAAACACATGAAAGGATGCTCAACATCACTAATCATTAGAGAAATGCAAATTAAAACTACAATGAGATATCATCTCACACCAGTCAGAATGGCCACCATCAAAACATCTACAAACAATAAATGCTGGAGAGAGTGTGGAGAAAAGGGAACCCTCTTGCACTGTTGGCGGGAATGTAAATTGATACAGCTATTATGGAGAACAGTATCTTGGTTCCTTAAAAAACTAAAAATAGAACTACCATACGACTCAGCAATCCCACTACTGGGCATATACCCTGAGAAAACCATAATTCAAAAAGAGTCATGTACAACAATGTTCACTGCAGCTCTATTTACAATAGCCACAACATGGAAGCAACCTAAGTGTGCATCAACAGATGAATGGATAAAGAAGATGTGGGGGGCTTCCCTGGTGGCGCAGTGGTTGGTAGTTTGCCTGCCGATGCAGGGGACGCGGGTTCATGCCCCGGTCCTGGAGGATCCCACATGCCGTGGAGAGGCAGGGCCTGTGAGCCATGGCCGCTGAGCCTGCGCATCCGGAGTCTGTGCTTCGCAACAGGAGAGGCCACAACAGTGAGAGGCCCACGTGCCACAACAGTGAGAGGCCCATGTACCACAAAAAAAAAAAAAAAAAAAAAAAAAGATGTGGCACATATAGACAATGGAATATTACTCATCCATAAAAAGAAACGAAATTGAGTTATTTGTAATGAGGTGGATGGACCGATAGTCTGTCATACAGAGTGAAGTAAGTCAGAAAGAGAAAAACAAATACCGTATGCGAACACATATATATGGAATCTTAAAAAAAAACATGGTCATGAAGAACCTAGTGGCAGGACAGGAATAAAGACGCAGACCTACAAGAGAATGGACTTGAGGACACGGGGATGGGGAAGTGTAAGTTGGGACAAAGTGATACAGCAGCATGGACATATATACACTACGTAATGTAAAATAGATAGCTAGTGGGAAGCAGCCGCATAGCACAGGGAGATCAGCTCGGTGCTTTGTCACCACCTAGAGGGGTCGGGTAGCGAGGCTGGGAGGGAGGGAGACGCAAGAGGAAAGAGATATCGGGATATATGTATAGTTGATTCACTTTGTTATAAAGCAGAATCTAACACACCATTGTAAAGCAATTATACTCCAATAAAGATTTTTTTAAAAAACAAAAAAACTTGAGAGAAAATGGAATGTTTAAAAAAAAAGAGGATATCTAAGATTTCAGAAATTAAGAACTCCCCCCTCCCAAAATATGTAAAAAATTATCTTCTAAGAATTTTTTTACCTCCAAACCGTAGTTTCAACTGAAGAAGTAACAATTAATCACCAATACAGGATAAGAGGTAAGTTTAGAGAGAGAGTTCACAAAATAAGTTTTACTAGCAAACAGATAACCTTGATCTGTTCGATGAATATGCTGATGATTTACAAGAGCATCTCGATTATATTGAAAATAAAGAACATATGCATATTGATCTATGTTAACAGAGTAACAGATCTAGAGCAGTGATTCCAAGCCATGTTTTCTTGAAATGTTTCAAGGATTCCACAAACATTTAACTCAGTTCAAACAATGTTCTAAACTTCTTAAAATAATAAAGACATTTAAAGAGGTATATCCAAAAAGAGAGTATATTAAGACTATGTTAAGCAATTTATAAAAATCATGGATAGGCCTGTTCAGTAGGAAAAGCTTCACATTATAGCAAACAAAAAATTGCAAAATAGTTCAGTCATTTTCTTCATCATTAAATGTGAGAAAGATCTTTTTAACTTAATTGTAACTGAATTTAGAAAGACAGCCAGAGGTTGGTGCTGGCTAGATAATCCAAAGTGCTCCAATGAGCCTTCTCAGCGTGTGTGAAAACTCATGTCACTTCAGTATATCTAAAACTTTAATTCTCCAGAACACGCAGTTTCTCTGTTCCTCTCAACCACACTTGTTAGGCAAATTACTACTCTACTTAAAAATCAAAGGAAAAATGATACCATAATCTCTCCCAAAGTGCCCTTGACTCTTTTGACAAAGAAAGTAATGATCAGGGGCCCTTCCAGAGCTAATGGCTCCAAATAGGTCTTCTCAGATAAAGACTCGGGAGCAAACTGAACCACTCCATTTGGATCACCAAACTTTTGTATCTAGAAACAGAAACAGAGAGCAAAGTGAAAATGTATATAACAGCTATGGATGAAATTACGGTACCCAATATATCAATACACTGATGTATTGTGTATGTTCAAGATAAGCTGAGGAAATGAAAGAAACACAATCATGATACATGGATATAATCCACCTGGCTACCTGATTTTTTAAAACCTTCTTTATTATGCTGATTGTTACCCAAAACAGGTCGGTTCTTATCCCCCAAGGATAATGGGAATAAGTGTTCAGAAAACTACAATTTGTAGAATCACCAAAGGATAATACTTCAATGACTGAATTTAGCTTTATTCACCTCTCATTTGCTTCATTTAACCAGTTAAATTTAGCTAACCTCTTTCTACTCGTTATGATATAATACAATATGGAGAGAAGCAAAGGCCCTGTGACGGTTAATTTAATGTGTCATCCTGGCTCGGCTACAGTGTCCAACTGTTTGGTCAAACACTAGTCTAGATGTTGCTGTAAAGGTTATTTTGCAGATATGATTAATATCTACAACCAGCTGACTTGAAGTCAAGAAAATTATTCTCAATAATGTGAACGGACCTCATCCAATCAGTTGAAAGCCTTAAAGAGCAAACACCGAGGCTTCCCAGAGAAGAAAAAATTGTGCCTCAGGACTGCTATTTAGGAATCCTGTTTGAGTTTCCAGCCTGCTGGCCTGCCCCACAAAATTCAAACTCAAGACTGCAACTTCGGTTCTTTCCTGGGCTTCCTGCCTGCCAGACTGCTTTATGGATTTGGGACTTGCCAGACCCCACAATCCCATGAGCCAATTCCTTAAAAAAAAAACCTCTCTCCTTCTCCATATATATTTCCTAATAGTTCTGGTTCTCTGGAGATATCTGACTGATACAGACCCAAGACAAGAGTGTTTTCCAAACTTAAAAAAAAGGTGCATCTTTCAGTCTTTTTTTCGGTAACCTTGGTCCCCAGTACTTTCTGCCCCGATGGACTGGGTGATTCATACAAAATATGCTGAACTCGGATCTGACCCACACCATCATTGCCCTAATTGAACAAGTACCATTCTTCCTTCCAACAGTCTGACTTGTGACTATCTGTGAACTTTTATGCACTTTAATGGCAAAGATATCCAATGCGTATGATATGACAAATGCCTCCTCTCTAAAAGTGCCAAATATCCCCCAAACATCAGATTTTCTCAGAAAGTGTAAAATAAGTATCTCTCATTATCTTAAAGCCTTTTAAAATTATCAATTATGAGGCTATGGAATAAACTAATACAACAACCAGAACATCTGACCCACAGGAATTACTATGACTTCATTAGGTCTTATAACTTTCAATTCATCGTAAGCCTATAGAGTTTCAACAAATGTAAATGCATTTTCCAATAAATCCATTAAATCCAAAATTTTGTGGGCAAAACAAAGTCGGACTTACTGTTAATGTAACATCTTTAGCTCTGGAGTCTAATTTAGCTTCTCCTTTCACAAGTTTAAGTTTAATAATGAAAGTCTTTTCAAGTTCAACATCATCATGAGGATAGACTATCAGAATGATGCTTCTCACTCCACCTTCCCCATCTCCAAACGAGAAGGACCCGCTCACCGGGTCTGCGATGTCTCTGTTCTGTGATGGTAAGGCTTCCTGAGAATTGGGTCCGAATATCTCCCAGTTTACCTGCAAGGTGTTTGTTTTTTTAATAGAAACAATCAGCTTTAAACAAAGAATTACTTAGCAGGATATGTAGTATTAAAAATATATATAATACATGTGAAAATTATTCTAGAATATCTCCAGCAAATTCCTATGTTATCAACTCATGTTGTTTAAAACAATATTTGCAAATATAAGCTATGTATCTATGGAATATCTGTTTTCATGAACAGCAATGTCTAACAAGTAAAGAAAGATCTGAATACCCAGTCATCTGTTATCGCCACAGGATAACAAAAACATAAAGGTACATATTCTAAATATATATATTAGAGTAATATGAACTTTAAAAATATGAGTACAAACTGTCTTGCTAGTGCACAGCTTCTGTCCATCAAAACCTATTTGAATCAGACTATAAAACCACGTGAAAGGTCTGCTGGGCGTGCAGCAATAAAAATACTTAAATTCCTAGTGTAAGAGGAACAGAAATTTTTATAAATTGTTACAAGAAACAAAATTTTATATTGCAACAAATGCATTTTTAAAAGTTTCTATAATTTAAAATTGTATACTTTTCATATGCATAAAGAAAGAAAACTGGGCACTTCTCTTTGCTTCTTTCATCTTTCATCAGCATTGGACACTGCAGTACAATGCTGATGAAAGATGAAAGAAGTAAAGCAAAGAAGTGGTCATCAGCTGACCGCTTCTTTCTCTTGAAATACTGTGTCCTGTCTTCCTTGGCTTACATGTTACTCACATAACACATACCTTCCTAGTTTTCCTTCTTTACTTCTCAATCTTTTTGGCTGGCTCTCCCTCCTCAGATCCCTATATGTTGGGAGCCCACACTTGGGTCTATACCCCTTACATCCCTGTCTACACTCCTTAGGCCACAGAGTTTCAAATGCCTCCATGTGTGTCAACATCTTTTGAATCTGTCTGCAGTCCTGACCTCCCCACAACCCACACTCGAACTTTCCCCTGCCTACCTGCCCCTCCACTGGGGTGTCTAGTAGCTATCTGAAATCAACAAGGCCAAAACAGAACTCTTGCTTTTCCCCCCAGCTTTGGCATCTCAGTAAACAGCACTACAATTTAACCAGTTGCTCAACTAAAATTCTAGCAGTTATCCTTGATTACTCTCTTCCCCTCCATAAGCCCAGTGAATTTTTCCTCCAAAACACACTCGATGTCCACTCTCATCTGGCCAGCTCCATCTCCACCGCTGTCTGAGCCATCATCAGCTCTGCCCTGGGCTGTAGAGGGCAAGAGCCTTCTAACTGCTCTCCCTGCTTCTACTCCAGCTTCTTGACAACCCATTTTCCTCACAGCAGTTATAAGTGAGCTGACAACCCGGTGACACTGACATCATTCCCCTGCTTAAAACTCTCTAATGGCATCCTATTTGTACTTAGACTCATCTTTAACCTGGCTTAGAAAGTTCTCTGTGACCAAACACCTACTGGCCCCTCTGATCTAGCTTGTGTTGCTATCCCTTCATTTCCAAGCCCATCCACCACACGGACCTGTGCATACCGCAAACATGCCAGGTGTGTAGATCTGCACTAGCTAATCCCTCCTATCCAAATGCTCATGCCTCTAACAACTACTTGAGCACCTCTTTCTTATCATCTTTCAGCTTTAATATCACACCCTTAGCATCCAATCAACAGTGGCCAGCAGGTTACTTATGACTGTCTCCTGATTTTACATTCCTGCCAAAAACTTAGTGTTAGCAGATCATTTTCTTTTTATTTTTTTGTTTATTGTTTGAAAACTTTATGAGAACAGAGATGAAGTCTGTCTTGTTCACCAGTGTGTTCTCAGGGCCTATAACAGGGTCTGGTACATGGAAAGCCCTCTACAGATACTTGGTGACTTTTACCAGAATCCTTCATTTAATTTTCAACTTTCTCTCAAGAGTGCCCTGAAGACAGCTATATGCCTTATGCATTTTTATGTACTTCAAAGTATTTTAGAAGCTGCTTTATACCTACTAGGTAATTAATAAGTATTACTGACTGTGAATAAATCAATGACTATATCTGAGGAATAAGAAAATCTAACACCGTATCTATCAATTCAAATTATTTTTTAAATCATGGGAAGAATAACTCTACCTGAATCTCTCCCAAGAGTCCTCCAGTCCGCTCCAGCATCAAGGGTAAAATCATTGTAGAATTGGGATTAGGAACAGAAATTTTGCTTTGATTGAGAAATCTTATTACACCAAAGGGAGAGTCACTCTCGGCAATCGTGATTCTGCACACTAGGTGGCGCCCAAGGACCGCTCCACCAGTAGCTCCAATGAGCAGGATTTCAATGGGCTCCTCAAATTCACTGCATAGCAAGAAGGAGCAATTCTGTGAGTCTAAACATATTAAAATGCTTCTAAAATCCAAATAACTAGTCATTTTCCAAATTGGTCATACATATTCAAGGCACAGTAGTCACACACCAAGTGGTAAGAAGGGGGTGCTTAGCTAAAAGCACAAATGATCACTTCAATATTACACAAACTGGGATAGCTATTAGACTTTCTTCCCCTCTTTTTAATTGCTTAATGCATTAAGGAATTGATTTGCAGGATGTTTCCACATTCTGATTAGACTTTTCAAATCTAGAAGAATAAAAATTATTTCTTCTTCTGTTGAGAAAAAGTGATGCACAGTCACAATGGACTCCCAATCCCTTTTTCCCTATCTCAGCACCTCCTCAAGTTTCTCACTCATTTTTCAATGGGTACAAGTATAATCTAAAATTCTATTATCAGTGCAAAACATAGGTAAGGACTGGAGCACAACACTCATGCTTTACATATGCCCAGGTTATTTCCAATATCACTAAACAGTTTTACCTTTCATTGTCATCAATGATGGAAACATTTATAAAACTTAAGCTCTGCCCATGCTGAAAGGTGACTGAACTACCATGCAGTACATAATCAACACCACCAGGAACTGCAGAAGAGCTCTGAGAGATGACATCAGCTGTCACACGGCCGTAAGTGCCATGAAGCCTCACCACTGGAATCATGACCATCCCTACGTCCTCCTCCACTGTAACAGGAATTTGAAATTAATTGGTATGCCAGACAAAGCAAGTGACTTTTATAAGATTCAGTCAAATCAAACATGACAATTAAATATAACAGTACAACACAAGCACTCAATTTTTCCGCAGTTCATTTATCCCTTTAAAAAACAATTAGTGAAAATGTCATGACTTTTTTTTTTAGGAGAACTATAGTGTGTCACAAGTTGAAAATTATAGTGAGCAGTGTAAGTTAGAATTTAAATAATCGATTTAATCATTAGCATAGCCATTCTTTCTCTGTGTGCCACATATAAATAAATAACCCTTGCTTTTTTGACAATGCTAGATGAGCACAAAAAACACTTAAAATATGTGTACTCAAAGGAACCATTCTGGATTGTTTCTGCATATTTAACTGAAACATCAATAATATAAAAAATAAGGTATATGTTATTTAGATCATGAGTGTTTAAAAAATCCAGACATAAAGACGATTCTGTTACATTTTCAGTTCCTATGAAATCTACCTGTAAATCTGAAAAGGTATCCTCAGTGCTTGATTTCAACTTAAAAATTCTATTCATACTTTATTTCTCCTTCAGCTATGCTAACATATGTATATTAAAATACCATTTAATAGAATTCACACTAGCCAGGTCTAAATGGTACTGAACTTACATTGTAATTATAAATGCATTGTCCCAAATATCCCCAACGATAGTGAATCAAACAGAAATCAGTGAACAAAAAAGATCCAAGTCCCATTTTTCTGTTGGTGTAAAAATGCAGCCTTTTTTTACTCGCTGTAGACTGAAGTTCACAAAATGGTGATGTTTTTTTCCATGACTTTACCCATGAAGTCAATACAAATCAACTCCTAAAGTGATTTCTGATGAATTTTAAAAATGGCTAGACAATGAAAGAACTTGACGGAGGCAATGAAGCCAATAAATTAATTGCAACAAGAAGATACCATGTTTATTTTGAAAGGTTTATTCATATTCTGCTTTTGAATAAAATCAGAAAAGCAGCCACCTCCTTCTACCAGGAGGAAATATAACCATATATTCTGCATTATGCTTCTACAAGAGGTGAGAATGGGCAAGATAAGGCAAGCTGCTATTAGAAACTGTTTCAAGAAAGCATGACTGGGAGTCCAGATACTACCTGCACCTGTGGTCCAGTAAAATATTTCAAAGGTGATTATTCATTAGAAAGTGAATATTCACTGATTTCTAATCACAAAGGAAATTAAGCATTACATAAATTAGAAATATATTCATGAAAGTGTTCAAAATATAAACATTTCAACAATCTTAAACATAATTTCTCTAAATGCCTTATTCCCAACCATTCCACTTTGCCATACAAAAGTGAGATTCAAGACTGCCCAAAGGTAACTCAAAATATATTTTTAAAATAAATATGTAAATATATATAAAGGCATATATAAATACATACAAAGGTGTATATATGTGTACACTCACACACGCACGCACACACCCCAAACCAGGAAAATTTGCATACAGCAATTCAAACTGACAATGTTGTCCTGAGGTATTCTAATTCAGAAATTGGTGGTAAATTTATAAGTAATGTTACTAAACCTACCTTCAAAGGCAGTATACCTTGGGTCAAATTCAATGATTCCCTCTGCGTTATCATTTTTCATTATGATGATTCGGACAATGGAGATGTCTCCTATTTCAGGAGGTTGATCCACCTGAAGTCCATTTTCTTGGATGGTAAAATCATACCCTCTTTCAGAGTCATAAAAAATAAATAAAATAAACTGAGTATAATTGCTTAGCATGAATTGAAGAAGGGTCCTATTAGCTCCTATAATGTAGTCCTTTTAAGCTTTTTCATTCTTTTAAAGATCCCAACACGAAAATACTTTTCTGAAATGATGTTTGAAATATATTTCTGTGCTGCTCCCAATTATCACTGCCTGCATAAAACCAAAACTAATATAAAGTTATTAAACTTAGGCAAAAGGAAGATAATAAAACTATTAGGAAATTGGGAAGAAGTTGAAAAATGAACCTCTGGGGCTAGGAATGTACTGCTGAACACATACTACAGTAATGGGTCATGGAAGGGAATGTACATTAAATTGTAGTGCACTCAAAGATGGAAACCAGCTCGGCTAGAGATCTACAGTGTTAGGTTGAGAGGGTTACTTTATTTTATTTTTTTATGGAAGAGAGAGTTACTTTAAGGATATAATGAGTGTCATGCCACTGAAGAAATTTTAAGTTAAACCATCAAGATTCAAGAAAATATTCCAGTTTCTGTGAATATCAATTAAATCAATGCCTCTATTCTTTCATATAGATGGTAGTTTACTTGTCTAGCAATATATTTCTGCTGAGAAAATATCTTTTAAAGATTGCTATTACTCCCATCAAAGAAAAGTTTTGACTTCCTGGGTTTTACATCACTTTAATTCCTGAAGCCACCAAAAAAGATGGCACTAAACCATTTTAGTCCTTCCTTCAATTCCCAAATTCTATTTACCTGGTATTTTTAACCTACCTAGTTTGGAAACTTTGAACGCTCATTAATTAGATTATATACAAGACAAAATTAGAAAACTGGGGGTTAAAATATTACATGATAAGTGAAACCGTTATCAGTAGTCTGAGATGGAGCATGGTTTAGCTGCATACCGTAACTGAATATCAAGGCAGTAAATTTTCTAGCAACTATGCAAATTGGGTTTATACTACTCTCCTTTTCAGATCAAAGGAAGCCTAGAAATTTATCTGGAAGAAAAACTTGTTTCCTCAGAATTAAGCTTAAGTAGGAATTGCCTTTTTTAAAGGGCAGCAGTGAGGACAAATGCCTCAAGCCCCACTTAGTCAAAAACACAGGTATAATCTCACACATAATGAGCTACATTTACCAAACTTCACTCACTTAATTAAAATAGTCAGTGACCATCTCAAGTTTTAATACATTTAATGTAAGTACAAATTCACTCCCATCGTCAGACACAGAATCATACCTGGGAAATTTAAGAGTTGAAGTGTTAGTGAGCCCACAATAATTTTTCCCGGGGGAATGATATACACTCTGCCTAAGTCATTCAGTGAAATATTTTAGTTAAAAAAGGCTTTAAAGTATTGCATTAATATCACAAATGCAAAAGCATTTTCATTGCATGCACAAGTAAACTTCCTTTAGGACCTATCTAAGTGCAAACATTATTCCAGTTGAAGGTTGTATGTAAGCCATAGGTGCAGAGGTGCTTCTTGAGCCACTTAACCTGTAGGTATTCCATCTATTTCATCATGCAACACGTGTTTCCCACCCTTGTTAATCAAGTCGCTGCACTAAATCAGAGAATGAGAGGGCCTCAATATGGTTAACTCTTGATTTTCAATTAAAACATGGTGCATTAACTACCAACCATCTTTTACTCAAAATTTCTCCCCTGCTTTAAAAATGCCATTAGGCAAACATCTACCTCATTCATTACAAAGAAGACAATATTGTACAGCCTTCAGAGACATCAAGGAAAGAAATCTCTCAGTCCAGCCTGTTCCCTGGTGTAGAGACAGAGATGGGGGAACCAAAATCTGCCCCACCACCTGACCTTTGACCTAGAGAACAGCTCCTCTCTTTCCTCACCAAATTACTGCAAGCCCACACCATGTTCGATTCCCCTGCTGCCCAGAGTGACTTCACACAATAGAAACACATACTTTCAACTTTCAGAAAAAAATTTTATTTTAGAACATTGTATAATTAACAGTCTTTGCCACCACTGTCCTGGTCTAGTGTCACATAAATGTGAGACAAAGCAGGGAAAGACTGTTTTACAGTCAGTTCAGTATTAATTCCTGTACAACCTAGCTTTCACTCATCCTTTCTCTCTGTTTTGTTTCCTTTTTCCTATTTTTCTCTTTTACTTTACCTTCCCAGGAGTTCCACCTTTGTAATCACTAGGGAAAATTCCTCAGGGCCTTCAGGAAGGCTGTCATCAAGGATTTCAATGTGCACACTTTTCACCGTCTCCCTCGCTTCAAAGAGGAGCTGCCCTGGTGGAGGGATGAAATCCACGCCGGCCTCGGCTGTCCCACTCACAGCCTCAAACCAGAGCCTCACAGAGCCGAAAGAGCCACCCGAACGGATGACTGTGAGGTTAACCTATGCAAGAAGCAGTTTTTTATTTTGGATGAGTACTCTACCAGACAAGACTTAATTCTGAGTGTCTCTAATTCTATTTACCAGGATTATGTTGAAGTTACATGTAAATTTATCAAAGTATATAAATTCTACGTTAAAATGATATCAGGAACACATTAATCAGTTTGTGAACACTTTGGAATATGAACAAAGAAACACATTTTAAAGATCACTCATGATATAAAAAATAAAAATGATATTTAAGATTTTAAGCATTTCACGCTCCACCTTTTGCACTTCCTCTGACACCCGAAGTTGCTCTTGTGAAAAGGCGAATCGTCCATAGGGAAAGTCACTAGCCACCACTGTGATGTTGGCAGTGCTGCTGGATTCACGCCACACCCCCCCGTCGCTGACTCCAGTGAGCTGAAACTCATAGAAACACTTTTCCTCAGGAATGTCATCATTCAAAGCCTAGAGAAGGACAGAAAGAGCCATGAGCAGCAGAATCTAAACATTTAAAGAAAAATATCTATCATATAAGCAAAACAACGAACTCTGTGATACTGACCACCCCCCACCATCCCACCCCCCAACCACACACACACAGCAAAGGGCATAACAGCAATCAGTAATACTGATACCTGTAACACTACAATGGCCGCAGACTGTCCATCTCGCATTGTTAGTTTTCCTGAAGTTTCAGCAAATTCCCCTATGGAAGGAGGGAATATCCTCCAGTACACTGTGACCTCCCCAGAAATTGCTGGGCCACGAACGAGGCTATAACAACACACAAATGTTTATTTCATTTTTATTGAAAGAGCTTTTCCTAAATATTTTCTCTATCCTTCAACAATAAACAATTTTCAATTACTTCAAGATTATGAATTTCAATAACCTTATCTATCAACTATAAAGCAAAAAAAGTCTTTTAATTCCAAGACAGTAACACCCAAAATACTGAGCTTGTCTAAATCTGCTTGACAAGATTACTAGAAAAAGCGAAACACTAAAAGTAGAAGGTTTAAAGGAATAAAAGAAAAGTACGTATGGACTTTTCACTAAACTACACAAGATACAAAATACGAATAAAAAACAGTAAACACTTCACACATGCAGTGTTAATGAAAAAACTACCAAAAAGATAAAGTTTTGACACAAATTCAGCTACTTTATTGATAACTGCTATCTCACTCCTCATGAGAAAAATTATGATAAACAAAATTGCCTATGATCATACTACCCTAGTTAAATAATAGGTCCTAATTTTAGAACAATCAGAATCATAAAATCTTTGATCCAGATTATTTTTTAAGGAATGATTCTGTAGCTAAGGCACACAAGCTTACAGAGATGAAGTAACTCCTATTTTACATGGTTAGTGACAGAACAGGGCTGAAAGCACAGATCTCTTGATGTTACTCAGTGTGCTCTCCTTGGCATGGGGTTGTGCAAATAATCTAAAAAACAGTCAGAAACCTTCTCATGGCCTACCCATTTCTTTGGTGGGGATACTGGTGGACTTTGGGAGGGCTCACACCAAGGAGTACTACCCAAAACTACTGCTGCAAGTGTCCTTGTCCCCACGGGAAGCCACAGCCACCTCACCACCTCTAGAGACCCTCCAACACTAGCAGGTCCAAGGCAGAAGGCAGAAGGTACACACTCCCATTCCGCAAAGAAAGAGGTTCAGGGACCTTAAAGTACCATTTTTTAAAAAGCTGTGTGGCTGACAGGGTCTTGGTGCTCCAGCCAGGCATCGGGCCTGAGCCTCTGACATGGGAGAACTGAGTTCAAGACACTGGTCCACCAGAGACCTCCCGACCTCACGTAGTATCAAACGGTGAAAATCTCCCAGAGATCTCCATCTCAATGCCAAGACCCAGCTTCACTCAACGACCAGGAAGCTACAGTGCTGGACACCCTATGCCAAACAACTAGCAAGACAAGAACACAGCCCCACCCATTGGCAGAGAGGCTGCCTAAAATCATAATAAGGCCACAGACACCCCAAAACACACCACCAGACGTGGACCTGCCCACCAGAAAGACAAGATCCAGCCTCATCCACCAGAACACAGGCACTAGCCCCTTCCACCAGGAAGCTTACATAACCCACTGAACCAACCTTAGCCATTGGGAACAGACACCAAAAACCATAGTAACTACGAACCTGCAGCCTGTGAAAAGGAAACCCCAAACACAGTAAGTTAAGCAAAATGAGAAGACAGAAAAACACCCAGCAGATGAAGGAGCAAGGTAAACACCCACCACACCTAATAAATGAAGAGGAAATAGGCAGTCTACCTGAAAAAGACTTCAGAATAATGATAGTAAAGATGATCCAAAATCTTGGAAACAGAATGGACAAAGTACAAGAAACAGTTAACAAGGACCTAGAAGAAGTAAAGAGCAAACAAACAATGATGAACAACACAGTAAATGAAATTAAAAATTCTCCAGGAGGGATCAATAGCAGAATAACTGAGGCAGAAGAACGGAAAAGTGACCTGGAAGATAAAATAGTGGAAATAACTACTGCAGGGCAGAATAAAGAAAAGAAATGAAGAGAACTGAGGACAGTGTCAGAGACCTCTGGGACAACATTAAACGCATCAATATTCGAATTATAGGGGTCACAGAAGAAGAAGAGAAAAAGAAAGGGACTGAGAAAATATTTGAAGATTTAACAGTTGAAAACTTCCCTAATATGGGAAAGAAAATAGTTAATCCAAAAATACACTAGAAGGAATCAATAACAGAATAACTGAGGCAGAGGAACATTCTACATAGTGGAAATAACTACCGCAGAGCAGAATAAAGAAAAAGATTGAAAAGAATTGAGAACAGTCTCAGAGACCTCTGGGACAACATTAAATGCACCAACATTCAAATTCTAGGGGTCCCAAAAGAAGAAGAGAAAAAATAAGGGACTGAGAAATATTCGAAGAGATTATAGTTGAAAACTTCCCTAATATGGGAAAGGAAATAGTCAATCAAGTCCAGTAAATGCAGAGAGTTCCATAAAGGATAAATCAAAGGAGAAACATGCCAAGACACATATTAATCAAACTATCAAAAATTAAATACAAAGAAAAAATATGAAAAGCAGCAAGGGAAAAGCAACAATTAACACACAAGGGAATCCCCATAAGGTTAACAGGGGATCTTTCAGCAGAAACTCTGCATGCCAGAAGGGAGTGGCAGGACATATTTAAAGTGATGAAGGGGAAAAACCTACAATCAAGTTTACTCTGCCCAGCAAGGATCTCATTCAGATTGACGGAGAAATTAAAATCCTTACAGATAAGCAAAAACTAAGACAATTCAGCACCACCAAATCAGTTCTACAACAAATGCAAAGGAACTTCTCTAGGTAGGAAACACCAGAGCAGGAAAAGACTTACAATAACAAATCCAAAACACTTAAGAAAATGGTAATTGGAACATACATATTGATAACTACCTTAAAAGTAAAAGTATTAAATGCTCCAACCAAATGACATAGACTGGCTGAATGGATACAAAAACAAGACCCATACATATGCTGTCTACAAGACACCCACTTCAGACCTAGGAACACATACAGACTGAAAGTGAGGGGATGGAAAAAGATATTCCATGAAAATGGAAATCAAAAGAAAGCTGGAGTCGCAATTCTCACATCAGACAAAATAGATAAAACAAAGACTACTAAAAGAGACAAAGAAGGACACTACATAATGATCAAGGGATCAAACCAAGAAGAAGATATAACAATTGTAAATATTCATGCACCCCACATAGGAGCACCTCAATACATAAGGCAAATACTAACAGCAATAAAACGGGAAATTGACAGTAACACAATCATAGTAAAGGACTTTTAACACCCCATTCTCACCAATGGACAGATCATGCAAAATGACATTAAATAAGGAAACACAAGCTTTTAATGATACATTAAACAAGATGGACTTAATTGATATTTATAGGACATTCTATCCAAAAACAGCAGATTACACTTTCTTTTCAAGTGCACATAGAACATTCCCCAGGATAGATCACATCTTGGGTCACAAATCAAGCCTCAGTAAATTTAAGAAAACTGAAATCATATCAAGCATTGTTTCTGGCCACAACGCTATGAGATTAGAAATCAATAACAGTGAAAAAAACATGAGAAACACAAACACATGGAGGCTAAACAATATGTTACTAAATATCCAAGAGATTCTGAGGAAATCAAAGAGGAAATCAAAAAATACCTAGACAGAAATGACAATGAAAACACTATGATCCAAAACCGGTGGGATGCAGCAAAAGCAGTTCTAAGAGGGAAGTTTATAGCAATACAAGCCTACCTCAAGAAACAAGAAAATTTCAAATAAACAATCTAACCTTGCACCTAAAGGAAAAAGAGAAAGAAGAACAAACGAAACCCAAAGTTAGTAGAAGGAAAGAAATCATACAGATCAGAGCAAAAATAATGAAATAGAAACAAAGAAAACCATAGCAAAAATCAATAAAACTAAAAGCTCATTCTTTGAGAAGATAAACAAAATTGATAAACCATTAGCCAGATTCGTCAAGAAAACGAGGGAGAGGACTCAAATCAATAAAATTAGAAATGAAAAAGGAGAAGTTACAACAGACACCGCAGAAATACAAAGCATCCTAAGGGACTACTACAAGCAACTCTATGCCAATAAAATGGACAACGTGGAAGAAATGGACAAATACTTAGAAAGGTATAACCTTCCAAGACTGAACCAGGAAGAAATACAAACTATGAACAGACCAATCACAAGTAATGAAATTGAAACTGTGATTAAAAAGCTTCCAACAAACAGAAGTCCAGGACCAGGTAGCTTCACAGGTGAATTCTATCAAACATTTAGAGAAGAGCTAACACCTATCCTTCTCAAACTCTTCCAAAAAAACTGTGGAGGAAAGAACACTCCCAAACTCATTCTATGAAGCCAACATCACCCTGATACCAAAACAAGACAAAGACACTTCAAAAAAAGAAAATTACAGACCAATATCACTGATGAATATAGATGCAAAAATCCTCAACAAAATACTAGCAAACAGAATCCAACAGCACATTAAAAGGATCATACACCATGATCAAGTGGGATTTATCCCAGGGATGCAAGGATTCTTCAATACATGTAAATCAATCAACGTGAAACACCATACTAACAAACTGAAGAATAAAAACCATATGACCATCACAATAGATGCAGAAAAAGCTTTTGACAAAATTCAACACCCAGTTATGATAAAAAGTCTCCAGAAAGTGGGCAGAGAGGGAACCTACCACAACATAATAAAGGGCATATATGACAAACCCACAGAAAACATCATTCTCAATGGTGAAAAACTGAAAGCATTTCCTCTAAGATCAGGAACAAGACAAGGATGTCCACTCTCACCACTATTACTCAACATAGTTTTGGAAGTCCCTAGCCACGGCAATCAGAGAAGAATAAGAAATTAAAGGAATACAAATTGGAAAAGAAGTAAAACTGTCACTGTTTACAGACGACATGATGGTATACATAGAGAATCCTAAAGATGCCACCAGAAAACTACTAGAGCTAATCAATGAATTTGGTAAAGTGGCAGGATACAAAATTAATGCACAGAAATCTCTTGCATTCCTATACATTAATGATGAAAAATCCGGAAGAGAAATTAAGGAAACACTCCCATTTACCACTGCATCAGAAAGAATAAAGTACTTAGGAATAAACCTACCAAGGGAGACAAAAGACATACATGCAGAAAACTATAAAACACTGATGAAAGAAATCAAAGATGATATAAACAGATGGAGAGATATACCATCTTTTTGGATTGGAAGAAGCAACAATCGCAAAAGTGACTATACTACCCAAAGCAATCTACAGATTCAATGCAATCCCTATCAAATTACCAATGGCATATTTTACAGAAGTAGAACAAAAAACCTTAGAATTTGTATGGTGACACAATGGCCAAAGCAATCTTGTGAAGGAAGAAGGAGCTGGAGGAAACAGGCTCCTGGACTTCAGACTATACTACAAAGCTACAGTAATCAAGACAGTATGGTACTGCCACAAAAACAGAAATATAGATCAATGGAACAGGACAGAAAGCCCAGAGATAAACCCATGCACACATGGTCACCTTATTTTTGATAAAGGAGGCAAGAATATACAATGGAGAAAAGAAAGCCTCTTCAATAAGTGGTGCTGGGAAAACTGGACAGCTACATGTAAAGAATGAAATTAGAACACTCTCTAACACCATACACAGAAATAAACTCAAAATGGAATAAAGACCTAAATGTAAGGCCAGATACTATAAAACTCTTAGAGGAAAACATAGGCAGAACACTGCATGACATAAATCACAGCAAGATCCTTTCTGACCCACCTCCTAGAGAAATGGAAATAAAAACAAAATAAACAAATGGGACCTAATGAAACCTAAAAGCTTTTGCATAGCAAAGGAAACCAGAAACAAGACGAAAAGACAACCCTCAGAGTGGGAGAAAATATTTGCAAACGAAGCAACAGACAAAGAATTAATCTCTAAAATACATAAGTAGCTCATGCAACTCTATATCAAAAAAACAAACAACCCAATCCAAAATGGGCAGAAGATCTAAATAGACATTTCTCCCAAGAAAATATACAGATTGCCAACAAACACATGAAAGGATGCTCAACATCACTAATCATTAGAGAAATGCAAATCAAAACTACAATGAGGTATCATATCAACTCACGCCGGTCAGAATGGCCAACATCAAAAAATCTACAAACAATAAACGCTGGAGAGGGTGTGGAGAAAAGGGAACCCTCTTGCACTGTTGGTGGGAATGTAAATTGATACAGCCACTATGGAGAACAGTATGGAGGTTCCTCGAAAAACTAAAAATAGAACTACCATATGGCTCAGCAATCCCATTACTGAGCATATACCCTGAGAAAACCATACTCTAAAAGAGTCGTGCACCACATTGTTCATTGCAGCTCTATTTACAATAGCCAGGACATGGAAGCAACCTAAGTGTCCATCTACAGACGTATGGATAAAGAAGATGTGGCACATATATACAATGGAATATTACTCAGCCATTTTTAAAAAGAAACGAAATTGAGTTATTTGTAGTGAGGTGGATGGACCTACAGTCTGTCATACAGAGTGAAGTAAGTCAGAAAGAGAAAAACAAATACCATACGCTAACACACATATATATGGAATCTAAAAAAAAAAAAAAAAAAAAAAAAAAAGGTTCTGAAGAACTAGGGGAAGGACAGGAATAAAGATCCAGACATAGAGAATGGACTTGAGGACACAGGGAATAGGAAGGGTAAGCTGGGACAACGTGTGAGAGTGGCATGGACATATATATACACTACCAAATGTAAAGTAGATAGCTAGTAGGAAGCAGCCCCATAGCACAGGGAGATCAGCTCGGTGCTTTGTGTCCACCTAGAGGGATGGGATAGGGAGGATGGGAGGGAGACACAAGAGGGAGGAGATATGGGGATGTATGCATATGTATAGCTGATTCACTTTGTTATACAGCAGAAACTAACATACCATTGTAAAGCAATTATACTCTAATAAAGGTGTTAAAAAAAAAAAAGAAAACTTCTTATGATCTAACGTCAAGATAACTCAAAACATACCTTCTGTTTTTATCAAAAATATGTTCTACTCTCCACAGGATTTTACAAATATATAAAAAGACAATGCCTGAAGAATATGTCTGTATTGAGAACAATGTATTTAATTAATAATGCTAATTATTTAAATAAAACTTCAAAACCCTCACCTAGGCAAACAAAAATTAGGAAACCCTTACCTGATGATAGCAGTACCATTATATTTTGCTGAGGGTTCCCCAATGAGGACGTGCCTAGATGATGGAGCTATCCCAACTTCTCCTGACACTCCCTTATCTCCTCGAATGATTATTGATGCGCTACCTGAGTTGAAGATGATATACCACTTATGTAGAAAACGCATGGATTCACTTAGTACATGCCTGGCAATGTTCTAAGGGCTTTATATATACTAATCTTGTGAGTTAGTCCTCATGACACTCATATAAGTTAGGTACTAATATTATCCTCATTTTACCAGCACAGACGTTTAAGCACATAGAGGCATTGAAGACACTAAGGCAAACGACTTGCCCAAGATCACGTTTTAATGAAAAGTATAAAGTGGGCAGTACTTCCACTATCACTCCCATGATAAGTAAGTACTCTTCTACCATGTGTATTAATCCACTTCTACAGTAACCATTTTGTAGCTCAATGAAATTGGCTATGTGGCTGTATCTATTAGCTATGTAGCAAAAGCTAGAATTCTTGGGGGCCCTTTTTTATTTTTAATTTTCTGACTCTACCATTTGCTTCTAAGTGTTCCTACTAAAATGGAAATAAAAATCATATCAAGTAATTTGAGTATTCCTATCATAATTTAGCAGTAACTTAAATAAAATTGTTTCCATAAGCACACATTAGAGTTTAATGAAGCAAAGGATTGGATTACTATACTATCACTTTCTTTGGCGATGGATTAATGGAATCAAGATTGGTTTGTCAAGTGCAAGTATGTCACAGTTAGAAACATATTATGAATTTTTTATATTAACAAGTGATTTACCTTGATCCACTGGTATATTCTTGTTCTTAAGTCTAATTAGTCTATATAATATCAACCCTGACGTTTAACACGATGTAGACAACTGAGCTGACCTAAGACTTATGGAAGAATATAATGCAAAGATGATTCCCTCAGATGCTTGCTGGAAGTACTCTAGATATAAATGCAAAAGGAATAACTACCCTAGGTGATATCATAGGTGACAGTACACAACACTCTCTACAATTCTGCGAATTTCCTTAGCCACGGAATTCTGCTTCTTTGACCACGAACCCTTGCACAGGATGAAGTTCTTGATGGCAAAAAAGGACATGCAACAGTAACTAAGCTTTCATATCAAAGTTGCTGGGCCATTTTTTATGGTTATTACTATTTGTACTATAATGAAACCATTTTAGTTCCAGTAATCCTTTCTCTCCAGACCTAAGAAACAAATTTTCACATGGACCATAGCCAAGTGAGAATTATGATGCCTGTTTCTGAAATCTCAAAATCTAAGTAATTACCTTCTGATCAAAATAGGCAATAGATAGGCTGAAAGAGACATAATAAGATGCTAAGCTTTAAAATAACATTTTATTACAAAAGTAACATGTGATCATTGTAAGTAGGTGTAGAAAATATAGATCAAAAACCACTATCAACATTTCAAATAAATAATTCCAAACATGTTTATGACATGCATGTGACAAAAAGGGGATTACACTGAACATGTTGTTACAAAGCCTATTTTATTAATGTAACAATTATCCATGTAATGAAGTGTTCTTAATTTTAATGTAAGTAAGGCTTTTTCTGCCACATTTTTTGAATAGTTGCATAGTATTCTGTTACATTTAACCAGTCTCCTACTGTAGGATCATTTAAGACGCTTTCATATTTTACTTTATAAACACTGCTAAAACAAACACCTTTATTTTTTTAAAAATCACACAGCTAAGTAGTATGAAGTCTTTGGCGTATGACATTACCAACAGTGGGTATAGTAATTTTAGCTTTAAAAAGTCTTTAGCTGTTATACAAGTAGGAAATAACATCTTTATGATTTAGAAAATGTTTTAGGAATTATAAAAACAAATACTACCAATCTTTGTAACTACTGATTATCTGGTTACATTTTTCTAAAAATCTACTTTTTAATTTCCAAAAATGTTGATTTTTCTTACCTTTTATTGGAGATATTTCTACCTCATCAACTGGTACCAGCTGAATGGTGAAAGTCCTGTCCTCCTCCAACATGGCGTCTTGAAGTGTGTACAACACAATGGTCTTCTGGGACTCAGTCTACATCAAATGAGGAGGAATAACACATTTTCCAGATTGACCAAAGTTAAGTTTCAAATGTTCTCATTAGCAGAATACCATTTATGTTCATAAGCATTTTTTAAAGTGTGTCCTTTCTGTGCCCTAGAATTATCAGTTTCTGCTAGAGAGAATTACTACGTAAAAATTAGCTCTGAGCATAAGTCCGATTAAGGTTTGTAATAGGAAAAAGGGGGGAAATGTTAACACAACTTTTAAATTTCCTGAAAGTTTTCAACCATTGAAAGTTCGATCACTTAGAATTAAATGGTCACAGCATGATGTAAATAGATGAACGTCATAGGTTTAATACTTATAAAGGTTATCTTTCTACTACCCATTTTTACTCCTTGCCCTCTATCCACTCCTGCTTCCTTCCCATTCCCTCCATAGGTATTGGTCTCAAGCATTTTCACTATTATTCCTTCCCTCTCTTGGCTTAAACTTAGCTCAGTAATTTCTTGGAACATGTGCTAAGTTTTCAGGGTAGGCTGGAAGAGAAAGAATAAGGAAAAGCAAATATATAGAAGACAACCAGCTTAATACTTCGAGACATAACAGTGACAGAAATCACTTTTATCTTTACTGCCTCCTCCGTATGCTGATTAAAAAAACTCAAATTTGTCCTATGCATCACTGATTAATTTTCTACAGTTTGAATTCTGTTTATTGCTTCTTATGTACATCTTAGTTCCGCAACTGCGGAACTAAATCTCTTCTTTGAGATTTTTATTATTAAAAGCGTTATTCTAATCTCTTCACTCAAGCTGTCCTCTCTTCATAAGAGTCCTTTTTTTATATTTTACAGTAACTTTACTTCTTAAAAATTTTATAAGAGCTGCTAGGAAAATGTATACTTCCTGCCTCAGACCTTATTAAATGCACTAATGGAAAATCGATAATTCCTGGGATGCAATTAATCACTCCCATCCCTTTTACTCTTTGCACATTGTCAATTAGCAGCTCTGAACTATGTGCTTAGCTACAAAGCAATTTGTTAGAATGGAGACATAGGTACGTCAGTAGCTGAGTATACAAGAACAATAAAGCTATTATGCAGAGGTACATGGAACACACCAGGTTGGTAAGCAAAGAACAAGATGGAGAGGGTCAAGTCCAGGGTGACCCATAAACTCACCTCTCCTGATGCAGTACTCTGAACAAGAATGGCCTTATTCCCTGGGGTAAAGATCAGACTATTTTCTATTTGGGTACGGATATCCTGCTCAACACCAGAAAATCTTTCTAATATCTGGGAATTAGATCTAGTAACTGGGAAATAACTGCTCATTATTACTATGGAAAATCTTTAAAGAAATTTCAAAGTAATTTCTAAATTCTTCTCATGACAAGTGAGAAGTTATAGAGGTTTAGGGCATGCAGCAGAGATGTTTCTTGAGCCATCGTTTATCAGAACCTAAGAAATGAGTGGATGAAATATCTGTGCCATCTGGCTTGAGATCTTTAATTCCATTAGAGTAACCAACACCTCAAAAATGGTGGCAGAGGGCTTCCCTGATGGCGCAGTGGTTGAGAATCCGCCTGCCGATGCAGGAGACACGGGTTCGTGACCTGGTCCGGGAAGATCCCACATGCCGCGGAGCAACTAAGCCCGTGAGCCATGGCCGCTAGGCCTGCGTGTCTGGAGCCTGTGCTCCGCAACAGGAGAGGCCACAACAGTGAGAGGCCCGCATACCGAAAGAAAAAAAAAAAAAAAAAAAAAAAAAAAAGGTGGCAGAATGTCTACGTGGTAAATGGATTGCCAGAGGGCATCACTGATTAATTTATTCATCACCTATTAGAAAACTGAATGAAAAAAAATTATTTGCTTTTGTGTTGTTTGGTGTTGAAAGCTCTGATAAAAGGTCAATAGACTCAAAAAAAACATAGACTGACCATGTTTCATTGGGATCATCTTAACTTTACATGTTTGGTCATATTTCTTTTAGAAAACCACCTTGGGGACCTTCTACTCTATTTAATTTTTTAAATTCTATTTCGTTTATTGAAATTCATCTGCTTAGACTTTCTATATCTACTATTTACCTATTAGAGCCAATTTTATATAGATGTTTACATTCCTTTGTCTAGATATGTACAAAGTAATCTCAAAATTTCATACTTTCTCTTTTGATGGTTCTTTCTTGATTGTTCTTATTTCGTGAGGCTATTTTTTGTTGCTTTTTTAAAAACTTATTCATCAGTTCTACTGTTTTTCTGCTTTTTAACTAATTTCCTTTTGCTTTCGTTTTTACTAATTTAGGAAAGATTTATGCAAACATGAAAGCAAAAACCATAAAAGATTGATAAATCTGGACTCTCCAGTTTCTTCTCTTTGGTCTATTTGTCTATCCCAGAGCCAATATCATACTATCACATTTACCTGTGCTACATATTATCTTAAGTTTAGTTAGGGAGGGGCACCCTCCATTCTTCTTTGTGAGTTTCTGAGACTATTCTTGGTCTTTTGCATTTCCATATGGATTTAAGAATCAGCCTGTCAATTCTCTTCCACCTCTCCATCCCTCCTTCCAGGAAAAGAGTTCAGAGTTTGATAGATAAATGCTCCTTGGTTCTGGTTACACTGCATTCACAGTGAAACTCTGTGCTCAGATTAACTGGGAGGAAGGTACAGCCAGGAGTCCCTCTGAGAGGCTCTGTGTTCCACATTTCAGAGCCTGAAGTTCTGTGGGTAAGACTCCACCACTGGATCATTTTAAGCAGGGAGTGGCATAATGAGATCTTCCTTATAGAAAAATAACCCTACTCAGTGGCACGGATACTGGACAGAAAAGGGAAAAGACTTGGAGTGGGAATATCAGTTAAAGGACCATCCAAGGAAAGATGATGGAGGCACGGACTGTCACAGCCATGACAGAGTAGGAGGAACAGAAAGGGTATGTAAAAGGGAAAACTGACTACACTCAGCTGTCAAATATATGCAAGAGTTACAGAATGGGGAGAGATGGGGATGACACCCAGATGTCCGGCTCAGTTGACTGGTTTTGCCCTCAGTCAGGGAGGGATGTAGGTAGTGTCTGAATTAAATTTAAGACATCTTGGGGTGGGGTGTGTGTGTGTGTCTGTGATTTTTCTCCATGGTGCATATGATTTCAAAAAAGTCAGAAAATCAAACAAAGAAAAATTAGAAAAAAACTACAGGAGTCCTGATGACGATTATACCTCATCAAAATGAAGTGTCCCATTCAAAGGACTGAGATCATCTTTAGCCATCTCATCTATGGTCCACTGAAGTCGGATGGCTCCTTTTCCTCCTGGGGACCGGACAACTGTCAATGTCACATATGAATCAGGGTCATCAGACAAAACGGATTCATCAACCATTACCTGAAAAAAAAGAAAATCCAGTAAGGTTAAAAAAAAAAAGAGACAGCGAAAAGCAGCAGGAAGGACAAACAGAATCTCATTTCTCTTCTCAATGACTGCAAGTTTTGAATTTAGAACTCTAATCACAGCATGTTACAATCATGTGGCAGAAAAAAAATGTTTCACCAAATCCCATTCCCTTTTTGCCCTGGACAATCAGCTACTTGGCATTTCCTAGCCCCTTCTGCAATTAGGTGGAGCTTGTGACTGAATTCTGGTCAAAAGAATACAGGCAGAAGTGAAGTATGCTAATCATAGTCTGGCCATCAACTTCCCACACAATCTTCCACATTCCCTCTTTCTCCATTTGCTGGATGACTAGAGGAGGACAGAGTCACAGATGGAGAGACACTGGTGCCTGAGATGCCAGTTGGAAAAGAGGGGTCCATAAGACCCCAACTAGGAACAGTGATGTAAGACTTTTGCATAAAGAAGAAATAAACTCTTATGATATTAAGGAACTGGGGTTCTTTTTATGGCAGTCAGGCTCCCCACGTAATACAGACCTAATATGAATTACAATTATTGACTCTGTGAAGCAAAGTCCAAACTGAGCCTATACTATGCACTTGTTGTGTAAATACAAAAATATAACACGATGCTTTCCATTTTCAAGAAAGACACTTAACAAGTGTATAATTCAATATTCTTGGGGTTTTTTTTCATGAGATTTTGCATTGGTGCCAAGAGTAGGGATTTGGATCCAACTGATATTTGTTGATATTTGTTGAGCTTCTATTATGTGTCAGTTCTTGCACATACTTTATCTTATTTAAGCCTCACAAAAACTCTAAGAAAGCTGAGGAGCACAGATATGTATTATCCATGTATATATATCCATGTATATATTCTCCATGTATATAAAGGAGCCTAAATCCCAGGCTCCTTTTCTCCAAACATTTCTCCATGTATTTGGAGAAAAGGAGCCTGGGATTTAGTTCAGATGTTTTGACTCCACACACAGTGCTGCACTCCTCAGACACCAGAAATATCAAGTAAGAAAAAAGCAAAGTGAGAAAGAAAAAAAATCCATTATAAACAAACTGCGTATATAAGTCCTTTTCATTTCCATAGATAATAATATTCTAGTTTCAGTTTCACAAGCATATTTCCAGGAGTCTCTGCGATTCTCAGTGCTTTGGTATACTCAGCACATTTCCGTGTGAGAAGCTTATTAATTTTGACAGATTAATACCAATAATCCTTTCTCAGTGTTCTTCAGTTCTGAATATAATCTGTCTCACCAAATAATGCTACCAGAATGTTCACTATGCACACAATATTGTGTATCTTAGATACAGGTTAAAAGATAAACTCCAAGTTATTAAGAGCTATTGGCTATAAGAAAGATAGGACACAAGGAAAGTAGCCACAAAGGGCTGAGCCATAAGCTACTACTAATATTATCAACAATTAAAACAGCAATTGACACCTATTGAGGGTAAAGCCCAATTATATGTGCTTTACATGTATCAACTCACTCCTCACAACAAGGGTTTGGGTACCTTAAATCTTACTTTTAGACTATAAGACAAGTTGGAAATCTGAGGCTATTACAATAAGACAGTAGTTCCCAGATCAAAGATGCACTAAAGTTATTGCAGTAAGGTTTACGACAGCAGTTAAGATAAAACGAATAAACAGAAATTATTTATGAATAGTAGCATAACTCCTTCATTTTCTCAAAAGGTGAGAGAAACCTGTAAATATACCATCCAATGGCTAAGTCCAAAAGTGTGACAAAGTTAAAAGCAAAAACATTATAACATTTCATCAGTTGGAGGTTGGACTACTTAAACCCTGAACCTTTTCTCTAACCTCAGAAGGTAATAGAGAATACATTTTTAGTACATTTAATACATTTATAAAAATAAATTACATACTTGTATATATTAAAATATTTCTCTGCATATATGCAAAGAAGGCCTGGATGGAAATATAACAAAATACTAATGATATCTATCTTACAGCAATAATATTATGGGTACTTTTACTCTTTTCTTTATACATCTTGTATTTTCCAGACTTTTTAGGTTGCCTAGAAAACATTCACAGCTACTCTTTTATGATTCTATCACTCTTTACAAACACTTATTTCTGCTCATTCCTTTCTCAAGGAAGAAAAAGAGTCTCAAATAGGCTACAGCAGTAGAAGGGTTCTGTTCCTTTTATAGTTTCCATTTTCTTATGAAGTTGAAATTTCAATGATCAAATAATTAGGCAATTATTAGGCTTTATCTAAATTTTGGAGCATCTAGGAAGCCCAGCCCTGATAGGCAAGTTGCAGGTCTAGCCTTGCATCCACTGAACAGTAAAGACAATAGACATTAGACAATTTGCTACTATTTAAAATGATCTATGGTGAATTACTGATTACCTATAAGTGATTAAGAAAAGGGAATGGTGACAAAGGAGCCAGAAAAGTTGCTATGTCTATCAAAATTATCTAAATATTTATATGATTGTTTCATCTTGAAATTTCCTTTGAAAGGTAAGTCATAATGATGATGATATAATCATTATGTCATAATAATTATGATATAGTTTATAGCACCTCATTGTATAGTTAAGGTAGAGAGATAATTTTGTACTAGCCAAAGCTTTTTTTTCTCTCTCAGGGGTTGAACCAATAATAATTAGGCTCACTCCTGCAGGTCTTAGAAGTAGGCAGCCAATGAGAAGTAAGAGGGGAGAGAGAGAAGAAAGACAGAGAAACACAGGAGCTGGGGTGACTGTAGTGTTTTTTTCAATATAAATCAAGATAGAGGGCCTGAAAGGTGGGAAATATAAATCCCTCCTCAGCTAAATCCATTCCTGGGGTGTAAAACCGGAGCACGACAGAATCCTGCCTTGTAACCAGTATGGCAGTCTGGTAGCAGAGCTGGTATAGAACAGAATGTATAGACAAAAAGTACCTCGAAGTCTATTACACTCCTTTGTAACTGCCTGATGTTAAGAGCTCTCACTACTATCAAACTGTGTGCACAGGTTAGCAGATTGGCCCCAAATTCAATAGCCAACTCAAAAGAGCCTTGAGAAAAGAACTGTAAGTAGAGTAATGCAGAGGTTTTTTTTTTTTAAAAAAAGAAAAAGACCTTTCTACTATATATTACATGAAAAATTAGCCTAGGGGAAGGCACCCCCCTTCCTGATATATTTCACTTACAGTCTTTTCTTCAAATCCAAACACTCCAAATGGAGAATCATTCTGTGGAATAACAACAGTTACCACAACATCTTCTCCAAGTCTGCCACCTCCAGCCACCCTGATTAAGGAAATATTAAATATCTCCATGAGTTCAAATTCAGCATCATCAATTATGGTGATTTCTATCACTGCGATAACCTATAAAAGAAAAGAAGGAAAGAAGGAAAAGAGGGAGGGAGAGAAGGAAAAAGGGAGGGAGAGAGGCAGAGAGGGTAAAATGTAATAGAAATTTTTTATCGCATATATTTTAACTTTTTAGTTGAAACTCAGAAATATAGTACCAAAGAAAAAAGCAGGAATTTTTGCCTGTGGTGTTCATAATACTATTTTAAAGTCAGGGAATTCCCTAACCACAGCAGTGGTTAGGACTCTGCGCTCCAACTACCGAGGGCCTGGGTTCAATCCTTGGTCAGGGAACCAAGATCCCAGAAGCCGTGCAGTGCAGCCAAAAATTTTCTATAAAAATTTAAAAATTAAAAAAAAATAGTCATATATTTATAGTATTTCAAAGTCAAAACTTTTCAGTCTATTGTTTCCAAGATAAAGGAAATTATATATGTAATAAAATATAGGATAATATATAGATTCAAAAAAACAATGAAGGCTTACTCTTGAAGAAAAATATCTAAAATGTCATGCAGGCTCTAATAACCATTGCACAAACATAAATTTTAGTATACTTAGCATTAATACGACCTGATATAAAATGGTACCATATAAATTATTACTGTCTTCTGTAACTAGAATAAATCCCTTTGGTTTCAAATTACTGTTCTTGTAATGTAGGGAAAAAGGCAGGAAGAAAACCCAAATTTCATGTTTTTAGAACTCTGTGATCAAGAGTTCATTCATCTGTCTGGATCTATGTTAAAAGTTTTTATAACTTAAAAATGAGTAAAACTTTGGTCCAGCTTGTGATTTCACTATTAGTCATAAAAATAACCCAGCTGTATGTCCATATTTAAAATATTTTCTGTATCCCAAAGGGAAATGACACAGACATTTAACAAAAAATGAAGTTTTCCTACCTAAATCCACCTTTAAATATAGTAACAGAGAAAAGTGAGAAATCTGGATGTCACATTCAGAGAAAGAGAAACCTGAACAAAATCAAATGCTAAAATATAAGCTTGTCAAAATGTCTGTACCTCAAATCAGTACTGTAGAACACAGAATACTTTCCCTACAGGATGTTAAATTTAAGAATGATGATGATCCTAAGGGTGCTGCTAAGTGATGGGACTTTAACTTCATGAAAAGAATAAAGTCCTGATAATATAAAGTTGGAAGGTTACTTCAATGAAAAATCAATTTATTTGTTTCTACTTTTAACATGAAAATCTGCATTTCCCCTCCTTTTAGTAGGAAATGTTTTAGTCTTAAATTTGTTAAAATCTCATGATTTCAAATATTAACAACAGACCTTCGTGTGTAGGAAAATCTAGATCTGTATGCTTATCTTTTAGCAGTATTTCCTATCTCCCTAACAGCAACTAATAAGTTGATGCACACTGTGCAAATCTGTGCAGGCAAAATCAGACTGCAGGTAAATAGATACTGCTATTTGAAGTTACTAACATTTTCATGGTTGTTCACATGCTCTTCCACTTACTGACTTAAAAATTTATCAAAACACCTTATAGTCTTACATATTGCAAAATGCCCAGTTCACAAGCTTACAATTCTTAAGGAATATTTTGTAATTTTTAAGATTGGTTGGCCCAAATCTACAATACTGTTCTTCAATTTTTTCCAGTTTTAACTACTTTGCTCCTTTTCCATCATTTTAGTGTTTCTTAATTGTAAAAAAATCTTTGGATAATAATAAATTTACATAATAATAAATGTCTTTAGTAATAAATGCATACACTTCTACTGCAAATCCTAAAAAAATTTATATTTATAATAATTAAGAAATAAATAGAATATAAAACCTAAAGTTCATAGGAATAGTCTAGTTCATCAGGCAGTATTTTATACATTCTTAGGTACTTCTAAGCCAGTTATTATCATTTTACAACTTCTATTTAAAATAGAGTAAGATGGGGAATTTCAGAGAGGGTAAGATTCTTGCCTATTTATATTCCTTCCCATGTCCATTAAAAAATTATACATTAACTAACCATATCTCTGTTGGCTTGACATGGAAATTTAGAATTTAATACATTCAGCAATCACTACTGCACATTCATTTGGTGGATGCCTATAAAATGTTTCAAGTACAACCAAAAAATGTTAATATGTCTATAACTAGCATACTTGTCTATCTGCAAATTCAAGAATCCCGTGAGATGGCTTAAAGTCTTCCAGGCCAGCACTGTCCAGTGTTGCTTTCCAATAAACAGTTACTGCCCCAAAGCTTCCAGCCTGCCGGACTACAGGAACTTGAAGAATGTTCAGGGGTGGAGGTACCTCATAGGCAGTTATAACTCCACCAACATCCTTTAAATAAAGAATATAAGTTAAAATGCAAGACAAAAGTAACTCATATAAGTCATCACTTTCTAAACTTATTATTTCTACTATTAGTTCTTATACTTCACTCTTCAAGGTAGAAATCAATAGTTGACTATAAGTATGCATATTCGGTCTACAGAACTTTTACATTTAAATGTAATGTAAATAAACTTGCTTAATCCTTTGTTCTAGCTCAAAGAGAACTAAGAATTAGTCTATAAGAAAAACTTTAAGACGGGTATTTATTAATAGCTACAAGAAAAGTCAATTATTTTTCAGAAAATATACGATACTGGCCAAATCAGCAGGTACAAGCTTTGGTTATTACTATAAATATGTGAAAGTTCTTCTCACTCTGGTAACATGAAACTTAAAAATTCCTCTGGGATCATCATTTTCTTCAATCATTATCTCAACTATTTCCATCCCAGGCCTCCGCACACTTGGCTGTCCTGCAGAGAAGTCAGAGTTCACCAGGTACACCTCAGTGATGTTGACAGTAAACCCTTCCTCCAGCTCGGGAGCATCATCCTGGGGGTAAGGAACAGGGGGAAGGGAGAGAGATGGTGTTTTATTTTTTTTAATATATTTGACTTGCATTGGAAATACAATATTTTTCAGTAAAGAATGACTGTCCACAGGCATGGGCAGCTCTACCACACATATAAAAAAAGATTCCTTTTTATATATTAGTACATCCCCACTGACAACTTCAGAATCTTAGGGGTTATTCAACCTTATCGGTGATGTTTCCATGGAAGCCACTTACTCATGAGCAAGTAAAATATTTTTTTAAAAGTATCTATCCTAGGGCTTCCCTGGTGGCAAAGTGGTTGAGAGTCCGCCTGCCGATGCAGGGGACACGGGTTCGTGCCCCGGTCCGGGAAGATCCCACATGCCGCGGAGCGGCTGGGCCCGTGAGCCATGCCCGCTGAGCCTGCGCGTCCAGAGCCTGTGCTCCGCAACGGGAGAGGCCACAGCAGTGAGAGGCCCGCGTAACCGCAAAAAAAAAAAAAAAAAAAAGTATCTATCTACAATTTTGACCACATCCTACTGAATATGTTTTACATATATAACATCCCCTCAATTTAGGAGAAACTGGTAAATGCTACATACATGTTAAAAAGTGAAAGCTCTGGACTTGTAAATCTAATTATAATCCTATATTTTAATTAACTTTTTAAAAATTGTTACCTTATTTTTCAATAGGTAATAAAAAATTTCAAAAGATAGGAAGAATACTTAGAGAAAAGGAAAGGAAACCTCTGCTCTGCCCCATCCCTTACATCTTTCCAGAATGTCCTCTCCAGAAGCCACTATTACCTAATACCACTAATACCACTATTAATAACACTAATGTTATTATACAGTATTATATTTATTTAATAGGATATGATAATAATTAATATTATATGTAGGACTATAACATGTAAATACACTATTTAATTATATATTAGTGATAATACTATTAACAAATTTCAGTTTCTTGGGCATCACTACAGACGTATATACACATTCTCTTTAGGCGAAGGAGAGAAAGAGCGAGAGCACTAAACCAGATCTAAACCCCATCTGAAGACTAATCTTAATTCAAGTGATTGTATCATGGAATGAAAACATTGTCCTATAAAACCAATACTAAAAATAACCAGATTGACTTGGCTATTTTATTCATTCAATCATTAGTTGAAAACAACTAACAAAGCAACAGAATAGAGGGTCCAACCAGACATAATCAATCCAGATTCAATGCTTCAAAGTTCATTCAAACAATATTCCAGTTCACAAATAAATATAAACAATTAATACACCTGTTATTTTATCTTTCAGTTATTAAATAGTCATTCATTATTAAATATTAGGGTGGACTGGGAGCATTAGAGTACTTGTATCTTTATATTTAAAAAGCACCCTTTTTGGGGCTTCCCTGGTGGCGCAGTGGTTGAGAATCCGCCTGCCGATGCAGGAGACACGGGTTCGTGCCCTGGTCCGGGAAGATCCCACATGCCGTGGAGCAACTAAGCCCGTGAGCCATGGCCACTAGGCCTGCGCGTCCGGAGCCTGTGCTCCGCAATGGGAGAGGCCACAACAGTGAGAGGCCCGCATACCGCAAAAAAAAAAATAAATAAAAAATTAAAAAAAATAAAAAGCACCCTTTTTAAAGATTTTACCTTTAAGAGCATCACATTTTTATCTTCAAGAGTATTTTCCTTTATTTTACATCACATTCATTGCAGCCTTAGACTCACCGGCAAAATGGCAACTTTGACATAAGTTTCTTTTATGTTTTCTTTCATTATTATCATTGTTTCTTGTAGCACATAATCTTCATTCTCAGTGGCTTGATTACTGACGTGCAGTAAGAAATTGGGTTTAGCTACCAACTGAATGGCTATGTCTCCAAGTAGTCCTTTATTTCGAACAATTTGTAACTGAAGAGTGGTGATGTTCTCTGTGAGACAGACATGCCTTAAGTAAGTAAGCGTTTCTATTTGCTGTTGATGCTATTCCAAGCACTTAGGATAGAGTGTTCTGCACTACCCCTTTCAGACAGGTAAAAAAGAGGGGTAAAACAAATACAATGTATACTCCCAAGGAGTATTTAGTGTTTTATCCACCTTGTCTCCAAAGTTGTGCTGAGAATCACCACACGCTGTTAGCATTGTATCCCAGTTCTAAACCCTCACTTCTGGTACTCTAATTCACTCTCCTATGTTGCACATGTCATGCACTTTAACAGAAACTGCTGAAAATGTTAGGAAAGTGCATACCTGCTGGTTGAGCAGAGGGGCTAATTACAAATGCTAGGAAGATTCTTTGAAAATGAAAAATTAAGCACACAGAGTCATCATTTAATAACTAATCATTAGAAGAGCAATTTCGTTCTTACAGTAAAGGTGGCTATCACAAAGCTCAAAGTATTTCTCAGCACGTATTTTGTATTTCATTTCTTAGATTTTTAAAATTTAATTTTCTATATAAATGAAAAAAATGCTTGTCAATTTCCCTACCAGTCTGTGAATTTCTAATGACCAAATACCATGTCTTTGTTTCCAGAACACATAGCACAATTTCTGGTACTTACTAGGTGCTTCAAAAACGATTGTTGAATGGATAAACTAACAGATCATTTTATTTTAAGATTGCTCTTTCTATTCCGATATATACAGATATATAAAGACCTAGATGCAAATTACACATCATTTTTTTCCATCAACTATTTAAATAAAAGGTCCTTGAAAGACGTCCATGTTCCTATCTGAAAATTTTAGAGCCTTCACATATTCTTAATACATATATATTATATATAACCCTTTATTCAAATAAGTCAAATGACCTTTATCTATAAAAATCTATTTATTCTACAGTTGATAAGAATAGTCATTTAGACAAAGATGTCAACACTAAGCTCAAATGAAACAGGAAAAGAGGCACTGATCACTTACGCTTCACAGAAAAAAATATTATTCTAATTACTGCTTTGGATTTAATAATTAACACCTCAAGTACCACATGCATTTCTCTGTGCTGCTCATTGTTTTCTATAACTATTGAAAATCTAGAGCGGAGAAATCTGAGTGAGGAAAGAGAACAGATATATCAAAAACTAAAAAGAGAACGTAAAATAAAAACCAAACACTTCTACTATAAAGATTTACTAAAATATTATTATTTCTATTATGACAGTAATGTCTCAAAAAGTAAAAGTATTTCATATAGCCATATCACTGTGTAATGACATGATCAGAAAATTTAATTAAAAAAGTAAAAAAGGATTGAGTATGACCTGTCAAACTGAAAAATATCATGTAAAAAGAAACTTACATCCCTAGTAAATATTAGAATTAAGTCATCCAATAAAACTTACTAGAACCTGAAAAATATTTAACAAGATTTACCTTTAGGCTCTGCTACTCTAATGAAGAGAGACTCAGCATGCCAGCCCACCAAGCCATAGGGCGAGTCATTGGGCAGAGTGGTTATCACAGACTTGTTTCTTTTCTGATCAATAGTAGCACCTTTAGATGGGTCCTCAACCCCTTCTGTGATAATACGGATGAGTGTTACAATCACAATCTCTGACAACTCTGGTAGGTCATCAGCAAGAACAGTCAGAGTAATTGTAGACAGTGCCTGGCCTTCAGAAAATGAAATCTAAAATTTTAAAGAAAGAAGATTTTATTTATATTCTACTTATCACTGTGCAGTAAGAATATCAAAAGGTTAGATTATCTTTTAATATTGACCATATCTTAAATAATGAGATATTTAAGCAACATAATATGATCCTACAAATCAATCAAATGCCTTTCACATGAGAAGTAGAAGATTGTTAGGAAAAACAAAAAGTAAACCACTACTAAAACTTAGCTAATAAAACAGGTAGCCAAACTGTCCTATCCTGAAACCTACCTTCTTAATAAAATATTGAGTACATACTCTTTCTGGAAATTTAAGTCCTGGATACCATATATAAAAATCTAAAATCATTAAAGAAGGTGGCATATAGTTTAAACATTTTTCTCTACAAAACTTTTGCTAGGAGTGCTACATCCCTCACCTAAACTCTGAATAGATGTATTATTTAACAATGAATCAATCAAAATAGAAATAGAGAGAGACAGATAGGCAGAGATACAAATCAGAGTCTCTCTCTCGTCCTGGGTCTCCACTGTCTGAAGAGTCAAACCTAAATTTGCTAAAAGCATCTGAAGTCCTTTCTGATAGGGCTTCTGTCTGCTTCTTGAATGT
This sequence comes from Kogia breviceps, assembly GCF_026419965.1. NCBI lineage: Eukaryota > Metazoa > Chordata > Mammalia > Artiodactyla > Physeteridae > Kogia > Kogia breviceps. Next base: position 72,413,266 of record NC_081313.1, on the reverse strand, counting down.
TATTTCCCTTTTTTCCCCATTTCAGACTTTATTCTCTAGTAATAGGGATACATATATTTACAACAATTCAAACTAGCATTACAGGTCTATTTTGCTGACACTCATCTCTCTACCTAGAGAAGGCACTTCAGGATGAAAACTCAAGAGCTTTATTAATAAAATCAGGAGTCAGAAAACTACTGCCCTTTGGTCAAATCCATTTTTTATAAATTAAGCTTTATTGGAAAACAGAAAAGGTCATTTGATAACATACTGTCTATTGCTGCCCTTGTGCTACAAGGGCAAAGCTGATAGCTGGGAAAGAGAACATATAGCCCTCAATGTCTAAAATATTTACTATCTGGCCCTTTACAGAACTTATTGATCTTTGGATAAGATAATTCTCTTCCAAAATATAGTCCAGGGCTTCCCTGGTGGCGCAGTGGTTAAGAATCTGCCTGCCAATGCAGGGGACACGGGTTTGAGCCCTGGTCTGGGAAGATCCCACATGCCACGGAGCCACTAAGCCCGTGTGCCACAACTACTGATCCTGCGCTCTAGAGCCCGTGAGCCACAACTACTGAGTCTGTGCGCCATAACTACTGAAGTCCACGCACCTAGAGCCCATGCTCCGCAACAAGAGGAGCCACCACAATGAGAAGCCCGCACACTGCAACGAAGAGTAGCCCCCGGGGCTTCCCTGGTGGCGCAGTGGTTGAGAATCCGCCTGCCGATACAGGGGACACGGGTTCGTGCCCCGGTCCGGGAAGATCCCACATGCCGCCGAGCGGCTGGGTCCGTGAGCCATGGCCGCTGAGCCTGCGCGTCCGGAGCCTGCGCTCCGCAACGGGAGAGGCCACAACAGTGAGAGGCCCGCGTATCACAAAAAAAAAAAAAAAAAAAAAGAGTAGCCCCTGCTCACCACAACTAGAGAAAGCCCGTGCACAGCAACAAATACCCAACACAGCCAAAAATAAATAAAACAAAATAAATACATAAATTTTTAACAAATACAGTCCCTACCTAAGATACTATTGTGTATTTAAATTAGAAATAATTTTAATCATGCTTATATAAGAAATATTAATTGGGGAAACATTATAATTCAGAACACACAGAACCTGAGAGATACAACTTACAGTTTTGGTAGCTTGAATAAAGTAAATATTCACTGCAATAAAATCTGCCATAATATTCTTCACCCCAGGTTTTGCCTCAACCAAAAGGTGACCAGAGGTCAAGGACAGCTAAAACAGGATGCAACATTATATCCCCTCACCCCAACTGGAAACAACTCCAAAGGACAAGCTCAGCTCCAAAAATCCCTCATAAACTTAACCTCAGGGACAACTGTCTGTGGATCAAATTCTCCCTCTGCACATGATTGCCTTCCTCACTTCGTTATACATGCTCTTCCCAATGAACTTTTGGCCCACAACTCTCAATCTCAGAGTCTATTTATAGGAAACTCAACCTACATCACTGAGCAACTCTGGTCTACTTTTCCATACTTCCGGTTATTTCCCTGGACGTGTTCCCTATTTACTGCTTCTATTCTACCCAAATCTCGAAACCACATTTCCAGCCCCAGCTGGATTAGTTTTATCTTTCTGACAGTGTAATGCATCCATAATTTGGCCAACCAGTGTATTGAATCTCAAAAGGGATGATGTTTTTACAGATAATTTTGGTATTATAGGGAAAAAAGAAGAATCACAACAATAAAACTAACCTTAACTTGTATCCCTCTCTATGGTGATTAGGAGGAATCCAATGCTGACATGGTCAAACTCAAACACTTCACCCACAAGATAGGGTTTGGTCCCATGCATCAACAGTAACCATAATTTAAAAGTGACTCTCCTATAATTTTGTAAATTACATACCACTCCTGAGGTAGGAAATATATCACTAATACTTCTGTCAGCTTCCCATGCTACAGTTATACGACCGTATGTTCCTTTTAAGCGTTCAACGTTCAAGGTTACTAGGCTATCTTGCTCCATTTCCTCCACCTGTTTATATAACGAATTCTGAAAAATACACAGGAAGTCATAAGGGGTCATTTGAAATCATCTAAGCAGATTTTTAGGTCATGCTATTATGCATTTGCAAACTTCACAGTACTAAGCAACGTGACATATTATGTAAAAAACAATATTTAAAAAATATAGGATGACCATGATTTTACTCTAAAACATGCATGTCTGAATAAGTAAAAGACTAAATTAAAGTAAATGAAAAGGTTAATTTTTATAGGATTTTTTTTCCAGGTTCTATATTTTTCAAATTTTCTTCAATAAACATATTATTTTTATACTCAGAAAGCATACACATTTTTAAAAGGAGTATACATAGCATGTAAATAGCTTATACAACAGAAGTGTCATAGAGAGAGTCAGGAGAACAGAGAAATCTTCTTCTTCCCCTATGTTAAGTCCTGGCAATCCCTCTAGGTCTTTGTTTCCTGTTTGTGAAATAAGTGTTTGGTCTATGTGGTCCTCAAGGACCCATCCAAATGTAATGACATCATGAGAAGCAGTGAGCTCTTTCTGATCATTTACAAAAGTCTCTTATCCTTAAATTCATATCCTCTGAAACGTTTCTATAGGCTGTGATGTTTCCATGGATGATGTTTCATTCTTAGCTCATGGTCTTTTCAACTGCTTTTCCTGCCAGAATGATCCTTTTCCCTCATGTTAGAATATCTTACTCTCTTCTCACCTATACTTCTGAGCCTCTTTCCTTTGTTCCAAACTGATTTCTGCCTCTGTGTGACTATAACATTCTTTGCCCAAGGCCTGCGACTTCTCTTGCCAAGCCATTTAATGAACGCTTCCTCAAAATTAATACTCCAAAAAAATCTCTTCTTACAATCACCTTTGTTTCTCCATAGGCAATACAGCAAGAACACAGAGTATAAAGATTTTTTTAAATCTTTCCAGTAAGATTGTTCTCGTCTTTTTACTTACTTTTACTTAATCTAAAAAAAGACTCCCCCATTAATTTCTTAAATGAAATTTTAAAATTTCATTTACGTTTATGTAAGTGTCCAGTTAGAACGCTAATTTGAGTAGATATCCAATCCTATAGTGTTTTACACAGCATTTTAACACATTGTTACAGATGTTACATAGTAGTAAAATCTTGCTCAAGGCAATCACACATTCCTACAGAAAATGCTTTGATTTTAAAATATGCATATAATTTGTTCACAAAAGACAATGCCTTTAAAAAAAGAAAGAAAGAAAATGCTTTTTAAAAAGAGAAGCCTCTCTCAGGTTTTATGCCATCTGTTAACAAGGATTAGTAAAATGAGGATTAATACAGCCAGAAGATATTCAAGAAATTCTCAACATCTACTAAGTCTCATCTTGGAACCAGGCTGTCCAGACATGAGAGGCCTGTATTGAGGAATTTTCCTGAACGGATTGAAGAAACCTAGATCAGACCACGGTGACTTCGTGTCTCTAGAACAACTGTTGAAACAGGCTTCATAAAGCGCGATCTATGCTTAAATAGTTGACGAACAGAATGTACTTCCCATCTGCAGCACAGCATCCGGTGAGAAGATGAAGCTGAGCTGCAGAGCATTTGGCTTCTGCCCCAGGAGCCCCAGCTCTGGCCTCCATAGTTGTATGAGATCCTGAGAAGGCCCCGTGAGTATTCTGTTTCCTCCCCTGCATAACTGCATAATGACAGGCTCACGGGAAGCACCTACAGAGTGCCAGGCACTTGCCTGGTTCAGGGAAAGCTGCGAGGAAAGCAGTATGCCAGCTCTCATACTCTTTAATTCTAGTAAAAAGAAACTGGCTATAGACAAATCAGGCCATTGTAAGTGCCATAACGAAGATTAAGTTGTAATAAAGAATGAAGGTGGGAGTCACAACTTTCAGCAAGAAAAGGCCTTTCTGTAAGATGGCATTTCAGCAGTGAGGAAACAAGTCATGTTAATACCTGGTGGGGAAAGAAGTTGTCTTCCTTCTTTCTAACCCTACCCGTGCAGCTCACATCTTAGAGCTACTCTGTCCTACACAGCAGCTCCTGGCCACACGTGGCTACTGAGCACTTGAAATGTGACTAGTCTTTAAGTGTAAAAATGCATACTGGATTTGAAAACAAAATATGGGGAAAAAACAATGTGAAATATTTCATAAGTAATTTTATATTGATTACATGTTGAAACAGTAATATTTCAAATACGCTGGGTTAAATGAAATATAACATGAAAACTGACTTCACCTGTTTCTTTTTACTTTTTTAATGGGGCTTCTAGAAAACTCAGAATTACCCAGGGGCTCATATTATATTTCTATTGGGAAGAGGTGCCTCAGAGGAAGCTGACTTGCCTTTGGCTCCAGAGATGGGACAGAGCGGTTAACAGGGTAACCCTATGATCCTTGCAAGGAATTGACTCAGGGTATTAGTAAGTCCAATCTTATCCCCCCAAACTGCTCCTCTTACAGTGGTTGTGTCTTGGTGAAAGGCACATTCCTGCTCCCCATAGCTCTATCATTTGCTGCTGAATTACTGCAATAGCCTCCTAGTCTATTTCTGTCCTTGCCCACTTACAATCTAGTCTCAATACTATGAACAGAATGTCCTTTAAAAGTGCAAGCTGGGGCTTCCCTGGTGGCGCAGTGGTTGAGAGTCTGCCTGCTGATGCAGGGGATACGGGTTCGTGCCCCGGCCCGGGAGGATCCCACATGCCACGGAGCGGCTGGGCCCGTGAGCCATGGCCGCTGAGCCTGCGCGCGTCCGGAGCCTGTGCTCCGCAAAGGGAGAGGCCACAACAGTGAGAGGCCCGCGTACAGCAAAAAAAAAAAAAAAAAGTGCAAGCTGGATCAAATTTCTCTTTTACCCCAATCAGGTGGGGTAAAAGGCCACTGTTGTGGCCTCTCCCGTTGCGGAGCACAGGCTCCGGACGCGCAGGCCCAGCGGCCATGGCTCACGGGCCCAGCCGCTCCGCGGCACGTGGGGTCCTCCCGGACCGGGGCACGAACCCGTGTCCCCTGCATCGGCAGGCGGACTCCCAACCACTGCGCCACCAGGGAAGCCCCTCTCTCTTTCTCTTAATACACAGAAGTAACAAAGGCGTAAAAGGACAGTAATATATTTGTAGGTGATGTGCGTGACAAGACACAGTGTATAGTGTATATTTGGAATCTGCTTCACCATTACCCTCTGGAAACAAGGGTAAGAGCAGAGCCAAACTCCTGGACCAAGGCCAACTGGTAACATTTCAAATTCAATCTTAAGAAAGGAATCAGTACCAAAAAAAGTTTAAGACAAGTTGACTCAAGGGTCCATTGTGCAAGTCTGTAAATTTCAATCATCAGTAGAATTCACCTTATAATGCAGAGTTGGGGATGAAGCAGGGAAAGGAAAAGAAGAGAGGTTTAAGACACTCAAAGTATGATTCACTGAGTGCTGATAGCAGCTAATAAATAAATACAACGAATAAATCATTTGACGTCTAAGTGTGGAATCTTTACCTGAGCAAATCCAACAACTCCATAGGCATCATCATTAGACAGGATAGTTATTTTTACATAACCATTAATACCAATCTCTGCTCCTCCTTTGGGATTTTTAAGCTGAACTCTGAAGTATTCATCTTCCTCTGGAACTGTATCATCAAGGATATTTACTGCTATTATAGCTTCTTTGTCTCCAGGCTCAAATATCAATTCACCTGAACTAGCATAAGAAGTATATATAAAATAAGTCAACTACAACAAATTAAAGACATATAAATGGTAGATTAATCATAAGATTCTCATAATACTGATTACTATTAAAAGTTTGCAGAAATCACATTTCATAAGTAAAATTTTAATCCAAAATTTTCATATATCACTAATTAACTTGGTAGAATATATATCAAAAATATGAATAATAACCAAACTTCTGACTTATTAATAGTTCTTATACTTTGTATATTCTTCCATCACTAGATAAAGACTTAGAAGTTAGGTACCATATAAAATTATGGTGAGACAAAGACATTCAGCATAAAATGTTGAACCTACCTAGGAATGAAGTCAGACTGGCTCGAGACATAGGCCAGTTCATATGTGTGTGAGTGGACGGCTCCCGCAAGAGCAATTAAATGCTTGCTTGAATTGAGAGACTTTACTGTAACAGAGGCTGCATCATAAGCAGATGGTGCTTCCAGAATAAAAGAGAATTGATTCAGCTCTGAATTCCAGCAGTAAAGAGCAGACACAGTTTGGCCAACAAGAAGTATGTGTACTAGAGGAAGGAAAGAAAAGGCAGCGAGAATAAAAAGTGAATGTCACCTCACCAGCTCCCCACAGCAAAACCCTCCCACCTCTCTAAGTTCCATTTTGATTGCTGCAGTAACTAAATATGATTCAATTTCTGAAATAACTAGATATAAATAATAATTTTTAAATACTGTGGAAGGTACAAGTCAGCCTGACAGTGTACCCACAATCCACTTAATAAAAAACAAAAAACAATCACTGGATGATAAAACCCAAATGAATTTTGAACTCTTTTGTATTCATCTTAATATTTATTTATTGGATAGCATGGTAGGATATTTTTAAAGTGAAAAAGACTCATAATCCCACCACTAAATGTTTCATTTTTATATTTTCCTTTCCAGTCACCATTCATATGAATTCATAATCGACACAGTCTAAATACAAAAAATCTTAGTGAAAAAGCTTAATGCTATATTTATAGTATACATTTTATACATATATATAGCTTTATATTTTGCTATATAGCCTTTAATATACAGATACTAATCTACAGAGTTGATCTTTAAAATATATTTAATTATTCTTCTACATTGGATGTTTATTGTTATATTCTATTTAACTTGTGAATATTAATTAGAGACAGCATTCATCATTTTATTTATTTCCACCTGATAAATTCTTAAAGGTGTCCAAAGGATATTAACAAATTTATGATCTTAGAGTATATTCTGCCAATGCTTTCTGAAATGTTAGTAGGAAAGCATGCTCTTAATAGTTCAAAGCAATGGCATATATTTATATCTGCAGAAATTAGGAGGGGAGGGGGGCTTACTACTCTGTGTATACCATTAAGCAATCTTCAGACTTAAAACTGGGAAGAAGAGTAGGAAATCATGGAGAAACATACAAATTCCAGTACTTGAAAAAACACATTGGAATCTGAAGATATCAAATAAGTTTTACTGGGCATTAAAATAACATGTAGAACCAGAAACCATGAGTCTCTTCTAAAATTTTAGCCAATAGGTTGAATTGGAAAATCCCATATCCTTACTCTTAAATATCAAAAACTATTGACAATGTTTATTTATGGTAATTAATTTAAGTACTATTTCAGTTTACTAAATATTACATAATAAAGATCAAAAAAGATTGTTATTAATAAACTTTCATTTTAAAACTGATAAAACATTTTTCATAAAGTTTTATAAAGTTATACACATTCAGTAAAGAGCAAACTCCTCAGATGAATCACATCTCTCAAGTTTAAGTGATTCTATAGTCTAACCAAAATCATAAACTAAAGTGTTCTGAACATCACTGATTATTTATCTTAACCCTTAGAGATATACCCTATTCAATTCCTCGCAATCTGATTAGAATGACAAGGCAGCAAATAGATAATCAGACATTCAGAGCAGGACATGTAGGGGCTCAAATCTACATATATGTATGCAGAGAGTACTTTCTCAGAAAACAGACATTCATATTTGTTCAAGATAATATTAGACAAAGAATTTATAAGGGGGAAAAAAAGAACTCCCTAAATCTCTATCTACTCTGGGGAACAGGATTTTTAACTAGTACTGATTAAAGAATTCTCTTCCATACAGCAAAACTATTTAAAAAAAAATCCCAAAGGAAGGAAACTGGATAATATTATTTAAAAAGTGAGTGTAGGGCTTCCCTGGTGGCACAGTGGTTGAGAGTACGCCTGCCGATGCAGGGGACACGGGTTCATGCCCCGGTCCGGGAAGATCCCATATGCTACGGAGTGGCTGGGCCCGTGAGCCATGGCCGCTGAGCCTGCGCGTCCGGAGCCTGTGCTCCGCAACGGGAGCACGAACAAACAAACAAAAAAAAAAGTGAGTGTAGACAAAGAAAAGTTCCATGACTAAATGCAAGAGCAAGCATTCCTAACATTTAGAGATCTGGGAATATAAAAGGGAACCAGTACGAGACAGAGCAGCCAGAGAGGGCTGCATGAGAAGCAGTGTCCTCAAGAGAGTGCTAAGTTCCAGAGCACTGAGATGAAGGGAAGATTCTGACAAACGTCTGAGATACAATACACAAGGCATTACGGAAGGGGAGTTGGGGGAGGTGTGAGTTGAGCATCTGGTCTGGAAATTAGGCTCATATGGTCTAGAGCATGCATAGACCACATGGGGAAGAGAGTCTCTTTATCCCCAGGGGGCCTGGTCTTCTTAGGATGATTAAACAGGGATGAAGAGAGTGATGAATTAATACAAATAATCTCCAAAGGCCATGATTTCCAAAGGTAATCCTTTTGATGAAACTGACTGTGCTCAGGGACTAGAGAGGGAGGGGTGAATTTTTCCAGCAGCATACAGAGTTTTGAGGATTACACGAGATAAAGTAAAGGACTAGAATAGAACCTTGGACATAATAAACATTCAGCATATGTTAGCTAGCTATAGATTTCCATCTTTCCTGACTCCTTTATCATATATTCTCTTTCAAAAGTGGAATTCAGCAAAACTTGGTTCAAGGTCCCCTTCTCTCATACACACTGCAGTCTCTTTCTAGACAATTTCACCTCTGTCTGCAGTAAAATGACCCTCCGTACATATAAAATGTGTAGCTGCGGCCTAGGTTTCTCTTCTAAGCTCCAACCAGTAACACTTATTGGTATCTAAATATCAAGACTCAAAGGCATTTCAAATTATCCCAACAAAACTCATTATCTCTGCCCCCAAAAGCCTGGTTTCCTCCCAGTGATCACCATAATAGTTAAGGGACTACCACTCATCCATTAGTTGCAGAAATCAGGGCTCATCCTTGATATTCACTCTCTCACCTACCCCCATATGCAATCTATCATCAACTCCCAGGATTTTACTTGCGGGACAGCTTCTGAATTAATCTGCTTCTCTGATTTTGCACCTGTATCACCTACCACTTTCCAACCCCTGCTGCTCTTTTTGCCTAGAGGCTGCCTAATGCTCAAATCTTTGCCTCCTTAACTCCTACTCACCCTATAGTTCACAATTAAATGTTTCTTCCTTCAGAAAGCCTTCTGGGCATCCCTTAGACCAGGTCATTCATCTCCTCTCCATTTCGTGTTATGCAAGTCCTTTATTCTTTCATAGCAGTTATCTGTTTGCACCTAAAAACTTACTTGTGTGATTATATATAATGGTCTTCTTCCCTTTTAGATGTTAAACTTCTTCAGGGCAAGGACTATACCTGATTTTGCTTACCCTTGTTTCCTTGGAGTCTACCACTGTGCTGGGCACATAACTGGCACTAAGAAATATCTATTAAATAATGAAGGAGAAAAGGGAGAAGGGGAAGCTAGGTTTCTATGTCTTTGCAGTCTGTCATATTCATTCTTCCTCTGCCATTTAAGGAATTCAGTCACTACCCAATAATCTCTGTCAAGCCATTAAGCAGAATAAATATGTAATCCTCACAATCATGGCTCTAATCTAATACATTTAATAAAATATTTGACACATTCAAAATAAGAAAGTCCTTGAATATTATTTAATGCATAATTTCAGCTTTCAGGGGATCTATAATAAGCCATTCTAAATAATTACCTATAATCTTTTCATACTTCTACATCCTCAAGTCACAGAAACAAAAGAAATAAAGGGAACAAGCCTTTGGCAGAATTTTTCACAAATTCTTTTAGAAAGAGTGCCTATTCTATTTTTTTAAGCCTTTAAAGAGAATTCTGTAACTTCAATTAATGGCCCATTCAGGCAGCACTCTTCATCCTTAAAAACATTCTTTAAGCAACTATTTTGAATCATAATAAGTGACTCAAGTAGATGTAGTTAGACCACTTGAAAACTTGAGGTATAAGGAAAGCAAAAATGATAAAGGCACAAAATTAAAGGACAAGTAAACAAAAACTAAACAAATACATGATGAAGGATACATAATTTATTCAGAAAATCAATTGTTGAGTGAATGATAAGAAAGTCACAGAGTTGGAAATCACAGGGTAACATCACAGATTTATATGGCCTGTCAGAGGCTGACAATGTAAAGGTAAGTTATTTAAGAAGAGGATGAGCAGAGCAGAGACAGACACAGGACTGTCAGCAGAGTAAACCTGGGTTGAGGCTGGAAAATGATGTAAGAGTCCAGAGCGAGGGGAGCATGTGGCATGGACATCCGGGAGGATGCAGGACTGAGGAGGGGGGAGTATGACACATGGAAGCAAAGTACAATGAGACAAACAATCTACTATGAAAAATGAGGTAAATAACCTCTGAGTCCTGGTCAGCAGTTGAGGTGACTGAAGGTGACAGTGCCTAAAGTTTATAACACCTGATAGAGAAAGCAGCAGTGCGGCGCCTAAGAGGAAAACCCAAGAATAGATTCCTGTATTTGTGCGAAATCCTCTACTCTTCTCAACAGCATTTCCTCTGTAGATTTTTAACTTTTGTGAATTGAACTACCCCCATGCATCAACATGTCCTCTTACTAATGTCCTCTTGATTTCAGTCCCTCACCTCTAACCACCCACAAAGCCTTCTCCATTACTCTTGCCCAGACAGCTGCAAACTGCACCCAGCATGTTCTACACACTGAAGCTAGGTGGAGTTGAAAAACACGCCTTGGATCATCACCTGCCTTTGAAATGCCTTCAAGGGTTTCTCTACCTCAGTAATGCTCAGAGTGAGTCCAAGGACCCTTAAGAGTCCTTGAGACACTCCAAGAGGTTCTGTGAGGTCAAAACGATTTCCCTAATAATACTAAGATGCTGTTTGTGTACTTCACTCTCATTCTCTCATGAGTGCACAGTGGGATCTTCCAGAGGCCAGATGACTGATATTATTGAAAAAGGCTGAATTACAGATTCAAACATGAGAATCTAACTATTAAACCAGACATTAAAGAGATTTGCAAAAACAAAAAAGCAACGAAAATCCTTCTTACAAAAGGTTTTGTTTTTAAAATTAAAACATATGGGGGCTTCCCTGGTGGCACAGTTGTTAAGAATCCGCCTGCCAATGCAGGGAACACGGGTTCGAGCCCTGGTCCAGGAAGATCCCACATGCCACGGAGCCACTAAGCACATGCACCACAACTACTGATCCTGCGCTCTAGAGCCCACAAGCCACAACTACTGAGCCCACGTGCCACAACTACTGAAGTCCGCACACCTAGAGCCTGTGCCCCACAGCAAGAGAAGCCACCGCAATGAGAAGCCTGCGCACTGCAACGAAGAGTAGCCCCCGCTCACCGCAACTAGAGAAAGTCCGTGCACAGCAACAAAGACCCAATGCAACCAAAAATAAATAAATAATTTTTTAAAAAAAAATGCCCTTACCTATTCCTGAAGCTGGTGTAAAGGAGTGGATCTTATTAACAGTAGCAAAATCCAGGGATTGAAAATATCTGAAAGAAGACTGTCCTCCCTCCCAGATGAAAATTTCAACTGAATTCTGATCACCTACAATAACAGAATAAAAGGCAAACCTGAAGGCAAAAGTTACAGAAAAAAATGACAAAATTACACAATAAAACTATAATAAAAATATTAAACTTAATTAAAGAAACAAATTTAGGACATTTCTCAGAATTCATTCAATTAAACAAAAATACAATTTAGTAGGAAACATTTTAAAAGTCTTCTTGCATTTACCACATGAAGTATACATTGATACATGGTTTAGCCATTAATCATGATCTGATATCAAAAAAGAATAGTAACAAATGTTTTATTTTGCAGGAATGTAGAAATTTTACCTATGAAAGTCCTACTAAGCAGAAAAAAGCATATTTGTATTCAGAGAACATTTTTAAATAGTCTCATCGAAAGTTGCTTGGCACTATTTATTACCACTGAAGATTATCCATGGCATCCCAAGTATAGCCATATAAAAAGTTACCTGTTTGTACCTTGGGTGTAAAAATCTTCATAATTCTTTCTACTTTACCCACCCATCCCCAATTTTATTTTAATATCTTTAAAGTAGTGGTTAGGAACACCCACAGGTATGGATGTAACACTTAAAATGTTTTTCTTTTTTCCCAAAATCCATCTGTTAGCTGACAATCAATACTTAGATCCATCAAGAAACATACTGTGGATTAGCTAAAAAGTTATTACAAGAGCATTTTCATATGAATATAAAATGAATGGAAGATAATTTCGATAACAACTATGTATGCATTGCAAACACTAGTAAATCGTCTTACCTGGAAAGACAGTTTTGGCAAAAATTAAGTAAATATCATCTCCCGAAGTCAAGGCTTCCACTTGTGTTGTTCCACTGATGGGAACGTCTTGAAAGTTAATAAACTCATTTCCAGACCACCTGAGTAAAGGGGAGTTTGACCTGGCATTAGCCTGAGAAATGGCTAAGAACATAGCACCTCCTCTGGTGAATGAGGCCATGCTCAGCACACCTCGGACAGGGAGTGTCTGATGCAACACAAAGCTTCCTCCGTTCCATCTGAAGACCTGCAGGGAATGTTCAAACACAAAACACTCATGACTAGGAATTCAGCACTTGTGAGAATTTAGCCAATATCACATGTTTACTCTCCTAGACCCCTTAATTTAGTCAGGAAGATACTTTCATAAATGAGAAAATATCAAAACTGATCCACTCTCATTGCTCTCTCCCTCTTTTTTATCTGTGTGCGTATGTGTGTGTGCCTGAGTACACACACACAGAATGAAAGAGAAGTTATCTGAAAATAAATCAATTTCAAATATACATCTGGGCAGGGGTGGGTGACAGCAAGAGAAGGGGAAGCCAAAAATAGGAGAACATTTATTTAAATATGAAAAATTCAGAGAGAGATAAGAAACTTTCTAATGCTGTATTATCATTACCCACTGCTCAAGCAATAGAATATAAAGAAAAAGACCTAAACTTTTTAGTCCTGAAGGTGGCACTGCATACAAGGTTTCAGGTGAGTGTTCATGTATTTTAAACTGAAAGAAAACCCTGAATCTACCTGATTTCTTATGCCATCTGGTCAATTTCACAAAGAATTATATTTATTCAGTAAAAACTGGGAATCTTATATAAGCCAAGCATTATGCAAGAAGTTAGGGACAGAAACACTTCTTCCTTTATGGATCTTATTGACTACTAGGGAAAGGCAAACAATAAATACATCAATCATTAAATAAATGTATGACTACTAAACTGAGACAAGTACTCAACAATTAGGAAGGTATGATAGAGAATTATGAATGTCCTAGGAAATAAAATTAGAAAGAATGACATGACGAAGTTTCTAAGGAAGAAAAAGTTTGTCATAACCTGAATGAAGACTGGTGCAGCTGGAATGCAGTTGACAGCACTGGGGGAATGAAGATAATACTGGAGAGGTACGATCACGAGGCACCTTTTGTTAAAGTGCCCATATAATTTAACACAGGGATGCTTTAGAGTGAAAGAGACAATCTTAATCATTGTACGACAACAGGCACAACCCAGCACTGCACTGGGCAAATAAGAACATATGGTTATCCTATTTATAGCCCATATTAAATAATTTAGAAGTTATTCCAAACATAATTGGAAATCATTGAATAATTTTAAAATGAGGAGCAACGTGAATTAATATTTTTAAAAGACTACTCCAGCTACTTGAAACATGGATCTGAGGAGATCAGAGAAGTTTGGAGACCAGCTAGAAGACTATTCTACTAGTACGGTGAGAAGTGATGGGGACCTGGATTAGGGAAAAAGAAGCAGAGGTGGAAAGAAACATCTGTACTCAAAATAGTATCAGGAGATATAATCAAAAACACTTAATAATAAATTAGATGGGAATGAATAATCAGCAGTAATCAAGAAAGATATGGACTTCCCTGGTGGCGCAGAGGTTAAGAATCCTCCTGCCAATACAGGGGACACGGGTTCGATCCCTAGTCCAGAAGTTCCCACATGCTGCAGAGCAACTAAGCCCGTGCGCCGCAACTACTGAGCCTGTGCCCTACAGCCCGTGAGCCACAACTACTGAGCGCGCTTGCTGCAACTACTGAAGCCTGCACGCCCATAGCCCATGCTCCACGACAAGAGAAGCCAGTGCAATGAGAAGCCTGTGCACCGCAACAAAGAGTAGCCCCAGCTCACCTCAACTAGAGAAAGTCCACATGCAGCAACAAAGACCCAATGCAGCCAAAAATAAATAAATAAATATTTTTTTAAAAAGATACAACCCAGCACTCTATCTTGAGCAACTGCATTTATGAGGTTATTATTTCCCGAGATGAAAGCAAACACTTGAAACAAGTTTCATAGAGAAAATCTACAGTTTAGTTTGAGATATGTTAAATCTTAGATACTGAGAATATATTTAAGTGTACATGCCAACAGGCAGTTAGACACGAAATCTAGAATACACAGGAAAGGCTACTGATAAATTTGGAAGACAGTCTATAGTTGCTATTTAAAGCCATAGGATTGATAAAAGTACTCAGAGTGAAGAGAAAGAAAAAAGAAATGTGAACCAAAACTGAACCTGAAAAACTTCAAGATATCTAAGTTCAGAAAAGGGAGAAGGAAGTGGCATTGGAGATAGAGGAGACACAGAAAGACAGAATGAAAATCTGTGTGGTAGTTCAAAAATCAAGAGAAGAGATGGTTTAAATTTGAGGATGAGGCGACTGTCAAGTGCAGATGGGAAGGAACGCAAAATAATGACAGAAAAAAAACCCACTGTATTTGCAACCCAGGTGTCACTGGTGACCATGAACAAGTTTGCAAAGCAAGTAGATAATTCTTTCAGGGTATCGATATAGAGGGGAGAAAAGAAATGAAGCAGGAAGTAAAGGGGGTTAAGATCAGAAGAGAAATCACTTTTTAAGCTTGGAAATCCTGCAGTTATGCTGACTGTAATAATCCTACAGAGAGAGAGATGCTAGTTACGCTGGCACTAGAGGGAATAACTGACCCTTATGAAGGCAAGAGAGGAGCCTATGTGAGGCGCCTGTCTTTTATAGAAGAAACACTTCTGCCATTGTAACAGGAGGCAGAAATAAGCCTGGTTTTCAAGACAGTTTCTGAATTTGGTGTTGGGAAGATGAGTAATCCCCTTTCTGGTAGCCTTCATTTCAACAAAGTCATGAGCTGAAAATGAAGAGATGAGAAGCAGTTATGGGAATCTGAGGAATGACGAAAATTATCAAATAAATATTAAGACACTGTGATATAGTTTACTAGACAAATACGGGATTTCTGGAGTGATGTTCTGTGTCCATCTGGCAATGTTAATCATGAATTTTCAGTGATACCATCTATCCAGTTGTGTGATTTTTCTCCATGTTTTCCAATGCAATTAAATTCTAATTAAATGTTCATGCTTATTATTACACTTGCTCTGGTTCTTGAAGACAATATTCAAAACTCTTTCATTTAAAAATTAACTATGACTAATCAATATCTATATTCTTTTTATTACTTTACCATAATCAAATTATGGTTTTCTTTTATACTAAACCTACAGACTATATCTTTGATGTGCTTCAATTATGGTATTAAAAAAATTCATTTTAAAAGAATCAAACCTGAGTTAATTCAGAATCATCACTTTGACTTGCAACAATTACATAATCTTGACTGTCTGAAGTAAAATATCTTACTTGAGAACTTTCTGAAATAGTGATTGTTTGTACCTGCAAGGAAGACAGAACAGTGAGAATAAAAATTTAAAGGAAAATTTAACTAAGAAAAACTCTGAATTACAGTAATAGTCTGAGTAAATATTTGAAGTTCAAAACTTGAAAAATCATTCTGATCCCTAGGTATGCATATCCAGATGTCATTTCTAGAAAGACCAAAATATCCCTGGATTAAGACACCTTGCTAAAATGTGTATCAATTTGCCAAAAACCCCTTATCACATTAACATAGAACATACACTATCTTCTATTTAGAAGATATCTATCTTCTATCTTCTCAATCTCACGAATCAGATTTTTCTTTTAAATAAAGCAATCTACAAAAAAAGTGAAGTGTTTTTTTACCAGGAATAATTTGAATCCAGATGTGAATGTATACACACTGTTAACAGAAGACTTTTCTTCATTTCTTTCTTCATGAGTAATCACAAAGTAAGGGGAAAGACCCATACTAAAGGCCTCACAAGTTTTAGGATTTTCTATATGTAAATCCTAGGAAACAAGGAATAACAGTAATTCATAGGGCATCCAAAATCTATATGTACATTATAGTTTGTGTACCATAAAATAAGTGATGTTTACCTCAAGTGGAACAAAAATCCCTTGCCATCGGTAAAGAGTAGAAGACAATTTTCTTAACATTATACCATATACTGAATCTTCCAAAGTAAAGAAACACCAGCCAGAAGCCGATGCATCCAAAAAACTTTGAAATATAGAAAACTTAACATCCATTCCCCCTGAAAAACATAAATCGTGATTTGCTTGTGTAAAATCCCCTCCAAACTTTATCTATTCTGTTTATTGTTTAAATAGTGAAACTAGTGAGTTTGTAACTAGAAGTGAAAATGCTCCCATGGTAAGTGTATATGTACAAGAAAGACAGAGAAGAGACAAACTAGAGAACTTCAAAATAGATAGTAACTAAAAATATCAACACCCAAAGACAAGAAAAATTGTTAATACTGTGCTCTAAACCCACAAAGACTTTTCCAGGGTATATTTATAAATAAATACTGAGTTTATACTTTAAAAGGAAATATATTCAGTATGATTTTTATCAGCTTTCATAAAGA
Organism: Kogia breviceps; assembly: GCF_026419965.1. Classification (NCBI taxonomy): domain Eukaryota; kingdom Metazoa; phylum Chordata; class Mammalia; order Artiodactyla; family Physeteridae; genus Kogia; species Kogia breviceps. The sequence goes on along the minus strand of NC_081313.1, from coordinate 72,396,353 downwards.
TGATGAAAATATAACAGAGAAATTTAGAAATAATAAACTCCTTTTATGGAAACATGCTACATGATAGGTTTTTAAAACTTACACTATTAATTTGAAACTATCCCCATCCAATGATTTCTAACTTTACATGTTGTATATTTTAAGAAGGCCAAAGCAGATTCACCTACTACAAGTAGCTATCGAGTTTTATCAGCCTGCTATAACAGGTACATGTCCTAAAATTCTGTGCTACAATTAAACAAAGACAGAAACAAAAAATTCCTGCTTAATGAAGAATACCTTTAAAATACCTTGTGTGTTCTATTATCATGACAGTTTCCCATAGAAAGTTAGTTCTTTTTAAACTTTAGTTAATGGTGTGAACATGATGCACCAAGAACAAATGTCAAAGTTGAAACCTAGGCTCCTTGTAAATAATTGATCATTTTTATATTACCGGTTGATGAAGGCATAATGTCAGTGCCTTTTATGTACTATCCATTGGTGATATCCTTTCCTAGAAATCCAATATTTTAGATTCCTGCTTTGCCACCTTTTAAAGGCACACTATAGCTTTTGCATTAAGAGTCTGAATGTTTTGCACTGAAGTCGACCACATGGTCAAATCCTCCCCTACAGTAATTCCGGAAGATGGTGAATGAAGAATAAACAATGCCTGCTGACATTTAAGAACCTCCAATACATACTCACACAAGCACTTCCACAAAACACATGCAGAGCCCAAACTATAACGAGATAACTCTGAATTAGAAACCATACTCTTTCTTTTTTGGATCCCATCTCTTCCTGGCTTCCAGGACATTGTCCCACTATTAATTATCCCTTCTCTTCTAAATATTCAGTCCTTCTCTACTTACCAGGCCTTTTCCATCAGCATTTACACATGCTTAGGTCTCTTCAAACTAAACAAATAAATAAAAACCCTGACTCCTACACCCCATCACTACTCTTACTAGATCCTACCCTTCTCGGCCAAACTTCTTGAACTAGTTGTACATATTTGAGGCCTGCATTCTCTCACTTCCACTCAAAATGTTATTCAGTCCACATCCCTCTATACAAATAACTCTTGTGATTTTATGTCTTCTACATTGCTAATGACGATGAGTATTTTTTCAGTTCTCATCTTACTGGACTTCTCACCAGCAACTGACACGATTTACCACTCCTTTCTTAAAATGCTCTTTCACTGCTGCCTGCAATCCTGCATTCCCCTGGGTTTCTCACCAGGTCTCTGAAGTCCCCTTCTCCTCTCCCTAGTCATTCAATTTGACTCAGTCTGAGTCCTCTTCCCTTCTCTATCTTCATCCTCGCTTTCCAGGTTTTTATGTCAACTTCCATGACTTTAAAGACAATATGCATGCTAAAGGTTCCCAAATTTATCTCTCCAGCAGAGATCTTCTCTTGAGTCTAGAGAAATTTCTTCTAAAAAGTTAACTCAAATGCAAATATTTCACTCCCCTCACCAAAGTAACACCTTGTTTCCATTAGGCACTCCCTTTCTTACTGAAAGGCATGAATCTCCATCCAACTACACAAACTAGAAACGTAAGAGTCATCTCAGGTACCTTCTTCACATCCAGTCCATCACCCAGTCCAAGCTACCATCATCTGTTGCCCTTTTGTTTGTCTCCCTTCATCTTCTAATTTCTCCTGTGCCTACCCATTCTTTACCTGGCACCAAGAATGATACCTTCAAAATGCAAATGTGATCAGACCACCCCACATCTATACATGGGAACCCTCCCTCATGCCTAGACCACTCAGAGACTTTCCATAACCCTAAGATAAAGACTAATGTATGTGATATATTCTTCAGGTTCTTCAATGATCTAGTCTTATCTAGCTCTCCAAACTCAGCACTCCCTCTTATTTCTAAACCCAGTGCCCACTCTTCAGTTCTTCTCTTATACGCTCTAGACTTCTGCCTTGATAGCTTCCCGCTTTCTCTTCTATGTTCCTCCAACTCAAGTCTTTGCATAATCCCTACTCATCATTAAGTCTTAGTTCAAACAATGATTCCCCTCGGAAGCATTCCCTTATGTTCTCACAACACTTAGAACTTCACCTTTAAAACATTTATTATAGCTCAAACTACACATTGATTTTTACTTATTTATTTCTGTCTCCCCCTAAATTCTAAGTTCCATGAGTTCAGTACCATGCCTGTCACAGGATAGGCACTCAATAAATATCTGTGAATGCAGTAAAAGAATTAGATATCTGTTCTCCATTTTCAACAGATCTGTAAGATACAATTCATGGGGGAAAATGTAAATCTTATACATGCAATCTTTCTTGGTTATAGAATTTTGTTTTTATAAGAAACTAAACGTACTCATGCCAAAGGCTGTTTCAGAAATTGTCTCCCACTCCACACTCACAGCTAAATCAATGCCATTAGTACGTGACACATTTAAATATACAGTCCTGTTGGCTTCTTCAGTGTCTATAGAGGTGGCTCTAAAAGAAACAAACAGTTGCAGAAAGCAGAAAAAGCATGTAATTTCTACATGTTAAATACCTATATCACATTGCTAGTATATACTTAATACGCTTTTAAATTTACGCAAGTCAAGGTGACATCCATCCACAAATTTTATACAGGAGGAAGGCTAGACTCTAGAGCTCAAAAATATTCATTTATGAAGACATTTAAAAAGCACTATTATGTGATATTATGATAGTAAGAAAATACTGAGGGTCAGTAACTTCACACTACATATTCTAAAATAAATAAAGTTTTATCATTCTTAAGTTTCTTCTCCATAAACTAAAAACATTTTACAGAAAAAAAATGAATCAGAAAATTCTTGACATATTAATAAAACTAGATCTATTAAAATATTTCTAAGATATAAAAAAACACAAATATTTGTCAGTTTCCAGAGGGAATTTTTAGACTACAATCATGTTAATATATGTTTGAAGAGTCATTCATTTGGTTTGAGCAGCTAAATATTAAGTTAAACTATTTCTTGCTGTTTATTATTACTGAAAACACAAAATAGTTCTTTTACCTGAAAGTGTAGATTCTGAGAAAATAAGAATTCTAATGACACCATTGTACAGCACATGATTAGGTTTTTGATGCTCCCTGTTATGAGAGTGCATATGGCCTCTCTCGATCTATCTGCTAGAGCTCATTTTAAAAGTCCCCATTAAGAGAGTCAGAGATCAATTTTCTTCTGCACTTTCTTTACATCAAAAGTTATTTCCTACTTAGCTTCAGCAGTGACAATTTCCTTACGAATAAATTATACCTATTTGCAACTGCAGAGATACTGAATAGCCCCAAAGGGGCCTGGTTTTGCAAAACTGTTATCAGGGTTTGAACCTGGGCCCCCAGTCTAGCACCTCCAGTCGGATTAAACAAGGTACAGACAAAATGCTCATCCATCTCTGGTTCAGTGTCCAATATGGCTGATATGTGTAGGGCCTGAAAACACAATCAAAAGATAAAGTTACTAGAATTCAGCAACACACATACAGAGTAATTTGCTAAACATTTATGACAACAAAATAGTATTTTTGGAAAACAGTACCTCTTTTTTATTTTAATACTGATCCTTATAAAGTAATAGTTACAACTGTTTCAAGTTACAACTTTCATCAACACTGTGACACAGTCTAACTGAAATGTCTAAAAATAAAATTGATGGCATTTGAAAACATCACTGAGATTAAAAAATTAAATTTAGATCTTCATTTTTGCTACTTCTTTATCCTGCCCTGGCTACATAAATGCATTAAGTCTCTTTCTAGCCTAGAATTCACTCTTAAAAAGTAGTTATAGCCACAGCAGGCACAAATCAGAAACAACCCACCTGTTTATCAACAGACGAATGGATAAACAAAAAGTGGTCTATTTAATAAAATGCTACTGAGCAATAAAAAAAGAACCAACTACTCATGTGTGCAACCAAAAATGATGTTGACCAAAAGAAGTCAGACACAAAAAGAATACATACTGTATGGTTCTATTTATAAGAAGTTCAAGAATTAGCAAATGAGTCTTCAGTGACAGAAACCAGAAAGCACTTTCCTCTGGGGAGTGTAAGGGACAAGAAGGAAACTTCTGTGTGATGGTTTGTTTAATGTTTAATATACTAATCCAAGAGGTTGTTACACTGGTGTATACATATTTTTAAAGTCACTGAGCCATACGTTTAAGATTTTTATATTTTACTGTTTATACCTCAGAATAAAAACATGTGGAGAAACAGATAATTATGTGGGTGAGAGAAAAATCGATTTAATCCAATTTGCTCTAAAATTTAATTTCCCTAATGAACCGAAAGGTCTTTAAACGCAGTTTGAAAAAGAGTCTTTTAAGGAAAAAAACACAATAGAAATATAATAAATTTAAAATATACAAAAAATTAAATGAAATAAAATTTAAAACATTTTTAAAAAGAAAGGCATGTGAATGTAAAAAAATAGCAAATTCATAAAATACTTCAAATTTGAATTCTTTTTATATATATATCAAGATGTAAGTGTCCTTGAATAAATCAATTAAAGGTTCTAAATTTCCAGAAACATGAAAAACTTAGACACGCAAATGAATATGAATTCAAAAACGTACTGAAGTTTATACAAACTGATCATAAATAAAATTAATAATTAGGTGGACTGTTTTCAGGGCTTCCCTGGTAGCGCAGTGGTTGGGAGTCCACCTGCCAATGCAGGGGACACGGGTTCGGGCCCCAGTCCGGGAGGATCCCACATGCCGCGGAGCGGCTGGGCCCATGAGCCATGGTCGCTGAGCCTGCGCGTCCAGAGCCTGTGCTCCGCAACAGGAGAGGCCACAACAGTGAGAGGCCCGCGTACCGTAAAAAAAAAAAAAAAAAAAAAAAAAAATTAGGTGGACTATTTTTAGATGAAATAGTTTAAAGTACATTATTTTAGAATTATACTTTATATAGTTGGCTTAAAAAATATCTTAAGCTAATACAATTAGTTATTTTAAACTTAAACTGTGTCTTAAAAATAAAATTTAGTAGCAGGAACAGAAAATTACTAATATACAGAAATAGATGTTTCAGAAGGTAAACTTCTGCAAGTATAGTTCACATTTATGATTAATCCCAAATCCAGCATTTTTCCCCCAATAAGCTATTCCTGTTTACATAGGATACCTGCTTCTCAAATAAGCAGTCTGAAGGAAGCAGTTGTTATTTTGTTTAATGAAAATGTGGCAAAAGAATGACTGGCTATGGCTTAATGACTGCAATGAATGGCTTGGAGTTTCTTTTAGTTTATGATTTATAGACAATATAAAGTGAAGTATGCCATTTAAATATACTTAACATTTAAAGCAGCAATATGCATATTTTCTTTATTATTTGCACATTCCACTACTCTATTAATGGAACAAATTTCTCCGGTTGCACTCTATGTAGACAATACAGCACTAGGGCACTTTCATGTGGTAATCTAATCACGTCTTTACCTATCACCTAAGCTGGATTATTTTTTTTCTTTCTAGGATCTAGGGTGTTCCTCCAAGAGAAAATGATTTTGTAACTATTAATCATTCATTCTCAGTAAAGGTTCATCCTGTACCTTGAAACGAACACCTTCTTCTAAAACAATATAGCCTTGGAAAGGAGTCAGATCTTTCGACTCCATTGAAGAATTCACTTCTGTCACAATGAACTGAACTGTCACAGTTCCAAACAGTCCCTGTGCAGGTTCCCGAACAATGTACAACACTGCCACACTCTCATGGATGTAGAGAGCTGTCGGTTCTCGTAGGAAAAAGTGCTCACTGTTGTTAAATGCTAGAACTCCAGGGCCATCATCATTAGCAAGGACAGTGATTAAGGCTGTCAAATAAAAATATTAAAACAATAAATGAAAATAGAATGGGTTTTAAGTAATGAGAAGCATGTGCATGTTTCATTGTAAACCAGGACAACTCTTTTCTAGATCATCTAAAAAACAAGAGAAACTTTAAAAGGCATCTAATGAAATTCCACATTCACTCATGATATAAATAAAAACACTAACAACAAACAAACAAACAAAAAACACTCAGTAATCCTGAAATAAAAGACAGCTTCCTCAACCTGATGAAGTGATATGTCTCAGAAGCCAATAGAAAGTATTAAACTTAATGTTGAAACATTAGAAGGATTCCCACTAAAAACAGAACAAGACAATGACTCCTGTCATCACTGCTACTATTCAGCATCATCCTGGAGCTAACAGGCCGGTAACAGGCATAAAAGCAATGGAAAGGAAGAGCCAACACTCGATTTTCTAGACATCATGATTGTCTTCTTAGAAAATGTAAGAGAAAAAAATTATTAGAACTATTTTAAGAGTTTAAAATATAAGGTGAATAACCTTCAGAAATCAAGAGCTTTCTATTTTCTACCACCACTACTACTAATGTTAATAATAATAATAGCCAAAACAACAACTAATACTACTGAGAACTTACAAATTGCTTAACCTATATTATTAACTCATTTAATTCTCACAATAACCCTATGGGGTTGACTATATTACCATTCTCATTTTAAGAACTGATGATTGAAGCACAGACAGGCAATCTGTGGAAGTTCACAAGTTAGGATGTGGCAGTATCGGTACTCAAAGCTAGGAAGTCTGCTTCGGAGCATGCATTCAAAGAGATTACTGTAATACCTCTATATATCAGGTATAACCATTTAAAAATATAATAAAAACAGATCTCGTTCATAATAGCAACAATACCTAGCAATCAAAGTAAAAAAGTGAGACCTACATGAAAAAAATTGTAAAATGCTAATGTGTGACTATGGCAGATGGTGTCAGTGCATCACCCATAGCCTATGGCTCACTCAGGAGTGAAGAGGTGAAAAGGAACTGTGTATAAGAAATCATCAATTACCTATTATATTTTCCCCAAGCTCCAGTCCAGGAGAAGGATTTGTTAAAATCACCTGAAATGCTTCATCTCCTTCTGGAATGTCATCATCAAGAATCATGATGTCAACATGTTTATACCTTTCTCCATTAGCAAAATGAAGAATCTGGTCAAAAAAGTAAAAGTAGCAGTATTATATTTAAATACACTTTGAGTTTTTTAAAAATGTTTGGAACTAAATACAATATACTTTTGAATGTGAACTAACCTATTTACAGGATTTTTCCCTTACTTTTTCATGATCTCTTTTTATTTAAATTGACAATATTAAGTTTAAAAAGTAGAAGTTGTGGAGGAAGAAAGGAAACATTTGACTAAGCAGTAAAAGGCATGAAGAGACAAGATAAAAAACATTTTCAAACACTAAAGGTGTTTCAGTAAAGTAAAACAAAGAAACGGAAGAGTTAACATTTTCAAGAAGCGTAAGAAACACTATGGGAAGGTCATCTAATGATATAAATTGTTTAACACAATAATGTGTGTTCTCCAGTATCAAATACTGCAATAAGATAGTAAATTAATAAGAAGTGGGTATCAAATATTACAATAAAATAATGAATGAAGTAAAATACAGAAGAATCTTTAAAACAGTACTGAAAGTTTAATTTATACAATTTACCAAAATAGTGAAGAGAGCTATTCCACCATGTGGAAATCTTCTTTCCTAGTTTACTATGGAATATACAGTAGTTTATTATTTCAAGATTAACTTATTTACAGGGCCTAAATCACTATAATTCTCAATGAGTTCACCATTGGGGTAAAGACGTAATCCAGCCCCAGCTGTGCTTCCAAATTCTGGGCATACACAAACAAGGAAACGTGGCCAAGAGTCCCTTTGCTCCTCTGGGCTACCAATGTTAAACTTCTTTGGGTTTCGTTTACTTCAAATCTATAATAAAGAGAATACATTCATTTTTCCTTATAAGCTTTTATTCAGTAAGTAGATAGTAGAGAATCTGAAACTCAGAAAAGGGCTCTTACGCAGCCTGAGGTTTACCTGCTCTGTTGCCACTCAATTATGCCTCGAGCACCATCATTGGCATCAATAATAATTTGTGCAGTCAAGCCCTCTGAATCTGAAAAAGCACAGAAACATACCTTTAAGTAAATGTAAGTAGTTAAAAAGAGAATTAGTTGATATAGAATTTAAAGACCTTTGGTATTATATAATTCCTAATATAGAGGTATTGCCAACATTACTCAAAAGATGTTTAAGAAAATAAGACATAAATACTTATAACATATGAATGAGGAAACTTTTGCTAGCAAGAATCACTGACTTACAGAAATCTAATCAACTGAGAACAGTATAAAATAAGCAACTGAAGTTACGGTTAATTTCTATTATTTTAATCCATTTCAAGAGGAAAGGAAAATGGGGATAGTTGCAAGGAGTAGAAAGAGGAGGGAAAAAAATGGGAAGAGAAAGGCAGGATGTGCTGCAGAGAAAAATACAGGTGTGAAAAAGAGACAGAGAGATACAGGGATACAAACAGAAGTTGAGAAGGTAGGAAAGATGGGGGAAGGTTAGGTGGAATAAAGACTAAGCTTAAAGTAAATTTCTCTTATCCCTTTTTATTCTGTATTCTGTCCACCAAGCTCAGTATGTTACCAATATCCATTATTCAGTCTTGAAATAGTAACTAACCCTGTTACTGTTTTGTTCTGTTCTTTAATATGTTCATCCTTTATCTTTTACATTTCAGAAGGTCCACCTTACTCTCGGATATGTATGACAGCTATCTGGGTGAAGAATGGGTAAGGAAAGTGGAATTCTCTCTGAGTGAAGGGATCAACAATGTTGAAGAAAGAAAGTAAAATCAGGATTTATGCCCATCAAGCTAGAAGTTACAGAGCACAAGCCCAGCCCCACCAATTCCTAGCTGTGTGACTTCGGCATGGTACTTAGCTCATCTCCCCCATCTATAAAATGGGCAAACATAAGGAATAATGGTACTAATATACAAAGCACTTGAAACAGGAGCATTAGAAAGCACTTATCAAAAGTTAACCTATTCAAATTACCTCTGAGTATAAGGAAATATGATGTACTCTGTCAGTTTTCTTAGTGTGAACAATAATTAACTTGTAATAATTGCTTGATGTAAAGAGCCTAGTTGTTGGAATCATATATTTCTTTTGCATAAAAATGGAAACTTTCCAAGTAATAATACAATAATATGTTAAAAACTGATTATTCCCTTTTGCTATTTTCAAAGTTGTCATACTGAGCCTCAGAAGTGAGTGAGGAACTCCCATTCCTCAGGCCCCTGCTCTGGGCCATGCTTCTCCCCCTTTAACTCAGACTAATTTTCCCTCTGCCCAGAGCACCTTATAACTCAGGGGTCCCCAACCCCCAGGCCACAGACTAGTAGCAGTCTGTGGCCTGTTAGAAACCAGGCCACATAGCAGGAGGTGAGCGGCAGGCAGGTAAGCGAGTGAAGCTTCATCTGTATTTACAGCCGCTCCCCGACGCTCGCATTACCGCCTGAGCTCCGCCTCCTGTCAGATCAGCAGTGGCATCAGATTCTCATAGGAACACAAGCCCTACTATAAACTACGCATGAGAGGGATATAGGTTGTGCACTCCTTGTGAGAATCTAATGCCTGATGATCCGAGGTGGAGCTGAGGCAGTGATGCTAGTGCTGGGGAGTGGCTGCAAATACAGATTATCATTAGCAGAGAGGTTTAACTGCACAGAGACCATAATAAATCAATTGCTTGCAGACTCTTATCAAAACCCTATCAGTTAAAGAAGATGTGGCACATATATACAACGGAATATTACTCAGCCATAAAAAGAAACGAAATTGAGTTATTTATAGTGAGGTGGATGGACCTAGAGACTATCATACAGAGTGAAGTAAGTCAGAAAGAGAAAAACAAATACCATATGCTAACATATATATGGAATCTTAAAAAAAAAAAAAGTGGTTCTGAAGAACCTTGGGGCAGGACAGGAATAAAGACGCAGATGTAGAGAATGGACTTCAGGACACGAGGAGGGGGAAGGGTAAGCTGGGACAAAGTAAGAGAGTGACATGGACATATATACACTACCAAATGTAAAATAGCTAGTGGGAAGCAGCCACATAGCACAGGGAGATCAGCTCGGTGCTCTGTGACCACCTAGAGGGGTGGGATAGGGAGGATGGGAGGGAGACACGAGAGGGAGGAGATATGGGAATATATGTATATGTATAGCTGATTCATTGTGTTATAAAGCAGAAACTAACACACCATTGTAAAGCAATTATACTCCAATAAAAGATGTAAAAAAAGGAAAAAACCCCTATCAATGAGTGGCAAGTGAAACAAGCTCAGGGCTTCCACTGATTCTGCATTATGGTGAGTTGTATAATTATTTCATTATATATTACAATGTAATAATAATAGAAATAAAGTGCACAATAAATGTAATACCCTTGAATCATCCCAAAACCATCCCCACTGCCGCCCTGGTCCTTGGAAAAATTATCTTCCACAAAACTGGTCCCTGTTGCCAAAAAGGTTGGGGACTGCTGTTCTAACCAAGGGATGGGGAGCAGGCTATTTCAGGGCAACTCACCACCAACCCCCACTAGACCGTCACACCTAAAACTTGCAGACAAAATTTCCGATATCAAATGTCTAAATCGTAAGCAAGAGTTTGTGTTTTAATAATAGGAATATATCTTTTTAAAGTAATCTATATAAAGTTGTACTAAGGTTCAAGTTTTACCTTTCAGTCTGTAATGAATTAACTGAGTCTTTTCTAAAGCATGAAAAGAAAGAGATAAAAAGTCAAAAAAGAAGCAGAGAACACAGCAAACGAACACCCTACTTAATCTAAGAGACAATAAAAACATCTGTGAGTTTGAAAATAGCAAATTAAATTTTAAAAGGAAAATGACATCGTAAGAACTAATTCTATTTTGAAGATTACAAATTTGGTTATAAAATAACTGTAATGTTTAAAAGGCATCACACAGTTTTTAAATGTCTTTATGCTGTCCAATGTACAAAGCTACAATATATGATGATCTTTAAATTTAAATAAATCTAAAAGCTCACATATTTACACATATAGCTGAGATTAGCAAACTTCACAATGATCACTTCTGATTAAAAATGAAGAAACTTTACTTCGTTTGCAGTGAATAAACAGAAACAAACAAAAAAGCCCATCATACCTAGTCTAGGAGGAAATGAAGTTAAAGGAGCCATGATAAGTTCCACATAAGTTAAATTCACAAGGAAATATTCTTCTAGTTCTGGTACATCGTCCTGCAAAAATTACACCCATTAAATTATCTATAATTATGCTCTCAAATTAATTACCTTGCAAGCTGTTTTTAAAAATTATCTTTTAAATATAAATATATATATTTAAATAGTACACAGAAAACAAAATGTAAACATAGAGTAGAAAAGATTTAAATCAGAAAAAATAAACATGTCTTGGCAATGATTTTTTTGGATTTAACACTAAAAGCAAAAGCAATGAAGGCAAAAATAAACAAGTGGGACTTATCAAACTGAAAAACTTCTGCACAGCAAAAGAAAACATCCACAAAAGAAAAGGCGACCTATGGAATGGGAGAAAATATTTGCAAATCATACATATCCAAAATATATCTAAAAAAGTCATACAACTCAATAGCAAAACAACAAATAATCTGATTTAAAATGAAGAGGGACAGAATAGAAATTTTTCCAAGGAGGAAATTCAAACGGCCGACCTGTACATTAAAAGGTGCTCAACATCACTAATCCTCATAGAAATGCAAGACATCGCCTTACATTTATTAGCATGGCTATTATCAAAAAGCCAAGAGGTAAGTGTTGGTGAGAATGTGGAAAAAGAAGAACCCTTCACACTGTTGGTGGGAATGTAAACTGGTACAGCCACTGTGCAAAATAATATGAAGGTTCCTCAGAAACTTAAAAATAGAACTACCAGCAATCCCACACCTGGGTATTTATCCAAAGGAAATGAAAACAAAATAGTGAAGCAGTATCTGCACTCCCATGTTCACTGCAGCATTATTCACGGCAGCAAAGTTATGGAAAATACCCAAGTGTCCGTCAACCGATGAATGGATAAGATGTGGTATATATATAAAATGGAATATTATTCTGCCACAAGAAAGAAGGAAATCCTTCCATTTTTGACAACACGGATGGACCCTGAGGGCATCATGCTAAGGAAAATAAGCCAGACAGAGGAAGACATACTGCATGGCATAACTTATGTGTGGAATCTAAAAAAAAAGTCATACGTGTAAAAACAGAGCATAGAAAACTGGTTTCCAGTGGCTGGGCTGGGGTTGCAGGGGGAATAGGGAGGGATTGGTAAAAGAGTACAAACTCAGCTATAAGATGAGTAAGGTCTGAGGATCTAAGGTAAAACATGGTGACTATAGTTGACAACACTGTACTGTATAATTCAAATTTGCTGGGACAATAGAACTTAAATGTTCTCACACACAGAAAAGATAATTACATGAGGTGATGGATGTGTTAATTAACTAGGGAATTCTTTAACTAGGGGAATTCTTTCACAATGTAAACATATATCAAATCAACAGAATATACACTTCAAATATCTTATAATTTTATACATTTTTTTAGATTCTACATAAGTTTACCATATAGTACTGGTTAATTATACTTCAGTAAAGCTGAAATTTTTAAAGAAACATAAAATTATTAAACTTATACCTGGTTGTATAGGTTATTAGGTTGAACCACATGAAACTGCTAATATTATATCATTTTTTACCTGGACTAATATAATATGTAAAACAATTATATATACAAACGTAGTATACCTTAAATATAATAAGAGCTAAATATTTTAAATTACCTTAATATCCAATGATTAGAATGAGGAATAGAATAATACTATGGGAAAAATATAGGCTTTGCAATCAGAGACAAATTTCTGTAATTTTAGGTGAGCTACTTAAATTTTATGGCTTCAATTCTGGCATCTTTATAATGAGGGAAGTAACTGCTACATTGGGGATTGTAATAATGATTAAAAATAATGTGTATGGAGTACCTGGCCTAGAGAGAGTCCCTACAAAGTGACAGATATTTGTGATGGTTAATTTTTTTTTTTTTTTTTTTTGCAGTACGCGGGCCTCTCACTATTGTGGTCTCTCCCTTTGCGGAGCACAGGCTCCGGACGCGCAGGCTCAGCGGCCATGGCTCACGGGCCCAGCCGCTCCACGGCATGTGGGATCTTCCCGGACCGGGGCACGAACCCGTGTCCCCTTCATCGGCAGGCGGACTCAACCACGGTGCCACCAGGGAAGCCCTTGTGATGGCTAATTTTAATACAATATTACTATTAATCACTAATAAGGCACTTGCTCAAAACATGAGGATGAGCAAAACCCACATCAGTAGTAACCAGACAGCCAACAATATTGTGACATAGAAACCCAATGTATATATATGAATATATAATATCAGTACATACACCTCTCTCTTCATTGTATTTAATGGAGATATGTTGGCATGTGAAAAAATAAGAAAATGAAGGTCACAGTTTCTATCTTCTGTAATACAGGGACCAATGTGAGTTACAGAATCAGCGATGTAAAAGGGACTGTCCCCCCACCTACCCGCACTGTTCCCCACCTCCATGCAACAACTCTCCCCTATCATGCCCCAGGCTGGCTTATTTCTGTAAATACGGTCTTGCAGTCTCTTAATCTTGTGCTACTCTGAGAACAGAAACGACTGGGGAGAAACAAAAACCTGGGGAGAAAAAAGGAAACTTTGAAACCTTGTGTTCATAAAACAAGACTGTAAACCAGACCTCTGAAGTTGGCTATATATTTTCTGCTTTAAAAACTGACGTATCTAAGGAATAATCCATTTATTTGTATTCAATTACATTAACAGATTATATACTTGGAAGAATACTTACCTTAAAGTTTTATCAAATCTTGTGCTGTATGTCACGTACTGAAATAACACTACTCTTCATCTTACGGCTTTAGAGTTCTCATACTACTATATTAGGTCACAGTGCCACAGTGATCAACAAAATAAGAATTACTGATTTCAGATGGTAGATGGTTTACAGTACTTATAATTTTGTAAAAGTAAAAGGCCTCTGAGAAAATTAAAACTTTAAAAAATAGAACCCCAAAATACATAGCAACTGAAAATTTTTTTTTAAGGCCATATTCATTCTCTCTCTTTCTCCCTTCCCCTACCCCTCCACCCCACACACCACGTCCTACCCTCACCATATGTACTATTTTCATAAACTTCTTGGAAATGAATTTAGGTAGTTGAAACACTAAGTCCCAAAACAACACAAGATTTCCCAACATGAAAAATCATTTAAAACACAATTTCAGTCAGAAATGACTACTTTAAGTTTGACCATAATCACGTTTTATACCATCAGCCTCTAGTGAGTTTCTCACTATCTCTAATTTAACCGGTCCTAACAACTAAGTCGCTGACCTACACAGCTTTGCTGGTCCAATGAATCCTTTGGAGTAATCAAAATGCTCCTTTGGAATCTCTTAGGCCAATGACATCTTAAACAGGACTGACCTAAGGAAATTTTCTTTATCACAAGTTGTTTCTGTGATAAAATATACAACAGACCAGCCTACCTAGACACGAACAGAATCCCCGATGTGATTTAAAAAAAAAAAAAAAGTCACAAAAAGAAATAAGCTGATTTAAAGACACCAGAACATTTAATCAACTTCTACTTTTTATCTGGTTATTCGCGTTTAATACAGTAATAGCAAAATAAGCATTTTACCTCAAGTATAGTAATGTTGATGGCTGCTGCTGTTGCCCCTTCTTCTAAAATCAGAAAGCCAATTACTGGGACAAAGTCAACATTTGGCTCAGCTAGGTTTCCTTCTGTTTGGTTCTTTAGACTCAACATTCCAGGAACTGTGGTATATGTGACATTAATGGCTCCTAATTGAATTGGATGGGAAGGGATTTTAAAATTATTTAAAATTAAAAAATAGTATCTCATTACAAACTTGTTGACTTTCCTAAAAACACGTCCGTAGCTGTATTATTGGCCCCAATTCCTCACCCCTTCCTCTGTTCTTGGCCATTACCATGTAATGGCTCAGTGATGTTGCACTGTGGGCAAGGCATCCCTGCCTACTTCTAGACTTTGTGACTTATTTTGGCTACTAGTGATGGTGTGCTAGTTCTGAGCCTAGACCTTATGAGGTCTGGCGTGTTTTTGCTTGCCTTCTTGTGCCTCTGCTGGTGCCAGGAGAAGAATGAGAGACACATGGAATACAGCCACCCTAGCCAAGCCCAGACTCAGTTAGTGGACCCACAGCTGGCCCATTACCATATGCTGCTGAGAGTTTATGATTGTTTGTGGCACAGCATTCTGTGACACTAGATAAGTTCCTTTAATCTTTCAAAAATAAAAAAGTTATAAAGTCCTGTCCTGAATTAAGAAATATTGTTTTCCTGTTCCTGATTTATTCTAGCAATGGCTTTCATCCACCTTAGTAGAATATTAAAAAAGCACCTGCCTGGAAACTCCATTCATTCTAGAGTAACACAAACCTAGAGATCCAAATTCTCTGTTGATGAAAAGCTGAATTGTCATGTTAGCCTCCTGTAGCAAAACAAATCTTGATGAAAGAGCAAAATTTAACACTCCATGTGGTTCATCACTGGCTTCTACGGTCAGAACAGCTGCATATCCTTGAGCGTCAAGCAGAGCAGTTCCTGCTGGTGGAACTCCTAAGAAAGTCAGGGACCACAAGAAATCTAACAGTGACTTGACCTTAACTTCTAAATACTTAAAATATAACCCAACTTTCTGAAACACATTAAAGTAACCAGAAAGCGGTTACTTTCACTCCTCTAACAAATCTTCAGGGTGACAAACAGAAGTTACCTTTTAGTTTTTTTTTCTTCTTCGATAGCAAATTTTTTTTTTTTTTTTTTTGGCTCGACCTATTATTGCCATTATATGCTATACTGGTCATCTGAATTACAGAAATTGATTAGAAACTGAGGAAAATACCCAGAAAACTTGCCCAAATTAGTAAATCTAATTTATCCATAAAACTGATCCAGAATCCAAATTGGTCAGCTTAGTATAAAATTAATTTCATTGAATTCTACCTTTGGAAATATATTTTATTCCATAGGAAATATTTAGCAAAACTTTTAGAGGTTTTAACTGAATCCATAAAGATAAGTATTTTCATTCTGAACTGATTCTTTTGGATCTAAATGTTATGGGGCAGACAATATTTAAATAACATTTTTTAAATCGCTATGCATCTAACTGTTATATAGAGAGACAGCAACTATTATTATTTTCTGAAAAGAATAATACACCAGAAAAATAATTTAATTAAATTCTGCATTACCTTGTGTCCTGACATCATACAGAATGACCTGGTATACTTCTTTCTCCTCAGGAATATTGTCATCCAACAGATGCACAGATATTGTTTTATTCAATGACCCCTATGTCAAACAGAAAGAAATTCATCCCTCTACTGTCACTGAGCACAAACTATCTCCTGCTTTTACTGGCCTTATAAATTGTGCATCCAACTATATTTTCACTTAAAGTGTTCTGCGGCTTAAAAAATAAATTAAATTAAAAACCATTGATTCATAAGAAAACAGGCTTAAAGTAGATAGGGAACAACTGTGGAAGATTTTGAGTGCTGAGCTCATGAATATAGATCTTATCTAGTGAGCAATGTAGCCCTATTGAAAATTCCAGACAAAGCAATAAGTTGGAGAGATTTCTATGGCAGTGGTTAATGGGAAAAACTGGAGTATAGAAAAGAAGACCAGTGTTGTAGGGAAACCAGTTATTAGAAGTCAAATGTAGTCCTCAAGGCAGAAGGTTATAGGGGTTAGGCTTAATATTGAGGGAGTGGAAATGAAGAGAAAAAAAATTAAACAATTTACCAAACAAGAATTCATATCAAGTGAGCGTGGAGAAGACAAAGAGAAACAATAAAGTAGTGCTAACTTTCTACCCAAGAACTGCTTTCTTATAGTTATTTTCTACCAATCATCTTCTTTCAAACTGTCAGCAAGAGCTTTTAAATGTGACCTCAAAAATACTGTGTGAACAGAAGATAAAAAGACATTTGCTTCTCAGGCTATATTTGCTGTTTCATAGCAGTGAAACATTTAAGTTCCAAGTGCATTGAAATTTCCAAGACAGTGAGGGGTAAGAGAAGAGGGACAAGCAGTACCCATCATCTTCAGAATGACACAGTTGACACCAACAGTGGGAGGGCAAGAAAGCAACAAGAGGGCTTGCCTCAAAGTCAACTTTTTCTGTTTCCTTAAAGGAGATCTACCTAGTACATATGGAAAAACAAACCCCCTCCTTAAGTCTTAGAAATTCTTTGAGTAATGTTCTTCCTTTAGGTTTCTAAGGAAGCAGCTCCCTCATGGATCTCAATTAATCTTTGTATTACGTAATAAGAGTTTTCCCATTTTCTCACAAAACACAGTTACCTCCAGATATTGCAGTAAAGCTTATCTTGGTGGTATTACCTCAGGAAAGAAGAGTTGTCCGGTAAAGTTGGCAAAATTGAGTTCTACGTTTTGCCCAATAATTTTCCAGTTAACAGTAACATTTCCTCGACCAGGGGGTGTTCTCATCACATGGAATTGTAAAATTTCTCCTGCAGGTGAAATGTACAGATTGATGAATGTTTAATGTAAAATGAGCTTAACATTTGAAGTCAACAAAACCCAAATCCCAAACATGCAACTACTACAGTACCTTTTCCAAGAATATTACAAAGCTGTTCTGTTTGCAATTTTCTAGAAGCTTTATACATGCTTATTGTTTATTAACACATTATTGCTTATCCCACTTCTAAATACTTCCATTTAGTAGAACTTCAGGAAGCTTAACATGTAAAAGTTACAAAAGCACATGCTAAAATGGAAAACACAAACTTTTATACACTCCAAAACATGCACCAGAACATAAATGTTCTGTAAATGAAAGAAAATAATTAAGTCCTCATGGTCAAAACTAGTAATAACACAAGTAAGTTCTTCCTTCACTTCCCAAAAGGACAAAAATTCCTTACACTGGTATGCAATGTGATTTTACACAATGCATGCATAAAAATGCTTGCAAATACCTGAAAATCACATTTCTTGAAATTGTAACTTACATATACCATCAATGATTTTGTTTTATAGAAAGAAATACAAAGGAAAGGTGTCAAATCTGTATATCAACCTCTGTAACTTCACCAAAGTTACAGCTATCCTTCCTGGATAAATGAGGCATTTTAGATACTTTCCATTCCTGGCTTTTATCCTCATGTAATATTTTGTAAAATTGAAGAAAATCATAAAAGGTCATTTCTTCTAAATTGCTGGAAATGAAAAGTAAGCTCCTAGGGAGTACTGGTGATGGCCAAGTGTCTTGCTGAATATATGCTGAATTCAAAAGTTTTATGATGATGAACAGAAGTTAAGGTACATTAATGAACTATATTACTAAAAACTAATAATTGTTAAAAGATAAATGAATTCATGTTTAAAAGGCTTTAAAGAACACATCCTTATAGCATAGACATATAGTTGAAATCCATGCATGGTCATTAAAAATATCACTTTTACTTAATTATCCAAATAAATACACACTTCTGACACTTTTAAATGAGGAGAGTAGCAATAACACAGTAAAATATAAACACCCTTTCCAAATATGTTTTAACTACCACAGTTTTTTAAATTATTAAAATAATAAAATTAAATAATTATTTCTAACAGAAATGTTTAAAATATCATATATTCATTAATTTAGAGATTATCTTATTTCAATTACTAAAAAAATAAAATTTTCATACTAAATTTAAGCATATATAACTTTAATACATTTATTACATAAATTATTTTGGGACAGCAGAAAATATAAGAAAGCAAAAACAGAAAGACTTCTAAATAAAATTTCCTAAAACAGTTCAATGTTTAATGTATACATTTTTAAATGTTTCAATACCAAACAAATTTTTTAATTGCTATCACAATGGCAGACTATGACTTGGATGTTTTTGCTGAAACATAAAGGAAATGTTATTAGAAATCAGAGTGTCCAAAGGTTAGGATATAACTGAAAGAATGGGTATAATCAGCCATAATTGCCATGCCATTAAAAATTTTTATACTTATATAACTCATATGAATAAAACACAGGCACTACAATGAAACCCTGGAGTCTCTCTATTGTATACCAGGCAGAATTTCTCAAGGATTTATTACTGAATGGCAGAGAGAGAGAACCTTGGAGTTATTAAGCTCTTTCGCCTACAGTGTTGTCTGGTGACCCAAATAAAAAGGTATACAGAGTCATGGTTTTCAATTTTTTTTTAAATCACAAAACCTAGCAATATTCCAAAATGAAAATTATAGAAGTTTGAACAAGTGCTAAAAATGCTGTGGGAATACAAGTGGCAAAAAAAATGTAGGTCAATGAAAATCTATATTGAAGGGGAACCTGCAAATACCATAATAAAAAAATTATGGTTGCAAGATGGTACATAGAGATTTGGGAATAAATACACCATTAAAGGCAAAACTAAAAATGAAATGCTAAGGAGAGAAAAAAGTAAAATCCTCCTACAAACTTATTACATGTAAAAATGCTCAGTCCAATACCACCTAATATCACCTTTGAAAATTTAATGTTACCATGCAAGAATTTAACTTGCAAGAAAATATTACAAGAAACACAATTTGAAGCACAACACACACACAAATAAAAGGTAAACCAAGTATTCCTTAAACACATAATTTCATGAGCCTATTAAAAATCACATCAGGGCTTCCCTGGTGGCGCAGTGGTTGAGAATCCGCCTGCCGATGCAGGGGACACAGGTTCGTGCCCCGGTCTGGGAAGATCCCACATGCCGTGGAGCGGCTGGGCCCGTGAGCCATGGCCGCTGAGCCTGAGCATCCGGAGCCTGTGCTCCGCAACGGGAGAGGCCACAACAGTGAGGCCCGCATACCACAAAAAAAAAAAAAAAAAAAAAAAAAAAAAAAAATCACATCAACAGCATAAATAGTGTGAAGATTTTCCTAAGAATCAAAATAGAGGTATTAACTGCCTCTTTAAGGCAGACTGCCAAGAATCAGGTCCATTTAAAATGCCTTCTAGGGACTTCCCTGGTGGTGCAGTGGTTAAGAATCAGCCTGCCAATGCAGGGGACAAGGGTTCAACCCCTAGTCCGGGAAGATCCCACATGCCATGGAGCAACTAAGCCCGTGTGCCACAACTACTGAGCCTGAGCTCTAGAGTCCACTAGCCACAACTACTGAAGCCCACGTGCCACAACTACTGAAGCCCATGTGCCACAACTACTGAAGCCCACGCACCTAGAGCCCGTGCTCTGCAACAAGAAGCCACCCCAGTGAGAAATCCACACACCATAACAAAGAGTAGCCCCCGCTCACCGCAACTAGAGAAAACCCACGCTCAGCAACGAAGACCCAACAGAGCCGAAGATAAATAAAAAATAAATTTATTTTTTTTAAAAAAAAAAGCCTTCTAGGAAGAATTACCAGAAAGCTACCTTCTACCTAGAGGAGGAGTCAAAAAACATAGGAAAAGGAAAAAATTAGAAACAAGTGCTCAGTCTTCTAAATACAAGGGAAGGACAGAAGATAGGTCCTAAATAAGGAAGGTAAAATTTTCAGATAGCCAATATTTTACCACACTGCCTTCTAGTTTTTGCCCAGAATGAAGATCTAGAGAGGGCCCTCCCGCACTAAAGAGTCTGACTAATTCCTGGAAGATCATCTTGATATGAAATCTAGAATCCACCAAAAATTGGTGGTACATTTTAACTCTAAGCAGAAGAGCTAAGACCAAAAAAAAAACACGGATTTCCCTGTTACTCCAGTGGTTAAAACTTCACACTTCCACTGCAGGGGACATGGGTTCAATCCCTGGTCTTAGAACTAAGATCCTACATGCCACGTGGCATGGCCATAAAAGACCAAAAAAAGGAAGATCTATCATATGGGTTCTAGACCTAGCCTAACACAAATAAGAAATATGAATATAAAATTCATTTTAATAACCCAGAGTATTTCATGTGTTTCTTCCTAAAACAAATCAGGATTGTTTTTACAAAGATAAACGTCAACTACAATGATATAAAAATAATGGAAAACTAAAATACAGGAAATATATTTTAATAGATTCATGTATACGTGGTATACAGGAACCATCCAAACTGATTGTGCTCTACAATTAATAGAAAATGAGTTTAAAAAATTACAGGGACACGAATAATATGAAACACAAACTGTCAATAAGAAAAAAAGTTGAGTATTTCTAATATAGCAGTTCGACATATATTTTTAAAGAATCACATCTCTTGTTCAAATCTTTACCTAGAAAAAATACATGCTGTCTCCGAGAAAAGGAGAAATTTTAAATCCATTGAACATGACATAATGATTATGATGCTGCAGAGATGTGTGAAGTGAAACGTCTAAAACAGATTTATAAAGAGCACATTTATACATACTTAGCAACCACAGTAAAAATCTATTGTCCTATATTGCTAAAGTCTGCCCATTACATTTGAAAGAAAGTAATATTTACCACTGGGCATCTGTCCAATTGCTTTAGGACAAAATTGTAGAAATAGGATTCTACAGAATTCAATACACTGTTAAACACTGAGGCAATTCCTCCCCAGGAAATGAAAATGTATTCTAGAGCCAGAAGTTCAGCATTGTCCACATTTTAAATCTAATCACATAAATGAAACTCCAACACTAAGTCAAAAGCAATGTTAACATTGTCAAAAGCCTACATGGCATGATTTTTTTTTTTTTTTTTTTTTTGCGGTACGCAGGACTCTCACTGTTGTGGCCTCTCCTGTTGCGGAGCACAGGCTCCGGACGCACAGGCTCAGCGGCCATGGCTCACGGGCCCAGCCGCTCCGCAGCGTGTGGGATCTTCCCGGACCGGGGCACGAACCCGCGTCCCCTGCATCAGCAGGAAGACTCTCAACCACTGCGCCACCAGGGAAGCCCTGGCATGATTTTTTTATCCCATTTCTTTAGCAGTTATCTTTGAAGAATCACCATGAAGTTTTCATTTTTGTAAACATCTGCTTCATATACATTTCTCTATGCAATTTTGCAGTAATACAAAGAATACATGCACAAAATACTGAATTCTTGAAGTTAGACATAATGTTTTTGAAAAAAGAATATGAATTTAGACTCTAGGAAAAGGTTGAGGAGCAAAGGGAAAGAAAAGTAAATTAAAAAATAGAAATTCCTCCCAATTTTTATTTAGAAAATGTAAAATTTCTAGGGAGTACTGATTAATGAAAGCAATTCATTGTTCTATTTCCTGTACCAAACTCATGCTCATAGATTGATATGATGAAGCAGATAGGAAATGCTTTTGATATGATAAACCAATAACACATTTGGACCATGTGTTTTAATGACTAATCATTTTTCCTCTTTGCATCCCCTGCAGATATTTAGCTGTTGGAGACTAAAGAGACCACAATCTGGTTTTCAGGTATTAAGTTCGTTCAGGTGAAAGAGAACACAGGTGCCAAGACCCTGCAGTTTCCCCAAGATGACTTGGTACTCAGCACAAGAGCCTGCGTTTCTTCAGAGCCTCCAACCCACCACCACTGTCACCACCCAGACTCCCATAGGATGCATGTAATGACGCTAGCTCCTTTACGGTTAAAATGCCCTTCAAGTGATCCTGGACATCCAAATACTTCTGTATTCTTAAAAAAAAAAAAAAAAAAAAAATCCCATCATATTGCTGAAAATCACATACCTAGTCCAGCTCTGTGTCCTCCCTTAAATCTAATCCTTTCTGGTCCCTGAACTTATTTATACTACCCCCGCCCCATGCCACTAACACTTTTATTCTCTTCTTCTACATTTCCTTCTTCTCTATATTTCTTCAACAAAACAAAGCAAGTCCAAAATACTCTACGCTTTAATCTGGTTTCTCCAATTGTTCTCCTTTCCTTGTTCACAGAGCCAACAAACAGAATATCCCCTAAGGCAGTGTTTCGCACCCCTAATGCAGTAAAGGACAGGGTTTTGTTTTGTTTTGTTTAAGTAATTCTTTTTTTTTTTTTAGTTTTCTTTTATCTGAAAATATCTTTATCTCACTTTCCTTCTTGACAAATGTTTTCACTAGTATAGAATTCTGGGTTGGCTTTATTCTTCTTTGAGCACTTTTTTTTTTTTCTTTTGGCTGCACTGGGTCTTTGTTGCTGCAGCACATGGGCTTTCTCTAGCTGCAGTGACTGGGGGCTACTCTTTGTTGCGGTGGCTTCTCTTGTTGCAGAGCACGGGCTCTAGGCGCATGGGCTTCTGTAGTTGTAGCACGTGAGCTCAGTAGTTGCAGTGTATGGGCTCTAGAGCTCACGGGCTTAGCTGCCCCGCAGCATGTGGGATCTTCCCAGACCAGTGGTCAAACCTGTGTCCCATGCATTGGCAGGTGGATTCTTAACCACTGGACCACCAGGGAAGTCCCAGACAAGGGGTTTTTGTCTGTTTTTTGTTTTGTTTTGTTTTGTTTTCCTTGATCTATCATAAACTGACATTTTTGTAAAACACAATAAAATAAACGACTAGATAAGTTAAATGGCAAAAAGAACACACATACAAAATGTATGCCCATAGATATCACTTTTGGATATCACAGCAAAATGAAATCGTTATAAAAGTCTCTAGAAAAGATTCTTTCAATGTTCAAACTTATCTTGTCACAAACCAAAAGCAAACACTTCGTGTGCAGACGTCAGCTTGAGGACCATACTTTGAAGAGCACTGCCCCCAAGGCTTCTACAGTCCTGTCTTTTGTTATCCTTAGTTATTTGCTTACCACGCCAAGTTTTCCTTTAAAATTCCTCTGTAGTTACTACTGTTCCCTCTAGCCCATTTGGGAATCTAATCTCACTTGTTGCCCATGTTAGTACGAGACACGCTGGTTACTTTCTTCTGATAACTAATGAAAACACGTTCTTATTTTGGTCTCTTCCCACCTCTCTGGCAGAGCCTTCATTCCCCTTTCCCCTTCGCCTTTTGCCTGTCCCAGCACCTTACCCTGGTGTCCCACATAGTTCCATCCTTGACAACTTGCCTTTCTCCCTCTATCCACTAAGATCTTAATTTTAGATCTTTAATTTTCCTGATTTCAACGATTATCTCTAAAAATCCTATTTCCACCCCTAGCTTAAGATAGAGTCAGATTCTCTCACCAAATTTCCTCCTCTCACATGGACACTGTTACTCAAATTCATTATTCTTCCAACTCAAATCTTGAAATATTTACCCGATGTTCCTGCATTGTCGGGTTCTGCAGTAGATGTAAGTTCAAGCAAAACAAGTTTCTTCTCACAAGGTGCCCTATAGCATAAGCTCTGGATTCAGACAACACTAGGTTTAAACCCCACCATGAATAACTATGTGCTGGGTAATCCCTCTAACATTGTTTCCTTCTGTGAAAAACTAGTGTATATCGTCATAGCCCTGTTGTTAAAATTCAGTGAAATGATGGATGTAAAATGTCTGGCATGCAGAAAACACTCAATAAGTGTTATTGTTCTTGTCATTATTATTGAGATTAACTTCTCTTCCAGTGACTTTTTACTTGTATTATACTACGAATAATTTTTTGAGAGTTGATGATCTGTCTTTAGATTGACTTATAGCAATTTGTTAGTCGCTTTTACTCACTATTGCTATGATAACATGAGATTCTAAACCATTAATAAAAGGAAAGAGTATTGGAAAATGGCTCAGATATTTGCATTAAGTTAAATAAACTTGCAAGTTGGGAGTACAGTAAGGTAAAAGGTGATGCACGCTAAAATGCATTCAGTTTCCAGCACAGCCACTAACTAGCTATATGATTCTGTGCAGTCACTTAATCTCTTTGTCTCAGTTTTCTCATCCATAAAGTCAAAGTCCAAATGCATGATCTATATCCTTTTCATTTCTTAACTCTTTTAGGTACAATTATTTTTTTAATTTTAGACACAAATTATAGTGAAACAGACTATAAATACCAGTTTCTCAAACAGACTTATTCAAAGACAAAAACACTGTTATAATGGTTTAAACAAAAAGTAGCCTATAAATGTAAACCCTATAAATGATGTAGAATATTAAAATTCAAGGAAATTACTGTGTTGTTCTACAGGAAAAGAGGACATTGTATAATTTTTTTCTAGTTTGGCACTTTGTTCATAAAATATACAAACATATAAACATAAAATCCAGGCTAAAATATTCACTGATCAGAAACTGCTATTTTTTTTTTGAACAGAGAGCCAACATTTCACCATTTAACATCAACAGCTACCATTGAGCACATACACACTATGTGCCCAGAACTATGCTAAGCACTTTACATTTATCCACTTAATCCTCACACAGAAACCTACGAAGGAAGTCGTATTTCCCTTCACTTAACAGATGAGAAAGCGGAGCATCCTAGGTTTGACCAATTTCATTAAAACCACACTAGTGGGGAGTGGCAAGCTGGAACACAATACCAATCTGCGAGGCTCCTAAATCTAGTTAAACAGTTCACTATACAGCCCTCTCCCAAATAAGCTCCATGTACATTAACATACCCAGCTGTACAAAATAATGAAAGAATTTTTTAAATGGGAAACTTTAAAAAACTAGACAAAAAATGACATCCATGGAAAAGAGAATGAATGTGCTCAACAAAAAAAGGAACCCACCTTCATGACCTATGACAGATCTGGAAGCAGTCTGAAAGCTAACAACTCCTGCCACATTGTCATTGGCCAGAATGTTCACTCTGACGGTGTCGGAACTGGGCAAAATTCTACTTCCGCCTTCAGTGTACACCAAGCTAACTATGATGCTTTCATCATCCTCTGGCTCAGAATCATCCAAAATGGTTAAAATGGCTATCTTTTTGGTTTCACCTATAAAGAATTAATGGAATAAAACCTAAGTAAGAAAATCATCAATAGAGAATTCACAAAGGTCCAAGATAACTTCTTTCAAAAAAAAAATATAGTAAAAATACATGAGTGAATTATAACAGTTCAAATACCATGAGTAATATTAGTGCCACTATAAGCAAACGTTGTATGTTAGTCTGTTAGTCTGTATACCCTTTCACCTATAAAACACTGTAAAAATTTTATTAATATGGGCAGATTGTGGAAAAGGACATTTTGAATTATGCAAAGTTAAAGGATAGAATTATTTCAAGGAATCATGGTTTTACTTCAAGGTCTTTAGCCTGGAACCATGACCTAGCTAGGGGAAGAGGTTGTGAAGCATCTACTGTTTAGAAACAGATCCCTCTAGAAAGCGGGGTCTCATTCTCATTTTGGCATTACCATGAATGATTTTCAGGTAATCAAGCCAAAACTTCCCTGAAAGACCAGGAACACATAGGGAATAGTGGTCAAAATGGGAAACAGAAAAGGATGGTAAATTCTGAGCACGAGAACCCACCTAAATGGGATACGTCTTCAGGGAGCCAAATGAGATGACAACATCAAATACTAGTCTCCAGGATTTGGGCAATAAAGGAAGGAGGCAGAAAAGGAAAACAAAGGAACACATAACAGCAACAAAGGCCAAGCAATCTACTTTGCAATTTGGTCTAGGACCCCACTAATAGATAGGGCATCACTGAAAACCCCCAAACCCAACACTGCTGCTGCTGTTCACCTACAGTGTTCCCCATCTAATTCTTTGCCACTTTCTGGAAAGACGTTGAAAGGGTGAGAAAAGGAAGGAGAAAGGAGAAAATGGATGTGAATGCATGTTCTCTCTCTCACGACCCTGGTATATTTTATCAATTCAGTGCCAAGACTGCCTCAAGAGAGTATATATTATCTGAGAATCTAGGTTAACTATAAAATATAGTTCATTTTGTGTGATTCGAAAGTTACAATTCAAGGTAATACTAATTTGTATAATGCCACTACTTTATATGATAGCTTCTTTATTGCTACCAAAGCCACTAAAAAAATCTAACTTTAAATTTTCATCTCCACTCCCTCCTCAAATTTCATTACTTCCTTAGAAATAGAGAGAAACATTACCAGTTACTAACGTGTGCACACACACAAACCCATGCATCAAGCATATCATTATTCCATTGTTCCCAAAACCATTTACTAGGAAATAATCTTTTTTTTGAGAAGTTTTATACTATTTTAAAAATTTACTCTAAAATATAATGCTTATTAGATGTTTCAAAAAGTATATAATCTATATGTACCATGACCCCTGACTACTGTTTCCAAAAAAGTATATGCATTAAAATTAAATGATAAAAGATGCAATGAATTGCTCTAAGATATGGAATTGTGAATACCATTTACTTCCTTCATTTTGTTGTATAACCTGAAGTTTTCATGAATAAATATTACTTTTCAATCAGAAAAACACTATGTTAAAAAACTATATGGAATTTATAATTGCCTAAATCAGGATTTAAATAATGATCTCAGTAAAGATATCGTTCTTCTACCCAAAGTAAACTATTTTATTAAATATATGAACTTTTGAAATTTTCAAATATAAATGATTCAACCAACCCTGGAAAAGAACCAGTGAATCTGACCCTAATTCTAATTATTGTCCAAGTTCTCTGTAATTTCATTGTTCATGAAAATTTAAAATAGTGGTCCCATCCAAGTCTAAGAACAGTATTATAAGTTGATCTACCACTAGTCTTAATTTAATATGAATCAAGTCACCAAAGTTTATGCTATTTATACTTACAAATTATTTTCTTTGGAGGTTTATCCTGATTTGTCTAGTGCATATGAAAAAGCTTCCTAGTTAGTACCCATTTTCCTAGCTACCAATACTTCTTACCCACATTTGGTTGTAGCTACATGGCTCATTCTTGTAACTTCCCTTACAAAATTAAAAGTTGCTTTAGAGCTGCCTCTACACCTCCTTAAAGGCTCCGCTACCACACATAAAAGGGATAAAATTCTCACATTCCCTGAAAATCTTCTTTTTAATAAACTAAAAAGATACACATGTAGGGCCCTATGTCATGGGCCTACATAAGTCATGTCAACCATTAATAGGCCAACTACTATTTCAAAACCATCATTCACTTTTACATATTAGCAAGAATGTATACAGTAAAAATTCATATGAACCTTGTCATAAAAACTGACTATAACAACTTTACCAGGGGGAACTGAAATCCATTTAGAACCAGAACTCACCTTCAGCAAAAGTCAGAATGTCTCCAGCACCTATAAAGTCTAAACCTTCAGTAGCTGTTCCACCAACAACACGCCATTCGACTGTCACCTGACCTAAGCTGCCCCCTGTCCTGTGGATCATCATCTCCACTGTGGTTTGGGGCTGTTCCTGAACTTCAACATATAAGCCATCTTCTGAGGTATTGGGACTAATACCGTAGATCACAAATACTCCAAAGGCATCCCCATTTAATGCTATGACAACTGTAGAAGTATTTGGCTGTCCTATGGTTGGCTGGTTTTTAAAACTGGCTGTGATGTTCATAAGATGAACTTCAAGGAGAGAAATTAGGAAATTCTCATCCATCTCTGGTAAATCGTCGGGAAGAATAGAAACTGTGAGATTTGCAAATTCATCACCTTCCAGCATTATGGCCCATTGCCTTGTCACAGGCTCGTAGTCACTACCAGCCACAGCCTGGCCACTAAAAAGAGACGCTACCCTGGTCATGTTTTTCTTGTAGGTCCAGAAGCCTGAGTTGTTAACGGTTGGGCTGATCCACGATGTCATCCAAAAACACTGGGGGCCTTCAGAAGCACCGAGAAAGGAAAATGCTGAGCACGCGTGTTCTTTGAGGCACAAAGTGGCACAGGTATACCGGGGTTCCCCCATTGCAGAGACATTCACCCAAGTTCTCCAAAGTGGCTCAGGCACCCCTTGAATTGGCGATTCATAGTAGGACAGTAAGTCTTGACTCTCCTCAACTGCAAGAGCCACTACATCAATATCGGAAGTACTGTAGAACAACAAGAGCCGACCAAAGTGCCCTCCGCTAAAATGTGGAGTGACAATTAAAAGAGAGGTTAAGCACTCAAAGCAATCTGTGGATTACATAATAGAGAAGAGAATGCTGATTGTGGTTTTCACTATTTTTTTTTAAGTGGATAAAGTACTAGTGTAAACACAACCATGTTTCTTAGTTACGTTTGTCTTTCGCATTGTGTTTTCTCGTGTAAGGAAATCTGGCTTGTTTTCAATCAAATACTACTGATTTTTAACCAAGCTATGAAAATATCTTGCACGATATGCAAATCATATCCATTTCAGAATTTTCAGACTTAGAAAATGAATCTTCATTACTAGCTTTCACTGAAACAAAGTAACAATGATACCAACATGAGTACATTTTAAGGAAATGTTAACTACTTGCCACAAGGTTGCAAGCAAGACCAGCTATTTTCTATTTCTGAAGGAGCTCAGTGAACTGGATGCTGTCTCACGAGAGAAATCCAGACAAAACAGAACCTGAAAGTCAACCACTTCATATGGCATCTGAATATTCTTTAATTTAGAAGCCAGTTGTATTCAAGTTCTAATTCAAACACATCACCAATTAAAGCCATAAGTGTCTGGGGCTAGAAAGCCCAATGATGTATAATCCATTTCACTAATAAAAGGTATGATAGATACAATGAGCTCTTTATATTAATAGGCATAATTCAATTAACAAATTATGACAATCTATAAAATAATTTACATTCTATAAAAACTACCAAACTTTATTTGACTGTGTAAGAGATCCTTTCCCACCACCCCACAAGTCCCATCACCGCCCCCTCCCCGGATACAAGCAGCCACATCTCATATACCTTCTCCTGACAGTTATGTTAGCACAGGAACTTCTCTCCAGAGGCTCTTGAACACGATAAACCGACTGAACAAAGGCTACTGTACCATAAGGATTATCATTGGCAGGAATAATAATATTTGCCACTTGATCTAACCCAATAGTACCACCACCAGAGGCATCAGTTAGTTGCACTTGGATAACCTAAAAATACAGTGAAAACTTCCTTAACAGAATCCCGGTTCTGAAATTAGAATAAAAATGATGCAGGAAAAAAAAAAATCAAAACTATCCATACAAATACAAGAACAAAATGGAGTAAAATATAAATGGACTTAAAGAAACTCCTCCGTTACATTTACAATCCCAACACGTAACAGAACAATCCATCACCAACTTTTAACAAGAGAGCATGATGGCACAGAAGAAATATAGGCTGTTTAAGTTCCTTAATATTCTGTTATACAATCTTGTGAATCAATTTTAAGATGTCTCTTTATGTTTACCACTTCAATAATATACTTTTAATCCCTATACCTTTTTTTTACTTAGGGAGGATATTGCATATGTGTTTTATGAATAGTTCATTTATTATGCTTTATTTCCCACATTCTCATAAATGAAAATTCTCTGATAAAATGTAAAACTAAAAACATATCATAAATTTAGAGAAATTTATGATAAGTTTTTAGGTTTTCATACCTAAATTTAGAGAAAAGGAAAGAGAAATGTTATATATGTATTAACTAATATCTAATATTTACCAAGTGAGTAATGACACAATTAGCACCCAAAAAGAAATTTTATGGATTTCCCTTCTACAAAAATTTGACACTATTAAAGAATAAATGCTATTAAATGTAATTTTATGAGCTCCAGCTTTTAATACTTGAATTTAATAAAATAAAATTATCTTCAGCTAATATACGTTAGTGATGAATCAATTTCCCCACTGAGACTCTATCTTTATTTGCCACCTTGCTTCTTCATGACGAAAAATAAACACCAGGCAGATAAATCTAGCATGGTATTTGTCACATAGTAAATCCTAAAGAATAAACGAATGAGTGGAAAAATCAAAATCTACACTTAATTAAGACTGACTGGCTCACACTCAAGTCAAAAGGAAGTCTGAATACAAACAAATTAAGAGTTTATATGAAACAATACAGCAAAACTTATGACAGACTATACATGTTTAATCATTTAACCAAAACGTAGAAAAATATTACATAACTGTACCAAAAAAATCTTATACTAGTAAACTAGTATGTGTACGAGACCTATTTCTAGAACATTCTTGTTTTTTGTTATCTCTAAGGATCATTTTCACACTACCATATTTTGAACATTCTTGCAGAAATAATTTATCAGACACCTCTATAAATGTCACAATAACAGCCATCTGTTCTAGTCACTATAAGACAAGATATGTGTTACAGTGTCATTCTAGAGTAGCCATTCCTCTCACCTCTTCAATCTCCGGAACGTCGTCAGCCAGGACCTCTAACAACAAGGTTTGAATGGTTTCCCCAGGGGCAAAGGTCACATTACCTGAGACAACTCGCAGGTCGCCAGTAGCAAGCTGTCCATTAATGGTGGCAACCCACTGAACAGTAACATTGCCAAGTGTCCCAGAATTTCGAATTATTGGCAGGTTTACCTTCACTGAGTTAAACTCAGGTTCCTCTACAATAAGTTTAGTAATCTGAAAACCTAAAGGGCAAAGCAGAGATAATTTCAAATACAAAGTGAAACTAAGTCAACGTAGAGCAAACCAATTGCCATCCTACGGTTGATCCTTTTTCTCCCCTAAGCAATCTAAGAAGCTAAATCCTACAAAATCAGAGAAACATGCTGTGATACAAATTGGTCAGGCCTGTCAAATTTTCCAAATTATTTTCCATTATGATAGAAGCAGAAAGCATAAACTCAGATGTCCACAGAGGACAGGAATATACCAGTCATAAGTGAAGTAGGTCTAGTGAGTTTGGGGGCTAACTGCATGGGACAAGCCTAGCAGTTGCTATTTTTCTCCTAAGACTGATGCTATGAAGGAAAGGGGCT
Organism: Kogia breviceps; assembly: GCF_026419965.1. Taxonomy (NCBI): domain Eukaryota; kingdom Metazoa; phylum Chordata; class Mammalia; order Artiodactyla; family Physeteridae; genus Kogia; species Kogia breviceps. Next base: position 72,364,502 of record NC_081313.1, on the reverse strand, counting down.
TGATGTCACCATATTTTTCTACTATAAAGATAGGCCAGAAATTCAGATTTTTGTACAAATTTCTGTGACTTAAATTAGTTTTTTAAAGAATAGTCTAAACTTCACAAAATACATCTAGGAACCAGATCTGAACTAAAAGCCTAAAAGTGTATGATTTCCAGATTTATTCTGAGAGGTTGATTTCTAACCGCTGCTAGGTTTACTAACCACTGCTAGTGAGCATACATAGGTGTCCTATGTATCAGTAATAGCAGGTTAAAAGGAAACAAGGTCAAATCAGTTCTGAGTCTCTAAAAATAAAGGTATGAATCTATACAGACAAGTAAAAGAGAGACACAAACTAGTCTCATTACCAAATAATCCATAGGGGTCATCAGAGGCCTCAATAATAATGATCGCCTCTGTTAATGCCCCTAGTTTGGCTCCTCCTGTTGTTTCATTCAGCAGCTGCACAAGAAAAGATTCTTCCAGCTCAGGGTAGATGTCATTAATGATATATATTGGCACGGCTTTACTTGTTTCCCCTTCTAGCAAGACCACATCCGATGAAGCTATACTATAATCTTCACCTACAAAGACAAAAAAGAAAAATGCTAAGACTTATTCCAGTATATGATAATAAACATCCCATACTCTAGGGAAAAACTATGACATATCACATTCCATGGACATACTTTGAAAGACTTTTTCGAGGATAGTGACTACATTTATTCTAAACAAGATTTACCTATCTTGCAAGAAAAAAATGGGTTTGATACAACAAAACAATGAAAAAGACATCCGGGTTCAAGTTCATTTCTTCATTGTTAGAACGATGTATACATAATGTGTTCTATTTGCCATATACACATATAGATGATACAGATATAGACACAGACATATAGATATGGATATGGATATGCACATGAACATAGAGAGTCATTCATTACCACAAGATGGCCCCTTATCTACAACAGTAAAAAAAAAAATGTGTATGATACCTTCAAACAAAGAACAAAACTAGAATTCTGATCTCACTGGGGAGATAAATTACAGTGCTGCACAGAGACGGGCATGTCAGCGTCATCAATCTTATGGTTGGAAACTATGAAATTTTCTACAAAGTTGGATTAAAAGCTGCTACTGCATACCACTCGAGGTGGCTTTGTCTCTGGTCAAAAAGTGAATGAGGAAAAGAGAGAGGCTTCCTATGGAATTTGGGTGCTAATTTTCTAGAACAGTGATCAACCCTCACCATCTGTCCATGTGTAAAGCCCCCTACAGATAGGCACTCCTCTGAGCTACCCCTCCTCACCCCACCCCTTACACACACGTCATTTAAGGACTAGGTGAGCCTGGTTCATTGTCTTTTCAAGCAAGTATCACATCCAGATTATTTATTTCAAAAAATCAATCATGTTATCCCATCCATTCACACTCATGTCCTTTGAGTGCACACTAGAAAGGTTCTGATTGAATAGCTCTTAGGCAAATCTCCCTCTAGATGCTATAACTGTACTACCAAAGAAGGCTGTCTCCTAATATTTGCATTTGACAATGAAATACTTTTGCTTATACATAAAATAGTTAATACTAATCATTGCCTCTACCATGTTCTTCATAAATGAATAAACAAGCAAGATAAATGAGTTGAGAGACAAGACTGTTGCCAAGCACTGCAATCATATGGCTGCACATTTTATCCTGTATTCTCCAGTATTATTTACACATGAATCCCTTCCAAAAACCTTAAAAGTACACAGAGAAAGCCTAACAAACGCTTTCCTTGGTTTACTTTTCATTGGTTTGTGCATATTTGGGTCATCAAAGCTTTTAAATTCATATACAATTTGCCAACAGTTTTCACAAATTCTACAAAATCAATGTGATAAATATATAGTAAAAACTCTAGGTCTGTGACTTAAAAACATTCAAGGGTATTATTGCTTTCTAGATGATTTTTTAAACTACATCTTTGAGGTGCTTTGTTAATCAAGGATACAATTTCCCTCTAAAACACTTCACTGCTCCTTAGATGTCTTTTCTCACCAGCTATTGCAGTTATTGGCACAGCTTTAAACTTCACAGAAACATCTGCAAATGCTCCTCCTGTTCTAGTCACATTGATAATGGGTCCAACATGATTTTCTGCAACTCGAACAATTGGTGCTGAGAGCTGAAGAATTCCAAACGCATCATCATTGGCAATGATAATTAGATGAGCAATAGTTTCTACCTTAGGCCCAAGGCATGGAGAGTTTGCAACTGAAAGACAGAAGAAAAGCTAATATATCAAAATTCTAAGAACTGGCCAAAAGTCATCAAGAAGTCTCAGCCACTATAAAATGGATAAACAACAAGGTCCTACTGTATAACACAGGGAACTGTATTCAATATCCTGTGATAAACCATAATGGAAAAGAAGATGAAAAAGAATGTATATATATGTATAACTGAGTCACTTTGCTGTACAATTAACACAACATTGTGAATCACCTATACTTCAATAAAAAATTCTTTAAAAAAAAGCCTCGGCAAGATCCATCAGCCAAATGGGATAATCATTTTGTGTTTTCTACTATTTTTAGCAAAAACATATTTATCGTTTACTATGTACCAGCACTAATCTAGATATTGGGGATACAAAAATAAACTAAACGGATGGGCTTCCCTGGTGGCGCAGTGGTTGAGAATCCGCCTGCCGATGCAGGAGACACGGGTTCGTGCCCTGGTCCGGGAAGATCCCACATGCCGCGGAGCAACTAAGCCCGTGAGCCATGGCCGCTAGGCCTGCGCGTCCGGAGCCTGTGCTCCGCAACGGGAGAGGCCACAACAGTGAGAGGCCCGCATACCACAAAAAAAAAAAAATAAATAAAAAAAAAAAAAATAAACTAAACGGAAAGTCCCTACTCTTCCGATAACTTCTAGGGAGATTTTTATTATAGCAAAGGAATAGTTACCCTACAAGAATTATTTTAATAACTATTGGAAACTTGTAAAAAGGAAAAAAAATGATTAGAGTATATTTAATCATCACTTTGCAAAATATAACAGAAAATGATGAAACCTACAGAATTATGCTCTTTTAACTAGTTATCAGCATGCCATAAATTTTTTTAAAGGCACTACAGTTACACAATTGAGTAGGTAAGTAATTTAGTTACTTGCCCTCAGAGAGGAGCTGAAAATCATCACACTCTAATTCAATTACTGCCTCTCTCCCTGCTTCACTGTCCTTCCTCACAAACCTGTCCCTCCTGCCCCATCTCAGTTAGTCATGTAACTACCTCATCCAGAAAGCAGAGTCATGCTACCCCAACGCTGCTATAATAATAGTGTGCTCACTTAGGCTTTTAAGGCTACACTTTAAGGCTATGCTTTTAAGCCTACTTTTAAGACTCTCTTCTTACTTGCCACTGATTTTAGAGGGAGCAAAACTTATTTTGAAGGCATTTAGGACCCTCCACAAACTCCCTGACTTATTTTCTAGATTCAATTCCAACTAGCACCCTTGTCAAAACAAGTAATGACACAATTTAATTTCAATGATACAGGCCCAGACTGCACTAAATTATATAGTTAAAAACACAAAACTATAAATCAATATAACAATTAAATTTAATTACATTAGAAAAAAATGGCGGTAACAGAGTTGTAGAAGCAGATGACATTCTCTGAGTACGCCCTATTCAAAAGGCATTGTTCTAAGCACTTTTCTTGCATCTAGGAATTTAATTCCCATACCATCTCTATGTGGCAGGTAACACTGTCCACATTTTACAGATGAGGAATCAAGGGCACAAAGATGTTGAGGAAGTAAGCTAAGGCATTAGACTAGTACCTGCTGGACACAATTAAGAGGCATCATGTAAGGGGTTTGTCTAAACTCTTGCTCCCTATATGCAGTTCCTCATCAAACCTTCAATTACCCACAACTGTTCATCCTGCCCTGTGCCTGTTCATCACCGGTCTTCTCACACTGCTCTCCTGAAGGTTGATGATTACACTCAGAGCAGAGTACAGAGACCCTATCAGGTCCTACACTGATTTTGCCTATTAAAATTGAGACAATATCACATAGATTTGCACTTAATTGTTCTTTTTTTTCACTTTTAATGACATTTACTGTTTTCTTTCTAATGCACTTAATTGTCCTTTAATTACTTCACATCATAGCTTATGCCTATTCTGAATCGCCCCAAGTATGCTGCACAGTTCCAGGAACATATCAAGCATAAATACATGTTGACTGTTTCTCCCATTCCACAGCACATTAATATTTTGCATATACCACTTTATTAATAATAATAGTTCACATTTATTGAATGCTTACCACGTGCCAGACACTGTATTCATTTTCACATATATTATGATATTTAAGCTCTATAATAATTCTGTATTATAGATCAGGAAACTAGGGCTTTAAAAGTTTATGGGCAACAACTTATTACTATACACTTGAACCTAAGTTGTCTGTACCAGCAACCATCGCTCCTAGCCACTGCTATATGTGATCCTCCCTCCCGCTTTTATTTCTGGCTCACTCAATAACCTGTGAGTTCCTTGAAAACAGGGCTATATTTTATAATTCTTACTTAATAAGACTAATTATTGGGTTTTATTTCAATGTATTTGCTATTATTATAACTGATGCTAAATCTTGCTAAGAAAAAAAGGGATGGGTTATTGTGTGAGAAGTTTAACCTTGACTGTAACCTGAAAATTTAATGCTGGCAGTTGTCCTAGAAAGTAAATTTCGTTCTATAACCCTGGACTACGATTACACTGTGGGCAAGAATGGTGCTCACTATACAGTATATCAGTAAGGTGAAGAAATTTACTTGTAAGAAACCTTAACCTATATGGCAGAACATAGTCAACATGCCGATCTTAAATTTTACTCTTTGGACTATTAAATTCCAATTTCCTTACGAAGGTTTTATTATTTTGTTAGATAAATAATATTTATTTACTGTATTACATTCATATATATTTACAAATATTATCCTAAAACTGATATTAAATTAATATCACCATTCTTCCTTTCCTTGTTGTCTTGTTCCAGGAAATCTAGATTCTTCTCTTTATTTAAAGCCCCTTTCTAAAGTTATACATCTTTGCAGAGAGATGTGACTAATGAACAAGCTATGGTGCAATAACTACCTTTAGCTCTCCAAGGTCAGGCCCTCCTCTCAACTAGTAGCCCCCCTCTCTCTACACAGCTACTGAGCCACAACCCCAGGGGTAGAGGCCGCTATGTTCCAACAGAAGCCGCTGCGCCAGATCCTCTGCCCAACAAGGGTCACTCTGCATTCCTCATTCTTATCCCCAACCACTGCCTTCTTCTCAGTACAGTGACCCACAAAATTCCCAGGATTTCTTACTACTACATAGCCCTGTCCCCCGCCTTCCCTCATGCAGTTGCCAGATCCTCACTCATGCTTCTCACTAATACAAAGAGACTCTGTTGCTTAAGGAATCTTCCAGAATGGATCATGGCAAAAGAGACTCAGGATCTTGCTACCAGGACTATCCTTGGAATCCCCAGATTGATTCCAGAATGTTTTGGAAGCTACAATATCAAGTACAACAGTACTACAGATCAGTTACACTGGGTTACACAGACACTTCTAAATATTTAGCCTGGGAATATAACAGGCTTTTAAAACATGATTTCATGTTTTCAAGTGTGCCACTTCCATTTGCCTTATCAATAAACTTTTGTAAGAAGATGCTTTCAAAGTTAGAACTTATTATTTTTATAGAATTTTCTACTATACCAAATTCTTAATTTATTGTTTCAGGATTCTTACCTCTAATAATAATAACAACACACTAATGGTTACTTACTTGGGCGATTCTGCACTTTCTCTACTAAAGTAGCGTTGAGCAGTTCAATAAACAAAGACTCCGACCTTTCTGGTTCATCATCATCCAAAATTGAAATAGTTATTGTTGCCTCACTCTGATTGGCTCTGAAAAGAGCGAATCCAGAAGCTGGAATATAGTCTTTTCCTTGAGTTGCTCTGGCTAAATTAGGTGGAAAATACGGCAGTTTTTCCATATCATCCAGTGTTGCATATGTGACTTTGACTCTTCCCAGGAGGCCTTTTAACCTTATTATTGACAAAGTAACATTCTGGGTGGCTTCCTCCACTTCAATAGGTCTATTTTTCTCAGAAAAGATGAAGACCCCATAAGGATCATTACTAGCCAAAACTATTAATGTGGCATTAGTATGAACGCCCAAAGAGCCACTGGAGACACTGAGGATAGACACAGAGAACGCCTTATCCAATTCTGGATCTTCATCAGGCAATATTTCCACTGTGATGTTGGCGCTCTTCTGTCCAATCTCAAATGTGACGTTGCCAGAGGTGAAGGCCAGATCGCCATCAGGATCAGAGTCAATGCTCCAAAGCAAAGTCACTCGAGACAGAGTCCCATGACTTCTCATAATCTTTAAAATATTTAATATTAAAATGTATTAAAGGAGGAATTAAAACCATTGACTTAGAGGTCTGTAAATACAGAATGATAACAGGATATTAATTTTTTATTTTATTTTATATAAGCTGTTCTCAAGAATATAAAATTCTTGAAGGCAATGTACTACCCATATCTGAAGACCCTCAGGGAGTCCCACTTAAAAAGTGATTGTTGCATGCAATGACAGACTGACTGAACATTTTTAGCTTCTAACTAAACTATAGCTGTACCACTTCTGCAACTATAACATATATTAGTAATAAAGCAAATGTAATTAACAGTGTATTATATTTAAGTATATTCATCAAAATGTTTACACTTCCTGCAAAGAAGGTATATACTTTATTGTAAGGAATAGATGACTGATAATTTTTCTGAAAAGTTAGCCATAAAACTCATTTTTTAAAACAAATTATATTTAATCGTATGTTCAATGTAACATAAAAAACAAAAATTCACCAAAAACGTACATAACCCAAGGTTATATAAAACACATTTAAGAAGCAAGAAATAGTTTGTCAACAGTATGTTAAAAAGAATGAAAAGCCGAAAAAAATCACTTCAAGTTAAGTCCCAACTAAAAGTAATTTTTATTTATACTTAAAATATGAATGCTGGCTCAAAATAAAGTTAGAGACAGGAATTTATAAAACTTGATGCTTTCCCTTAATCCTTTTTTTTTCCTTCTTTCTTTAGTATTGGGTTGGCCAAAGAGTTCATTTGGTTTTTTTTCCATAAGATGGCTCTAGTAGTGTTTAGTTGCCTTTAACTTCATTAGAAACAATTTTGTTAGATTGTATTGTAACGGCTATCATATCAGCGTGCATTAAAAAAAAAAAACTTAACAAAATTGGTGAATTTTTGTGTAGCCATTTTAATACTGAAGATGGAAGAAAAAAGCAACATTTTCGGCATATAGCTGTATTATCTCAAGATAGGTAAAAACGCAACTGAAATGCAAAAAAAGATTTGTGCAGTGTATGGAGAAGGTGCTGTGACTGATTGAACATTGTCAAAAGTGGTTTGTGAAGTTTCATGTTGGAGATTTCTCAGTGGACAATGCTCCACGGTTGGGTAGACCAGTTAAAATTGACAGCGATCAAATAAAGACATTACTTGAGAACAATCAACGTTATACCACACAGGAGATAGCCGACATACTCAAAATGTCCAAATCAAGCACTGAAAATCATCTGCAGCAGCTTGGTTATGTTAATCGCTTTGATGTTTGGGTTCCACATAGGGGAAAAAAACCTTCTTGACTGCATTTTCGCATGTGATTCTCTACTGAAACGTAATGAAAACGTTCCGTTTTTAAAACAAAGTATGATGGACGATGAAAAGTGGATATTGTACAATAATGTGGAATGGAAGAGATCATGGGGCAAGTGAAACAAACCATCACCAACCACACCAAAGGCCGGTATTCATCCAAAGAAGGTGATCTGTATATGGTGGGATTGGAAGGGAGTCCTCTATTATGAGCTCCTTCTGGAAAACCAAACGATTAATTCCAATAAGTGCTGCTCCCAACTAGACCAACTGAAAGCAGCATTCGACGAAAAGCGTCCAGAATTAGTCAACAGAGAACACACAATCTTCCATTAGGATAATGCAAGACCACATGTTTCTTTGATGACCAGGCAAAAACTTGGCTGGGAAGTTCTGATTCATCCACTATATTCACCAGACACTGCACCTTCGAATTTCCATTTATTTCAGTCTTGACAAAATTCTCTTAATGGAAAAAATTTCAATTCCCTGGAAGACTGTAAAAGACACCTGGAATAGTTCTTTTCTCAAAAAGATAAAAACAGCGGACAAGGGTTCAATCCCTGGTCCGGGAAGATCCCATGTGTCATGGAGCAACTAAGCCCATGAGCCACAACTACTGTGCCTGCATGCCACAACTACTGAAGCCCATGTGCTCTAGGGCCCAAATGCTGCAGCTACTGAGTCCGTTTGCCTAGAGCCCATGCTCTGCCACAAGAGAAGCCACTGCAATGAGAAGCCCGCGTACCACAACAAAAAGTAACCCCCACTCAACCCCACATGCTGCGGAGCAACTAAGCTCATGAGCCACAGCCAGTGAGCCTGAACACCACAACTACTGAAGTCCACGCACCCTAGATCCTGCGCACCACAACTACTGAGCCCATGCGACACAACTACTGAAGCCCATGCTCTCTAGGGCTCACATGCTGCAACTACTGAGCCTGCACGCCTAGAGCTCGTGCTCCACAACAAGAGAAGCCACCGCAATGAGAAGCCTGTGCACAGCAACAAAGATCCAAAGCAGCCAAAAAAATAATAATAAAATAAATTAGTTATCCCTTCTGAAGTTGTTTAATTTACTCCACACAGTTTAGTGAAGATCTGCCATGAGAATACAGAAAGGATATATTTTGAGTGAACCTTCATATCACTTATATAAAATCTGAGAAAGCTGAGCAAGTTTCTAGCTCCTCTAAATTATTTATCCATAGAATCCTACTTAATTCCTACTGGATGAATGCAGAGTAGACACACACAGACATACAGACATACACATACACACACACACACACACACAATAGAGTTGTTATTATTGCTGTTCACAAATGTTTTGGATTTTCTTTCTTTCTGGGAGAGATACAAGCCAGGATTGCACTTCTCTACCTGGTTACATTAGCGTTGTCATGTGACTTGAACTTGCTTTGACCAAAGAAGTTAAGTGGAAATGCTGTGAGTCACTTCCAGAAAGAAGCTGAAGAGCCAGTGTGCAGTTCCTCACATTCACATTTCCCCACTCCGTGGAGAGAGAAGCACCTGTTGAGATGTAGCCTCTACAATCCTCAGTCCTAAGTCACTGATGATAGCCCACTGCAGATGTACATAATCCATGAGTGAAAAATAAATCTTTGTTGTAGTAAGCCAATGAGATTTGGGAGATGTTTGTTACCACAGCCTATGTGAATCAATATAAAAATCTATGTAGTACAGATCCACTGTATTCCTTAAAGAGTCAGGAACCCTCAGAGTCATAAGATGAATTTGTATGCAAAGTCAAATACAAAGACAAATGCCAAATCACTGTTTAAATTATCAGTTTGAATTGTCTGTGCTTCTAGACTCATTCCCCTCCACTTAAATAGAAAAAAATTAACATAAAGTACACCTTAATAATACAATAAAACAGTGTTAAAAGCAATGTCTAGGACTGGAGGAAAACGTACTCACCTTTAATATAACAGTGCTGTACCCATCTTCTGGTTCAGTTCCAGTGACAAAGAGTGACTCAGGGCTAAATTCAAATACACCGTGAGCATGGTCAGAGGCTGCAATTGTCACTAGAATTTGGGAAGCCGCTCCTAGACTGGCTGCATGGGTAAGTTCCAACAAACAGAAGAAAATGTTAATCAGTAATTTACAAACCAAAGGGAAAAGAACGGAACAACTTTTTGAAAAGAGACGTACCATTCACTGAGCATGTTCTAATTTGCTTTAGAAAGAAAGGCACACACAAATGGCTGCCACACATATTCATGCTTTTATGACCTTCCTCTGTCTGGGCACTAACGTGATGTACAAGTGCTGCATAAGCACTTGAAGATGAATAAGGAAAACTTGTTTTTCTTTTTCTTCTCTATGAAAGAGAACATTCTTCCACATGGAGCATATGAGGAAATTCTTCCATGACCTTTGCTAACCTCAGAAGAACGTGAGCCAAAATGATTCTTACCCTTATGAAACAGTAGTTTCCCTATGATTCTCATCAATCTGACTGCACAGATTCTTGGTTTCCAAATGTGCATTAATTCTAGGCCTATTTTCATCATATTTTGATATTACAGATCTACCTCTCCTGGTCTCATCCAGTCCTATAACTAAAAAGATGCCAAGATCTAAAGAAGTATTTTTTTCCTAAGAATTATGTTCAACTTTTATGTTGTATTAATGGATTCGAATGAGAAAATAAAACAATCCCAAAATTAGGAGTAATTAAATACAGAAGTTACATGAGGCATTGATGGAAGTCAGGAATGAGAGGAGTGGGAACATGAGTTCTGAAACTAAAATATAAAACTTGACATGGTGAAAAAGGAAAGTTTTGAGGATTCCTCAACAGGAATCCTTTTGAGGGTTACTAAGAGTGCTCCCTAAAGAAAACAAGTATTCTATGTATTCTCCCTTAATATGAAAAATATTTGACGTAAAAAGCTGAATCATGTTTGTATACGAATATAATTCAAAAGGCATCGTCTTTTCAATATTCCCGCCCATTAACTGGCAATTTATTCTCCCCATGTGTTTTCTTCTTAATGTCTCTCTCCCATTTGTTCTGATTAAAAGTTACATATAAAGACCCATTTGGGTTTTGTTTGTTTTTTTGTGGTACGCGGGCCTCTCACTGTTGTGGCCTCTCCCATTTGCGGAGCACAGGCTCCGGAAGCGCAGGCTCAGCGGCCATGGCTCACGGGCCCAGCCACTCCGCGGCATGTGGGCTCTTCTCGGACCGGGGCATGAACCCGTCTTCGGTGGCGCAGTGGTTCGTCTCCGAACCACTGCGCCACCAGGGAAGCCCGACCCATTTGATTTCGTAAAGAAAATCAGTGTGATACATTTTACATGAAAGTATAAATGTTCTATTTATCTCTTTTTTAGGTACTCAAAGCGATGTAAAATCTTTTTCAATAATCACTTTTGTAAATGATACCAAGCAAAATTTCTGTTATAATTAGAATCAGGAAACTGCATTAGGTTCTCACACAGAGGAGGAGAGTCTGGGCTTTGGAGGCAGACAGGACCTGATTGTGACTTGATCACTTTCTAGCTGGCTGACAATAACATGGAACAAATAATACTTCATAAAGTTGAGCTGGTTAATGAGATGAAATACATGTAGTAGGTATCTATAAATGGTTAATTTTCTTGTCTCTAAAAAGAAAAGTTAAAATGTGGAATAGTAAAGGGCCTTGGCACAGCTGCTTACCACGTTTGTGAATAGCTGGAAGGAAGAATTCCATGTCCCCATCACCACTACCACTGCCATCAACCCTAAAGAGTTCAGTCACTTCACAAGGAGAAACACAGAGACACAACCCACGCAACACACGTTGACACAATGAGAAAATTGAGAGCTCTTAAAACATATCCAGCAAAGAGGAAAATACAGTAATATTAGACATGCATTCTTCAAAAAACAAAACATATTAGGTGGTAATAGTATAACATTAGTCAAGCTACCAATATATAAAACTTTCATTCATAGCTTCAGGAAATATTCCATGTAGGCTGTAACTGGCATGTCCCATTTCTGCCAATTTAACTAGTTTTATTTTTAAATTTTCACTTTACAACAGTGTAAATTGTTTTTAACATTTTAAATATTTTTTAAGCATCTGCGTGCACGTATCAGCTTACACTTAGTCCTATATACCTTTGACAGTCACCTTACCACCTTACAACCACCAATTCAAAATTAGGGAAAGGCATCTAACATTTCCCTTCAACCACACATTTAAATTCCCACCATATGTACCATTCTCAGGCTTGATCACCCTTTTGCCACTGACATTTCTCAAAGAACCCTGGATAAGCAGCCTAAAAACCTCGGCTTCAGCCCTGGCTGTGAGAGACAGCAGTTGTAAAACCTTCAGCAAGTCACGGTACCTCACTTTTCTCACCTATGAAAGGGGCCTGCTGCCTTTTACAGAACTACTGTAAAGATCAAATAAATGATACTGTAGAAAATGAAGCACGCTGGCAATATATAAAGACTATAATAAAGAGAAAATGATTCTAACTTTACTTCCACTACATCTCACAAGCCAACCGTTATTTTGCCAAATATTTGCAAACAAAGAAGACAGGAAGGGCAGCGATGGCAGCAGTGGAAAAGGAGTAAGAGTAGCAAGACCACATCCACACCTGTGTGTTTCTACCAGTATCCTTGATTGACATGCCAGTCTAAGATCTGCCCTGCTCTTCTGTGCTTCCCCTCCAAAGGACTGGGATATATATGAGAATTTATGGCACCCAAAACCTGAAATGATCTTAGAGACATACAAGGCAAAATGGATTTCAGGGACTATCGAGTGCATGGCTTGGCTTCCCTATGAACCACAAGTTGTGAGAAAGTGGGGTGAAATTTAACAGCAATGTACCCTGGCTAGCATAAAACACCTACTCAGGTGGCTATCATATGTAGAATTAGTCTTATAGGCCAAACAGTGAGGAATAAGGGTTTCTCCTTTGATCCTCAAAGGAATTTAAATCTACAAGCTATTTCACCTCTTAGGCAGTCCCAGCTAGGACGAGGAATGGAGGCCAGCGTCTATATTCCTCTACCTACAATCTGCACTCAAAGGGGGTAGGGAGGATCAGATTCTTTGCCAGTATTGCCCACTTAAGGTGCAAGATTGGTTTTCAAATGAGTACTCATGCCCAATTAATACATAATGATGCATATTCTAGAGATATAGGAGGAAGTTTCTATATAAAATCACAAGTATCACTATGATCACAAATATCATTTCTGAAGAATACTTGATGCTCCTTATTAATCAATATTAGGTAATGCTCACTAACAGTTTCTCTATTACACAAGTATTTTTAGCTATAAGCAATACAAAGAACAACTCTTCAAATACTTCATAGTGACCTGTGATTAATGAAGTCATTTCATGAAAATAATGATTTGGAAAGGAAAGGACTTGTCTCTAGAAGACAAGCAAAGCTGGTATTGTTACATGACACCAGCCCAGCAGGCTGTCCAGCATACTTTCACTGTTTTATGTAGTCAACCAAGCTGTGGCGCTGTTTAATCATTTCCCTGGCTTGTCCTCCTTTGCTGCCACATGGGCTTTGGGAAAACAAGGAAGGGCAACATGGGAAAATTCTGTCATACTTACCCCAAAGTCTCACTGCATACTAAAAGACAATCTTAGTGTTTCCATCTTACCCAATTTCTCCCTTTGGATGGCTTATTCAGTACTATGACTTTCTTCATCAAAACATAAAAATAATAATAAGCTAATAATACCAGCTTTTGTAATGGAAGAGACTGACCTGATGAATACCATACCAACTCCCAAATTCTTACATTTATAAAGGTAATATGGTACACATCTCATGTATACTGTAACACCCCCAGTAGCACCTGATAATCAAACACAGTGATACTTCTGCAAAGAAATGTATATAGTTAATCTAAGTGGGATAAATAAAGATTATAAGTAGCCTCTCTTCAATACAGATGAGTTTTGCCACAAAATGGATTTCTGACTCCAAAAATCTGTGATAATCAGAGTTTTCAGCATTACAGAATTGACAGTAAGGTATTATTAACCTGTTTTATTGATAATCACCTCATAATGGATTATCTAAAGAGATTAACTTTGACCTGTTCTACAGCTGGAGGTAGCTCTAAAGGAGCTACTGTGAAAATTGAAATAAGGAAGAAGGTAGAGAGGTGATTTTAGGGGCACTTACTCTGAAAGATAGCTATAATTTGGTGATTCAGCATAATTAAATTATTTCATTGTAAAAGCACATCTACTTTAGGAAAAGACCAATGGGTAATGAAAGGGGGAAAACCAGCACAATAGGTTAATTCAAAAGAACCTATTTCCTTAATAGAATCTACTACCACCAAGCTGAGTATACAAGTAAATATTTGACATTTTTGAGTCTTACCTCCTCCCTCCAAGTTTAACAACTCAACTTTAAAGGATTTTTCCAATTCAGGAATAGAATTATCAGTGATGTTAACAGAAATGTACTTAAATCTTTCTCCTGGTTGAAATTCTAAGGTACCAGCAGCGCTCTGAAATATAAATAAAAGATTTATCCATTAGATTATAATTATTCTGTATGTGAATGTGTAAAATGAGAATGTTTACTATATCCCAAATTGTTGTAAATACTGAAACAGATGAAGTAAAATATAAAATTGAAAACATTTAAGTGGATATGAATAGTGTTCAATATGAATTCTAAACAAATATCCTCAAACTAAATAAAGCAGATGGATTTTTAGCTCTCTTATTTTCCTATTCATCAAAAAAAAATTTTAAGGCAAATGAGAAATCTGAATAGGTGACATCCACAAATTCGTAAAGAATTAAGTCAATGAGATGCATGGAATTCTTTTGATTAAGTATATTGAGAACTATTTGGTTTATGTCATTGAGTAATTTAAATACTCACTGCATAATAATAATGGTACTTTCATTCCAAAAATTTCCCCTAGCAATAATAAATAATCCACTGGGCATTCATCTTTCCTTGATTATATCACAATTGCAATTCGCGATACAAATCTCCCATCAGAAAAGTTCATAGCTACTAGAAAAGCAGTTTTTTAAAGTCTTAAGGCCCTTTTTCTCCCACTATCTAAAATAAGCATTTTCTCCTCAAGTCATGAGAATAAATAAAGATGTTTAAATTTTTTCTAGGGTTAGCTTTTGTGGATAACTATATTTCATCCTGCGGAGCAATTAATGATCCTAAAGCTAAACTGAGGAACCCAAATACCAATGCACTTAATCACTCACTTACTAATTTTTTTCAATATTTTTAAACACATAGCATGTGTGCTGCACCATTTTAGATGCTTGGGATTCAAAAACAGCCAAATCATATCTGTATCTCCACGAAAACATTCCCTAAGGAGTATTAAGCACAGGATAGAAAACAACTGCTATAAAAGACATACAGCAGCTCAAGAAAAAACAAGTAATTAACCTTGCCTACAGTGCAATCATCAAAGGAGTAATTCTACAAATCTTAACAGCAGAAATAACATTTGACTGTCTTAGGAAACCATATTATTTGACCTTAGCAATATCTTACCAATTGCCCACTCCCGCTCTCTCTGGTATTCCGTGATACCACATTTCCTATTTTTCCTACCTTTTTAGCTCATCTTTGTGTTCTTTGAATTTTAACATTCTCCTAGCACTAAAAACTATTTTTCATCAGATTCCCTCTAGACCCTATCTCTAGACAAGGCTACCATATTCTAGGCTTTTAATGTCATGTATATGTTCCCAACTTTCAAATTTCTACAGGCAAAACTTATTTCATTGCACTTCGCCTTTTTTCACCTTGCAGATATTGTATTTTTTACAAATTGAAGGTTTTAGCAACCCCGCATAGAGCAAGTTTATTGGTTCCATGTTTTCCAATAGCATTCCCTCACTCCTCGTCTCTGTGTCACATTTTGGTAATACTCACAATATTTCAAAGTTTTTCCTAATTGTTATATTTGTTAACGGTGATGTGTGATCAGTGATCTTTGATGTTACTATTGTAATTGTTTTGGGGAACAGGGAACTACACCCATATAAGACAGCTAATTTAATAATTGTGTGTGCTCTGACTGCTCCACTGACTAGCCATTCCCCCATCTCTCTCCCTCTTCTGGGGCCTCCTATTCCCTTAGGTACAACAATATTGAAATTAGGCTGATCAGTAACCCTACAATGACCTCTAAGTGTTCAAGTGAAAGGAAGAGTCACATGTCTCTCACTTTAAATCAAAAGCTAGAAATAATTATTAAGCTTAGTGAAAAAGGCATGTCAAAAGCCAAGACAGGCCAAAACCTACACCTCTTGAGCCAAACAGTTAGCTAAGTTTTAAATGCAATGGAAAAGTTCCTGAAGGAAATTAAAAGTGCTACTCCAGTGAACTCATGAATGATAAGAAAACAAAACAGCCTTATTGATGATATGGGGAAAGTTTTAGTAGTTACATAGAAAATCAAACCAGCCACAACATTCCCTTAAGCCAAAGCCTAATCCACAGCAAGGCCCTAACTCTCTCAGTTCCATAAGGAAGCTACAGAAGAAAAGTTTGAAGCTAGCAGAGGTTAGTTCATAAGATTGATGGGAAGATGCCATCCCTATAACACATAAGTACAAGATGAAACAGCAAGTGCTGTAGAAGCTTCAGCAAGTTATCCAGGAGATCTAGCTAAGATAATGAATGAAGGCAGCTGCACTAAACAAGAGATTTTCAATGTAGTTAAAACAGTGTTATATTGGAAGAAAACGCCATCTAGGACTTTCATAACTAGACAGGAGAATTCAATGGCAGGATTCAAAGCCTAAAAAGACAGGCTAACTTTCTTATCAGGGGCTAATAATGTAGCTGGTGACTGTAAGTTGAAGCCAATGCTCATTTACCATTCCATAAATCCTAGGACCCTTAAGAATTATGCTAAATCTACTATACCTGTGCTCTGTAAGTGGAACAACAAAACCTAGATGACAGCACATCTGTTGACAACATGGTTTACTAAATATTTAAGCCTACTGTGGAGACCTACTTCTCAGAAAAAAATATTCCTTTCAAAATATTACTGCTCATTGACAATGCACCTGGTCACAAGAGCTCTAATGGAGATGTACAATGAGATTCATGTTGCTTTCACACCTGCTAACACCACATCCATTCTGCAACCCATGGCCTGAAAATTCTCAGAAACATCTCCAAGGGTATTAGCTTTCTGAAAATCATGAAGGATACATACATAGATTTTTCTGTTTGTTTCATTTTGTTTTACTTATTAAAGATAATGATAATCCAACTGGAGATTGGGGATGGCCATATATGACAAACCCACAGCTAACAACATACTCAATGGTGAAAAGCTGAAAGCATTTCCTCTAAGATCAGGAACAAGACAAGGATACCCACTCTCGCCACTTTAATTCAAAATAGTATTGGAAGTCCTAGACACAGCAGTCAGACAAGAAAAAAAATAAAAGGAATCCAAATTGGAAAGGAAGAAGTAAAACTGTCACTGTTTGCAGACAACATGATACTATACATAGAATATCCTAAAGAGATCACCAGAAAACTACTAGAGCTCATCAATGAATCTGGTAAAGTTGCAGGAGACAAAATTAATATACAGAAATCTGTTGCATTTCTATACAGTAACAACAAAGTATCAGAGAAATTAAGGAACCAGTCACATTTACAATCACATCAAAAAGAATAAGATACCTAGGACTAAACCTACCTAAGGAAGTAAAAGACTTGTACTCTGAAAATGTACGATGATGATAAAAGAAACTGAAGACGACACAAACAGATGGAAAGATATACTGTGTTCTTAAATTGGAAGAATCAGTATTGCTGAAATGACCATACTACCCTAAGCAATCTACAGATTCAATGCAATCCCTATCAAAATATTAATGTCATTTTTTTAAAGATTTTTTTGATGTGGACCATTTTTTTAGAGTCTTTATTGAATTTGTTACAATACTGCTTCTGTTTTATGTTTTGGTTTTTTGGCCATGAGGCATGTGGGATCTTAGCTCCCCAACCAGGAATCAACCCGCACCCCCTGCATTGGAAGGTGAAGTTTTAACCACTGGACTGCCAGGGAAATCCCTTAATGTCATTTTTCACAGAACTAGAATAAATAATTTTAAAATTTGTATGAAACACAAAAGACTCTAAATAGCCAAAACAATCTTGAGGACAGAGCTGGAGGAATCAAACTCCCTGACTTCATAGTACACTACAAAGCTACAGTAATCAAAACAGTATGGTACCGGCACAAAAACAGACACATAGACCAATGGAAGAAAAAATAAACAAATGGGACCTAATTAAACTTCAAAGCTTTTGCACAGCAAAGGAAACCATTGATAGAATGTAAAGACAACCTACTGAATGAGAGAAAATATTGGCAAATGATATGACCAACAAGGGATTAATATACAACATATATAACAGTTCATACAACTCAACATGAAAAAAAAAACCCAAATAAAAAATGGGCAGAAGAACTGAATAGACATTTCTCCAAAGAGGAAATGTAGATGGACAACAGGCACATGAAAAGATGCTCAACATAGCTAATCATCAGGGAAATGCAGATCAAAACCACAATGAGATATCATCTCACACCTGTCAGAATGGCTATGATCAAAAAGAGCACAAACAACAAATGTTGGCAAGGATGTGGAGAAAACGGAATCCTCATACACTGTTGGTGGGAATGTAAATTGGTGCAGCCACAGTGGAAAACAGTATGGAGTTTTCTCTAAAAACTAAAAATATAACTACCATATGACCCAGCAATTCCATTCTTGAGTATATATATATATATATATATATATATATATATATATATATATATATATATATCCAAAAAAAACCCAAAACACTAATTTGAAAAGATACATGCACCTCAACGTTCATAGCAGCATTATTTACAATTGCCAAGATATGAAAGCAACCTAAGTGTCCATCAACAGATGAATGGATAAAGAAGATATGGTGTACATATATATATATTATATATATATAATATATATATACACACACACAATGGAATATTACTCAGCCATTAAAATGATGAAATTCTGCCATCTGTAGCAACACGGATGGACTTAGAGGGCATTATGCTAATTGAAATAAGTCAGACAGAGAAGGACAAACACTGTATGATATTACCTATGTGTGGAATCTAATCAATACAACAAACTAGTGAATATAAGAAAAAGGAAGCAGACTCACAGATATAGAGAACAAAGTATGGTTACCAGTGGGGTAGTGAGGCAATGTAGGGTTGAGGGAGTGGGAGGTACTATGGGGTGTAAGACAGGCTCGAGGATGTACTGTACAACATGTAGAATATAGCCAATATTTTATAATAACTGTAAATGGAAAATAACCTTTAAAAATCGTATAAATTTTTTTTTAATGAATAAAGGACCTGAATAGACATTTCTCAAAAGAAGATGTACAGGGCTTCCCTGGTGGCACAGTGGTTGAGAGTCCGCCTGCCTTTGCAGGGGACGTGGGTTCGTGCCCCGATCCGGGAGGATCCCGCATGCCGCAGAGCAGCTGGGCCCGTGAGCCATGGCCACTGAGCCTGCGCGTCCGGAGCCTGTGCTCCGCAATGGGAGAGGCCACGGCAGTGAGAGGCCCGCGTACTGCAAAAAAAAAAAAAAAAGATATACAAATGGTCTACAGCTATACAAAAAGGTGCAAATCATCACTAATCATCATGGAAATGCAAATCAAAAGCACAATGAGATATCACCTCACACCTGTTAGAATGGATACTGTTAAAAAGACAAGAGATGACAAGTACTGGAAAGGATGTGGAGAAAAGGAAATGCTTGTACACTGTTCGTAGGAATGCAAATTCATATAGCAATTATAGAAAACGGCATGGAGGGTCCACAAAAACTTAAAAATAGAACCGTCATATGATCTAGTAATTCTACTCCTGGATATATATCCAAAGGAAATGAATTTACTATGTTGAAGAGATATCTGCATTCCCATGTTCATTGAAGAATTATTCACAGTAGCCAAGATATGAAAACAACCTAAATGTCTTTCAGCAGATGAATGAAGAAAATTAGATAGTAGATAGATAGAACAGAATATTATTCAGCCTTAAAAGAAAAAAAAAAAGGAAATCCTGTCATATGCAACAACAGGGATGAACCTGAAGAACACCATGCTAAGTAAAATAAGCCAAACACAGAAAGATAAATACTTCATGATCTCACTAATACGTGGAACCCAAAACAGTCAAACTCATAGAAGCAGAAACTAGACTAGAAGGGTGCTTGCCAGGAACTGGAAGAAGGGGAAAAGAAGGAGAAGTTATCAAAGGATGCAAAGTTTCAGTTATGCAAGGGAAGTTCTGGAGCAATACCATATTGTACACTTGAAATGTGCTAAGAGAGTAGATCTTAAGCATCTTGAAAGAAAGAGAGAAAGGAAGGAAGGAAAGAAAGACAGAAGGAAGGGAGGGAAAGAAAATTATATCTATGTGAGGTGATGGATATGTTAATTAGCTTATTGTGGTAATCAATTCGCAATGTATACGTGGATCAAAATATTAAGTTGTAAATCTTAAATATATATAATTTTTATTTGTCAATCATACTTCAATAAAGCTAAAAAAACTTTTAAAAGACCATCAATATAAGGACTAAAGTATTTCTTTAACAGAACACAGAGAAGACAACACTAAGCCAAGCTGAGATGCCCTATGAAGTATACTACATACCAAACTAAAGACAAAATAAATGTCAGGGCAAGAGAAATATAACTTGCCCAATCTTTGAGAAGGAAGAAATCACCTTCTTGCACTTAGCAAAGAAAACTCTGTTAACTGCAATACAGCCAAAATTAAATGAATTCAATTAGCCAAGTTTTCTGGGGTTTGGGAGAAAAAGTATGTACAAATTACTGAAGACTACACCCTTGTACAGGTATTATTAGGAATAAGAGGAAAACCAAGAAAATTAATATTAAATTTAAAGAAAAAGATTCTTTGGGAAAACAAATGTTGAAGGATATAAAATACTTCCTGAGAAGTATAGCTGAGAAGAAATTATGAGCATTCACTTAATATGAGTATTGGTGATAATAAGACTAGGGAACAGTTATTGAGGGTTACTATATATGTTCCACATACTATACGTGACATTTAAAATGCTGCCATCAATCCTCAGAGTGGCCCGGCCCAGCAGATACTATCTCTCCCTTACAAATAAGGAAACTGAGGTCAGGAAAGACTGAGTCTCCCAAGGCCACACGTTTAGAAGGTCAATTTAAACCCAGTTCTGCCCAGTTTCAAATTCCAGGTTGTTTTGTTTTGTTTTGTCTTGCCAGTACCACACTGGCTCTCATTTGGAGAAAAAAAAAAAAAATTAAAATTGAAATGACATAGACATATAATATTTTTACAATTTTGGTACTGTTCAATGGACACAGACGAGAGGATTTTAAATGTGTAAGAAACATCATTTTTAATATATATGATTAAAACCTATAACTTAAAATAAATAATACAAATGAAGCCTATGACAAATATAAGGCATAAGAGAAATCAATATGACAGCTATTTAAGTGTCAGGCTTTAGTAGACTGAAATACTTTTTTTTTTTTTTTTTTTTTTTGCGGTATGCGGGCCTCTCACTTTTGTGGCCTCTCCCGTTGCGGAGCACAGGCTCCGGACGCGCAGGCTCAGCGGCCATGGCTCACGGGCCCAGCCACTCCACGCCACGTGGGATCCTCCCGGACCGGGGCACGAACCTGTATCCCCTGCATCGGCAGGTGGACTCTCAACCACTGCACCACCAGGGAAGCCCAGACTGAAATACTTTAATTCACAGAAATTTAAAGGCTAAAAAGCCATCAATGCTTCTTTTCCTTGTTTAGTAAGTTCCAGGTACACTGCCAAGTCCCTTCCAAACCCCAAGAGGACGTGTCTGTTTTACGAGCATAAATACTGCTTCAAAAGGATTAAGTGATTTACCTGGTAGTCCTCAGGACTGAATGCTGTCAGTGATACTGTTCTATATTCTGCCATAACCCTCCCCAGGAGCCCTTGAGCACGGACGACCAGCAACCTAACTTCTCCATCTTCCTCCTGCACGGTGATGTGTGGAACACTGCTTGCGGGCAGGGTCATTGGGTCCTCAGGCTGAGGAGGCAGCCCAGTGGAGAACTGTAGCAAGCCTGGCAGATACAAAGAGAAGCAGGGCATTCTTGCCCCAATTATCTGTGGAAGAATCTCTTATTCACTTGAAACAATCTTACACAATTATTTTGATCACCAGGATAAAATTCAGAGGGCTCTCATTTAGAAAAGACTTGAGTGAAGATTTGACTAACATGCTTTTGACAGAATATGTTAGTAAGTTTTCAGGATGTTAAAAATTAAAATGCTAATTTTCCTTGTCTCTACCCAAAGAAAGCTTTTTTAATGGAAGCATCAATAAAAAGAATAGTGATGGAGTTTTAAAATATTATTATCAAACATTTACTCATATTTGACTCTCTAGAATTCATCCTTAAATTTATAGCAGAACAAAATTAATGGCACCCTAAAGGATTTGCAACACGCTTTTTTGAAAATTTAAGTATGAAAATCAGAGTTGAAGAACTTCCCAGGTTTCCTTCACAGATCTTTTATTGGATGGTCTTGCTTTATTCCTACAAAAGAACTATTACTTTTCAATGCAGAAAACAGTCTCAACTTATTATGACAGACATCTATGATAGTTTCCCAATTAAGAAAATTATCACTTTTCAGCATAAGACAAAAAGAAACTAATATAAACAGACAGTGATAACGCTACTTCTTGAAGTTAAATAAAATATAAATTACAAAGTATTCCAATTAGGTGTTAACATATCACAGTAGGACAATTTTCAAAATTAAAAAAAATTTGATTACCATGAATAAAAATACTTTTTTTCATTTAAAATAATCCTGCATTTAAAACTACTTTTCAAAATATATTATTAAACTTTAGAAATCGATCCTTATATTTTTTTCACAAGCACTGTCCCTCAAAATGGCAGCTTAGAAGTTCCAAGAGCTTGGAAGTTAGAGCATCCGAAGGAGTTCTACTTCAATCATTTGCAGAAGTCCCTTAAACCCTTAGTGAGATCAAGTACACCCAGAGAAGAGAGGATTATTCTTGCAAAAGGGCTTGGTTACCATATGGATGATCACTAGCTTTGATGGTGATATCTGTTGTTTCCTTTTCAGGGTCTATGCTTGCACCACTGGTGGGAGTTGAACCTAGTTTCCCATCTCCAGGAACCGCAGAAACCAGTGTCACACGGAAATACTCATTAAGCTCCGGAATATCATCATCAAGGACATAAATATTCAGGACCTATACATATAAAAATCCAAAGGCATTAAGCAATGAGGCATGTAGAAATTATTTGCCACTTATCAGAAGGAAATAAAGCAGCCGAAGTTACTTTTTAACATAACAGATTTCTACACAAACTTAAGACATAAAAATAGAGAGTGAGAGAGAAAGAGAGATCTGAGAAATTAATTCTTTAATCAATAATGGGTGCTGAAGATTAATACTTTCTGTATAAAAATATCCTAGTCATGTATTAATATATCATATATTACACATTGATATATCAATATAGTATAATATATTCTTTGTACCAAAGACAGTGGTATTACCAACCTCATGCATAGAGTTCCTGGTTAAGGAACTGCACGTTATCTGATAGAATGTGGTAAGGCAATAGGAAAGGACAATGTATCCATGTCTAGTTCTGGCCTAAGGAAAGCCTGACATACCTAGCAGCTGCATTCTAGAAAACTGATCCACAATGAGCCCTGTAAGTCTGGCATACACAAACTGCTCAAAAAACATTAGGAAAGGAAGTAGCAATAACTCAGCCATGCTCTACAATATATAAGTCAAAATTTGAAGTGAAAAAAAACCATTCCAGGGGCTTCCCCGGTGGTGCAGTGGTTGAGAGTCCGCCTGCCAATGCAGAGGATACGGGTACATGCCCCGGTCCAGGAAGATCCCACATGTGGCGGAGCAGCTGGGCCCGTGAACCATGGCCACTGAGCCTGAGCGTCCGGAGCCTGTGCTCCTCAACAGGAGAGGCCACAACAGTGAGAGGCCTGCATACCGCAAAACAAAACAAAACAAAACAAAACAAACCATTCTTCCTTCTTTTACTAACTTGAACAAGCATGTTTTGACATCTACAATGTGCCAGGGCTAGAAATGGCCCCAGTCACTAAGAGACTCACTGTCTTCTGTAGGAGATCTGTGGAAAAACATTTAAAATGCAATGCAAAAATGTCATAATAGAGTTATGTACAAAGTAAACTGAGAACAAAACAATCAACTCTATCTGGTAAAGGTTTTACAACAGACAAGTCTGAAGCAAGTCTTAATGAATTAGTTGTAGTTATGAGTAATAATGAGGAAGGACATTCCAAGTAAAAGAAACAACAGCATGAAAGAATAAGACATCTGGGTAACTACAATTAGACCACTAAGGCTGGAGTGGGAGAGAAGTCTGAACAGATAAACAGGAGTCAATATCATAGGGACCATTCATGCTATCATTAAAAAAATGAACTTCATTCCATAGAGAGTAAAGGAAAATGGAAGAATCATAAGCAGGGGACTGACCAAATGAGAATTCCATTTTAGAATCAATACCATGGCAGAATGTAAACAGAGTGGACACAGCAAGAAAGGACGCAAGGTGCTGAGTTAGGAGGTGACTGACCAGAATTGATGAGGTACTGAACTAATTCAGTGACAATGGAGATGAGGAAAAATGGATGGATTTTAATTTGTTCTGGAAATAGAAGACCAAGGCCTTAAAGACTCAGCATAGGGAGTGAGGGACAGGAAGGAATGATGTAGGATTTCCTGGTTTCTTCCAGAAAGGAGGGTGACAACAGTCTGAAAACAAACTGTAACTCCAAAAGCAATCTCCAAAACACTAGTCATTAGGCCTAAAAGCATTTGGAGAACTTTTTTTTAATGTAGGCCCAAGATAAAATCTGAATTTGGTTTTAATGTTCATTTTAATCAAAAATTTAATTAATAAAGTAATACATGGCATGGCCAATGTGCTCAAAGTATAAAAATAACACTTCTACCCAAATCTTGTCATTATTTTTGAACTAAACGGAATAGCAGTCTGAAGATTTAAAATATCTTGCCCCTAGAAGTAAGCTGACAAATGTTTCTATGAAAAACAATACCAAAACATCAAGATGTACATTAACAATGAAGCAATTAATATTTTTAAAGTATTGAAGCATACCAAAGTACTCGCTCAATTCAATTAGTGAAATGAAGAGTTTGAAACTGAAGACCCTATCAAGGTATAAATGTATCTCACATGGTGACTCAGTACACAAAACAGTATTTACCTTTACTATATGTTATACACTCTGCTATTTTCTATTCTCTTTTGAAAATCTTCCTAACTCACTAAATTAATTTCATAACTAACGGGCCATTTAAAAACACTTGAAAAACACATTTCCAGTATACATTCCTGTACTGCAGCAAAACACACACACACACACACACACACACACACACACACACACACACACACACACACGCAGACTGTCTTGCTGCTAGGTTTCTAGATGTGATTTAAGTGTATTTAATTAAATGTATTCCCCAGACATCTGGAAGGCAATAGCAAAGTGGAGGTCACCTGACTGCTGTCTGTGCTGGAAAGCATAGTCACGGAGCATCAGCAAACACCTCAGTATCCAGTCTCTGGCTTAGTAAGACTGAGAAGCTAGTGTAGATCCAGCAAGCAGAGCGCTATAAACCAACCCCAGTATTCAGAGTTATTGTTGCCTTAAAGGTCAATTCGTTTTTAAAGAAATTTTAAAATGACAGAAGAAAATATTTTAAATAAATCTTGACAGGAGCGTATATGACTATTTTCCTGACTAAACTTTTATTAATTCTTAGCTCTTCCAAAATATATATGAATACTCTTTATAAAACAGTGGTTCCCAGTTATATTTTTATTTCATAGAGGGTAAATTTTCCAGGGGAAAATTTTGAGGATCAACTCTGTTTTCCAAGTGGGAACATTATAAAGTTAACACATATCATCACTGTTACTTGATAAAAGAAATAGCAATTTAAATCCAAAAAAGAAGTGAAAAAGACAGGATCAGAATAAATTATAGTCCTTTAAATGGAATAATTTCAGCCTTACGAAAACTTACTTGTTGTCCTAATTTTCCTCATTTTACCAAAGACCAGTAAAACATTTATCATGGCTTTTATTTACAGACTGCTATTGGGAACTTCTGTTATAAGTTATTTAATTTGTTTCCTTCTTACTGCAAATTATAGAGATTTGATTACTCTTCTTTAACTTGAACTCTTTAAATCTTAAGAATATTTTAAATTTTTCCTAATTTTATCTTTTTCATCCAATCAACTCCTAAGTCCCTTAGAAATGTCTTCAAACATATCTGCAAGTCTTAAGTTATTTTACTATTTATCCCTGATGACCTATAAACTATTTACATTTCTTATGAAAAATTATACTGATATGAATATTCCAACATATCAGATATTTTATATTAGAATGTAAAAAAAAATTATATACAAGAAGGTCTCATCTCAATTTCACTTACTATAAGTGTCACTTATTTCTGGAGCATCTATTCAGAAATCAGACAACGATTCACGGAAAGCTTCTGATATCAACTGGTGATTGCTTGTACTTTCAAAACAAAGAAAAATTACCTATTTTTTCCAAATTTAAAAATAAAATATTACAGTTTTAGGAATTCCTCTTGGCTGACTGGTAGAGTACCATTAAGAATTCTGCAGTTTCTCATTGTATCAGTAATAACCAAAAACCCACAATGATAAATCTTCAGGCTATACCGTTTTTATTATATTGAGATTAAAGAACAGATATAACAGACATTATTTAACATCCTTAATTTTTCACTGCAGAAATAAATACAAAAATATTTTATGCCACGATATATAACTAATTGCCTAAATATTCTAAATTGCTTAAAGAGCAGGAAGCTGCAAATAAATTACAGAACAAACAGATCAGGAAAAGCTTTCCAGGAGGCTTTCAAAGAAACAGAGAAGGTAGAGTTTACCTCTGATCTCTGCCAAGGAAGGAATGTGATAGTTCCACTGGCATTAGCAAAATCATCAACAAGGTAATTAACACCATCAGATTCGATCTGTGAGATGGTGTAAAAAACATGCACATAATCCAGAGCTCCTCTGGTTCGCTCCACCACACATGAAATGGTGGATCCCTCCTCTGCAATCTGAAATTGAACATAAGTTCTTTATAAGTATACACCAATTCAAATCAGTGATAAAATAACAAGGCTTTCCTGAAATCCTTTTACCATAAACTTAATTCTATAACTTTCTACCTCTCTAAGGCAACCTCTATATTCCTCCAGATATATTTTTGACAGCTAAAAAGTATTTACAATCATTGGTTTTTCCACTCATTCCTTTAAAGGGATAAATAAAAGCAGAAACAATAATAATTAATTAACTACACATGTAATTCTTTCATTGAAACCTCTCGTGTGTCAGCCACTATGCTAGATGCTATGGTTACAAACGATTTTTTTTAAAAAAGCACAATCCTTTATCTTGGTAAGTCTAAAGAGGAAAACAAACTCATGATTTTATGATGAGCTCAGTACAAAAAGTTGGGTGTAAAGAGTGGAACATGACATCAAGGAGAACTTTCTAGGCAAAGACACAAGAAGTAATCGAGTGGATTTGGTGAAATCATTTTGAGGGTGGTATAAACTATCCAGTGGGGACAGCCTGGAGAAATTCCTGTTGGGGAGACAATAGTCAGGTAAAGGAGGGCACTGATATCATGCTTAATATCTTTTTGCTATTTCCTTTTTTTTTTTTTTTTTTTTTTTCTTTGCTGTACACAGGTCTCTCACTGCTGTGGCCTCTCCTGTTGCGGAGCACAGGCTCCGGACGCACAGGCTCAGCAGCCATGGCTCATGGACCCAGCCGCTCCGCGGCATGTGGGATCTTCCCAGACCGGGGCACAAACCCGTGTCCCCTGCATCGGCAGGCGGACTCTCAGCTGCTGCGCCACCAGGGAAGCCCATCTTTTTGCTATTTCTGACATATATACATATACATATGTATACATACAAGTGTGTGCATTTTTCATGTGAAAAGTATTTTTATTTACATAATTTAAGATAATGTTTAGAAATTTCATGGAGCAGGAAATTGGAATATCTTTTAGAATAGGTCTTCCTCTTCTTAAATTCTCCATCTCTCAATTCTATTTTT
Organism: Kogia breviceps; assembly: GCF_026419965.1. Lineage (NCBI taxonomy): Eukaryota > Metazoa > Chordata > Mammalia > Artiodactyla > Physeteridae > Kogia > Kogia breviceps. The sequence goes on along the minus strand of NC_081313.1, from coordinate 72,336,414 downwards.
ATAGTATCTAACATAAAATTCATAGAAAAAAGAACTAAAACTGAATAAATAGAGCTCAAAATACAAATCTTAATATATATAATGTCATTCTCTACTTTTCACATCAATCATAAGCACCTCTGATCAGCATTAAATAGAGCTATTTTGGTGCCAACATCAGAGCTAGAAAGAACAGATTTGAAATTTGTCTGCAAACAGGCAACAGTCAAAACAGTTATCAATGAGCATGGAAGCACCAGAAGTTGTTCCAGTAAATCCTTTGAGTTTCACTGAGCATCAGCATTCCTACTCCAAAAGGCAGCAGAAACCCTACTGCCTCATAGTACACAAGATCAAGGACCCCTGGGGCAATATAACTCCTTTGTCTGCTCGCCTGCTAGCCTAAGAAGCCCAAAATGACCCTACGGCTGTTCAAAAGGGCCTTCAGTCTGTCTCCTGATGGAAATGTTCCATCTCCAGGTCCAACCAGAACTTCTAATCCAGTGGAACTTAAAACATGGGAACAGGAAACACAAATTCTGACAGTGGGTCACTGGGGGTGATGGAGTTAAGAGTCTCACTTCTACCTCTTGCTTCCTGAGCCCATGTGATCTAATTACCAGGGGCACAGAATTAGATGTCAGCCATTGGGCACACATGCTGGATCCTGGAGCACAACACCCCAACACTTCAAGATGTTGTCCCTGAGCTGGCACCTTGGCTGAGTCTTTAACAGGCCATCCCATTGCTGCACTAGGCCAGCTGCTTCAGGTGATGTTGTATAATACACACACACACACACACACACACACACACACACACACACTGGAATATTACTCAGCCATAAGAAAGAATGAAATATTGCCATTTGCAGCAATACGGATGGACCTAGAGATTATCATACTAAGTGAAGTCAGACAGAGAAAAACAAATATTTGCTATCACTTACATGTGGAATTCAAAAAATAATACAAATAAGCTTACTTACAAAACAGAAACAGACTCACAGACATAGAAGACAAACTTATGGTTACCAAAGGGGAAAGGGGGGGGAAGGATAAATTAGGACTTTGGGATTAGCAGATACACACCACTATATATAAAATAAACAACAAAGATTTACTGTATAGCACAGGGAACTATATTCAATATCTTATAATAACCTGTAATGAAAAAGCATCTGAAAAAGAATACACATATATATGTACGTATGCGTGTATAACTGAATCACTTTGCTGTACACGTGAAACTAACACAATATTTAACACAATATTTTAAATCAACTATAGTTCAATTTACAAAACCGGTATTTTCAAACAGCTCATGTAACTCAACAACAACAAAACAACCCAATCAAAAAATGGGCAGAAGACCTTTACAGACATTTCTCCAAAGAAGGCATACAAATGGCCAGTAGGCACATGAAAAGATGCTCAATATCGTTAATTATTAGAGAAATGAAGATCAAAACTACAATGAGGTACCACCTTACAACAGTCAGAATGGCCATCATTAAAAAGTCTACAAATACTGGAGAGGGTGTTGAGAAAAGGGAACCCTCCTACACTATTAGTGGGAATTAGGCTGGTGCAGCCACTGTGGAAAACAGTATGGAGGTTCCTCAGAAAACTAAAAATAGAATTACCATATGATCCAGCAATCCCACTCCTGGGCATATACCCAGAGAAAACTCTAATTCAAAAAGATGGGCTTCCCTGGTGGCACAGTGGTTGAGAATCCGCCTGCCGATGCAGGGGACACGGGTTCGTGCCCCGGTCCGGGAAGATCTCACATGCCGCGGAGCGGCTGGGCCCGTGAGCCATGGCCGCTGAGCCTGTCCAGAGCCTGTGCTCTGCAATGGGAGAGGCCACAACAGTGAGAGGCATGCTTAGCACAAAAAAAAAAAAAAAATGCATGCAGCCCTATGTTCACAGCAGCACTATTCACAATAGCCAAGATATGGAAACAACCTAAATGTCCATTGAGAGATGAATGGATAAGGAAGATGTGGTACATATATACAACAGAATACTACTCAGTCATAAAAAGAACAAAATAATGCCATCTGCAGCAACATGGATGCAACTAGGGATTATCATATTAAGTAAATCAGAAAGAGAAAGACAAATACCATATGATATCACTTATATGTGGGATCTAAAATACAGCACAAATGAACCTATCTGTAAAACAGAAACAGACTCACAGACAGAGATCAGACTTGTGGTTGCCAAGGGGAATGGGGGAGGGAGAGTGATGGACTGGGAGTTTGGGGTTAGTAGATGCAAACTATTACATTTAGAATGGATGAACAACAAGGTCCTACAGTATATATAGCACAGGGAACTATATCCAATCTCCTGGGATAAACCATAATAGAAAATAATATTTAAAAAGAATGTAAATATGTGTATAACTGAGTTACTTTGCTGTAGAGATTGGCATAACATTGTAAAAATGTTATGGTATTTAACATATGGCCTGGTATTTTAAGGCCATATAAAAATGGTATATTTTAAGGCCATTACATAAATTATATTTAAAGACTGGATAAGACAATGAGGGAAGTAAGTATAGATAGAAAAGGACCAAGTACAATCAGTTCTGCTGTAACACTGGTTTTGAAATGAAACTGTTCCAATGCAACTGATACATCAGGGAGCACTTTGAACATAACGTGGATTTCACATTTGTTTACGTATAATTTCATCCACAAGAAACATGGTGAACACAGAAAACTGTACCACCTGAAACAAGCCACATGGGAATACACACACACAGACACACACACACACACACTCTCTCTCTCTCTCTTTCTCTCTCTCTCTCTCTCTCTCTCTCTCTCTCTCTCTCCAAACATCTACCAGTTACCTCAGTTCAACGCATGTGTCACCAGCCACATTTATCTGCAGTGAATGTGGCAACTTTCCCTCTGATTTCGAATAACCCTCCTTCCATCACTTCACTATAACATGTAAGCTACATTCCTCTGATGCCCACTTCTACAAGCAAACTTAAGGTTTTTTCAAGGTATATGCCATATTTATTATCATACTTAAGAATTAAACACTTGTTGTGTAAACCTGTTTTTTATTAGGTCCCTACCTTTCTTTTTATATATCACCGACCAAATTTCTGGATAGCATTTGCCTAACCCATCTTTCCCATAAGTTCTTGTATTTTTCACTATGCGATTTGGTACAGTGTGGTGATTTTTAGAAACCCATCTATCATGTTATGGCAGAATTAACTGTTCTGAAGGTGGGGCTCTCCAACCCTAAGAGGCTGGAGAGAAGAGGAAGCAGCAAAGACACAGGTGCTCAATACAGCACCTAATTTAATTTCCACTAAGACATTTACATCAGCATTTTCATCATAGCTGAATGGTATACAAACACATGTGTGGTGGAAAGGGCATGGCTTTAAGGTCAAACAGTCCTGTTTGACTGTTTCACTCCACCACTTACCAAGAGGCCTACATCTCAGTGATCTCTTCTTAGAATGAAGATCACAATGTCTCATGGATTTTGGTGGAGGTTAAACAAGTGCTTTACATGGTACCTAGTAAAATCGTATATTTCTTCCCCTTAAAATACAGACACACAAACACAGTAACAAAAAATGCCACATAAAAACATTCCCTTATTTTATCAAGAAACTTATACGCTTGCATATTTTAAAAAAGCAAACTCCCATGTATTTAGATTCCTATCACAGTGGGGACATATTTGCTCCATTTTACCACCCCAAATTTTAATCAGAATGACTATTTTGAATGAGTTAAATTAATAAATCATTAATCCCAACATATGAGTATTCAGCCTTTCCCTTTCAGCAAGAGACATAGATTAAATAGATCCAAAGATACAGTAAGGAGCGTGATGTTTTCTTATAGCTTTTACCAAGTCAATGACATTACCATGCATCATACAGGACTAAGTACTTTCTTTGCAGGAATCGCATGGGGAAAAGTTATCTAACCACACTTTCATTTAGTAAAGACTTCATTAAAATCTATCACCTACTAACTATTTTCAGTGTGAAAAAGAAGAGAAAAAAAGACTGTCCATATTCAATACAAATATGTGCAGATGTATTCTATATATCAAAATTGCATAGAAATTTTAATAAATTAATAATTTACACAATAAAGTAAATTCTGTAAAGTTTGAACAAGGGAAGAAGCTTCAAGAGCCAAGCATCCATTAAAAAAAACAACACAGGATGCTTGGTAAAAATCCACCTTTCATACTTATGAATTTACAGAGAAATGACATAATGCCTGACATTTGCTTTAAAAATTATTTCAGCTAAAAAATAAGAAACAAGACTGGCAAAAGGCTAATAAATGTTGAAGCTAGGTGATGGGTCACTGGGGTGCACTATTCTATCTTTTCTATTATTCTGTACATATGATATTTTCCATTTTAAAAGACTTTGAAAATTCAGCTTTTTGCCTCCCATTGCATCCCCCACTAGAGATTCTGACTCAGAAATGGGGTCTTGATTCAGGAACGGTATCCAGGAAAATGCATTAGATATTTCCAACCAAGGCCATCCACACACAGCACTTGGGGAAATAGCAGACCAAGGGTGGAATTAGCAATACAAGAAAAGAATTAAGACATGGAGAATAAATAATTAAAAGATCTTTTCTATTATAAAAATATTCATCTAATTAATTTTATTTATTTACTTATTTATCTATCTTTGGCTGCGTTGGGTCTTCGTTGCTGCACGCAGGCTTTCTTTAGTTGAGGTGAGCCAGGGTTACTCTTTGTTGCAGTGCGCTGGCTTCTCACTGCAGTGTCTACAACCAAGATTACTCTACCCAGCAAGTATCTCATTCAGATTCCATGGAGAAATCAAAGGCTTTACAGACAAGCAAAAGCTAAGAGAATTCAGCACCACCAAACCAGCTCTACAACAAATGCTAGAGGAACTTCTCTAAGTGCGAAACACAAGAGAAGAAAAGGACCTACAAAAACAAACCCTGGGCTTCCCTGGTGGCACAGTGGTTGAGAGTCCACCTGCCGATGCAGGGGACACGGGCTCGTGCCCCTGTCCAGGAAGATCCCACATGCCACGGAGTGGCTACGCCTGTGAGCCATGGCCACTGAGCCTGCATGTCCAGAGCCTGTGCTCCACAACGGGAATGGCCACAACAGTGAGAGGCCCACGTACTGCAAAAAAAAAAAAAACACAAAAAACAAAACAAAACAAAACAATTCAGAAAATGGTAATAGGAACATACATATCAATAATTACCTTAAACATGAATGGATTAAATACTCCCACCAAAATACACAGGCTCATTGACTGGATACAAAAACAAGACCCATATATATGTGGTCTACAAGACACCCACTTCAGACCTAGGGACACATATAGACTGAAAGTGAGGGGATGGAAGAGGATATTCCATGCAAATGGAATCAAAAGAAAGCTGGAGTAGCAATACTCATATCAGATAAAATAGACTTTAAATAAAGAATGTTACAAGAGACAAGGAAGGACACTACATAATGACCAAGGGATCAATCCAAGAAGAAGACAGAACAATTATAAATATATATGCACCCAACACAGGAGCACCTCAATAAATAAGGCAATGGCTAACAGCTCTAAAAGAAGAAATCAACAGTAACACAATAATAGTCGGGGACTTTAACACCTCACTTACACCAATGGACAGATCATCCAAACAGAAACTTAATAATGAAACACAAGCTTTAAATGACACAATAGACCAGACAGATTTAATTGATATTTATAGGACATTCCATCCAAAACCAGCAGATTACACTTTCTTCTCAAGTGTGCATGGAACATTCTCCAGGATACATGACATCTTGAGTCACAAATCAAGCCTCAGTAAATTTAAGAAAATTGAAATCATATCAAGCATCTTTTCTGACCACAACGCTGTGAGATTAGAAATGAATTACAGGGAAAAAAATCGTAAAACACACAAACACATGGAGGCTAAACAATACGTTACTAAATAACCAAGCGATCACTGAAGAAACCAAAGAGGAAATCAAAAAATACCTAGAGACAAATGACAATGAAAACACGATGATCAAAAACCTGAGGGATGTGGCAAAAGCAGTTCTAAGAGGGAAGTTTATAGCAATACAAGCCTACCTCAAGAAACAAGAAAAATCTCAAATAATTAATCTAACCTTACACCTAAAGGGACTAGAGAAAGAAGAACAAACAAAACCCAAAGTTAGAAATCATAAAGATCAGAGCAGAAATACATGAAATAGAAACAAAGAAAACAATAGCAAAGATCAATAAAACTAAAAGCTGGTTCTTTGAGAAGATAAACAATATTGATACACCATTAGCCACACTCATAAAGACAAAGTGGGAGATGACTAAATCAATAAAATTAGAAAAGAAAAAGGAGAAGTTACAACAGACACGGCAGAAATACAAAGCACCCTAAGGGACTACTACAAGCAACTCTATGCCAATAAAATGGACAACCTGGAAGAAATGGACAAATTTTTAGAAAGGTATAACCTTCCTGAACCAGGAAGAAATAGAAGATATGAACAGACCAGTCACAAGTAATGGAATTGAAACTGTGATTAAAAATCTTCCAACAAACAAAAGTCCAGGACCAGATGGCTTCACAGGTGAATTCTATCAAACATTTAGAGAAGAGCTAACACCCATCTTTCTCAAACTCTTCCAAAAAATTGCAGAGGAAGGAACACTCCCAAACTCATTCTCTGAGGCCACCATCACCCTGATACCAAAACCAAACAAAGATACTACCAAAAAACAAAATTACAGGCCAATATCACTGATGAATATAGATGCAAAAATCCTCAACAAAATACTAGCAAACAGAATCCAACAACACATTAAAAGGATCATGCACCATGATCAAGTGGGATTTACCCCAGGGATGCAAGGATTCTTCAATATATGCAAATCAATCAATGTGATACACCATATTAACAAATTGAAGAAGAAAAATCATATGATCATCTCAATAGATGCAAAAAAAGCTTTTGACAAAATTCAACACCCATTTATGATAAAAACTCTCCAGAAAGTGGGCATAGAGGGAACCTACCTCAACATAATAAAGGCCATAAATGACAAACCCACAGCAAACATCATTCTCAATGGTGAAAAACTGAAACAATTTCCTCTAACATCAGGAACAATACAAGGATGTGGACAAGGATGTCCACTCTCACCACTATTATTCAGCATAGTGTTGGAAGGCCTTGCCACAGCAATCAGAGAAGAAAAAGAAATAAAAGGAATACAAATTGGAAAAGAAGAAGTAAAACTGTCACTGTGTGCAAATGACATGATACTATACATAGAGAATCCTAAAGTTGCCACCAGAAAACTACTAGAGCTAATCAATGAATTTGGTAAAGTAGCAGGATACAAAATTAATGCACAGAAATCTCTTGCATTGCTATACACTAATGATGAAAAATCTGAAAGAGAAATTAAGGAAACACTCCCATTTAACATGGCAACAAAAATAATAAAACACCTAGGAATAACCGACCTAGGGAGACAAAAGACCTGTATGCAGAAAACTATAAGACACTGATGAAAGAAATTTGATACCAACAGACGGAGAGATATACCATGTTCTTGGATTGGAAGTATCAATACTGTGAAAATGACTATACTACCCAAAGCAATCTACAGATTCAATGAAATCCTTATCAAATTACTAAAGGCATTTTTTATACAACTAGAACCAAAAACCTTAAAACTTGTATGGAGACACAAAAGACCCCGAATAGCCAAAGCAGCCTTAAGGGGAAAAAACAGAGCTGGAGGAATCAGATGCCCTGACTTCAGACTATACTACAAAGCTTCAGTAATCAAGACAATATGGTACTGACACAAAAACAGACACACTGATCAATGGAACAAGATAGAAAGCCCAGAGATAAACCCACGCACCTATGGTCAACTAATCTATGACAAAGGAGGCAAGGATATACAATGGAGAAAAGACGATCTCTTCAATAAGTGGTGCTGGGAAAAGTGGACGGCTACATGTAAAAGAATGAAATTAGAACACTCCTTAACACCATACACAAAAATAAACTCAAAATGGATTCGAGACCTGAATGTAAGACTGGACACTATAAAACACTCAGAGGAAAACATAGGAAGAACTCTGACATAAATCACAGCAAGATCTTTTCTGATCCACCTACTACAGTAATGGAATAAAAAGAAAAATAAACAAATGGGACCTAATGGAACTGAAAAGCTTTTGCAAAGCAAAGGAAACCATAAACAAGACAAAAAGACAGCCCTCAAAATGGGAGAAAATATTTGCAAACAAATCAACGGACAAAGGATTAATCTCCAAAATATATAAACAGTTAATGCAGCTCAATATTAAAGAAAACACCCAATCAAAAAATGGACAGAAGACCTAAATAGACATCTCTCCAAAGAAGACATACAGATGGCCAAGAAGCACATGATAAGCTGCTCAACATCATTAATTATTAGAGAAATGCAAATCAAAACTACAATAAAGTATCACCTCACACTATTTAGAATGGGCATTATCAGAAAATCTACAACCAACAAATGCTGGAGAGGGTGTGGAGAAAAGGGAACCCTCTTGCACTGTTGGTGGGAATGTAAATTGATACAGCCACTGTGGAGAACAGTATGGAGATTCCTTAAAAAACTAAAAATAAAATTACCATATGATCCAGCAATCTCACTACTGGGCATATACCCAGAGAAAACCATAATTTAAAAAGACACATGCACTCCAATGTTCATTGCAGCACTATTTACAATAGCCAGGTGATGGAAGCAACCTAAATGCCCATCGACAGACGAATGGATAAAGAAGATGTGGTACACAGGGCTTCCCTGGTGGCACAGTGGTTGAGAGTCCACCTGCCGATGCAGGGTACACAGGTTCGTGCCCCAGTCTGGGAGGATCCCACATGCCGCGGAGCGGCTGGGCCCGTGAGCCATGGCCGCTGAGCCTGCGCGTCTGGAGCCTGTGCTCCGCAAATGGAGAGGCCACAACAGTGAAAGGCCTGCGTACCGGAAAAAAAAAAAAAAAGAAGATGTGGTACATATATACAATGGAATATTACTCAGCCATAAAAAGGAACGAAATTGGGTCATTTGTAGAGACGTGGATGAATCTAGAGATTGTCATGCAGAGTGAAGTAAGTCAGAAAGAGAAAAACCAATATTGTATATTAACGCATATATGTGGAACCTAGAAAACTGGTACAGATGAACCGGTTTGCAGGGCAGAAATTGAGATACAGATGTGAGGAACAAACGTATGGACACCAAGGGGGGAAAGCGGTGGGCAGTGGGGGTGGTGGTGTGATGAATTGGGAGATTGGGATTGACATGTATACACTGATGTGTATAAAATGGATGACTAATAAGAACCTGCTGTATAAAAAACTAAAATAGGGGGCTTCCCTGGTGGCGCAGTGGTTGGGAGTCCGCCTGTCGATGCAGGGGACGCGGGTTCGTGCCCCGGTCCGGGAGGGTCCCACGTGCCGCGGAGCGGCTGGGCCCGTGAGCCATGGCCGCTGGGCCTGTGCGTCCGGAGCCTGTGCTCCGCAGCGGGAGAGGCCACAACGGTGAGAGAGGCCCGCGTACCACAAAAAAAAAAAAAAAAAAAAAAAAAAAAACTAAAATAAAATTCAAAAAAAAACTAAAAATAAAATGTCAAAAAGAAGAAAAAAGTGGAAACAGTTTAACTGCTCTATATTAAAAAGGATTGATCAAAATTTTTTTTTTAAATTCACCTAAATGACTTTATGTATTTATTTATTTATTTTTGGCTGCGTTGTTGGGTCTTCGTTGCTGCGCTCAGGCTTTCTCTAGTTGTGGCTAGCCAGGGCTACTTTTTGTTGCAGTGTGCAGGCTTCTCACTGCAGTGGCTTCTCTTGTTGCGGAGCATGGGCTCTAGGCTTGCAGGCTTCAGTAGTCGCAACTCGCGGGCTCTACAGTGCAGGCTAAGTGGTTGTGTGCATGGGCATAGTTGTTTTGCGGCATTTGGGATCTTCCCAGACCAGGGCTCAAACTCGTGTCCCCTGTATTGGCAGGCAGATTCTTAACCACTGCGCCACCAGGGAAGCCCTCATCTAATTGACTTTAGAATCATAAAACAAGCAAAAGTAATGGCCAGTATATATGAAGGGGCATAACATCAAATAATAATCATCAGAACCATCATCACTCAGTTTTTCACAAGAAACAGTAGCAGCCTCTACTGTTTTCTCTTTTGAGTCAAGAACTTGACACATCTTCAGATCATTAGAACAGTAATTATAAAGGTTAACAATGAGAAGAGTTTTTGAAATACATTTTCCTAGAAAAAATAATACACTATTCCAAGACATGAATTTGGCTTTCTCTATTGAGATAGAAGATTAAAGCTAAACAATTACACATCCAATTAATTTTTTATTTTGTTTCATGCTTGGCTGATGATCCTAGAGATCAGATTATATCAATACCACTTATATCTAAAGGAATCTATTCACATAACATAGGGCTGGCACGTAAAAACACACACAGTCCAAGTTAAATAATATTCTCGTTTTTACAAAGATGCTCTCAAAATATCTCTAAATTTATTCTTAAGCCCTTTATTTATAAATATAAAACATAATCCAAATATTTGTTGTAAAAGCATAAGACTAGCAAATTCTATGAATCATTAAGAAAAGCAACTTTATAATTATGTGGTATACAAGACTGCAGGACATAAAAAAGAAGTGTGAAAATAAGGTGGAGAGAAAATAACATTGTTAAGTACAAAGAATAACAAAACACAGGAAGGCAACATGATAATGTGGCTACTAGGCAATACATCCAACAAAAATCATCCATCTGTTCAATATGGAGCCCACTAGGAATCCAAAGAATTATTTGGCATACCCCACCAGGGCTCTAAACTACATTTGTTCACGCTTTCAATTAAATTTATTAAGCACCTGCTATTTGCCAGAACATGGTGTACCTGGTTAGGAGGAAACAAATCACAAAATAATCTCATCTCTTTCAATATGCCAACAAGTAGACTATGTCATATTCCATATATTTTCATTATTTGTTTAAGATCTGATTATGCTTTCATTTTAACCTTAATATTACTTTATGTCATATGAATCTATGAAAAATGTAAAAGCATAACATAATTCAGAGAGAAGTCTTTAAACGATCCCTATCGGCTTCAGCATTTTTAGAGGAATAAGAAAAAAGTTAACTTCTCAATGTCACTGAAACAACACAATGCAGAAGAATCTATGGAAGTGACAGTGGTTTTTATTTCTGAAAATGAAGCAAATAACCATAAAATTTAAACTCAAGATAATTCCAGGCATAAACCACCAGTTCTCAAATATTTTAGTTTCAGGGCTCCTGAACTCTCATAAGAATGACTGAGAACCCCAAGGAGTTTCTTGTTTATGTTGGTGAAATCTGCTGATATTTACCATTTTATGAATGAAAATTTTTTAAAAAATTAAATATTGATGTACTAACTCATTTTAAATGAGTTAGTATAAATAATAAACTCATGTTAACATAAGCAACATATTTTATGAAAACTAACCATATTTTCTAAAACAAAAAAATAATGATGGGGGCATTGTTTTTACATTTTTGCAATTCTCTTCAAAGTCTAGCTTAATAGAAGACAGCTAGATTCTCATATCTCCATTTGTAATCAATTTGTCTGTTGCTATTTGTTATTTTGGTTGAAGTATATGAAGACTGTCCAGCCTTACATAGATATATAACTGGAAAAGGAAGAGGATTACAATAGTCTTTTCAGACAGCTGTGCGTATTCTTCCTCAATATTATACCAAAATTTGATAAGTGGTAGTTTAGTTGCAATTTGGAATCATACTCTAATACATTAAAATCCATTGGTCTACCTTGCACTTTAAATCAATCTTTACCCATGCATGATTTTATAACAATACATGTGGTTTATTTGGAGAATATTGGTTCACTGAGTTATACACAGCTTCCAAATGTTGATGTATTTCATTATACAAAATAAGTAAATCACACTTGCTAATATCACTATCGATCTTATCTGAAAAGTCTTTAAGTATTGGGAAACCATCAAGCTCACTTTGGCAGGTAAAATGTCCCAACAACGCTAATTTTTGTTTGAAAGCTCAAATTTTTATCACTGGCAACAAATACTATCAGTTGTTTTCCAGGTGGTCACTGACTCACTTCATTCATTTCCATGAAAATGCCTGCCAGATACCCAAGTCTGAATAACCAAACTTTGTTGGTCATTTTTCAAGTAATAATGGTGTTCCACGAAGAGAGCAGCCAGTTCAGCTCACAACTCAGTATCTGCACAAACGTTTTTCTTCACAACTATCATGCTTTGTTAATGTAGCAAAAGTGCTTTATTTGTGCTTCTCATTTCACAATACGGAATGTTAAAACGGTGGGTATTGGGCTTCCCTGGTGGCGCAGTGGTTGAGAGTCTGCCTGCCGATGCAGGGGACATAGGTTCATGTCCCGGTCTGGGAAGATCCTACATGCCACGGAGCGGCTGGGCCCGTGAGCCATGGCCGCTGAGCCTGCGTGTCTGGAGCCTGTGCTCCGCAACGGGAGAGGCCACAACAGTGAGAGGCCCGCGTACCGCAAAAAAAAAAAAAAAAAAAAAAAAAAAAAAGGTGGGTATTCAAGGATAGAAATTTTATCAAATGAATGTTTTGTACTGTTTCATCAAAGATACTCAAGTGAAATATTCACTTTTTAAACTACAGGTGTGTGGTGATAAATAAAACAATGACAACTGGTACAGTTTGGTGCCACTGCCTTGATTCATACAAAGGCGCTAGCAGTTTCGGCAACCGTTGCTTTTGCAGTGCAAATGTCAATAAAATGAAAAAGACATCATAGCATTTTATAAAATTAGGTTTGACTTTTGTAGAACTCATGAAAGATCTTAGGAACCCCTAGGGGTCCTTGCGCTACACTTTGAGAATGACTTCAGTAAGCAATCAATAAATATTCATGATGGTCATCATGACAAAAATATTTCATATCACTCCTATCTTCAGATCACACCAAGATGAAAGTAAGAGTTTTAAACTTCAATTCTTAAGACTTTCAGGAATGAAAATTCTGTAATCTTCCTGACAATCAAATTCCAATATCTGATCTTTTAGACACAACACTTTCCCTATATTAACCATCTAAACTTTACTCCTTCCAATATAGATGTATTCTATTTCTCTCTCAGGTGGGCTTGGAGAATAACCAGTCAAGTTTTCTTTTTCTTTCCAGTGGTTATACAACTATAGATGCTGTGGCTCCTATAAGGAAGTTCTCTGCTGCAATCAAAGGTTGACTGGCCCTGTTCAAATTCTGAAATATCTGGGAATAAAGGTGCATACCTAGGTGGAACTAAACCAACACCAACACAATCAATCAATGGAAATTGTGAGGTAAGCCAGCACTAAAGACTTACTATAATGGCCCAGAAAGTCAGAGAAACACTCAAAAACTACTCATTTTAGGCAGGTTTTAAAAACTTATGTATTGTTTTGTTTTCCAGTTTGGTTGTTTATGCAGCTTAGCTGAATCCAGATGTGTCTGTTATTTGAACTATGAGCCTTTTCATGTCTTGATATTAAAATACATTCACAAGTTCAACAAAGATTTATTGAGTACCTACTATGTGCCATGCTAGGTCCTAGAGATACAATAATGAACAATAATAAAACCTTGTTACACTCCGAGCTCTTTCACCTTTGTGGTAGAAAGGGATAGCCAGTATATAAGCAGGCTTATTAATAACATACAGAATTGAAGCATGTGATCAATGCTACAAAAAAAAAAGTAAAACTAGGTGAAGGGATGGAGAGTGACCAGTTAGGAGAAGTGGGAGGATTACTTTATAAATTAAAAAGTCTTTACTGAGTAGATGTCTTTGGAGCTGAGACTTGAATGACTAATTCTGAGGATGTGGAATAAGAGCGTTCCAGATTGAAAGGCTAGGAAGTGCTGTTGCCCTGAGGTTGGAACTGAAACAAGGCAAGTCTGACTGAAACATACTGACCAAAGAGGAGAATTACACAAGAAGTCAGAGCCATAGGCAGGTGCCAGGGCATGAAGCGATATGAAGGGAAGCTGATTTTAGATGGCACCGAATGGTTCTCACAACCTGATGGAAGTCACTTCGTCTTTTTAAAAATAGAGATGATGATATCAAACATACATGGGGGAAAGACAACAGGTTAGAATTCACAAGACATAAGTTCAAATTCCAGTTCTTCCCACTGTATCTTAGAAACAAAAGAAGGCAGGGGGAGAAAATTCGTATTTATTAAATACTAGTAATTGCCACACTTTGAATCAGGTACTTGATCCTGTCTCATTTAATTCAACTACGGTTAGTTATTTTCTCAGATCTCTAAGCTGCCGTTTCTAACCCTACGAAGTGGAGAAGGTAATAATTAATATTTGTTGCAGCCACATTATGAATTGTCAGAAAGGTGCATAAAAAACTAACATGCAAAGTTCTTTGACAACTAAGTATCTAAAAGTATTATCATTATAGATAAACATATTTCTCTTTTAAGTCATAGATTTGTATGACATTTGTCCTCCCTGTCTAGAATATTCTATTTCTGGTATAGAAAAAGAACACTTATTGAAGATCTCTTATGACTGTCACCAAACCAAAAAATAAGAGGGGCAATAAAACACTCCAGAGAGCCAGGCACCCCAGTTTGAGCTATTGATACAATGAGCCCTATGACCTAGATATATTTTTCAAGCTCTACCCATTCATGTTTTTCTTAATTGTTTCAATTTACATATGCACTCTAAACCTACAAGAATCAACTTGCAAAAGGAAAGCCTCTCTTGTTCGTTGGCATCCTTTCATGGACACTGAGCTGTTGCTTCACACACAACACCTGTGAAGCGGTTTCATAAGATCTCACATTACTGAACAGGAAACCAAGATGATTACGAATCCTTGAAAGCTTGGAAAGGACTGATAAGGGCAGTAAAACTGCCTAATGAATTAAGCTGGCCAAGATGGGTGATAAGAAAGGCATTTACATCCAACATGGAAGAACACTGTAACTACTTAAGAATGTTTCATATGTGGGGAAAAACCCTCAAAAAATCATATTTTAATAAAGGCTCAATTACAATTATTCATAGAAGCTTTCAATATATATTATTTCACTTACTTACACAGTAGCCAAAACATAAATTACATGTGGAGTACAATTATGCATTCTGTGAAATGCATTAACTTTAAAGATAATTGCTAAAGTTTCATTTGCTAACTTCTTATTACTTCTCTCAGCTTATTAAGCTTCTGATCCAAATTGTGAACTTATAAGAGAAAAGACCTTATAATTTACATTTATACCACTGGCTATAGCATACCTCTGGGCCTAGCGTCAATACTCGGGCAATCTTACCAAATGAAAGAAAGCCCACTCCCAAACAAATCCACAAACGGTGAACTCTTTAACTCTGAAATTCACCAAACTCACTACTTACCTCTGGTATACAGGCTCCTGTGAAACCAAACAAGCCATTGGCATTGTCACTTTTTTGTATTACCAATCTTGCTGTAGTATTCTCTTCAGAAATGCGAGCTCCTCCACATACAGAGACTAGCTTAAGAATGAATAATTCTTCTCCTTCCTCTTCATTGTCATCTTTTGCAGAAATAATGAATGATTTGTTAGTTTCTCCCTCTCTGAATTCCAGATATCCAGAAACAGGGTGTAAATCACTCTTTGCTGGCATGGCATGAAGTTCGTAAATTTCTTCAAGGGTCAATTTCTGCTCATAGTACCTCACATCCTGCATCAGACCTGTAAATCTGTCATTGCCATTCACTCCTGCCCCAATTCTCAGTGTTCCTGGACCTGAAATTAGAAATGGGTTTAAATGCTACAATAACCACAACTATCCTGTTCTAAAATACAAGTGTGATTCAGAAAGTGAAGTGATTTTATTAAAAGTCTTATTAGGTAAGTAAAGCTTTCACATAACTAGAACACAATCAAATAAAGGCTATCTGTTATAATGAAAAATGAATCAGTAAAGTAATCGCTGGGATTTAAGATATTTTGTACCAAAGGATATGTTGTACATGCATATGTATGTGTATATACATATGTATATGTATATATTTGGATAGACATTTCTTCTGGGAAAACTTTCCTTGCACATCTAAGAATGGAATGATTCAATTCAGTCACAATTTTAAAACTTTAGTATTACTATTCTTTGAGAACTTCTTTTTTTTTTTTTTTTTTTTTTTTTTTTGCGGTACACGGGCCTCTCACTATTGTGGCCTCTCCCGCTGCGGAGCACAGGCTCCAGACGCACAGGCTTAGCGGCCATGGCTCGCTGGCCCAGCCGCTCCACGGCAAATGGGATCCTCCCGGACCGGGGCACGAACCCATGTCCCCTGCATCAGCAGGCGGACTCTCAACCACTGCACCACCAGGGAAGCCCAAGAGAACTTCAACTCTTGATCTGTTAGAAATTCACCTTGAGTTAAATGAAGCTGTGAGAATTCAGCAAAAGAAGTTTTTGTGGACCCAAAATAACTTTTAATCCAAACAACTAATGCAATAATGTAGAAAAAGAAATATTCCTTCCCAGGAACAACATTATATGAGTTTTAAGGACTTTTTCATGATAGTAACAACAGGCAGCTCAACTCTTTACTATGCATCAATAATAACCCTTTTTAGGAATTCACCAATTCTTATTACTTTACTTATTCCCTCTCCAATAACTCAACTAAGATATTTATGTAAGATGAGAGTTTGGCAGTGATTTGGGATTGCCTCCATGCCTTCTCCAGAGGTTCTGGACTGACTATATAGTAATGAGAGTGAAATATCTACAATAGACAAAAATACAGATGAACTTCACACACAATACTGAACAAACCCCAGACACTCAAGCGTACGCACTGCTCAATTCTATGTACATAAATTTTAAAAACATTTAAAACTAATCTTATGCTCTTAGAAATGGCAATAGTAGTTGGGCATGGTGATGAGTCAATGACTAGAGAAGAGCCAAAGAGGGCTTCTGGAACACTGTTTCTTGATCTGGGGGCTGGTTACATGGAGTGCTGAAACTGATGAATTGAAAATTTTTAAAAATTCATCTACCTATACACCTATATACACTTTTGTATATTTTATAATATACATAAAATATCCTGTATTTCATTAATAACCTAAAAATATACATATACCTTTTCAATTTTATTTCTAAGTTACAAATTACATAGACAATATAAGTTCCTTGCAGTAAGCTACATAAAGAAACACCAGGGCTTCCCTGGTGGCACAGTGGTTGAGAGTCCACCTGCCGATGCAGGGGACACGGGTTCGTGCCCCGGTGCAGGAGGATCCGACATGCTGCGGAGCGGTTGGGCCCGTGAGCCATGGCCGCTGAGCCTGCATGTCCAGAGCCTGTGCTCCACAACAGGAGAGGCCACAACAGGGAGAGGCCCGCATACTGCAAAAAAAAAAAAAAAAAAAACACCAGCTCTTACTTTCCTCAATCTTTCCCATTCTACAACCACGTCATCATGGTGGTTAACATCATGTCAAAAAAATTGATGTTAACATCAATGTTAACAGACATATGTATATATTCACACGATCAAAAGATTAATAATTTAATGCCACAGATTGTTGTAAGCACAGTAGTTCTTCATCATGAAATCAGTAGTGTGTGCATGTTGTTCTTTTGCCCATCTTATTTCCTACTAGGAAAGAAAAAATACAACCAGATATCTAATGCAGGAGGTTCAGAAGGAAAATATTCTGTTAAGATATAACCATATAAGCTCTGCTCTACTTTCCTACTAAATAAAAAAACAGAATCAAATTATAGAATAGAGGGGCTGGGAGGGAACTCGTGATTATAACAGAAATAACTGATATTTGTACATAAACATGCACACAAGTGTGTTTCTCAAGGAAACAACACATAATTCAGCTTAAAGACAAGGATTCTCTCTTTAAAGCACACCACAGAATTCATCAATTTAACTCCTGATACTATAAACCCCTGTAATTGCTGGATTGTTCAATATGATTTTCTTTTGATTCCTCTTTAACCGTATCTCCACCACCCTTTACCTCCAGAACACTGAGCTGACAGCAGTTCTCCAGATACAATACTCTGCTTCACACTTCTACACCTTTGTTCTCTTTTCTACCTGGAATATCACAACCATCCCTCCTACTATCACAAGAGGAATTTTTTTCTTTCTTCCTTATTAATTTTTTCTTTCTTCCTACAATGTGTTGAAGTGATCTGTTTGCACACCTCTCTCCCAGAGCCTATTTCAGGTACTTTAAGGGCAGAGACTCTGCCTGATTCATTTCTGCAACACTCAGCACAGAACTTATGGTCTTGGGAGATGTGTAGTTTTATTTAAAAAAATAAACCAATACACAAGCAGATTTTGAAATACCCACTAGCCTTTTTAAGAAGTCAAAATTTTTAAAAACTCAAAATTCAGGGTCCTAATTGTAAAGATAACACTCACCATCAGTAATGGCTTCTCCTTTTAGACTCTTGATTCCTCTGGGCACTGGATTTCCATCAAGGTAGAATTCAATTATACCATCATCGAGGATAATAAGAAGATGCAGCCAAACATTTTCTTCTAAGTATCTCTTGACTGTTGTCTTGGCAACATATGTAGCATCGGAACCCAGAGTTTTGTAATGAAGGGAAAGTGTCACATGGGATTCATCTGTTTGAATTTTTACCCCATAGTAGATGCTTCCGTTACCATCATCCTTTGCTATAACAAATCCATTCGTATTGGCATTGGGCATTACCCAAGCTGAAAATGTAAAGTTGGCAATTGAGTTGTTCCTTGAGGGATGGTATTTTGGATTAACAGTTCCAAATGCACCCTCTAGTCCACTGAAGTACAAAGCATCTGTTCCACTATGGTGACGCCTCATGTGCGGTTGTGAATGCACAGCGCTGGGAAAAATTCCAGCCAGCAAAAAATCTATCATTGGAGGCAAACCAGCAGTGAACTCACTAGACAGTATTTCCCAGCCTACTCGTACATCACAGAAGACACCCTGCTGCCTCAGAATGGTAAAGTTGGTGATATAAGACATATCATCTTCTGAGAGGACATCTTCTGCCACTTCTCTCTCTAGGCACTCTGGATCCAAGATAAAAACTCCAAAGGGATCATCATTGAATGGAATCATTACTGTCACCTGGAGGTTGGTTCCTGCTAGTTGGCCCCCAGGACCTGGGGACCCACCTGTAATAAGATAATTTATAAGGAGTGAAAAACCAGAATTGGGAGTACTTTGTAGTACAAAATGAAGACAAAAAGAATTTGTTTAGCAAACTTCTCATTAAGTAATTTATTTGTTAATCAATGAACAATAGTGTCACCAAATGGCTTTCACCACATTTTCAAGGGTATTTTGGTTCAGTATAATTTCATTAACAAACAGTCAAGCCTGAAAAGAGGATACTAACTAGAAAGGTTTAATTCCCATGCTTAAAACCAAAAGTGATGGGAAAATTGATTATTTAAATTATGGTACGAAGGGCTTCCCTGGTGGCGCAGTGGTTGAGAATCCGCCTGCCGATGCAGGGGACACGGGTTCGTGCCCCGGTCCGGGAAGATCCCACATGCTGCGGAGCGGCTGGGCCCATGAGCCGTGGCCGCTGAGCCTGCGCGTCCGGAGACTGTGCTCCGCAACGGGAGAGGCCACAACAGTGAGAGGCCCGCTTACCGCAAAAAAAAAAAAAAAAAAAAAAAAAAAAATTATGGTACGAAGACAAACTTTAAGCTACCATGAATCTGTACTTCCTAACTACCATTAATGTTTTGTTTGAGATACTCTATTTGGTGTGGAAAAAAATCTATTTACAAGTTTGAGGATGGATATGTCTCCATCCATAAAACTTCATTTAACTGCATTTTCTATACAGCTTTAATTATTCCACCATAAAATAGTAAATTTTGGTGGTAAAATAAAATAGATGAGAAAACACATCACCTGAAATGTTTACAAGCTTTAAGATATAAAACTCATTGAATTCAGGAATTTTGTCTGGAAAAGCATGGAGAATTATTGGTTTGGCTCCTTCTCCATCCATAAAGTTAACAGTGCCTGAAGTTTCATAGAACTCTTGTCCAGGTTGCAAAACAGAATCATTCTGAAATAGCTGCCAAGCCACAGAAACATTGCCAAAGTGTCCTCGGTGCCTCCAAATCCTGTGTTAACAAGTTAAAGAAAATTATTTTTTCTGAAAAATGTATAAGTAGTGAGTCTAACTCTACTGAGAACTTTCTGTATTATCTCAAAAATACACTTTGTCTATTTATCATCTTTAATATAAACCAGCCAGCCAGTTCTTACTGAGCAACCATGAAGAATCTCATGGAAAAGGAAGAATGAAGTAGAACTTTAAATAATAAAAAGAAGCAGTCTTAAAAATCATAATCTTTGAAGTCCAAACTGAAAGGTAAATTCTAAGATAAATCCAATTGAAAAATATTTAGATGAAAATTGGCAAAAGTTCTCCAAAAGCAAAGCCTAGGGTGAGGGTAGTCACCTATCATTTGAAAGAATTCCAGAAGACCTTGAATAATTGAAGGCTCTCAGTCCTGATGAGGAACAGAAGTGGGGTAAAGGAGGGTAGGGAGAGTATTTTCTGCTTTCCATCTAAAGTGTCAGGGGTTTTTTTAACAAGTGGAAACAGCATGAACAAAGTTTACAATTCATTCAGACTACCAACTTTGAAATTATTCCATTCTTAACCATTTTTTTAATTTTGGAAGATTAACAATGTTTCAAATTTTTGCATATGTAAAGATTTTATTTTATTTTAACCAATTTTGAATTTGCCTTGTCCAAATATGCTTACCAAAATGAATTAGTCTTTCCTTCTTCTACTGCTTTGTCTATGGGCTCCAAGGAAAAAATACCATTGGGGTCATCATTAGCTTCAATTATCACTGTAGCTATTCCAAATTGATATACTACTGTATCACCTAAATTAAAAATGGAAAAGTCAAAATAACAAAAAAGTACTTGACTTATTGTTAAATTTGTATTTTTAAACTAAGAAACAGTTTAAAATAAGGTTCAAATTCCAGGAAGAATTTCCTCATTGAAGGTCATAAATAAATGAAAGAGATGCCTAAATAAGTTTAATGTGACCTGTCTCTGAAGAAATATTTAATTACAGAAGAACTACTTTACTGAAAAACATACATGATATTTTTCTTCGCAATAGGAATATCACCTCAATAGTTTAATTAGAAAATAAAAACATAGCTTTATCAAATTTCAACATTTTAAGGTAGATTCTTTCATTTCATAAAAATTAATGAAAGGATTACCCCATAAGATATATTAATTAGAATCACTGCCTTAAATATTGGATTGGCGGGCTTCCCCGGTGGCGCAGTGGTTGAGAGTCCGCCTGCTGATGCAGGAGACACGGGTTCGTGCCCTGGTCCGGGAAGATCCCACATGCCGTGGAGCAACTAAGCCCGTGAGCCATGGCTGCTGGGCCTGCGCGTCCGGAGCCTGTGCTCCGCAATGGGAGAGGCCACAACGGTGAGAGGCCCGCGTACCGCAAAAAAAAAAAAAAAAAAAAAAAAAAAAATATTGGATTGGCCAAAAAGTTCATTCGGGATTTTCCATAACATCTTACAGAAAAACCTGAACAAACCTTTTGGGCAACCAAATTATTTCCCTTTAGATCTCTGCCTTTAGGCAGCAGAGACTGATCTGGTCATACATAGAACAAAGTATGCTGTTGAACTTGATTCCTTTCTACTCCAACTGTTTCCACAGCATGTTAGCACCCTTAGAGCTAATAAATTAGGTCTCTTCTCATCACTCCCCTGAGGTCCATAGCTTTTCCTCTTACTGGAGCTGTTCCCTCTGCAAGCAAAAGTCTTCTCAACCTTTATTCACTTCTTTTCACTCCTCAGGACCCAGCTCAAGCAACAACTCTTCCGGGAATTCTTCCTTGAATTCCCAAGTTAAGCGCATCCTCCACTGTGTTCCTACAGCACTTCACACTTTGTCAATCTGGCATAGCAATTATCATCTTATATTAATACACACACACACTGACACGTACACACACTCAGGCACACACACACACACACACACACACACACACACACACAATATTACTGTTAAGTCCTTGGACAAATGCTTCTTAATCAATTTCATCCCCTAGCAGGGTAGATGCTCAGTCATTGGTATTTATCAAAGTTCGCTGAACTGATACAAATAAAACTTTGAAAATTAGATGAGGACAACACCTAAAACTAAAATTAGAGAAACAGAAATATGTGGCAAACCAGCACATTAAAAATAATTTAATAAATATACAATTGTACTCAAACTTACTTGATAATTAGCAAATGCAAAGAGAAAAAAACATAAAAACAGACAGTAAATCACTGTATAGAAAATTTTGACATTACGGAGTAATAAAATAACTTAAAATATATCATAAAATCTAACAAAAACAAATAAAAACAAGAACGCCTAAATCTGGCAGGGTTCTGCTATAATGTGCATATGTTATGCAACATGTCATAGATGGTACTGAAGATAATGGAGAAGAAGGGGAACAGGAAGAAAGACACAAATAGAGAAAGAAAAAGGAACAGGGAGAATGATAAACACAGCATAAATAAAAATTAAGTGATCTCTTTCTTTTCCTCTTCTTCTTTCTTAATATTTCAGTCTAAGAGGTAGAGCACAATGTAGGCATGCACGCTGTGAGTTAGGGATACGACACCACAGTGGCCCAACACAAGGCTAGAGCTCACGCAGGGTAAGGAAGGCATCTCCAACAGAGAAAAGCTTGGGGTTAGATGTTGGAGTCTGAGTGGAGTGGGAGGGCATCCACACGAGGGTGGGGGATTGGCCTAGAGCAGGAAGCTAGAACACTACTGCAGTAAGAAAAGCAGACTCATTGTAGGAAGAAGGTAAACGAAGCAATGGGAAAGTGGTTACACACAGGGTGAATTAATCAAATAAGTAAATATATTGATATTAAAGAAAATGGGAGCTGGATTTCTCATTACCAGGGGAGGAAGAGATAAATATGAAAACTAGAATAAAATTTGTGATATTGGATAGAAATGGAGCCCCTAGGTGAACTAACAGTCTTCAATGTATACAGTTTGGTACCGAACTACAGATTTTAACGTGCATGTGTATATACATAAATTCATACATACATACATATATTCCCTATCTCTGTAACAGGGCCTAGGAAGACCATAAACTCAATAATAATTAGCATACCTAGTGTCAAGGTCCCGGTTTCTACATAACATTCTTGGGCTTTCCCTGGTGGCGCAGTGGTTAAAAATCCACCTACCGGTGCAGGGGACATGGGTTCAAGCCCTGGTCTGGGAAGATCCCACATGCTGCGGAGCAACTAAGTCCGTGCACCACAACTACTGAGCCTGCGCTCTAGAGCCTGCAAGCCACAACTACTGAGCCTGTGCACCACAACTACTGAGCCTTTCCTCTAGAGCCCATGAGCCACAACTACTGAGGCCTGCACGCCTAGAGCCCATGCTCTGCAACGAGAAGCCACCACAATGAGAAGCCCGTGCACCACAACAAAGAGTAGCCCCTGCTCACGCAACTAGAGAAAGCCTCCACGCAGCAACAAAGACCCAACGCGGCCAAAAAATAATAATAAAATAAATAAATATATAGATAACATTCCTCACTAAGAGGAGTCAGGGCTTCTTGAAAAAATGACTGATTTCAGGGTTTTGACAGGAAAAGTATAAGATGAGTCTGGAATAGCTTGTTGTTCCAGGAAGTAAGAAAATGCTCACAGAATAACAGGGACAGGTCACAAAGACAAAGAAGTCATCTTGAACAGGCTACCACTGTCCAAATCTGGGACAATTTGACCATCAAAGTAAATAATGATAGCAAAATAGGGCTAGTAGTTAGTTGTTAGTGTCAGTTGCTCGGCGATGGCGGCCGCGGTCACCATGAAGGGTAATGGACGGCAGGCGAAGGTAGTCACCGCGGCGGTGTGTGAGCCAGACAGATGATGAGGTCATCTGCAATAAATTTCCTGAGACACCTTCAAGATGGCTGAGGAGTATCACGTGGAGATCACCTTCTTCCCCACAAATACATCAGAAATACATCTACATATGGAACAACTCCTACAGAACACCTACTGAATGCGGTCAGAAGACCTCAGACTTCACAAAAGATTTTTTTTTTTCATTTTTCTCTTTTTGTGAGTGTGTATGTGTATGCTTCTTTGTGTGATTTTGTCTGTGTAGCTTTGCTTTTACCATTTGTCCTACGGTTCCATTTGTCCTTTTTTTTTCTTAGTATAGTTCTTAGTGCTTGTTATCATTAGTGAATTTGTTTTTTGGTTTGCTTGCTCTCTTTCTTTCTTTTTTCTTTTTTTAATTACTTTTTAATTTTTTTATTTTTAATAATTTTTTATTATTTTTATTTTAATTACTTTATTTCTTTTTATTTATTTTTTTTCTTTCTTCTTTTTCTCCCTTTTCTTCTGAACCGTGTGGCTGACAGGTTCTTGGTGCTCCGGTCAGGTGTCAGACCTGGGCCTCTGACGTGGGAGAGCCAAGTTGAGGATATTGGTCCACCAGAGACCTCCCGGCTCCATGTAATATCAAGCAGCGAAAACTCTCCCAGAGAGCTCCATCTCAATGCTAAGACCCAGCTCCACTCCACAAACAGCAAGCTACAGTGCTGGACACCCTATGCCAAACAACTAGCAAGACAGGAACACAACCCCACCCATTAGCCGACAGGCTACCTAAAATCATAATAAAGTCACAAACACCCCAAAACACACCACCAGATGCAATCCTGCCAATCAGAAAGACAAGATCCAGCCTCATCTACCAGAACACAGGCACTAGTCCCCTCCACCAGGAAGCCTACACAACCTACAGAACCAACCTTTGGCATTGGGGGCAGACACCAAAAACAACGGGAACTACAAACCTGCAGCATGCGAAAAGGAGACCCCAAACACAGTAAGTTAAGCAAAATGAGAAGACAGAGAAACACACAGCAGACGAAGGAAAACACACCGCAGATGAAGGAGCAAGATAAGAATCCACCAGACCAAACAAATGAAGAGGAAATAGGCAGTCTACCTGAAAAAGAATTCGGAGTAATGATAGTAAAGATGATCCAAAATCTTGGAAATAGAATGGAGAAAAAACAAGAAATATTTAACAAGGACCTAGAAGAACTAAAGAGCAAACAATAATGAACAACATAACAAATGAAATTAAAAATTCTCTAGAAGGTATCAATAGCAGAATAACTGAGGCAGAAGAACGGATAAGTGACCTGGAAGATAAAATAGTGGAAATAACTACCACTGAGCAGAATAAAGAAAAAAGAATAAAAATAATTGAGGACAGTCTCAGAGACCTCTGGGACAACATTAAATGAACCAATATTCTAATTATAGGGGTCCCAGAAGAAGAAGAGACAAAGAAAGGGACTGAGAAAATATTTGAAGAGATTATAGTTGAAAATTTCCCTACTATGGGAAAGGAAATAGTCAACTCCAGGAATGGCAGAGAGTCCCATATGGATAAATCAAAGGAGAAACACACTAAGACACATACTAATCAAACTATCTAAGATCAAATACAAAGAAAAAATATTAAAAGCAGCAACGGAAAAATAACATACAAGGGAATTCCCATAAGGTTAACAGCTGATCTTTCAGCAGAAACTCTGCAAGCCAGAAGGGAGTGGCAGGACATATTTAAAGTGATCAAAGGGAAAAACCAATAACCAAGATTACTCTTCCCAGAAAGGATCTCATTCAGATTCAAAGGAGAAATTAAAACTTTTACAGACAAACAAGCAAAAGCTAAGAGAATTCAGCACCACCAAACTAGCTTTACAACAAATGCTAAAGGAACTTCTCTAGGCAAGAAACACAAGAGAAGGAAAAGACCTACAATAACAAACCAAAAATAATTAAGAAAATGGAAATAGGAACATACATATCAATAACCACCTTAAATGTAAATGGATTAAATGCTCCAACCAAAAGACATAGACTGGCTGATTGGATACAAAAACAAAACCCGTATATATGCTGTCTACAAGAGACCCACTTCAGACCTAGGGACACATACAGACTGAAAGTGAGGGGATGGAAAAAGGTATTCCATGAAAATGGAAATCAAAAGAAAGCTGGAGTAGCAATTCTCATATCATACAAAATAGACTTAAAGATTATTTAAAAAGAGACAAAGAAGGACACTACATAATGATAAAGGGGTCAATCCAAGAAGAAGATATAACAGTTGTAAATATTTATGAACCCAACACAGGAGTACCTCAATACATAAGGCAAATGCTAACAGCTAAAAAGGGGGAAATTGACAGTAACACAATCATAGTAGGGGACTTTAACACCCCTCCTTCACTAATGGACAGATCATCCAAATTGAAAATTCATAAGGAAACACAAGCTTTAAATGATACTTTAAATGAGATGGACTTAATTGATATTTATAGGACATTCCATCTAAAAAACAACAGAATACACTTTCTTCTCAAGTGCTCATGGAACATTCTCCAGGATACATCATATCTTGGGTCACAAATCAAGCCTTGCTAAATTTAAGAATATTGAAATTGTACCAAATATCTTTTCTGACCACAACTCTATGAGACTAGATATCAATTATAGGAAAAATTCTGTAAAAATTACAAGCACATGGAGGCTAAACAATACACTAGTAAATAACCAAGAGATCACTGAAGAAATCAGAGAAGAAATCAAAAAAATACCTAGAAACAAATGACAATGAAAACATGATGACCCAAAACCTATGGGATGCAGCAAAAGCAGTTCTAAGACGGAAGTTTATACCAATACATTCCTACCTCAAGAAACAAGAAACATCTCAAATAAACAACCTAACCTTACACCTAAAGCAATTAGAGAAAGAAGAACAAAAAGAAATCCCCTAAAGTTAGCAGAAGGAAAGAAATCATAAAGATCAAATCAGAATTAAATGAAAAAGAAATGAAGGAAATGATAGCAAAGATCAATAAAACGAAAAGTTGATTCTTACAGAAGGTAAACCATTAGCCAGACTCATCAAGAAAAAAAGGGAGAAGACTCAAATCAATAGAATTAGAAATGGAAAAGGAGAAGTAACAACTGACACTGCAGAAATACAAAGAATCATGAGACAGTACTACAAGCAACTCTATGCCAATAAAATGGACAACCTGGAAGAAATGGACAAATTCTTAGGAAAGCACAATCTTCTGAAACTGAATAGGAAGAAACAGAAAATATAAAGAGACCAATAACAAGCACTGAAATTGAAACTGTGATTAAAAATCTTCCAGCAAAGAAAAGCTTAGGACCTGATGGTTTCACAGGCAAATTCTATCAAACATTTAGAGAAGAGCTAACACCTATCCTTCTCACTCTTACAAAATATAGCAGAGGGAGGAACACTCCCAAACTCATTCTATGAGGCCACCATCACCTTAATACCAAAACCAGACAAAGATGTCACAAAGAAAGAAAACTACAGGCCAGTATCACTCATGAACATAGATGCAAAAATCCTCAACAAAATATTAGCAAACAGATTCCAACAGCACATTGAAAGGATCATACACCATGATCAAATGGGGTTTATCCCAGGAATGCAAGGATTCTTCAATATACACAAATCAATCAATGTGATACACCATACTAAACAATTGAAGGAGAAAAACCATATGATCATCTCAATAGATGCAGAAAAAGCTTTTGACAAAATTCAACACCAATTTATGGTAAAAACCCTCCAGAAAGTAGGCATAGAGGGAAATTACCTCAACATAATAAAGGTCGTATATGACAGACCCACAGCCAACATCGTTCTCAATGGTGAAAAACTGAAACAATTTCCTCTAACATCAGGAACAAGACAAGGTTGTCCACTCTCACCACTATTATTCAACATAGTTTTGGAAGTTCTAGCCACAGCAATCAGAGAAGAAAAAGAAATGAACAGAATCCAAATGGGAAAAGAAGAAGTAAAGCTGTCACTGTTTGCAGATGACATGATAATATACATAGAGATTCCTAAAGATGCTACCAGAAAACTACTAGAGCTAATCAATGAATTTGGTAAAGTAGCAGGATACAAAATTAATACACAGAAATCTCTTGCATTCCTATACACTAATGATGAAGAAAAATCTAAAAGAGGAATTAAGGAAACACTCCCATTTACTACTGCAACAAAAAGAATAAAATACCTAGCAATAAACCTACCTAAGGAGACAAAAGAACTGTATGCAGAAAACTATAAGACACTGATAAAAGAAATAAAAGATGATACAAACAGATCGAGAGATATACCATGTTCCTGGATTGAAGAATCAACATTGCGAAAATGACTATACTACCCAAAGCAATCTACAGATACAATGCAATCCCTATCAAACTACCAATGGCATTTTTCACAGAAGTAGAACAAAAAATTTCACAATTTGTAAGGAAACACAAAAGACACCGAATAGCCAAAGCAATCTTGAGAAAGAAAAATGGAGCTGGAGGAATCAGGCTCCTGGACTTCACACTATACTACAAAGCTACAGAAATCAAGACAGTATGGTACTAGCACAAAAGCAGAAATATAGATCAATGGAACAGGATAGAAAGCCCAGAGATAAACCCACGCACCTATGGTCAACTAATCTATGACAAAGGAGGCAAGGATATACAATGGAGAAAAGGCAGTCTCTTCAATAAGTGGTGCTGGGAAAATTGGACGGCTACATGTAAAAGAATGAAATTAGAACACTCCCTAACATCATACACAAAAATAAACTCAAAATGGATTAAAGACCTAAGTGTAAAGCCAGACACTACAAAACTCTTAGAGGAAAACATAGGCAGAACACTCTATGACATAAATCACAGCAAGATCCTTTCTGACCCACCTCCTAGAGAAATGGAAATAAAAACAAAAATAAACAAATGGGACCTAATGAAACTTAAAAGCTTTTGCACAGCAAAGGAAAACATAAACAAGACGAAAAGACAACCCTCAAAATGGGAGAAAATATTTGCAAATGAAGCAACTGACAAAGGATTAATCTCCAAAACAAGCAGCTCATGCTTGTTAATCTCCATTCAAGCAGCTCATGCAGCTCAATATCAAAAAAACAAACAACCCAATCCAAAAATGGGTAGAAGAACTAAACAGACATTTCTCCAAAGAAGATATACAGACTGCCAAAAAAACATGACAGGATGCTCAACACCACTAATCATTACAGAAATGCAAATCAAAACTACAATGACATATCACCTAATACCAGTCAGAATGGCCATCATCAAAAAATCTACAACAATAAATGCTGGAGAGGGTGTGGAGAAAAGGCAACCTTCTTGCACTGTTGGTGGGAATGTAAATTGATACAGCTATTATGGATAACAGTATCTTGGTTCCTTAAAAAACTAAAAATAGAACTACCATACGACTCAGCAATCCCACTACTGGGCATATATCCTGAGAAAACCATACTTCATAAAGAGTCATGTATCACAATGTTCATTGCACCTCTATTTACAATAGCCAGGACATGGAAGCAACCTAAGTGTCCGTTGACAGATGTATGGATAAAGATGTGGCACATATAGACAATGGAATATTACTCAGCCATAAAAAGAAACGAAACTGAGCTATTTGTAGTGATGTGGATGGACCTAGAGTCTGTCATACAGAGTGAAATAAGTCAGAAAGAGAAAAACAAATACCATATGCTAACACATATATATGGAATCTAAAAAAAAAAATGGTTCTGAAGAACCTAGGGGCAGGACAGGAATAAAGACGCAGACCTACAAGAGAATGGACTTGAGGACACGGGGAGGGGGAAGTGTAAGCTGGGACAAAGTGAGAGAATGGCATGGAGATATTTACACTACCAAATGTGAAACCGATAGCTAATGGGAAGCAGCCACATAGCAAAGGGAGATCAGCTAGTTGCTTTGTGACCATCTAGATGGGTGGGATAGGGATGGTGGGAGGGAGATGCAAGAGGGAGGAGATATGGGGATACATATATATGTATAGCTGATTCCCTTTGTTATAAAGCAGAAACTAACACACCACTGTAAACTAATTATACTCTAATAAAGATGTTAAAAAAAAAGATAGCAAAATATAACCCACTGCATTAAACAGAAATCATGAGTCCATACTGATAAATATATCAATGAAAAAATTGGGGCTTCCCTGGTGGTGCAGTGGTTGAGAATCCGCCTGCCGATGCAGGAGACACGGGTTCATGCCCTGGTCCGGGAAGATCCCACATGCCGCGGAGCAACCAAGCCCGTGAGCCATGGCCGCTAGGCCTGCGTGTCCGGAGCCTGTGCTCCGCAACGGGAGAGGCCACAACAGTGAGAGGCCCGCATACCGCAAAAAAAAAAAAAAAAAATTGGAAGTTTGATGAGTAACAGGATATTTACATAAACTATCTCCCCCACAAAATATTTATTAATTACAAGGGAACAAAAAGTAGAGTAGAGAAGCCTGGCAGTCACCACCTAAACTGTGGTCAAAGTAAACATGGCAGTAAAGGGACAAAACAAAATCATGTGCCAACAGAACGGATATAATGGGAACACAGAATTGCATCTATGAAATTCCTGCCAAGGATGCAAAGTCTGAATCTAATAATGAGGAACATCAAACAAACCAAAATGAAGGACATTCAACAAAATAACTGCCCTGTAATTTTCTATATTATAAAGGCCATGCAAGTCAAGGAAAGACTCTATTCCGGACTGAAGAGAATAAGAGAGACAGCAATTAAATGCAATGCATGATTTAGGAAAGGATCGTTTTTGCTAGAAAGGACATTGTTAGGAAAACTGGAGAAATCTGAATGGGGTCTGAGGCATTAATACATTAACGTATTAATGTTAACCTGATTTCAACGGTCATATTGTGGTTATGTAGGAAAATGTCCTAGTATATAGGAAAAAACACACTCGCCTATTCAGGGGTGATGGGGTATCATGTCTTCTTAATCTAAAAGATTAAGGAAAAAAATAACTCTATGTACTCTTAAAAGAATAAAATAAATACCAAAAGAAGCTATAATCCCTCTAATTTACTAAAGATGGGGTCAAAACATTCTCAGGACCCATATAATGGGGACAAAACATCCTGCTTCATTTATAGCATGGAGAAGAAGGAATTTCCCCTCCTGCAAATTGTCATGCATTGTGGCTGTAGAGCCAATTGGGCTCAAGTCACCCACAGAATGCAGCTTCCCAACCACTATGCCCAGCACCCTGCTAGGAGGGAAGAGACTACAGATGCCCTAAGCCCTTGGATGACTAGAAATGACTTAGGGTAGCTTTAGTTAAAAGATTTCTATTCCTCATATAATAACATAATTTTCTATGTGTGCTGTATTGTGAAAAAAGATTAAGAATAATGACGTGGAGTATACCAGGTACACGAAGTCTCAACACATGTATTCCTCAGCCCTTCCCTCAAGAAAGCAATGAAATAAACAATTTTGCTCTTGAACAATCCCAGGTGACAATTAAATGCTTAATGTCATCTCTTAAAAGCACTGAAACAACAGATATGCCATAAATGTAATTTATTTACCTGTTGAATTAAAGAGGATTATATAAAAGGACTCATCTGTTTCTGGGATATCATCTTCATTAACGAATATAGATATGTTCTGCTCTCTACTTCCAACCGCAAAAACAAGCATTTCTCCTTTTTCAATGGGAACAAAGTCCCCCTCTCTGGCAGTAGCCTCCCCATCCATGGTAGCATATTGGACGGTGCAGGCAACATCAACAGATCCATTTCTGAGAACTATAAAGTCAGCAGTTTCACCTTCCCGAACCCTCACTACACGAGGTTCTGAAATATTCATAAAGAAAAGAAGAAACGTGTGAGCTTTTCTGATTCCATCTACATATTTTCAGATCACATATGTTTCTCCCTACCCCCCACAAGAAATGACCTCCACTGTGTCTTTACTTAAAGACTCAGCTCTAATCCCAACGCCTACATGAGGTCTCCTCTGATTACTTCTAGTCAATGGCCTTCCTCTTGCCTTGACTCCTATAGAATCCATTGTCTTCAACACCCAATTTGTCAGTAAATTACGTACTATCTGGAAACCTCTGCCTACCGTTTCATCACTTTATTTTCAAATTTAGACCATCAGTTCCTTGAGAATAGGCCCAGATATCTTAGGTTTTATTTTTGTCACTTCTTCTATAGGGTTAGTAGAAGACTGAACACAGAACTAACTCATTAAGTACATGTTAACTGAAGGTTAAAATATAAATCAATAATACTCAAGAGGTTTAAGAGTCCTACAGTTGTAAATTGAACATCTTGCAAAAATGATTTAAGAAAGAATTAGATACCAATAGATTAGATATCAAATAAAATTAAAAGATGTCTCAGGTGGAAATGACAGTTCTAAAGAAAGCATTAAAGTGGCAAAAATGGGGAAACCTTAATTTATACGTTAACTTATATGTCCATTAAATAACAGTAATTATAGTAAGTAACCATTCATTAAGTACAATATGCAGACCCTGAAATGGCTACACTGTGTACTGGAAGAGGTTATGTGGAAGAGTATTCATTTTTGCACAATGGAAAGAAAATACCTTGGAATTTAAAAGTGGGAGGAGAACAAAGCTAATAAAATAGTAGTTATTTTATTTTATTTTTCCTTCAGAAGATCCTTAAGAGTATTTGTTAAAATGTCAAAGAGATTGAATAATGATCATCCAAACAAATTATGAAATCCTATTTAAACAAGCAACAATTGTGCTTTATTGAAAATGTTCACTTAAAACCATTATTGAAAAAAAGTATTTTTATACTGTTCAAGAAAGATGTGGACTCACTCAAATAAGAAAGCAATACCACCTGCAAAATAAATGGGGTCATCATTTCTTCTAATCCTCAGTGTTGCAGTAGTTTTATTTCCTATTTTAGCTCCTCCAGTGGCATTAAGTAGGATAATGGTAAATTCCTCCATTTCCTCTGGAATCTTTTGGAAAATGTTACACATGCTTTTAGTCAGGTGATTTGTATAAATAATTCCACTGCATATTCCTACATTATTTTTATCTTTTTTAAAAAAAGAGCTTTATTAATAACAGTACTAATGTTCGCTTCTACTTCTGAGGCAGAACCACTCTAAATTATTCAAGTAGGCCTCAGAACCCCTCAAAATTTTAATGTACATTCATCCAGTCACTTTATTTTGACTCACTATAAAATGTAATGGAAATAGACATATTTTGCCTTACATAAGTTAAAAACAGAAATACTACATGGCTTAAGTTATTTCTATAAGAAAATAGGATATATATTGTTTTTAAGGAAAAACAATGGAACAGAAAAATAACTTTTTGACTCACTTAGAACAGAATCCATAATAGTAACAAAAGCTCAGCTAGCTAGCTCTCAAAGACCCCTTACAAACCTTACTTAAGTTTCACCGAAGTACATCACAAAGACCTCACTCCCCTGTTCTAACAAGATGAGACTCCCCACATCTCTGAGCCTATATGGCTCCCCAGGTGGACACTGTTTCTCTTTCTCATCCATGTAAGCCAGTCTTCTCCAGATCCTAAAATGGAACAGTGTTGGAACTTTGTCTCTCAAGGCACAAGTGTGAAGGAAAGGAGACAGGTTTCCATACCTATTCGAAGCACAGTGTCCCTCAGAAAGGTCCACCCCATTGTTACTAACTTCTTTCTCTGCATTACCCTGAATCCACCGTCCATCTGGTCCAATGTCCTGACTCTGAGAGTGCACCACAGGACACTTGGTAGATGGTACTCTCATCCTCAAAGGGCCTAAGTACAAACCAAGTGTTTAACCTCTCTCACAAGTATGAATCCCTGATATTTGACACCTACGCAGTGTCACCAGCGACTATCAGTTCTGAGAGTTAAAAATGCCTTCAGGGAAACCAAAAATAATATTCCTATTTTGGCTTATAGTCAGACATTATCACACATGAGTTCTTTACAGGGGTCCCCAACCCCCCGGGGCCACGGCAGTCTGTTAGGAACTGGGCCACACAGCAGGAGGTGAGCGGCAGGTGAGCGAGTGAAGCTTCATCGGCTGCTCCCCATCGCTCACATTACCGTCTGAACCATCCCCCGCCCCCTGCCCACCCCCACCCCCACCCCCACCCCCACCAGTGGAAAAACTGTCTTCCACAAAACCGGTCCTTGGTGCCAAAAAGGTTGGGGACTGCTGCTTTATCACATACTCTCATGACAAAGTAAATTACCAGATGTTTAATTATTTTAAAAAATAATTATTAAACAAAAAAAGAGAGAGTTTTATGTGTAACATTTACCTCATCTGGAAGGGAGTAGATGGTGATATTTTTTGAAAATTCCTGATCTCCAAAGAAAATAGTCCCTTGGACAGGAAATACATCTTGCGTAAAGTCTGGACTAACCACCCATGATACATTAACATCACCAAAGTTGCCTCGATTTCTTATTACACCATAAACAGCTGTGACATACAAATGGGTATAACATATATGAGCATATATTAAACAATTTTAAAATAATGAGTGAAGAAATTGTTCAAATAAAAGTAAAAATAAGCCCTCTTTTTAATAAAAACCAATTATTTCCTTAGCCCAGCCTCAAGGTATATATATAAATAAACCTAGTCTTCCCTCTGTAGGTATACAATTGATAAAATAACTGGACTTGATCTTTTCTATCACAGTTTGCAATTTTAAAAGTCATTCAGCAAAAGGAGCAGAATGGTGACTAATTAGGTAACACCTATCACAAAGTCCTATAAGGATATTTGTTAAGGGCAGCTAGAGGAAGCTGCATACTCAAAAGTGATTTTCTTACCCAGACAGACACAGCTCTAAAAATAACCTATCAATACATCTCATTTCATGCCACTGCAATAGTTCCCTAGCAGTAACTCTTAAAGTTTTTCCTATTTGACTCAACTCATTCTTTTGAGTGTTTGAGTTCTACCACATATGGTTAATTGAAATCAAAATATAACTGAAGTCATCATCACAATACTATGTAAGAAATAAAAATAGCAATCTTAAACATGATTTTTTAAAACACCAATTTCTGTACTACATGTAATTTCTCAGCAGTTGGACAGCTAAAAATAACTATTTACTAAAGAAATAAACAAAAAATATGACTAATTTCTTCTTCAGTAAACAGTAATAGAATTTAAAATGTAGAATAAATTACCACTATAGGTATCGTCTCCTTTACTTTCATTTATCGTAACAATTAGGTCATCAGAAACAAATTCTATAATCCCATGAGGATCATCATTTTTTAGAATCGTTATGTTGACAACTGTAGCACTTCCCAACTTGCTTTTCCGTTCACCATGGCTGCTGAGGACCACCCAGTAATGTTCATCCAACTAAAAAGAACATGTCAAATTAGGAAAAATATAAAGTTGAAATTTTCAGAGGAAATAGAAATATATATATTCAAGAATCAGCTTTTCACAAACGTGCCACTCACTGAAAAAACAAAGCTGATTTTTTTTTTAATTTTTAACATCCTTCCATCAATTAAGAGAGACATCAGATGTAAGTATACATTATTCAAAAAGAGAAAAGATAAACCATGATACTATATTAAAATTATAAGAAGACTTAACCTTATCACTGATGATCTAGTCATTTAAACTAATGAGTAAATAAAATAAAATTAATGTAAAGGTACATACGCAATGGTGTGCAAACATAATGGAACAATATCTGATTCCCTTAATATACAACTAAAATTTATTTCCTTTAAAAGAGTAATTTTACAGAAAAATTTCTTCAGTTCAAAACTGTATCACTGAAAGTTCAGTCAATACAGACTACATAAAGTAAGGTTTAACATATATAAACCTAAAAGGAGATGAAAACTGATTACACACTGAACGTTTCATATTGTTTGGTATTGCTTTACATAGGACAAACATGGACAATTCAAATTGGAATAAGTCTTACTTTGTTTTTTAAGCTTGTTTTTTTTTATTTTCCAAACATAAGCACTTCTCAATCCTTTCTTGCCCACTTCCTTTCCTGTATCCCCTTGCCAATGTTCAAAATATTTATATTCATAATATACAAGATACTATCAACTTTCCACAAAAGCACATGGAAAAAATAAAATCCCATACCTCTGGTATCCCATCCAATCTTGTTAGCAAGGTGATTACGATCTCCCTTTCCCCAGGTTTAAATTCCAGTACCCCTGTGTTCCCATAGAATTCATTGCTATCTCTTGGCTCTATTCGGTAGTGTAGAAACTGCTTAACAAGAGCTCCCCTGGAACGGATGATGTGGAGCTCTACAGATTCTCCTTCCTTAAAAAAAATCGACAAAATTCAAAAAGATACATGCACCCCAATGTTCATAGCATTATTTATAATTGCCAAGATATGAAAGCAACCTAAGTGTTCATCACAGGTGAATGGATAAAGATGTGGGGTGTATATATATATATACACACACACACACACACACACACACACACACACACACACACACACAATGGAATACTACTCAGCCATTAAAAAGAATGAAATTTGCCATTTGAAGCAACATGGGTGACTTGGAGGGCATTATGCTGAATGAACTAAGTCAGACAGAGAAAGACAAACACTGTATGTTATCACTTATACGTGGAATCTAAAAAGTACAACAAACTAGTGAATATAACAAAAAAAAAAAGCAGATTCAGATACAGGAACAAACTAATGGTTACCAGTGGGGGGGGGGGCAACAGAGAGGTGTGGGAGAGGAGATACAAACTATTGGGTGTAAGACAGGCTCAAGGATATACAGTACAGCATGGGGAATACAGCCAATATTTTGTACTAACTGTAAATGGAAAGTAACCTTTCAAAACTGTATTTAAAAAAAAACAAAAGAATCACACACCCTGAATTTTGGACTGAATAGATTTTGCATCACAACTTTAAGCAGTTCGTCTAAGGCTCAGCTAGAAATGCCAATGTGTCTCTTTTTCACGTTTGTAAAATGTGAAATAGAGCACAGACCTCTTTAACTCATTGTGAAGATTAAGGGCTGTGACTACAAAGTGCTTAGAACAGGGAATAGAATATAGAAGGCCCTCATTATATGTTATCTGTATGATTATAACAATAATAGTGATGATGACTGTGTTCTTGCCAGTAAAGTACCATATATAGGACAGGAAAAAAAAGTCCACAAAAGTTTAAATCTTTCGAGATTGTTCTTTTGAAGCTGTGAGTACAGAATAGATTGAAGTTTCTTTCATACTTACTTCTATAATATAGGGTCCTCTGGAAGCAGGAGAAAATTCAAAAATTCCCCCAGGATCATCATTTTCCAAAATAATTAGGTCACGGCTTGTATATCCAGATTTTAGTACTTGGTTTTCCACGTTGACCCTGGAGAAGTCAGAGGGGGAAAAGTCTTACAGGCTTTCTAAGTCTTAGAGACTACCTATATAGTCTTACTTCTGAATTTTGAAGTCTTATTTAAAATATTTACAACACTTCAGATAATGAATATGAAGGTTATTAGGAGGTAAAATTTAAGTTGAATTTAAGTGTATTAAAATCACTACAGATCAAAACAGTTTTACTGATAACATTTAAGGGAGAACTTCTATTTCTGAATTCATTGGTTCTTTCATATTTGACTGAAACCAAACACTGCATATGTACCTTAAAAATACATTAATCAAAGGTTTAAATATATTTTATAAAATAGTATCAAATTCACAAATTT
This sequence comes from Kogia breviceps, assembly GCF_026419965.1. Taxonomy (NCBI): domain Eukaryota; kingdom Metazoa; phylum Chordata; class Mammalia; order Artiodactyla; family Physeteridae; genus Kogia; species Kogia breviceps. The sequence continues at coordinate 72,298,509 of NC_081313.1, read as the reverse complement.
GTTTCCAGTTTTAGAAGAAGTTAATCTGTAACATGTAGTTTAAAAATAATTTAAATAAAATTGTTTTAACTTTACATACACTTGAATTTCTTTAAAAAAAAACTCATTACATAAGATTATACTAACTGAATACAAGTTGGTTAACTGCTTGGACTAAAGCAAGACACGCTGACCAAAAAATAAAATGGTGATTAGATTTTAGAAATATTTTGTGACCTTTTAAGATGATTCTATTCACCTTGATTTTAACCTTTTGTAATAAAACAAAAGAAAATGCGTGACATACATGAAAAAAAATGGAATAGATCTGCAATACGTGACATGCTATAGCAATTCCTATACAAATCTCAAAAGAACATATTAAACCAAGATGTTTTTTATTTCTGGTTTTTATGTTCAGCCTATAATTAGAATGATCAAAGGGACTAGGACTGTAAGGCTCTGAGGGTTTAAAAGCCAGCATACTCTTTGAGAATTCTCAATCCTGCAAGCTGTTCTAAGCCTTTCCAAATGTCACTTTCTATTGAATCAGAGAGTACCGCTGATCAGACCTCAAAATTACAATGCAGTCACAATTAATATATAAAAAGGATAGCACACTTGCTGTGTAATAGAGAATCTGAATTAACATCCTTCCCCAGCTTTTGGAAATCTGACAGCCAATACCTAGCATACTAGTGGCCACAGAAGATATAATCCAAATAATAAAACAGTTATGCTCTTTAGATTATTAATGCAGTCATATGACTTTCATAGCAAATTTGCCCATATTTCATTTACATTGATACTTTAATTAATTAAAATTTCCTACGTCCATATAAGCTAAGAGACAAAAAACACGATCAGAATGTGAACTATAAAAATCCATTCTGAGCATTAAACAAATGAATGTATTTTTAATGTGCTACCCTTTTGGAAAAAGGCAAATTTTTGAAAAGTTCTTTATACGACAACTGAGAGAATGTAGGCAAGAAATTGCTTAGATGCACTCAAAAACCAGTGGAAGAAATGAATGCCCTGCTTCTGAATTCTTTGTTAAACCACAAGATTCATAAAAGATGTTAAGTAAGAATCTCACAAAGGACACTAATTGTTCTCTTGGTTATATGTACACTCTAAGGAAAGTTAAAAATTTTAAGTTCTTCAAAACATGTAATTACATAAATTCTCAAAAATTTTATCAGATATCTTAAATGCATTCATAATTTAAAACTCTTAATACAAAAAGAAAAAAAAACTTCATATAAGCTTATCATTAGAAGATAAAAGGACACACAAAGCATGCACAGGCAGGTGGACAAGCAAACTTTCTCAAGACTGGTGGTCATGCAGAACAGCAGCCTTGTCCAAAACATTGACTTGCAAAGCAAAATGTTGAATCACCAAAAACAAGACATTCTTTACCACACTTACCCAAAATACACGACAAACCTTTCGGTTTCTACCCTGTCAACACAGAAAGAAGGGGGGGCGGGGGGGAAAGACAGAGACACTATTTGCCAAAATCTCACCAATACTGTTAGAAATGTGAATGGCAGGGTAAAAATAAAGCTAAAGAAAGCTCTCTTTTTTCCCTCCCCACCCCCCACACAAGCTAGTCATATTCACTTTAAGGGAACTCTGCACACTGGGTTCTTTGCTATTCACAAATGCTAGCAAAAGGTTCGGCAGTTCCCACTTAGGGAAGATGACCCCATGACCAGCCAGCACGTCAAGACCCATTGAAGACATTCCTTTCCAGGCCTGCTCCAAGGCAGACCCATTGAAGACATTCCTTTCCAGGCCTGCTCCAAGGCGCTGGAGCCTGCCAAGCACTGTGCATGCTCACAAAACCACAGCAGCTGAGCAAATTTCATTCAGCCTGACTTTTAATTACTTAGTAGCTTTAATTAGGTTTCAAAAAAATAAAATCCCACATACTCAGATCTAAAGCCAGTTATTCTTTGAAAATATAAAAACTCTATCAGCAGAGAAATACATATCTTTCATCATTTGCATAGGAATATACTCAAGAAGCCAAAAGATATACTATACCTTTTAATTATGACAAATATTACTTAAATATAACTTCATACCAGGAAATCTAAACACTTTGCCAAATTCCCAATGTGCTGTATTTTTAAACAGCCTTGAGAAACAATGCAGAATGCAGAGTCCTAGTGCTTCATTTTTCAAGTCAAATAACACTATAAATAAGTTGTATACTACATATATTACAATTTTTTCTGAAATAAATTGGCATAATAATATTTTCTGACTTGGTGAGAACAACAAAATATTTTTAATTAGTATGGTATTAAAAGCATCATAAATCATTCAGTACCAGGGCAACTTTTATCTCTACTTAATTGAAATATAGAGAATTTTCATTTGAATTTGACATTAAAAGAAAATCGTAAATGGTATCACAATAAAGGGTTAATTATTTTTTGTTGCAATATTTATTGTAACTTATTGTAATCACAGTAGCATTCATTCATTCTTTCATTTTAGTTTTGTTAAAAATTTACAAAATTGAGAGAGATTTTGACAAAATATGAGATTGTCACATTTATTTAATTAAATATGTCTTAGAACACTGAATTGTAATTTGTTCATGCACCACTGAGATAATACAAGTATGCACTAGTTACTAATTGCATTAAAACATTTTAGTATAAATTTGAACTAATTTCTTCTGCTTGAAAAGAGAGGAACCATTAATTCCTGAAATTCTCTGCCCCATGGTTTATACTTTCTTGTGTACTGCCTTAACCCAGAGGAAAGAGAGAGAGAAAAAATACTTTAAAATTATATTTAGTTAATTTCAAAGATTTACATGATAAGGTTGAAAATGACTATTTTGAAAGAATATGAAGAATAGTCACTTATGAACTTGTGCTGGTATAATTTAAATCATTCTTTAGACATTTAGTTCAGAGCAGAAACTTGCAGCTTAGCTAACAAAGTTTCTATAGATTGCTACCTCTTTGGTTTATAATTGCTGTTCATTTTTCTTTAGTTTGTTTTTAAGACTGTCCACTGATTTAATAAGTACTCAAATCTAACCTAAGGAAAAAAAGCTCACAGGTGAAAAAATAATAATTTTCAGTTTACATTTCATTACATTTCACCAATTTTTTCATATGAAATATCTTTCCTTAAGATTTAATGGAAAATATATATTAAAACCATAAGTCATTTAGACTGTGCATGTGTGTTTGTTGTGTGTGTGTGTTGTATTTGGTTTTTTCTTTTTTTTTTTTTGTTTGCCTATTTTGTTTTGTTTTAATTTTTATGTTAAGAAAAAGGAAGAAAACACAATGTAGTACTGAAAGCACACAATATGAACAAGAAACATTCAACAGATTTGTTCCCTATATTCTGGATTTTTCTTCCACATAAAAATAAAAACTACTCATAAGGTTTATAAAATGTGTTTACACAATACACCAACATAGAAAAACCTACAAGAGACTGAGAGTAAAATTTGGAGAGGACCGGGGTTACATAAGATAATTATTACTACTTCAGTCCTGATTAAAACAGTATAAAATAACACGTGTTGATTCATCTATGAATTTTATTGTTTCTAAAATAAAAATTTTGCAAAGCCCTCAAGTCACACATTAACCTTCTCTAATATGTATCAACTTTAATATAGAGACCTGCAGTAGATAAGCTTGGTTTCAAATTTTTTAATTAACAATTAAACACAGTAGTTTTTTATTTTTGGAATTTTCTGAATTGCTGAAAAAAATTTCTCTTCGAGAGACTGTGATATTTTCTTGATATAAATTACTTACTGAGAAATGTTAACTAAATCCTTATTATTACTTAAAAATACCCCTTAAATTTGTATTATTTTTTATTCTCTGGAAAATTAGTATTATTTAATGTTAAATTCCATGTAAAAAAGAGAATTTCATTATATGAAGATTAACACTTTCTTTTTACTCACTCAAAAAAGCTCTAATCCTCTTCCCTGATGAAAAAGAAGCCAGCAGAGATGTTTGCCTAACATTTTGGATTTGCTGCTGCCTATTTTTTGAACATAGCAACATATTAGCTACGCTTAAGATGTATCTAATACCTTCCATAAATTCTCTATGTAATGTTTCTTCATGATAAATAGCAGGGTAAGAGGTCACTATGTTATAACAGTCTAACCAGAAGCCATCAACAAACAGCAGAAAAGTCAGAAGGTCAGCATGATGTTATCTAGTTAGTTTTTTTCTTTTTACTTTATGTGGAGAAAAGAATTAAAACAAGAAACAAAATTATTTCAGAGAACGTGAACATATAAATGTCACTAAACATTACCTAAATGGGTTATTACCTGTCTAGAGAAAGTGTTACCGTCTCATTCATTTCCGGTATGTCATCAGCTTTGACAGTAATGTTGATTGTTGTGTCACTTTGCCCAGATAAAAACACAACAGAGCCATTAAAGGGTCCTATATCATCCAGGGTCACTGCTTTTGAATTAAAGCCAGAGGGCTTCAAACTCCAATAGACAGTAGCCTGGCCATCAGTTCCATCCCGATGTAAGGGAATGCATACCTTATAAAAAGAAAACAGAACAAGTTCTTCTGAAATACATGCTCACAAATTATATAAGCTTTTCAGTTAGTGCATACACTTGTTATATGAATATGTTTATGCATTGTACATAGAGAAGTGAACAATTAAAATGATATTAAAAGCACAATTGAACAAGCTTCTCTTTAAGTATGATGATAATTTCAGATTTGACTATTTTATATTAGTTTTTGCTAATCAAATTTCTCTACTAAATTTCCCCCACCCAAAAACACACCTAACCTGGGATTTGTCTTAACAAAAAGACTTCATTTTAAAAGCCAAAGAACCATGAAAAACACAGAACAATGGCTAAAGAATAAATTTCCATCAGAGGTTCTCTGAAAAAAATAATTAATTTAATATCATAATACAAACTGAAAAATAAGCTTTTGTGACTAAATCTGGGAAGTACACAGTTATGTCAAATGCATCCTAATGTGATAGGGGGCAAACTAAGAAAATAATAATACAAATAAGAAATGTTTCTAACCAACACAACAAATGCAGCAGAAACAAAATCAGATGCTCAAATCATGGCTCTGGGTTACCCTGGGCAAGTTACTTAACCTCTCTGACCTCAATTTCCACATGTGAAATGAAGCTAGTGGTTCCCTATTTTGCAAGTTCCTGGTGAAGATTAAAGTGTCTCATTTATTTAGCATGAGCTAAATAAATGGCAACTATTACAATAATTCTGAAACAAATTGTATTTGGTAGTTTTATTTAAGGGCAGCACACTTTAAATATGTATAAGAAAAGGATCACTGAAGATCATAATGAAGTTTTTTTTCCAAACAAAGAATGTAAACAAATATTTAATAGTATATAATGCTATTCTTTTTAAGTGCCTAAAAAAAGTATCCTCTGCTCTTTGCCCTTGAACATAGGCCATCTTGAAAAACATGGAAGATATTTTCCTCACTAACCATTCTTCTAATTTGGCTAGCAACAGTCAAGTCTGTAGACTAGCAAGCAAAGTAAAATTCTTAGAAAAGACAAAAAAAGTAAGAAAGGACTGGCCCTTAAATCACCCCAAGAGGGTGGGCGTGGCCAGGCTGTAGATGGGGACAAAGAGAACAAAGGGAAATTCTCACTCTTTCTGCTGTTTCCCAGGATGGGAAGAATGCAGGTTTCACAGAGCCCAAAACCTTCCCTAGAAGCTAATTTCCCTCTAGGGAAAAATATGAAATGGTAAATGTACAGCTTTGTAAGATAAATGAATAAAAACAACCCATTCTTTCAGAAAAAACAAACACTTTTTAGTTTTTAGAAGAAAAATATAAAAATATTATGAAAAATATAGAAAGTCAAAACCATCTTGAAAAACAGAGCTTCTCTGCCAATTCATAGAATCAAATATACAAACAAAGGAAGTTGTGGTCACCATATTTTGACATGAGGCTTTGATAACAAAAACAACTCTCCACATTCCTGATCTCAGCTGCAACCCAGTTTAAATCAAATCTAAGTGTAAGAGACTTGGAGAGGGCTTTAGGGACAGACTGTGGCTCAGAGAATGGTAAGGTCAAAAACCAGAGTGGTCCCTATATAGATGGCAGGAAAATTCAACCAGGGTGGGGGGAGGCAGGGAGAGGTGCTGTATATGTGAGCATGTTTGTGTGTGTCTGTGTGTGTGTATCCAAAAATTTACATAAATATGTAAATAAAATTTTATATATATATATATATATATATATATATAATTCCGAAGATTTGGCATCCACTACTTTACCACCATTACCTCCACCACCAAGTATAGCACGTCACCTGAATCCTGCCCAAGGCACGCATGAGGAGTGCTCAGAAATAGAAAAGGTCAAGGACTCCTGTGGTACATATGACTTGGCCAATAAAAAAAAATTGTGTTTGGCTATTACTCTACCAAATGTCAAACCACTAGCTGAATGCAGCCTCATCAAAATATCCTACTTTTGCTGTGAGCAATTAATTCTAATTTTATTCTATCGAATACGGCAAAAGATGATGAAAAATCACACATTCATCAGTTACTTATGTCAAATTACATATTGAAGGCTTGCTGTAAATGGTGAAGCTTTTCAAGATCCGTTAACTCTACTAACGAACCCAACCTCCCCCTCAAAAAAATAGTGTCTTTACATTATCTCAAACTCATTAGGCTCCATCAGTAAGAAAAAGCCTACTTACCACTTCAGCAGCAGAATCTTCTGGTTCATGCAAAATGATTGGAAGGTTGCTAATAAAGCCAATTTCTCCATTTGCAATGTCTGGAGTAACCACTAAAGAAATATTTCGGATTTTTCCAAATCTAGGACTTATGGGTGGGATTGGGGGAACTATATTCACCAACTCCAGATTTTCCAACTATAGTAAACAAAAAAACCCATAAAAATGGAAAGAAAAGACATTTTTAAGAAAAATGTTAAAGTGTTAATTGCATGGGAAAACAAAATAAGCATGGGTAAGGCCACCAATAACTCGGCAACTTCCTTCTTCATTCACCATCTGATTCAACCTCCCACACTGGCTTCTTGAGCCCTTTCTGATCCTCAATTATTATTATCCCCCAGGGTTCCTCCTAAGACCTTTATCTTATAATTTCATACCCTCCCCATAATAATCTCTGGATCTCTCCTTCAAATTCCAAATCTTTATAACCAACTGCCACTGAATATGACATAAATATCAGAGAGATACCTTACAGATAGAATGTGCCAAAGAGAAATCACTATCTCTGCTCCATGTCCTCTTACCACTATTTTCACCAATACCACCATCTGCTTTTCCTCCTTGTTGCCTATACCCAAACTACCTTGATGTAAAGCCAAATATTGGTGAGTTGCCCACATTTCCCTTCTCTCTTCCACTGACCCACACCTCCAATCAAATCACACATTCCCCTTCTCTGCCAGAGAAAATTCACTATCAGAAGACCATTCAGAACTCCAAATGTGACTTAATATGTTTTTATGTTTAAAGAAATGTGACACATGTATAACATATAATGTCCCTGTGATTAATGAACATGACATTCAGAGTAACTTTCACAGTTTCTCCTCATGTAGAATGGCCTCCTTCCATCTTCTCACAAGTCAAAATGTGCTCGCTCTTAAAGACTAGTTAAATATCCCTCTCTCCCATGAAGATTTCCTTGGATTCTCCAGTCCTCTTTCTTCTACCTCTTCCTGAACTTCTACTGCTACACTCACTAAACTTGGAAATTAACGTTAAACTTCACATATTGCTTGCTTATCAGCATTTTGTGTGTTCCAGACCTTTACTTCCCAACAGGACTATAGACCTCTTGTGTGTCTGTGTCCTTCTCAGTATTTTCCTGCAACATGACATTAAGTACAGCAGCTACACAATAGACTTGTTGATTTATCCCTACAAGACAAAATGAGCTCTATAAGAATCCTGATATATCAAAACTTTCAACATCTTGATATTCTAACTTTTCAAAATCCAACTTATCAATCCTCACAGTGTTCATGTGAGTGTAGGCATAGACAATCATTACAGGACTGCAAAAAGCATAGAGATTTTAAGTTAAAAAGCAACTGTGAACTTAACGGGGCATTATGGATTGCCCACTCTTCAGAGCCCTCTGTTAGGCTTTGTAATGTGGAAACAATGACACTAAGTAACCACCTGTAGAGACTGGTGATTTAAGTTGATATTCCACAGGTGGACAAGGACTGTACTGATCCTGCTCATACGCTCACATTTTGTGATGAACAATATACACTTTAAGGGTAAAAGTAAACGCCTTTTTAAATGTAACACAGGGCTTCCCTGGTGGCGCAGTGGTTGAGAATCAGCCTGCCGATGCAGGGGACACGGGTTCATGCCCTGGTCCGGGAGGATCCCACATGCCGCGGAGCGGCTGGGCCCGTGAGCCATGGCCGCTGGGCCTGAGCGTCCGGAGCCTGTGCTCCGCAACAGGAGAGGCCACAACAGTAAGAGGCCCGCGCACCACAAAAAAAAAAAAAAAAAAAAAAAAAAAAAAAAAAAAAAAATGTAACACACTTTGCTTTGAAAATAATATACAGGAGAAGAATATCCAAAATTCCATGATTGGTAAATATTCACTTGGGTAAAAGAATAAAAAAGAAATCAGACTGACCAATTTTGCTAAATACTGGTATGTGGACTAAGTCAAGTAAAATATAACATGCGGTTCTTTAGGATACTGCATTTACTTTATAAAATAAATGAAACATAAAGATACATAGTTAAAACCACATAAGTATAACTGTCATTCCTTCTAGAGAAAAAGAATATACATACCCATATAATGTATTTATCTTTAAAAATAGCACAAGAAATTAAAAATAAAAATATATATTTGAATGGCATATAAATATAAAGTGTGCATTGGATGGAGGTGAAGACTTTTTAAAATACACTGGTCTAAAAAATAAAAAATAAAAAAATAAAATAAAATAAAATACACTGGTCTTGTGTGAGTTAGTACATGTTTGTAAATGAACACTCTCATTCCCATACATTCACAAAGAGTTAAACTGATAATACTGTTGAATATATCAAGGAAAATAATGACTTATTTTTATTTCAAAACTTTTCAGGAAGAAAATTCATATTCTACTTACATTTATCAAAAGTTACAGAATTAATTCTAAATATAGTATTTTTGGAAAATATAGAGAAAGAAGATATAGAAGGTTACGGAATGAACTGATCAAAAGAAAAATGCTAATTTTCCATGGCTTATTTCCTAGTCTCTAAGCCTTTTTGTCTGGGTTCCTTAAGCATCTGCTAAATCAAACTACTCCATTCATAAAGAGTCGTTCTTTGCTTCCAGACAGTTTGCAACTGAGACAGCACATTAGTAACCCCATGCCTGCCAAAAAACGGTATCTCAGACTAACGTATTTTAGCTGAGAGGGTTGCTGAAGAATGAGGAGCTCATGTCTCAGATTCTCCTTTCTTCAGCCTCATTCAGCTTTCCATGCAGTCTGATGCCTCCTATTCTTGAGTTGCTCATCCATTATGTACTACACAAACTACACAACCTTCTAATTCCAACTAGCCTTCCAGAACCTACAGCTGTTTTGAACTTTAAGGAATTGTGTCAGTGACTAATAATGACCTTTTGTCCTCAAGTGTTAAATTGACTGTCTGCACTGTAAGACCTTTGTTTTTCAACTGAATACAGAGATAGATAAAAAAATTGAGTCTGGAATTAGTGGTGCAAACAGATTTCTAACCTGGGATCACCAAAATTCAGATATTACATGCTTCTTCAAGCTTTTCCTCTCTTTTCAAGTGTTGTCTAAAATAAATTCTGTCATATTCATATAGAATGCTGAAATAAAATAGCTAGAATAATATCTGACCGATTGAAGGTTCTTAATAAAGTTTTGTTTACAAAAGGATTCTCTGCAGCTACTTGGATAGAGATACTGGATATTTTCAAGAAACTGAAAGTTTAATATAAAGGTTACTAATATTGGCATAGATATAGGGGGTCTCTATCCACAGTAAAAACTGGTTTTGAGGAAGAGTAAGAAAAGATATCAGAAATGGAAAACAGAAAAGTTCTCTGCAACTCAAAATCAACCCTTCTGCATCATCAGTTCTCAAACTCATGTCAGGTCACTGCAACTACTACAGGAATTCCAGGATGCCCAGGCCTCCATGAAAGCAAAAGCAACTGTGTGAAACCTTTGCTTCATTTCACTTGTTTTAATAATTTGTTTCTCATGAGTTTTGACCTATGCAGGATAGGAGACAGAGGGAGAACTGAATACTGAGGTTCTAGGGACAAAAAAACCTTAAACATATATGCTATGAATTGAATGTTTATATCCCCAAACCCAGAATTCACATGTTGAAACCCTAATGCCCAATTTGATGGTATTTGGAGATGGGACCTTTGAGAGGTGATCAGGTCATGAGGGTAGATCTCTCATGATAGATCAGTGTCCTTATAAGGAGAGACACCAAAGAGCTTGCATCCTCTCTCTCTCTTTCTACCATGTGAGGACAAAAAGCAAAAGGACAGCAGTCTGAAAACCAGGAAGAGAGCGCTCCCCAAAACCCTACCATGCCCGCATTCTGATCTCAGACTTCCCAGACTCCAGAACTGTGAGAAGTAAATGTCTGTTGTTGAAGCCACCCAGTCTGTGGTAGTCTTTATAGCAGCCCGAACTGACCAAGACAATGTCTACTAATAAGAATGCTCTGAATCCAGAGGACAACAACCACAGAGAAGGCAAAGGAAAGCACTGATGCCAAAAATTTTTTTAAAAAACACAAAAACCCACAATAAATTCTTACATTCCTCTCAACAAGTTATTTAAATCTCCCAGAGGCACCTGAGAATTCCTAAGTTTGGGCAATGCTACCCTAATTGCAAACTGGTGAAATTAGTATGTATTTCCATATATTCAAAGGACCAACTTTAAAAAGTAAGTTATGACATGTTTTTTAGGTCAAACTTAAAGCTTTTTAAAATTTTCTAAATATCTCTCTAAATGTGCTCTGGTGGCAGCATTCTAACTGCCTTAACTTCTTGCTCAGTGGGGTCAGGGCCATGGGCTTGACCACTTGCTCAGCTCCACTTCACAGATCCAGATCCCCCACCATCTGGCCAGTCATCTCATAAGAGCATTCCACAAGCTGCAGGGGGAACGGAAACAACTGTGAATGACACCATGTTCTGTTCACCCATCACCCCAAGAAGAGAATTCAAGGGTCCTCCAAAAAAGTGGGTTATCCTCATAGACAGAAGGATGCATATCATAATTTCCCCATTTTGAGGAGACACAATAGAATAATAATAATAGTTATAATAATAAAGGTGAAAAGCAGATCTCCCACCACAAAGCTTTTGGAATGTTGACAAAAGGTCTCCCTATATGTAGGCATATTGCAAAAAGGCATCCCTACATACCAACAAATCATATATCCCCATAACGGGCCAGTCACTAGACACCTCCACTAGGAGTCCACAATTAATGCACAAACCATACAAGCGTGAGCAGTGACTTAGCCCAAAAAAAAGACGAAAGTCTTCAGAATAAAAGGGCCCACCCCACCAAGTGCTATAAGCAAGGTACGACACAGCCCTGAGAAATTCAGAATGCCAAGATTAAAAAAAAAAAAAAAAGCTTTCAGAGATAAAGATAAAGAGCAAGTTAACCTAAAGGTAAATGATTTCTTTCCCCTCGAATTTCTTATCAGCAACTCTGGAAGCTAAAAGGCAATACCTTTCAAGTTCTGAGAAGAAGTTATTTTAATCTAGAAATTCTATGAAGCCAGTTATCAATGTATGAAATTTCATTTTCAGTTGCTCAAAGATTCAAAAAGTTTACCTTGCACATACTTTTTCTGCACATGTATTTGAGGATAGATACATTTCAACAAAACTAAAACACAATCCGAGAAGTAAAAGGCAAGAAATCAAGAAAATTGAGGAGTTCAGTAAAAACAGTCTCAAGTAGCAGGTGTGAAGCAAGTGAAGGAAGCAGTTGGTACAGCTAAACTCAGCATTCAACACATCTAAGACAGCTGGAAGACCTAATTTGGTAAGAATAGCATATAAAAAGGAGCAGGGCTTCCCTGGTGGTGCAGCGGTTAAGAATCCGCCTGCCAATGCAGGGGATGCGGGTTCGAGCCCTGGTCTGGGAAGATCCCACATGCCGCAGAGCAACTAAGCCTGTGCGCCACAACTATTGAGCCCATGTGCCACAACTACTACTGAAGCCCATGTGCCTAGAGCCCGTGCTCCACAACAAGAGAAGCTACCGCAATGAGAAGCCCGCATACCGCAAGGAAGAGTAGCCCCCTCTCGCCGCAACTAGAGAAAGCCCGCGTGCAGCAACAAAGACCCAGTGCAGCCAAAAATAAATAAATAAATAAAAGGGGCAATTAGAAACTCCAGAGAAAGCAATAATAAAGTATAAAACAAAGTCTAGGCAAAAATATGAAACAAATTTAAATGCAGCATTATTCAAAGAAATTAATGGAATATGAGATTTCATTTGATATGTATTTCAGTTAGCAAAATGTATGGTGACATAGATCATACATTCCTTCTTTACTGATCCATTCATTCTATCTGATTCTGCATTAAATTTATTTACATAACCAAAATTTGATAAGCACCCTTTATTGCTTTCTAATTTTCAAGATCAACCAATACCAACATATGGAAAATATAACCATAGTATCATAAATAAGTAAAGATGTTTCAAACTTTGGCAATAAAAATATGCTCTGGTTAATAAAAGTTAAGAAATAATAGAGATAAGATGGAGAAATATAGGGCCCTTATTTCTTCCTATTAAGTAGATAGAAGTCCACAGATTCTACCTACAGTTAATAGATTTTTTAGTATACTATTTAAAGTTATCTAAACAATTTCTTTCATATTGCTTTTTTTATTCCTGGAGTGCTTTCCCTGCAGCATCCATCATGAAAAACACATTTATTCTACAAACTATATTCCTATGTCACATTTTCCTAAATCAACTCAAAAGAATGGCTCGCTCTCTCCTGCCTGGCCCTCCCCCACTCACGGTTCATGAATTCTCCATTACATCAGCCATTATATTCTGACCTACATTTCATGTCTGATCTACTTTTATTATCACATGATTAAAATACTGACTTCAGTATAATCCTTGTTTTATTCATCCTTATATGCATTAGGGGCAGACAGGCTCTCTTTGGACTCCCTACATAACTTCTAGTAAGCAACAGAATCCAAAATACAAATGAGGGCAAAATAATGACTAGTTAACTCTCTCACACAGATAAGCACACTTGTAGTTTAACCAAAGTTGAGATTATTTGAATCATTCAAGTACCTGTACTAGGAAGTGGGCCCCATTTTGAAGGAATGCATCATTTCGTAGTGGTAATTTTATAGTGACTTGGGTTTTCTGTTCTGGAAAAATGAGGCTGCTTCTCCTGGATATATTTAAGATGCCATCTTTTGCTCGCAAAGGATCCACATCTCCAGCAGGAATATAAAGTGCAGAATAAAACATATTCACATCTCCTTTAGTTCCTCCTAGTCTTTTAAAACTCAAGGATAAATATCGTTCACCTGGGCTACTTTCAATCTTCTGGTTTTCCATAGGAAAAAATGTTATTAGGCCATAAACATCATCACTATCCTGAATGTAGAACAAAAGCTGCAGATAAAGGAATAAAATATTAAAGTGCAGAATTCTCACATCTGAGATTACCAAACCATTTATTTTCTAGGCTATTTTCAATTTTAATATTTATTTATGTATCACATCTAAGAATGATTACTCTCATAGGTAACAGAGTAAAAGACGAATCAAAAACACATTTGAAAACCTTGTGGAATTTTTTTAAGACTAAACTTTTTATTTACAGAGGGACAACCTTCAGCAAGGGAAATAACCACCATTTGTAAAACCAGTGCTCTTCCTGTCACATCAAACTAAACATAAATGTGCTTTGTGTGGTCAAATTCTTCAGCTGTTCTATGACACAGAAATATTCCCACAAGTAAAGCATAATAAGAGATCTACCTCTGCTGGTTCGCTCACTTCTGCACCTCCTCGTATTGTATGACGGAGAATCTGAAGTAGGTAAGCTTCTGCCTCTTCTGGAAGATCATCATCAACCACAGTAAGAGGAATTGATGCCAACATCTGCCCTTGTGCAAAATGGAGAACTCCAGAACTTGGTCTGATATCTGCTGTTACCGGTGAGGGATCACTGCTATTCCGTGTCAACACCCAGTTCACAGAAATATTCCCATGAGTGCCACCATTTCTAACCACTGTAATTTCTTCAAATCTAGAATTTTTTTAAAAATATATGGTCATATAATACACTCTATTTCCCTTGAAATGGGCATTTTCAATGTCAAGTTAGCCACCAGACACTGGTAAAAGCAGAATCCAAATCATAAAGAATGACTGTTTTTACTATGAAGGAGTAGATATGTAGATGTGTCCTAGGAAACTACCATAATGTGAATTAACTTGCATATATAAATATGTGATTTAAATATCACCTCCAAAATAGAAAAAAAAGAACAGTGAAACCACGGTCAAGGAAATGACACATACACTTAACAGTTCAGCATTGTGTCCAACACCACAAATATTAAATCTTGGAATAATATATTAAAATAATTGTAGCAATACAACATTTAAAATAAATCCTACCTTGATGTTGTATCTTCATCAATTATAACTGTCTTTTCAAACAAGATACTGCTGAATGAGAGGACACCATAAGGTTTGTCGTTTGGCTTAATGGTGACTTGTACAACAGAAGGGACTAATAGCACAGCATCTCCCTGTAAGGTATCTTTTAGTAACATAACATGAAATGATTCAGCAATCTCTGGTATGGCATCATCAATTATTTGAAATTTCAGGTGTGATTCATAAACAAAAGGTGGAAAAACAATAGTTGTGTTTGGCTGAAGATCAATGAAGTCTAAATTTTGCTGAGCATGTGCTGTTGAATTCCCAGTTATAACAACATAACTGATCGAAATTTCATATTCATCAGATCCAATCAAATTTCCCTTGTCATCTTTTCCACGGACCACTGGAATTGTGAGTATGTGGTCTTCCTCAGGTACCAAATAAACACTCTGAATGAATCTCACAGGACTGTCATTTTTCTTAATGATGATCTCAACTGAGCTCCTGGAGGTGTTGATCTCAGCTCCTCCTTCTACACTTTTCAGCTGAATCAAAAATATTTCATCATTTTCTGGTATCTGTCAGAGAGATATAAACAGTGGTAAAACATCAATAACCAAAACACCTGCAAAAAAACCAAAGTGTGAAAAGTCCCTCTGTTTCAATGCAATTACATAGAAATTAAAAAAATCTTTACCTGAAGGGAGCAGATAAAGAGGCTTGTTCAGTGTCTACTTACTAAAATATTTTCCAAAGGTAAACAACATATTTTAGATAAAGCAATGATAAGAACAAGTAAGGAAGTGTCAGTATAATGGCTTTCAACCTTTATCAGCCTTTAGATAACTAAAGATCTGACAGCAAAAACTAGTTGTTACTAGTTCATCAGGTAGGGTCAGAAGCAGCATTCAAGGTCTGATAATATATAAGAATCTGGAAAACTACATTAACATCACATACAAATTGTTAGTTTTCAATCATGTCAAATTATTCTTGCTTCTCTCTAAACAGTTTCTATCTCAAGATTTAAACATATGACACCAATCACATGATTTTCAAAATACATATCATGTCTCTCTGTAGAACAAGCTATAAGAGTCACTATTAGGCAAAATGATGACACTGTTAAAATGAAACTTTTTTAAAATAAATAAATATATTTATTCATTCATTTATGGCTGCATTGGGTCCTCATTGCTGTGCACGGGCTTTCTCTAGTTGCAGTGAGCGGGGGCTACTCTTCATTGCGGTGCATAAGCTTCTCATTGCAGTGGCATCTCTTGTAGCAATTCACAGGCTCCAGGCGCGCACGGGCTTCAGTAGTTCTGGCTCACAGGCTCTAGAGCACAGGCTCGGTAGTTGTGTCGCATGGGCATAGCTGCTCTACGGCATGTGCGATCTTCCTGGACCAGGGCTCGAATCCATGGCGCCTGGATTGGCAGGCAGGTTCTTAACCACTGCGTCACTAGGGAAGTCCCGAAACTTTTTTTTTTTAACTACACAGAAATCCTAGGGATTATCTCTACTGTGCTATTTGAGTTTTTACTTTACTATAAATGAATGAAAGTGAAAAAATATATATTTTCACCTCCATCAATAGAAATATAAAAAGCAAAGTTATTTATCTCAAAAAAGAAAATGTAATGATTTGATTGATGATCTTTTCCCCCCAACTTTATTGAGGAATAATCGACAAATATAACTAATATATTTAAGGTGTACAGCATGATGATTTGATATACATATACATTGTGATTACAAAGATCAAAATATTAACACATCCATCACCTTACATAGTTAACTCTGTGTGTGTGTGTGTGTGTGTGTGTGTGTGTGTGTGTGTGTGTGTGTGTGTATGTGCGCATGTAGAGAATACCTAAATCCTACTCTCAGTAACTTTTTTTTTTTTTTTGTGGTACGCGGGCCTCTCACTGCTGTAGCCTCTCCTGTTGTGGAGCACAGGCTCCAGACGCACAGGCTCAGCGGCCATGGCTCACAGGCCCAGCCACTCCGCGGCATGTGGGATCTTCCCAGACTGGGGCACAAACCCACGTCCCCTGCATCTGCAGGCAGATTCTCAACCACTGCGCCACCAGGGAAGCCCTCAGTAACTTTTAAGTATACAATACCATACTATTGACTATAGTCACCATGCTGTATAGTAGATCCTCAGAAGATGATCTTTTAAATTTATAATTAAAATGTATAATTAATCATTGCCCCCAAATTATAACCTGTTAAATGTTCCAGGATCTATAGACAAAAAGTTTGTTAGCTTTCACAACCAGATGAATTAAGAGTTATCAATGCTATCTAATATTTCATTTTTTCAAGAGAAATACTGTTTTCTAATAATGTCTTCTAATTCATTTTTCTTCTCTTGGAATTTGTTGTGATTTGGTTTCATGATGTTTTTTGTGGGAAGGTAAGGGGATAATTATAAATTCCCAGCTATTCCCTTTTTTTCTGGTAATGCTACTACTAATAATACTAAGATTATTTTATTAGAAGTCATGTTTTCTTTTGGTTAGCTCATGGGGGACATCCTTGTACATATTGTTCAAATTCATTCTTTCCTTACCAGTTAAACTAGCTGTGTCATGTATCTCAATCCTTGGTAGCTTCAACGTGAAATTAAAAATAACAAAAGCCTTCCTATGAATGTGAACATTTAAAATATCCAAAAAAACAAATATCATATGCAACCAAATTTTCTTTCCTTTTATAGTAAAATATTTATGCTGGGTAAGTAGTACTGTACCTGCTCAAAACTGAAATCACTAGCAAAATCAATCATCAAGGTTTACAAAATGCTTAAATGTTTGTATTAAGTGTGGTTGTCAGTTACATGCAAGTTCATCACCTTTTAGATACACAACTTCATGTGAATTAAATAAGATAAATATTAACAAGATATATTCAAAAGAGATATTTATAGCTAAGGCATAATTGGCCACAATACACTAACTTTACATAGGACTATGTTCTTGAATAATTTCAAATCCTGAACATAATTTAATACTTGACATAATATTCTCTAACATGTCTGTAACACAGAGAGAGGTCTTGTCCCTTTTAAGCACTTAACACATCCTACCTCATCATCGAGAACTGTCAAGTTATAAACTACTGTTCCTCTGCCAGGAGGAACAGTGATGTTCCCTTTAACTGGACTTAAATCTTCTTCAGGTGGGTTTGGGCCACCCTCTACCTGCAAGGAAACACAGTGCCATCAATAAACATGAAATATTTCAGAAGAATAAGAAAGCATTATTGTGATATCAGCTGACATATTTAGTTAAAAATGTTTTGCAAGAGGAATGATACTTTAAAAAACATAAATATATCCTGGTACTTCCACCAAAAAGAAAGAAAAAAAAGAAGAAGAAGAAGAAGAAGAATGATACTAACCTATATTAAGTCTGCCCTTCTATCTAATAGTCAAGGCCTGTAATATAATTACAGATCTTGACTATAATTACATTAAACTACATGGTTTCTAAGAGTTTTCTCTTTTTTTCTCAACCATACTATTAAACCTGACAAAAAAGGGCTTCCCTGGTGGCGCCGTGATTGAGAGTCCGCCTGCCAATGCAGTGGACACGGGTTTGTGCCCCCGTCCGGGAGGATCCCACATGCCTCAGAGCGGCTGGGCCCATAAGCCGTGGCCCCTGGGCCAGTGCGTCCCGAGCCTGTGCTCTGAAACGGGAGAGGCCACAGCAGTGAGAGGCCCGCGTACTGCCAAAAAAAAACAAAAACAAAAACAAACAAACAAAAAAAACCTGACAAAAAAACTTGTAAGTACTTTTTCTTGAGCGGAACGTATTCACAATTAGGGTATTCTCTTAAGTAACAGAATCAAATACCAGTTCCACCACTGGCGGTGTAACCTTGGACAAGGTTTTTAATAACTCTGTCCAGCTTTTTCCTCATCTTTAACATGAGCGTAACAAGGTCCACTTTCCAGGCTAGATATGAATATTTAATAAAATCATATTCCTTTTGAAAAGTATTTATTAAGTACTCTGTGTCTAACCCTCTTTTAGGTACTAAGGATATAGCAGTGAACAAGGCAAACTTTCTACCCACCAGGACCTTACATTTAACGAAAAGGAACAAATGGAAGATAAATAAATGTGTGTCCAATGACAGTAAGTACTATGGAGAAAAAATTTTAAAAAGCATGAGGGAGATTGAGTGTTGGGAAGAGTTGAAGTTTACATGCAGCGATAATCAAGGTAAAGCACTTAGAACAGTATATGGCAATATTAAGTGCTCCACAAATGTTAGCTGTAATTATTTCAACATAACAGAAGGCTCAAGAGCTAATAAAATAACTTCAGACATCCAAAGAGAGTTGAAAACACTATAACTATAACACTATAACCTTATCGTTTCTACAGCCAATATTCTCCCAAATTTTGGAGTACAACTGCTGTTAACACCATCCATTAAGTGTATTTTTTTTAATGGGGAATGTATATGGTGGAAGACTACATATTAAATAATTTTATAAAAGCCTAAGGAACCCATGAGCGTTTTAAAATTTTATATCCTTGAAAAGATTTATCATAAACGTTCTATGAATTTTATAGAATTAACATTATTATTCAATGTGGTTTATTATTATCCTGTAATCTAAAATGATATGTTGTGTTTCACATAAGCACAGTATAACCAAGCAGCAAGGAAAACAGTTTTATATTCAACATGAAATTTATCAGATGATCAAAGTATTTACTTTTATTTTATTTTCATTAAGAGTCATGTTTATTATACAAAGGACCTTGATTTTAAAATTACAGCCATCTGGCACGAACTCTGAAGCATTACCATTTAAAATGATTTCAGAGTAAACTTACCTCAAAAGTCACAGTAACCATCCCATAGGTTCCTTTTTCTCTGATGAGAGTAAGAGGCACAGTTTCATTTCTACCCCGCGGCTCACTCACTGCGATTGAGAAAGGCTATTGGGAAGGGCAAAGACCATCAGGTGCTGGTCAATCAGAGGCAAGAGCTCGTGCAAACCGTTACCTTAGAAATCCTAATTTTCCACAGACAAATCAATCCACATTGTGCTCTAAAAACGTGGGGTTTCCTAGCATTCACTAACTGTGGCTAATAACGCTTAAAAGGTTAAAGTAATAGTATAAAGGGAACACAAAACTAGTCAGGCAAAAGATGTAGGTTCTTTCCCTGCTTCCAGAAACAAGTAGCTGTTCCACTGAGGAATCTTAAAGGTTATCTCATTGAAAGATGATGAACTCAAATGCTCCCAGGGGCCCAGGAGGTCACAGAAATGATTTGTGCCTCCAAACCAGGGCAGCTCATTGGGACTACGGTTCAGCCTTGCTCCCAAACACTGCTCCCTCCCCATTGGTCAGCTAGCCACTGAAAACAGACATCTGCTAATGACTTTTTCAGGACATGATCACTGAGGGGAAGAAAAAGCCAGGACTTCAAATGTTGCAAAGTGTTGGCACAGCAGGGGAGAAGAGATGAGTGGGCGGGTGCACGATAGCTAAGGCAGCAGGTGACACTAAGTATCCCCACCCATCAACAGGAATAGGAATGCCTGTCTCAAACAGTTGTGATGAGGTGTCAATGAGATAATTCACGTCTAAGTGCCTATCCTAGTACATGTCACATAGTGAGGACCCAGCAAATGTTGGCTATAATTGTTATCATCATCATCGATACCTTCATCATCCGGTCTGGAAACCAAAGCCAGTCTATGTAGTAAGGACTGTGACGACTATGTAGTAACGACTGTGGTAACTCAACAGTTACTTAGTTTAATTTTAATCACACAGGGCAGGTGCCCAGTCAGAGGCTTCCTGGCAGCTCTAAGACCACAACAGTCAGGGACCTAGGACAAATGCTAGAGACTAGGACTCACTCCCATAGGCTAAGATATTTAATGTCAAAAGAAAGAAGGAAAGAAACCTTTAAACAAGTCAGTATGAGGTGGGGGATGAGTGTAGAGGAAAAGCAGTAGGGAGAAAAATTAAGCAATTAAGGGAGCCTGGTTCATAATTAACTAAAAATTCCATATCATTCAAATAGAAGCAATTGATTAATTAATTTAATTAATTTTTGTAAATGTTGATATAATGGAAGTTACAAAGCGTCTACTACCTTGGCATTATTCACATATCCATTTTAATAAAGATAGTGCAACTATAAAGATCATATTTATCTATAGCTCACCTTGTTTCAAAGATAATTCAAGGTGCTAAGAAAATGATATACAATACATCAACTGAAGTAGCAACCTAAATTGGAAAATAAATAAAAAGCTGGGGAGTGTCACATTACCTTTTAGTAATGAGAATTAGTAACATGATTCAAAAAGACTCCACACCAGGAAGTTTATTGTAGACTAAAACTTACTTGCAATATCCAATTTTACTTGAGATAAACTTTGTTTTATTTCAGAGCTGAAAACAATTTCTCTCAAAGTGGGGGGGGGGTGCGGAACCTGTATTCTGTGTTTTTTTCTAAAGAACAAAACCCTCTGAACATAGAACTGGCCAGGGACACAGGAATTTGGTGATAAAGGAGAAAAAAATGAACTGTTGAGCAAAACTGAGGAAGACGACATGGAGTTTTAACCTTCAAGAAATAGTAATTAATAGGAAAATCTCAGGGTAGGGAATAAATATAGAATAACTATATTTAAGAGCTATAACATCTGCTATTCAATTGTAAGTTTACTATAGGTTTTTTCAATGTTTTTTCAATATATTTTTCTTGTCTAGAATCACTCCAAACTTTCAGAGGACGCTAACAGACAATGCTTTTTGAAGTGCCAGTTGGGGACATCAAGCACAAGGAACTGTGTTACAACATCTGCTACAGACTGAATGTTTGTGTCCCCCACAAAATTCATGTTCAAATCCTAACCCCCAAAATGATGTTATTAGGAGTTGGGGCCTTTGGGAGGGAAGTAGGTCATGAGAGCAGAGCCCTCATGAATGGGATTAGTATACTTATAAAAAAGACCCCAAAGACCTCTCTTGCCCCTTCCACCACATGAAAACACAGCAAAAAGACAGCTGTCTATGAACCAGGAAGTCAGCCCGCACCGAACACCAAATCTGCTAAAGCCCTGATCTTGGACTTCTCAGCCTCCATAACTGTAAGAAATAAACTTCTGTTGTTTTTAAGCCACCCAGTCTATGGCATTTTCTTATAGCAGACTAAGCTGACAAGGAAAACATCTGAGTTAGAGACCACCAGACGAGGTAACAAATGAGTCAGGTGAAATGATCAGCAGAAAGAGATTAGGGCAAGAGATGACCATGATTATAGGGGTCCCCTCCCTCATTTCGTAGAAATCTTAGGTAAAACAAAAGGACAGTCTACAGAATGTGGAATACAGACGGAGTAAGACCAAATTTTATTTATATATCAAAAGACAGGATGATTCTAGGTAGCACAGAAAGTAATCAAAAAATTTAATAGACTGTTATCTAAGCAACCACAAGATTAATCAAATTATAACCATACCATATTAAATGAAATAATTCCAAATGCATTGTCATTTGACAATATTGTCACAGTAACAGTCCTTGGCCATCCAAGCTTCACATTTGCTGAAGGTTTCTAAAATAAAAGTCCAAAAGTAAATTAAGAAATTAAACATAAGAGGAAAAAAAAGGATTATTTTAAAAGGATTTTGGTCTTTACATAATCATTCAGAATATGAATAAAAATACAAGTATTTCTTAATGCACAAATTAAGAAAATATATTAAAACTAAGTCAACGTGGTTAAGTGCCAAACAAGAATTTTTCAAAAGAGTTTTGAAAACCATTAATCACTATTAAAATATAAATTGTTATAACTATCAATAATCACTGGTTAGTAATATATTCTAATTTCATTACTAATATAACAGAGAATTAAGTAACAGTATGAAATCCTATTCATGTGATTTTTTTCTTATACTACAGAAGGTGCTGAAACTTAAGCATTAGTTATTCTATAAATCACAGAACCAAATTAAAGCTAAAATATTAAAGCAATTTTTCTAATAAATATGGGAAGAGTTTGCTACATTTCTATTAACATTCAATAGCAGCATAAAGAAATACAAAAAAAGAGTGTCTTACAAAAGTAAAACATGACTGCTTCAAGTGCCATTTTCACAAAAATTTTAATCACACCGACCCAGTCATTCTAAAAAATTCTCAATTCACTTCAGAAAAATTAAGTAGAGCAGTGTTAGCTGTCACTGCCTCAGCCATAAAGGACAATTAAACCTTAGGCCAGTCAAGCATTTTTCCCAGGGGTGCTCCAAATTTATTCTAAGGCACAGGGACCTCCCACTTCCAAGTCTACTTTTTGTACCCTTCTCCTTTGAACTCAGACATCACGGCCATTCTTTGTGCATCTGGTAGCAGAAGACGGATAAGAGAGAAAAGGGCCAAAGGGAAGACAAGGTTTTCTTGAGCATCTGTCATGGCAATTCCTAAATAAGCTGAATTAATCCAAACACTAGCTGTAGAATCTTCTAAACAAGATTGCCTGAGGAATAATCAGACCATGGAATTGCCAAAGAGACTGTCAGTTCTGGCTTCTATGAAAACCACCACCAGGCACTTAAACTGGCTCATCTCTAGAGAAAATGATTTTTAAGCATTGTGAGATTTTTATGAATTTAAGCTTACCGGGGAAAAAAAAGGACTTACCAGTAAAGTTAGGTGAAAAATAAAAGTTTCATCCGGCTCCGGTAAATCATCATCACAGACTGCTATGTACACTGTCCTATTTGTTTCTCCAACAGGTATAAAAGCTGCAGCATATGTGTCAAAAAAGTCACCAGTGTCATCTCCATACAGCTATCAAATGCAAAACATAAACAGTTCTTACATAACACAGTGTTAGGACAAGCAAAATTGATGCTAATTAGAGCAATCAACAGGCAAAAAAAACATGAATCATCAAATGACACTGATGTTTATAAACAGGATGTGGAAAAACAAATATCTAACAACTAATAAAAATCACCTTAAAAAAAGCATTATAAGAAGAAATGATTCTACATAAAAACATTTGTTTACACTCTAGAAGGTAAAGGAATCATTACATAGAAAAGTAATAATCATATAGGAAAGTAATGATGTGAAATTTTTTTCTCCACCTCTTGATTGATCTGAAGTGGATTACAGCAAACCTAACAGGGAAGACAAAATGTAGTTAAAACTCTCCCAAAGAAGAGGTGTAAGTAGCCAAAATATATCAGGAAAATCAATTATTTCCCTATCAGTTTTAAAGAAACTACTCTTTCCAAAATGTTAAACCTGAAGTTTTATTTATATTCTCCCACAACACCAATAAGGACACAATTCTTTTAGCATACCAATTTATTAGTCATTACAAATTTTTCCTCAAAACTTTTTTAAGACCTCATTCTGTAACATCAGCATCTCTAAGATTCTCAAGGGAGCAATAATTATGAAATTATAATGGAGCAACTTCTTGTGCAAATCCAAATGAGATTTCTTCTGCCAAAGAACCCAAAATGAATAACTTAGCTACCAGAAAAAAACACGATTTAGTATAAACTAAAAATGAAGGATGTCTATAGGGATATTGTAGTCAATTTCTAGTTCTCATTTACAAAATAAAGTTAGTTTTAAATACTTGAAAACTCCAAGTAAGTTGTTAAGGGTGTTGGAAAATTTGTTCTCATACCTTAATATAAAAGTGACACAAAAAAAGTGGCAGAGTCTTTTTAGAAAGCATTAAATATCTAGAGACACTGACAAATAAAGAGAAAAACCACAGTAATCCAGCCCCAAAAATCATTTAACAATCCAAAATATACAAAAATTAATATGTACATAAACAGTTTCATCAGAGCAATATTTACAACAGCAAAAATTGGAAGCAATCTCTATGAAAAACTGCTGAGAAATGATTGGGAAATGATGACCCCACCATCAAGAAAAGTTGTGAATACGATAAAGCAACCTGAAAAAATTATTAGGATACAATCAAAATTATATGTAAAACGTTAACAGATATAATATATACTCAAACTAAAAATAAATTCAATAAAATATATATACATGTCATAAATTTAAAACTAAAAGCAATACACAAAATTATAATATTGGGTTTCTTTCATAGATATTCTCCTTTGTCTCTTTTTACAGTGTTTCCCAATGTGACGATTTAACCTATTGTTTAAAAACTTATTTTTTTAAATAAAAATTCCAAGTAGTTTGGGCCTCAAATATATCAATGTCCTTAGTGGTCATATGACATGATTTTCTGGTTAAACACAAACACAAATACATGTACATATAATCTATAGACTAAGTAAACTGTGTGCAAGATAGAGCAATAGCTTAACAAATTCCATCTAACTTCTACTTAATATACTTAATTTCTCCCAAAAAAGGAGCTCTCTGACATAAGAAGGGGTTTTTTTTAATTGCCATTTCTCTACATTTAAATATTTCATGTATTTTCTCTAAGCCACCTGATACTAAGCAATAAATCCAAGCAGAGATAACGAGAATCCAAGTTATCCAAAATAAAATGTTCTTTTACTTAGAAATACTTCTTCATATCTTGGGGTTTTATTTGTTTTAAAATAAACATATGAACATTTTAAAATAATCAGCCTATATCTTTAAAATACTATATCTTTACTGTCAAATGCACATGCTACCTTAGAGCACTCCATAAATCTCTAACAGATATAAAAGGAATAAATCGTTTATCTGCAAATTGTTTATCATAATGGAACTACTCAATCTCAAAGAGTTAAAAAATTCTTATCACTGAAACTAAAACATTTCCTATCTACTTCTGTAAAAACAGAACTACTGTTATTTCTTACCGATACAACCGCAGTGACATTTGCTGGGTCTCCTATCCTTTCAATGACAAGACGAATAACTGTTGTACTTGTTTCATTAACTACAAATTCTGTTTGTCCGGCAAACCTTATTTCTGTTTCTCCAAACACAAAAGGGATGAATAAAGCTGAAAGGAGATTTACTAATAAAGATGCAGAAGGCATCCCTATAGGGAAAAAAAAAAAAAAATTCGTTCACAAAATATATCCAATATATTTTCATTACGTTGCATTACCTACAGATAAGAGTGAAGAGTTAGTAAGCAACTAAGACATAAAAATCCATCAAATATTAAGCCATTCAATTCAAATGTGTGATCACAGAAATAAGTCAAAAATCACAACCCTCTTCTGTGGTACTGTTTACTATCCATAGTACTTTTTGTTCTTTAACTTACATATTAACATACAGTTATAACGTGCCTTAAACTTATTTATTAAATTTAGTTTATTAAAAAAATTTGTCCCTCTAGGGCTTCCCTGGTGGCGCAGTCGTTAAGAATCCACCTGCCAATGCAGGGGACCTGGGTTCAAGCCTTGGTCCGGGAAGATTCCACATGCCACGGAGCAACTAACCCCGTGTGCCACAACTACTGAGCCTGCGCTCTAGAGCCCATGCTCTGCAACAAGAGAAGCCACAACAATGAGAAGCCCGCACACCGCAACGAAGTGTGGCCCCTGCTCGCCGCAACTAGAGAAAGCCCGCGTGCAGCAACGCAGACCCAACACAGCCAAAATTAAAAACAAATTAATTAATTTGAAAAAGAATAATCTTAAAAAAAAAGTCCCTCCAATTTATTCTAAGTAAAACCTAAGCAACAACATGAAAGTTGAATTAAAGCCCATCTTCCCCCAAATCAAGCCAAAAAATACAAGCCAAAACTAAAAATTACCAAATGGACTGATAATCTTAATGGGACATTATTTATTTGATGATTATACAAATATAAGCAAACTCTTGGAACTGTTACATAAAGCAGTTGAAGCTAAAAGTTTATATCTTGTTTGTATCTACTTTTCCCATAGTTTTGTCTTGAGAATGCTTTTTAAAATTTTTTAGTTATTGCAAGGAAATGCTAATCCTTTCAAAGAACACATAAATTTCCAGGATTTAAATTCTCCCATTTTACTAGCTAAAATACTAATATCACTTCTTAGAAAATGTCCATGTTGCTTTAAAACTAAGGAAATTTGGCAAAGTGTTTCTTTCTTTTCCATAACTCTTATAGTTTTCTTAGTACAATGTGTGTGTTTATGAGTCATCAATATTGTTCCTACTTTTAACACTGTGTAATTCAAGTGTTTTCAAAAGCATAACAGTGCAGTGGCCTCTTGAAAGAGCTGCTATTTTGTAATGTAGATGTACCTCTAAAAATGTGAACAATTTATCTCACGGATCATTAAGATTCCAAAGGATTATGTGATCAGTCACACGAACATAACAAGTTCATGCGTTTTAAAGAAGAGTTGCATTATGTACTCTATGAGCCAAAATGCTTCCTATTAATCTTTACTTTGGTCAAAAAGTAATAAAATTTTCATGTATCTGGTATTTCCACATGGCAAAACATGGCTTTCTATTTAGGAACTACCACGTAAACTAGCTCTTGATATATTTTAGGGTTAAAATGTAATTTTCTCAGTCGAGTATATTCAAACAATGCAGCCTGGGATTGCCTAATGATGTCTCACATGTTTATGGCTGCAAAATCCAGACAGGGATGCAGAGTTCAGATAGAGTCCAGGAAACAGACGTAGACCAACAGGGACAGAGATTCTGGAGCACTGAGGCATTTTTTACACCTGTGTCTTCTCTCTTAGAAAGCTGCCATGGGGCTAAGGGACTTGGGAGAAGAAATAAAATAGTTCTCCCTCACCAACTGCAAATTCTTCCTCGACTTCTAAGCCAAGAGTGTGTACTGAGAGAGAAGGAAAGAAAAAAGATGGAAAGAGAAGGAAAACAGGAAAGCCTAGGTAAGGTGGGAAACTGGGAGCTCTGGGCTAAACCAGAGACAAATGAAGATCTTTTGTGGAATTCTAAAGCCAGGATGATTTTACATCTCACTTATGACAAATAGCGGGAAAGAATGAAACTAGGGACAAGAAAGAGAATACAGGGCTTCCCTGGTGGCGCAGTGGTTGCGAGTCCGCCTGCCGATGCAGGGGACGCGGGTTCGTAGCCCCGGTCCGGGAAGATCCCACATGCCGCGGAGCGGCTGGGCCTGTGAGCCATGGCCGCTGGGCCTGCATGTCTGGAGCCTGTGCTCCGTGAAGGGAGAGACCACAATAGTGAGAGGCCCGCGTACCGCAAAAAAAAAAAAAAGAAAGAAAGAGAATACAGAATGGAGGGGTGAGGAGGTAGCAACCCAGGCCTTGGATGTGTTAGAAAAAGACAACTTTGGTCTGTTGCAATTTTGAAAGAAAAATCTCAATTCCTTGAACATGAGATGTAATAGAACCGTGAGTTGAGAGAAATGACACCTGAAGTTCTAAGTTAGAAAAAGTGAGAGTGAGTTATAGCATGAGAAGGGCACATCATGTATGACTGGGAACATAAGTTCTCAAGATCTGTCATGCATAACAATCAACTCCAACATCTGTTAAAATGCTGATTTGCAAACCCAGAAATTCTGATCCAGTGAGTTTAGGGTGGGGCCCAGGAGTCTACATTTAACAGACAGCCCTATCGATTCTAATACAACTGATCCTTGGGACACCCTTTGAAATACATTATCAAAGAGTGTGAGAAATTATGAGGGACGTGTGTTGGAGGAGACATGAAATAGATCACATTTGTAGCTTTTAAGTTAATTACTGAATTTTTCAATGCAATATGCTTGAACTTACTGCAGACGTCCTCATATATTTTTCTACATATTACTATATAGCATTTTAAGATTCCATATATCCTGAAGAACAAATGTCATGACCTATAGAACGAAATCATAACAGCAAATGCTTAGATAGTGTTGTTCTATGTACTTCATACACAATAACACAATTAATCTTCACAACATCTCTGTGAAGAAGGTGCTGGTATCATTAACCCTATTCTATAGCTCAGGGGACTAAGGCACAGACAGATTAGTTAACACAGGCAGTGATACTTAGCTAAGTATGTGGCTATGCAGGATATGAACCCAGGAGTCTACGTCCAGATGCTCTACCCATAACCACACTAGACTGCCTCTTACATGTTATTCCTACAAATCACACATCTGTCTTTAATAACATGGTAGGTAATTTATGCTACGTTTCCAAGCATTCTATTATTTTAAACTCATGCACAATAACCAAAACTACCATAAAACTGCACACTTAACGCATCTCCTAAATGTCTGCACCTTATTATTCTGATAAACATGAAATTTATTTAACTAAAACTATAGTTCTCTTGACTACTTTAAATATTTAACATCTTTTAATGTCAGGACCAATGAGCTCAAATGGTGCATTCCTGCAGTCTCCCAGGCAATTAGATCTTGTGGTTAAGTCAGTAAACTCATTTTAAATTGATTCACATCAGTGAGTTTTGGGATTATGCAAAATGAACAAACAAGCATCACTGGAAATGCCTCAAATTCTGTGACATCACTGATTATAGAATCTCCTCTGCTTTTATCTTTTCAACTTGTAAGAAAAGTTGTTGAGGCAAAGTTGGCATTCAATAGAAGTTAAAAGATGAAGAAAAAGCTTTGAAAGTGAAGTTCCCATTAGAAGACAGGCATAATTACACAAATGCTGAATAGTTTCTTTTTTAGGGTAACTAGGTACATTTTCCTCTATCATACTAAAAATCTAGTCTTTGGAATTCCCTTTATTAAACTCAGAAAACTAGGCATTAGTAACTGACACAACACATAAATCTTACATCTATTTCAGGTCACTTTTCTCTTATTAGATTTAATTAATGTTTTACATGACCCACAAGACCACCTATTTTAAATGTCTCTATGAAATGAATTTCAAACCACATATTTTTAAAGATCATTATGTGCTTAATTCATATTCTGTCACAATTGTGAAAGAATAATTTTAGCTTCACTGAATCATTCCTCAACTCTGCAATGGCATGATATTCCAATATTCAAAGGCTCTCATTTCCAGCTATCATCCATGTTACCCTCACACCTCCCACTCCTGCTCAGCATAATTCAAAAAAAAAAAAAAATGAAAATTGTTCCTGCCAGTAGATCTCTTATCTCTTAAACAATCTCTTATTGTATTAAAACAATGTGAGATTTAGGTTACTTTCTTACTTATTTCCTGGATTATACTATGAAGTTTGCATAGAGTCCTGATAGCATGCAGACACAAAGTCTCAGGTTCTTGCATATTCAGCCTAAGCAACTAGTCACCTAATTCTACAAAAAAATACTTCAAAACTAAAATCAGGAATATATTAGAACAGCTCTAACAATGCAAACTGGTTGCTTTCAGAAGAGCAGCTTACAGTTTGGTATAACATCTGTATACTGAGTGCCTACTATACATTGTATAACACCTGTGCTAATCACTGAGGACACAAAGACCCACAAGAGGTGGCCCTTGGTTCCAAGATACTCACAGGGATGGGCAAAGGATTTAGATCAGGCCACCAAAGACAACAAGACACAATTCTGATGAAATAATGCCATTTGCAGCAACATGGATGAACCTGGAGATTATCACACAAGTGAAGTAAGTCAGACAGAGAAAGACAAATATCATACGATATTGCTTATATGTGTAATCTTAAAAAAAAACGATGATACAAATGAACTTATTCACAAAACAGAAACAGACTCACAGACTTAGAAAACAAACTTATGGTTACCAAAGGGGAAAGCCTGGGGGAGGCGGGATAAATTAGGAGTTTGGGATTAACATATAAACACTACTATATATAACACAGATAACCAACAAGGACCTACTTTATAGCACAGGGAACTCTGCTCAATATTCTGTAATAACCTAAATGGGAAAAGAACTTGAAAAAGAATAGATATATGTATATGTATAAACTGAATAACTTTGCTGTATACCCGAAACTAACATAACCTTATAAATCAACTATAGTCCAATATAAATTTTTTTTTTTAATTTTTAAAGACAATTCTGAGACTTTTGCTTAAGCATAAAGATGCAGATTCCCTCTACTGCTGGATCCAGGATCATGCTGATTGGTGCCAGTTTTCTCTGAAGTCTGAAAATGAAGTCAACACAGCCAAAGACAGATCTAAGAGGTGGAGAAGAGCCAAGTCTTGATAATCAAGCTCAGGTTCCTGAATCCAGTTTTACCCTTGCCTTTTCAGTTGCTGAGGCAATAAATTACATTTTCTGCTATTGCCAGCTTGGTTTGGATATTTGGTCACTGCCGGCATCAATATTTATCCATTAAATTCAAACCTGTGACATTGTGAACTCATGTTAGGATACAGCAAGTGGAAGATCCCTCCTCCTTTTCTCTCACACTCAACAGCCATAGTCTTTTCTAAACATTTGTGAAAGGACCCCACACCAGCTATCTTTCCTGTTCTCATGCAATTATTACCATCGTCTACAATATTATCCCCTCCACCCTGAAATGGACAATTACTAGTGAGAAAATTTAGGACACGAAGACAAACCAAAAATGCTTCCACAATAGAACAAAGCAGGACAGGGGTATACCACACTGATTCAGCATTCTGAAAAAGTTAATGCCCTTCTGATTGTCCTAAGGAACCCCAACATCATGCTTCTTCAAATTAGTCAGGCATTAATTCCTTTCTCTTGCTTTTTTTCCCTTGATGCCTAGCTCTTCTTCCCTTCTGAAAATCTACTGGTATTTGCTAATTTCATTCCTCACTTGTATTACTTAGCACAGAAACATACTAAATTTCATTTATAAAAAAATACCTGCCCCCACAATATGTTATAATAATCACTGAATTCTAAATTCTGTTTATCTAGGATATTACCTTCCTCCCATCTTGCCTCTTATTAATAGGTACCTCAGGAAAGGTAGCAAGTATACTATATTTTGAATAAATGGGAATAGTCTTCTACTTTAAGTTTCGATAAGTCTGTAAAAACAAAATAGAATAAAATATATAAATGAGACTCAGGACCCAATAGATGACAATGTAAGGAAAAACAAGAGAATTCAACTGATTTTGCTGATTTTGAAGCGAACAACTTTCATACATAACTTTTCATCAATGTGAAAGTTAACTTGGTCTTTTTAAGTTTCACAATAAAAACTGTACAACCTCGGTGAATGACAGGACAACGTGAAAAGACAAACATTACTAGCAATGAATTGAAGAGAGATACATTGACTTTTCAGCTTCAGCTGTTGCCTTGTCACTGCCATAGCAAGCATCTTCCCACGGTGTGACCACCAGGTAATTCATACTGAAAATATGATCCTAATGGAGCACGGTTTTCAAGTTTAGAATTACTTGAATTCTATTACATTTACTAAAGAGCGTTCTAAAACTATAGAATTACTCCTGTGGAACAAGAGAAGTTTCATCATTCATATCATCAATTATTCAGCCTCTAAGAATTCTTCATCTGTGTTACTGCTATTTGGTGAGTACTACAAAAAACTGGCCGTTTCCTTCTTCCATACCAAAATAGAATTTAAATGTGCAACTTTCAAAAGCAAAATAATCTAATGTTACAAATTAAGGAAATGCTAAATACTTTTAAATGATAAAGGGAGGGACTTCCCTGGTGGCGCAGTGGTTAAGAATCTGCCTGCCAATGCAGGGGAAACGGATTCAAGCCCTGGTCCGGGAAGGTCCACATGCCATGGAGCAACTAATCCCATGCACCACAACTACTGAGCCTGTGCTCTAGAGCCCGCAAGCCACAACTACTGAGCCCGCATGCCACAACTAGCCCGCACACCTAGAGCCCATACTCCGCAACAAGAGAAGCCACCACAATGAGAAGTCCGCGCACCGCAATGAAGAGTAGCCCCTGCTGGCTGCAACTAGAGAAAGCCCACATACAGCAAAAAAGACCCAATGCACCCAAATAAATAAATAAATCTTTAAAAAAATGATAAAGGGAATAGTCTCATAGTTATTCAGACTATAAATGATGTTTCTTACCTTTATTTTTTACTTACTTTACAATTTTAAGGAATATATTTTTATTCATCTTTAACATATATAGAGGTGGTACAATATGAAAAAGGAACAAAAATTAAACAATAAAAAGTCAGTCTCCCTCACACCAGCCCCCCCCAGCCAAATGCTTCTTCTACCCATAGTCCATTACAGTTATCAATGTCATCTGTCTCTCATGAGAGAATCTATTAGACACGTATTAAAATGTATGTCTAGGGACTTCCCTGGCGGTCCAGTGGTTAAGACCT
The DNA here is from genome assembly GCF_026419965.1 of Kogia breviceps. NCBI lineage: Eukaryota > Metazoa > Chordata > Mammalia > Artiodactyla > Physeteridae > Kogia > Kogia breviceps. The sequence continues at coordinate 72,265,571 of NC_081313.1, read as the reverse complement.
CACCTTCCTATGCAGGGGATGCAGGTCCAATCCCTGGTTGGGGAGCTAAGATCCCATATGCCTCCTCATGGCCAAAAAACCAAAAACATAAAAACAGAAGATATATTGTAACAAATTTAATAAAGACTTTGTTTTAAAAAAAGGTCCACGTCAAAAAAAAAAATGTACATCTATAGGAGAAAATGCCTGCAACGAATTCTGTTTTCTTCTACATACAGACTACAGGAATCAACACATTTTTTCAAGACGGTGGTTAATAGAGAGGTAAATACTAGGCTTCGATGTAGACATTCATGATGGGAACATATTTATTGTCTCAACTACATCCCTGTCAACATTGTAGATCTCATCAATAAAATGATGGTTTCTGCTGACTTCTACTATACCTATCAATTCACCCTCTAGGGAACAGTAGACACAAATCTGGAAACCTGCACTTTCCTAGATCACACATTATAAAACCTACATTAATTAAGACCTACATTAAGCATGATCTCTATACACCTGAAACACAAGAGTCATCTTGAGATCCCCTTTTACATCATCCTGGGATTCCCTTTGATTCTTCCCTGTGTTTGATCTCCTGTTTGCTGATTCCATGTTTTCCTCTTTTTTGGTTTACTTGGTTTATTCCCTTGTTTTGATGGAGAACATCCTCCAGTAACTTCCCAAGAAAGGGTGTGTAGAGATAAATGTTTTAGGTCTTGCATATTAGAAATTACTGTAATATTAATCTTCCACTTAATACTTTCACTGGGTATAGAATTTTAGGTAAAAACAGTTTTCTTTCATTATTTTGAAAGCCTTGTTCCATTGTTTTCACTGGAACAGTGTTGCTGTTAAGAAATCCAAAATCATTTTGATTCTGAAGTATTATATGTTTGCATACTTGTGTCATCCCCTCTCTGGAATGTTCTCCTCTTTGTCCAAAAGTGTTAATGAAATTGCAGAGGATTTTTCTTGGAATGGGTTTATTTTTGTCCATTTGGCTAAGCACTCAGTCAGTTCCTTTCAATCTGGCACACATCCTTCAGACATGGAAATTTTTTTCTTATATTATTTCACAATGATTTATCCTCCTTCCATTTTCAGTTCTTTGATCCTAAAACTCCTATTATTTGATATTGGTATTCTCTGACTAACCCTCTGATTTTCTAATCTAATCTAATTTCCAATCCTTTGATTTCTGCCCTTTCAGAGAATTTAATTCATCATTAAATTTCAATTCTTCTAATTTTTTTTAAATTTATGCCACTGTGTTTTCAATTTCTAAGAATTTAGTGGTATCCTGCTCTTCTTCCTTTAATCCATTAAACGTTCTTTTACCTTTCACAAAATACTTATTTTTTAAAACTTTCTATTCTCTTTATAGTCTCTGTTATCTCCAAGTTGCTTTGGTATTTACTCTGGAATCTGGTAAATCTATGTAAATTCTGGTAAATCTATGTAAATCTATGTAAATGTAAAATTTCTTCATTTTCCACAAGATCATGTACTCTCATTTTCATAAGTCACCAAATAAGCATATCACAAAAACCATTCAAGCTGCTCATATCTGGATTATAAATGCCCATCAAGGAAAAAGGATGAACAGTGTAGAGATGCTTCAGTTCTAGAGCACATATGCGGAGCTCTCGAAGATTATGGATTTCAATCGTGCTCTCTCAACACCACTTTGGCAAAACGCAAAATGAAAGATTCACTATACTAAATCCTTTGAGACAAACTCAGAAGCAATAAATTAAGTCAAGATATGTTCACCCAGCCACCAAATCTGAGTGTGTGAAAGGCAGCTCTGTCAAGAAGACACACTTGCCTTTTTGCTCCTTTGAAATACAAGGATCCTGTGTCTAAAGGAAGGTTTCTTGAACCACCATTAGATGGCACCCCTCCATCTTCCAAAACTATCTATAAACCATTCCTCAAATTATGAAAAGAGGCTATACGAATTTAAAGATAGATTTTTGCCACCCATAACTCTCTACAAATACAATTTTTAATTCTTCATAGAACTCAAAGACAAAAGTCACAAGAGTAGTTGTCTTGAAATTAAGATCTCACTATGAGAGCTCTACTAGTTTTAGTCTTTCCTCTGAGATTCAGTATTAATCTAAAGAAAAAAGGTGGGGAAAGGTTCTCTCAGTCACTTTGTGTGAGTTTCTTTCTATTCTGTACCTAGTTATTGAATATCATCTGTTTTTACTGAGCAGGTAGGTGCTTGTATTTTCTAAATGAATTATTTGCACTCATGGCAGGTAAGGGAGAGAACTTCATGATATTAACCCAGAGGTTTCAACCCAAAGAAGCCTAGAAATGTGTTTTTTAGTCTAAACTGTGCTTACAAAATAACACTAAAAGAATTTTTGCCAAGATCAAATGTGAAGATTTTACATTTTAAAAAATGGATTTCTAGGGCTTCCCTGGTGGCGCAGTGGTTGAGAGTCAGCCTGCCGATGCAGGGGACACGGGTTTGTGTCCCGGTCCGGGAAGATCCCACGTGCCGCGGAGCAGCTAGGCCTGTGAGCCATGGCCGCTGAGCCTGTGCATCTGGAGCCTGCGCTCCGCAACGGGAGAGGCCACAACAGTGAGAGGCCCGCGTACAGAAAAAAAAAAAAAAAAAAAAAAAAAAAAAAAAAAAAAAGATTTCTAGACTATTTTGAAAAATTACAGAACTGCCAAATCTGAGTCCACATTTTTACATGACATCAATTGGCTGGTTCTGTCCAGCAGCTGTTATTTAGACAGACAATTTGCTCTCCAGTACCCTGCCAATGTCTCCTCAGACTAGGGTCAAAGAGGAAAGTAAAATATTTCTTCTATTTATGCCAATCAAAGGTAGAAAAACAAGCACAAGTGTGTGCCCACACATACATATGGATACACACACTCACACACTTTGCAGACTGTCTCCCTGCAGTTTGAGGAATTTGATTTTATAAGACAACAGGAAAGCATTCCTGTTATACCTGAAGATCCTGCTACAGATGCTATGAAGCTTATAGCTGGACACTGCCAAGGCCTCTGGGGGTATTGAGCCCCCAGATGCCTCTAAAGCAGGAGGTAAGTACTGGCTCTGGAGTCAGACATGGGCTCTACTCTAGCCTCAACCATCTTCCCAGCTGGGTGACTTTGGAAAAATCAATTCACTTCTCTGGGCCTCAAGTTCCGTCAACTGTTAAAGGGAGGAAAAAAGAACAGCTACAGCACTGGGGTAGCTGTAAGGTTCCGGGGAAGGAATTCATCCCAGCATGCCACCAAGTGCCAGATTCCAGGCTCTAGGCCTTCAATGTTCATATGGTCAAGAGACCAAAGGAAAGAGTGGGTATCCTAGACTGCCCATGTAAAGACCATCCTCCCACCCACTCACCCTCACAGCAGCAACATTAGAAGGAAAGGAGGATGTCTGTGGTAAATGCAAACGTTGAGAACCTAGGAAAGTTCAAAAAGCACAATGAAAACCCATCATGGGTTCTAACTTCAAGGTCAGAAGGGGAATGAACTGCAACATAGTATTTGAAGAACAAAATAGTGGGGTTCCTGATGTTCCTGGATGACCTGCAAAACTTGAACCACAGTATCAACTACCTCTACAACACTGTACCTGGCATGGGAAGCATAGGTAGGAGGTCTGGGAACGTGAGAAATGCCCACCCTCCTGGTCCAACCTATCAACCCAGAAAGAGAGTACTTTTCAGAGTTAGAAGAATTGATTCGTATTCTATCTGTAGTAAAGTGAGGTTCCCCCTGAGGAAAAAAAAGAAAAAAAAAGGGTAGAAAAACAAAAGACAGACCAAGAGGCCTTGAAGGTGTCTTGAGGTCAAAACCCCTGCCACAACCGCTTTGTGCCAGAGCCCATTGATATCTTCAGGCTTAAACACTACACACCTTTAACCACATGGTTTCTGCTGGGTCATCACCATGACTTTATATCATGATTTCGTAAATAAATATTTATCATTTTCATAATGAAACTGAAAAACAAAACACATAATTTAACTAATTAAAGTCAATACTTCATTCTGATTTTCTTTAATTTTTACCAAATGTCTTTTCTCTGTTCCAGGATCTTATCCAGGGTACCGTGTTACATTTAGTGGTCATGTTTTCTTAGGCTCCTCTTGGCTGTGACAGTTTCTCAGACTTTTCTTATTTTTGATGACCTTGGCAGTTTTGAAAAGTACTGGCTAGGTATTTTGTAGAATGTTCTTCAACTGAAATTCATCTGATGACTTTCTTATGATTAGACTGGGGATATGCAGAAGACTTCAGACATAGTGACACTCTCATCACATCGTGTCCAAGGTACATTCTATCAAAATGACATCACTGTTGCTGCTGCCCTTGATCGCCTGACTGAGATACTATTTGTCAGATTCTCCACTGCAAAGTTACTAGCCTCTGCCTCTGCCCCTTTCCATACTATACTCTTTGGAAGGATGTCACTATGTGTAGCCAACTACCCTTTTATTTTTTTAAGCTTCTTATTGCTTTCCTTTAAATCAAAAAAGTTCAACTTCCTTTCATCTATCCATCCACTTATTAAAAACTATATCAAGCATCAAAACATTTTCTAGATATAGTATTGTAAATCTGTAATAACTTGTCTATGGAATCTAATTGAAAGATGCAGATACTTCCATATGTATCCTTGGAAGACATGTATCTTTCAGGGATACATATGGAAGTCTAATAGAATAAAATATAGGGTCATTATGAAGATATGTAACCAAATGGTTGGTTAATTAGCAATTTCAGATTTTGCTCCTCAATTTCTTTGAAGTTATATGTGCATAAGTTCATTACTGCTTCTGTTAATAACACTCTTGAGCCACCTCAGGCAGTCACTTAACCTTGTGAGTCTACTTCCTCATCTGTAAAATGAAGTAATAAGTCTACTGACTTTATCTGGCTAATTTGACCTTGGATTTATTTACCAAGTCCACAAATTTTCTCTTTTTGAATTCACCTTTTTTTAAAATCTTTATCAATTTCTCTATCCTGACTGGTTTATTATAGTATTTTTTAAGATTCATAAATTAAAAATTATTTTAGTTTTCATTACTCCTTAGCCTCTACAGCTATGGTTTTGCTGCAAGAAGAGCTGTGGCTGCAACTCGTAGGTTTTGATAAGCTAAGTTTTTGCTGTTATGATACTCTAAAAATTTTGTTACTGCAGATATTAGTTCCTCGGTAAAACAAGGATTATTTAGAAGAGCTGGGTTTTCTCTTGTTTCCAAGCAGAAGGGAGGTTTTTTAAAATTTATTATCATTTTTACTTTTGTTTTAATAAAAAGTAGGCTTTTATTTAATTTTGTTCATAACATTCTGTTTTCTGTTAATCCCTTTCACTAAGTTTGAAACAAAACTGAATTGTGTGAGCTAAACAATATATGGGGGGAAAAAAAGAAAAAAGGGGGGAAAAAAGCCTTTAGTTCTTTGGTCTCACCAAAATTTTGTTAAGGTAAAGTAAACAGCTTCTTTAAAGTAACTACACTGCCTAAATATGTAAAGTTCAGATGAATTAGGTAAAATGATAGAAAATCACCTATGGTCCAGATGAGTAATTCCTCTTTCCCATTTGTAAGGTATTACGTGCCACGCAATCTGTTACAACTGCCAGGAGTCCTCTTCTAATTTAAACAAATTTAGATACCCAACACCTTCAATTAACAATTTTCAAATTTTCCATAGGGCCTCAAGAACTGTTCAAAATTCTAATGTTAAAACAAAATTAATTTGAAACCAAAATGTCTGAACACCTTCTACTCTTCCTTCAACTTCCATAGTCCTCAGCAACTTTGAAACTTGTAAAACTTAAGACTGGATTACAAACATTTCCATCCCAAAAAGTTTGAAGCCAATGACCTTTCAATATTAATTTATTTCTCCATCTGTCTCACACATACTGAACTTATGAGAAATAGATTTAATGTCACCTCAGTATGCTACCATGTTTTGTCGATATACTTGTATCTCTAAGGGAAATCACTGAGATTAAGCTTCTCACACTGTCCAATTACACAGACTAGTTTACAAATAAAAAGCATCACGATAAAGCCAAAAATCCATTTTGATAAATCTCTACAACACTTTGTAGATTACAAAAGTATCCCTATCAAGCAGGTCAAAACTTCCAAATGCTAAAATACTGTTCACTGAACTCATTATATACTTACCGTTAAGCACCCTCTGGAAGTGCCACTAACTCCAGAGTAAACTCAGTTCAGGCTGGATTTTGACTAATGTTCTGATAGATGTTAGTAATGTTATAACATCTATCAAAGCATCATTTCAAAGTTCTCTGTCAAAGTTTGAAATTTTTCCAGTTCAGGGAAAGCCCAGGAGTTTATCATTAATAGATCGTTGAGATGGGTCTGAGCTGTTATAAAACATTTTGGAAGATCTTCTGATTTTTCATTATAAATAACATATTTGTTAGGTTTGATTTAAACTCATCTTTACAGAACCGTAAATGCCTAATAACTATATTGACTCTTTCTTGCTTTCATAAACATGCTTGTTAACTATATCTGTGCTTTTCTCAAAGCATTCTTTCTAACTCATCTAATTTTTTTCTTTTCTTACCTTAAATTTCCACTTTTTTGGGCCTTTCATGGCCATGATCCACTGCCTGCTCGTACTCCAAAATTAAATATTTCTCTTCTTTCTTCCTCTTAAAGGATATAGTATTTGTTGTTTGAAATGTAACCCAAACTCTATTTCAGCACTATGCTGCGTGTTGGGAGAATGACAGAGTTAGATTTGATTAAAATTTTCTTACAGCTATGATATAATGAAAATTATTAATTCCTTGGAATCCTTAGCATGTAATAAGTATGAGCTAGTCCAAAACAACCATGGTGCAAATATGTCACCATGCCATTATTTCTCCAAATTAAATTAAATCCTACTCAAGGCTCCATGCACCATGCTAAAAGGAAATCCAGTTTTACCTCTTGGAGGCTCTTTACTTGCATGCTCCAAGAATTCGAGTGGATTATGCATTCCTAAAAAAGGTCTGGTGTCTCCCAGACTCAAGTGCTGCAGCTGCCACTGAGCCTCAGAATCCTGTACCCTGTCTGAACCTGGTCCTCCTCCATCTGCCTGGACCTGCTGCCTCAGGCTGTGGCCCTCGTGCCACACTGCTCCCAGCTCCCAGCACGGGTCAGCACCACCTTTCAGAGGGCCACTGCACGGACTGTACCACTTCTTCAGCCCACAGAGTCCCTAACCACCTCCCTCCAGCAACAGAGTCTACTGTCAAGTCCTCTCAAGAGCTTAGTCTTTTCGTTCATGCACACAAGTTTGAAAGAGCTCAAAGGAAACCCATGTACAGCACGTGGACCCTACTGCTGTACCGTGGTGGCTGTGTCTAACATTCATCCATCACTCAACAACATTCAAAAAATACTTACTGAGTCTCTACTATGTGCCAGGCATTGTCTAAGGCCTGAGCACAAAGCAGTTAACGTGACCAAAATCAAGACATTAAAATAGAATTTCATCTTGAGTTTCTTCCTAGGGAAAGGAAAGGTAAATCCTCTTTAGATCAGTTTTTGCCTCCCACCTATGCACTCCATATGGATGTGTAAACAGTTACTGGAAAATGGATTGTACATCTTAGTAAATTCAAAATTAAACTAAGGTTTATTCTTCTTTGCTTTTGTTACTGCATCAGAATGCCTATTAATACTAACTGCCCACATTTAAAATTTTATATTTCAAACACTTTAAGGATTTTATTTCCCTTCCCTCAAAATTCTCTCTCTTCCTCCATCACCAATGACTATCTCCCAAAATGGAACACCCATACTGATAAGAATAATCCACCACCTATGCTTCTGACCCTATTCGTTCATGCTTCCTTAGACTTTACCCCTATTAGTCTCTCTACCTCTTCTCTACCTTTTCTCTTCTCCCTCTCCTTCCTTCTCTCCAGCCCTCCCTGTGCCCCAGACGCAGTCAGACAATACGCAGTCCTCAACCTTGCTTCCTCTTCAAGCTTCTACCTCAACTCTATCCTTCCCTTCAATATCAAATTTAAACTTTCCCTCTTAGCAATCTCAACTTTTCCTAACCCCTATAAAAGATTCCCAAGTCCAATTCTCATGTAAGCTCCAACCAATATTCCCCAATATACTATGCAATGCTATGTCCATATTTTGATCAGATTAAAGAAATCTGTTGTGAATTATGTTTAGGAAAAAAAGTTGTATAGATACTATACATACCTTCCTAAATATTCAAAATACTTAAAGCAAACAACAAGCACCAAGATGACCTAAACACAGCAGACTTAACTTTATTTAACCCATCATTTCCCAAGCCTATAATGACCACAGAACAATTCACCCCTACTGGTACCTATGTACATCCTGAAGAACTAGACTCATATTTTCAACTACCTAGACACTTCCATCTAGCTACTCTTAGCACACTAACTTAGAGTAACTACTCAATAACTGTGCATTACTGTTATTAATTCACCCAAATAATACTAACAAAACCATAGCTTCTATAAGGATGTATCAAAAAGTAGTAATTTCCACTAGGCTGAAATTATTTTTAGCAACTAAGACAGGAATTCACTTTAAATGTCTCTGATTAGTTGACTTCTTAAATCATTTACAGTTCCCTAATGGCTAGTTAAGTAATGAGCCATTAGCAGTTATACCTTCCTTTAGCAGATCTCTAGTTACTTTAGCCCTTCATATTGGTTTACTTAACCTCTCTGCAATTTAAACAATTTAAACTATTTTGTCATTAATACAGTAACACCAGTAGATAATCCCTGTGCAAAGACCTATTTTTTAAGAAGTACTGCATCCGAGCAATATGAAGTCCTTAAACATTTTTTATAAAAATATTTATAGGCATGAGAAAACGTTCAAGGTTAAAAAGTAGGATGAATACAATATTACACTATGAGAGCATTTTTATTTTTAAATGTCCGTGTTCACAAACAGTAGTTAGATGAATATATAACATGGCTGGTATGAGTCTACTATCATAGAAAGTTGGAACTGAAGTGCATTATTCCACTTTAAAATTGGATGAGGGCACTTGCAACAGGTTAAAGATAGCTGCCAATTCTTTGCCACTCCTCCTTTGACGGTGGAATCTAATTCCTCTTTTCTTGAATCTTGCCAATAAAATGTAGCATAAATGTGACATTCTGGATCTTCTGAGGTTAGGTCATAAAAAGTTTTGAAGCTTCTGCCCAGTCCTCTTGGAATGCCTGCCCCAGCAGAAGCCAACCAAAATTTAGGACATGTGTCTCCCTTGAGACTGCCAAGGTTTGAGAAAGCCCAAGCTAGGCACATGGAAAGGCTGCAAGGAAAGACAGATACCTAGACAGCTTCTAGTTGTCCAAACATGCCATGTCCAGACATGACCTCACAAGTCAGACCAGATATGTGAGTAATTAAGTGTCAGATGACTCATCCTCAGCCACTATCTGGCTTTAATTCTGTGATGAATCCCAAGCAAGATGACCCCTCAGCCCTTCAAACCCCAGAGCTGTGATAATCAGATATTAATTTCAGCCACTAAATTTTGGGATGGTTCATTTATGCAGCAATAGACAACCTGAATATCTGTTCATGATCCTGCCATTTTAATATATATTAATTCCCCAAATCAAATATAATGTGTCACTTTAGTTCTTATTACATAATTATTTAAAAGAATGAAGAACATATTATGAAATATTATAGTCTATTTTAACTGAATTTTATGCTACAGTATGTTAACCTAAAACATAATACTTTATGTAAAAAGTAAATCCTAAACATACACACACATTTATGTATACAAGTGAGTATCCACATAGAAAAGTACTGAAAGAACAGTGGTCAACATCAGGTAAAAAAAATTTGAAGTGATTTTGCTGTTTCTTTGTGCTTTTCTACATTTTCCACAGTTACCGCATTTGAATATGTTTTACTTTGGTCATTTCTGATCCTGTTTTTGTTTTGGGGGGCTGCTTTTTTTTTTAATAAATTTATTTATTTATTTATTTGCTTATGTATTTATTTATTTTGGGCTGCGTTGGGTCTTCGTTGCTGCGTGGGCTTTCTCTAGTTGCGGCGATCGGGGGCTACTATTCACTGTAGTGTGCAGGATTCTCATTGCGGTGGCTTCTCTTGCTGCAGAACACGGGCTCTTGGCACACGGGCTTCAGTAGCTACGGCACACAAGCTCAGTAGTTGTGGCTCGTGGGCTCTAGAGTGCAGGTCAGTGGTTGTGGCGCACAGGCTTAGTTGCTCCGCGGCATGTGGGATCTCCCCGGACCAGGGCTCAAACCTGTGTCCCGTGAATTGGGAGGCAGATTCTTAACCACTGCGCCACCAGGGAAGTCCCTGATCCTGTTTTTGAAAAGCAATATATAGATCTCTGAAACTAAACCCGAAAACTAAGATCATTTAACACCCCCATCCTAACACTTGAATTGTGGATATAAATCCCCAGGGCTTAATTATAATCCAAGAATTACAACCTTAGAATTCTGTGAATGTATTCTCAACCCATTATCAAAATATGGAACTTCTATATGTTTAGTACACAAGTGTGTTTATAAAACAAAAAAGGCAGAAACATCATTTAATCAAAATAAGAATACAAACAAATCTCTCATCATCTTTGTACCTTTCCTGTTTTCTTCCTTATGCTCCATTCTCCATTTTCTTCTTTCAGCTGCAATACATGATTTGAGAAGAGAACAGATCCCCACACACATGTGTATTTCACATCCTTCTATGAAATCCTTTATAGCCAAAACTTACCTTTGAAGAAAACTCACAAGTGAAAGGAAGCCTTTAATAGAATTCATTGCGTGTATCAACTATAATATCTTTCATCTCTTGACTTTGCCTTAGGAGATTTGGTGTCACGAATTCAAATACAGGGAGTCTTTTTCTCATAATGCAATGACTCCCTCAGACTTGCTCCTTTTTTTATTTTGCCTTTGATCAATGTGTCCAGGGTACAGAATACTTTGAAGTTACACTACCCACTCGGCCCTCACTTTCTAGCATGGTAATTGTCCCTTCCTTCCATCATAAAATTTATCAGATTAACTGGCTTTTTTAAAAAGATGTATCGCTTTTCTGTCTGAATTTTTTTTTACAACTCATGAAAGACAATACTTTTTTGTTAATTCTTATTCTTTCAACTTTAAATTTTAACTTCATCCTATTTTAAATCCCGAGTCTCATTTACACTTACAAAATCACTGAGAGGGTTGAGGTTGTGAGAAGGTAGTTAGACGAGGAGTGAAGGGTTTACAAAAATTGGCTTACTTGAATTTCTCTTCTAACTTGGACTTGCTTTCCCGTTATCAGAGCACAACCCCTCCCACTCTAAATATCTCCCATTTCCCTAAGTTCAGCAACCTCCTATAACTCTTTAAATACGCTCTTGTGGTTTAGGATATACTGGAAAGCTAGCAATACAAAATGTGACTGAAAGAGCAGGTGGTCACTTCCTGCTTCTTGAGTCACTTTCTCATGCGGCTTCCTGATGCCACATACATCCGGTTTTCCTTCTCACTCACTAGGTACCCTTCAGCCTCCTTTGCTGGATCCCTATTGTTTTCCTGATGTCTGCGTGACAGAATATTCCAGTTCCCAGGCCCAGACCTCTTCTCCATCTACACTCACTCTCACTGTGATCTCATTCACCTCACTGCTTTAAACATAAGTCTTCCAAATTTACATCTCCAGCCAAACTTTGCCCTAAATTTGGGGCAAAGATGTCAATCAGACTATTTGACACCTCAAGGTGTAGGTAATCTTTTAATCTAATTTTAATTTTCAAAATATATAACTCATTTCTATGAATACAAGCTCAAACCTATAATATAACAAGGTATATTCAAAGAATTCTCACCTCCGTCCACCTATTCCTTTCTTCCCCCTATAGGAAACCATTTTTACTAGCCCTGGAATTATGTTGCTAATGTTTCTTTGGCAAACATAACTATATAGAGACAAACAAACTGAAACAAAATAAGGTAACTGTATATCAAGTGGTGATATAATCACACAGACAAAATAATTATCTCTAGTGTGTTTAGAACATAGTATTTTGACTGTCTGCCCTAAGTAGAATAAATTCTAAGGACAAATACACCTGCAAAGAAAGCTTATACTTCATTCAGTATTCTTATTGTCAGTGGTAATATCAGTATTATTTTGTTTAAATTAAATTTTTATATTGTAGAATAAACATTTCAGGACCATGTTTTATACATTGTAGAATATATTTTGAAACTATATATGTTGTAGAATAGAACAAATAATAAGTAACTGCATAAGAAAAGAAAGAAACGACAATAAAACCAAAGAAATTATGCCAAGTCTATATAAGGTTAAACTTAAGTTGGAAATAGCAGTATCACTTCATGAGTTTTCTTTGTAAAAATAGGTATTTCCTGACTATTGAGCATTAAAAAGGCTTAGAAGTAATGACAAACCCAAAACAATAAGCATCACTGGTGCCCAGATTTTTGTCTCTAAACACCATCTCCCCCCCCCCAAAAGGAACCAGGGCTCTTTAGAGGCATAACTGATGTCTGGGGAGGGAAATATGCAAAATGAACCTGAACATCTCATACCAGCAAGGAAGCTACTGAAGATTAATGAGGTCATGTCAATGGGACACAAGAGGAACATGAAAGGATTCCCACTGATCAAAGACTAAAATTTTGTGCATCTAAAAGGGTAATGACTGCAATTGTTTGAAACACACTGAATATAAATCCTTATGTTCAAAAGGATACTAAAGTCAATCTGTCTGTCTGTCTGTCTCATTGGTCACCACTGAAAGCAAGTAGGGCATCAACTCCTTACTCTGAAATTAACATTTAAAGAAGAAGAATTAAATATTTATCCTGTCTATCCTGGGTAAATTCCTTTTCAGAGTAACCAAATAGCCTAGTTAAGGAAAAAGTTTTTCCTTAAAGAATTCCAGCTAATGTGGCAAGAATGACAGAGTTAGAAAGGCACCTGTTTGCAACTCCTAAAAAATAACTAAAGAAATGATCATTCATGGATGAAACAATTAGATAAAAATCAAAAAATAAATTAAAGACTCGAATATAAGACCTGAAACCACAGAACTCCTAAAAGAAAACATGGGAGTAAGCTCCTTGACATCGGTTTTGGCAATGATTTTTTGGATTTGACATTAAAAGCAAATTCAACAAAAGCAAAAATAAGCAAGTAGGAACATATTAAACTAAAAAGCTTCTGCTTAACAAAGGAAACCATCAAAAAAAATGAAAAGGCAACCTGCGGAATGGAAGAAAATATCTGCAAATCATATATGTGATAAGGAGTTAATATCCAAAATATATAAAGGACTTGTAAGACTCAATACCAAAAAAAAAAAAAAAAATCTGATTAAAAAAACGGGCAAAGGAACTAAACAGACATTTCCCAAAGAAGACATAGAAATGACCAACAGGTACATGAAATGATGCTCAACGTCATTAATCATCAGGGAAATGAAAACCAAAACCACAATGAAATATCACATACTGTTAGAATGGCTATAATCAAAAAAGACAAGAGATGTGCTGAGAAGGATGTGCACTGTTGGAGGGAATGTAAATTGGTGCAGCCACTGTAGAAAACATTAAAAAGTTTCCTCAAAAAGATTAAAAATAGAACCACCATATGATCCAGCAATTCCGCCTCTGGGTATACATCTGAAGGAAAAAAATTAACTATCTCAGAGAGATATATGCACCCCCATGTTCAATGCCAGAATTATTTACAATAGCCAAAACATGGAAATAACCTAAGTGTCCATCAATGAATGAATGGATAAAGAAAATGTTTATATATAAAAAATGGAATATTACTCAGCCATAGAAAAGAAGGAAATCCTTCCATTTTGACAACATGGATGGACCATGAGGACTTTACGCTAAGTGAAATAAGTCATACCTAGAAAGATAAATACTGCACAGTCTTACTTACATGTGGAATCTTAAAAAACAAACTCAGAAACAAAACACATTGGTAGTTGCCAGAGGGGGGTAGGGGTGGAAATGGGTGAAGGTGTTCAGAAAGTATAAACTCCCAGTTATAAAATAAGTCCTGGGGATGTAATACACAGCATGGTGACTACAGTTCACAAAATATTCAAAAGTTGCTAAGAGAGTAGATATTAAAAGTTCTCATCATAAGAAAAAATATTTGTAACTATGTGAAGTGATGGATGTTATCTCAACTACTGTGGTGATCATTTCAAAATATATACATATATCAAATCAGTTTGCTGTACACATTAAACTAATACAATGTTACATGTCAATTATAAAAACTGCCGGGGGGGGGGGCCGGTTAATGGAAACTTGTGAATGGAGGGATTGGGCTTTTACCACCCAAAACCCACTGCTGACTCCTAGTGCCGCTAAAGAGAGAGAACCAGACATTACCATATAAATATCATATAAAGTTCAGAGCACTACTTATGTTGCCCAAAGTACAGAACCTGAATCCAATGGAGGCTTTAAAGCTAACTCCAAGTTTACCAGGAAAGAAAAAAAAACAGGGAATAAAGAAACATTAAGTATTCCAAAAACAAAGAAACAATCAAATCCAGAACATGGACATTCTAGGGGACAAATTACCAAGTTTCTTCAACATATCAAAGGTATGGGGGAAAGGGGAGATTCAAGGGGACTTTAAGAGGCTGTCAGATAGAACATCTAATAATTATTTACATACTAAATAGAAGAATCAAACTCTAAAAAGACATTTTTGAGACAATCAAGGAAATCTGAATATGAAAACTCATTACTGAATGAGACTACAGAATTATTGTTAACTTCATTAGGTAAGATAATAGCATTGTGGTTATGTAAGAAAATAACCGCATTTTTTATAGCTTCCTTCTGTGATATGTTGAGATACATGAAACAAGTACGGCAAAATCTTGAAAACTGCCAATTCTGGGCGGTGGGTGTAAAGGGGTCCATTTTACTATTCTCTTTATGTATGTGTATGTTTGAAAGCTTTCTTAATAATACATATTTACTGGCAAACCCACATAACAATTCAAAGCTCGAATTAATTTAACACTAACTCTTCTTTTACCCCAACTAGGGCCTGCCTGCAAGCGGTCGTCTTAGGCAAGATCTCTTTAAAAATGACCTCAGGCTAACATCCCTACTGTAAGTGTCATGGCTGGCCCTTAAGTCTTACTTCCCTTTGCCCTGTTGCGGGAGGTGATGCATTCAGCCCGGACACGTCCCTCCATAGTGCTGAGCCCTCTCAGAAATTATTCAGGAACTTTTTTGTTATAATCCTCATCCACAAATCAAACTCTCCAAAGGGAACTAAAGTCCTCCTCACCATTTTTAAGATAAGGCACAGATACACCCAGGAGAGGGGACAGTCACAGTACTTCCACGGTTCTTATAATATAAATTCTCCTCAGAAAATCCTCTCTCAGACTTCACTCTTTTGAATTTTTTATACACTTTATACGAGGAAACTTTTTAATTATGCAATAAGTTTGTTATCTTCTTTGAAATTTTGAGTCTCAATAATTTCTCACAACTTGCTTTGACATTTAATATGCATATTTTTTGGTGCCTCAGTTGAAAATTCCAGTCTAAAAAAATGCATGAATATACTGCCATCAGGAGGTCAAAGTGGCTTTTTCCCCTTTTAAATAACCCACAAAACATACCCTCTGCCAAACTGCCGTCACTTCAACAAAGTGTTCCATGACAGCTACTTTTCTTATTATTTTTTTAGTAACAACAGCAGTGTGGTAGTTTTCAAATATGGCCCCACAATTTTTTGACACTTTTCCATTGAGAGATGGGCTTATATGTCCCCTCTTCTTAAATCTAAACTCTGTGGCCATGTGCCCACAGAATTCAGTGGAAGTGAATACTGTACTAGATTCCAGGCCCAAACCTTAAAACACTGACAGCTTCTACTTCCTGTCTCTTAAATAATGCTTGCTCAAGGAACTTAGCACCATGCCGTAAGGAAGTCCAAGTCTCCTCATACTGCGGTCCATGTGGAGAGGAACCAACAGCCAGCATCAACTCGCCAGCCACTGGGAGTGAGACACTTTGGAGAGGACCCTCCAGCTCCAGGTAAGCTGTCCCAGAAAACACTGTGTGGAGCAGGACAAGCTGTGCCCACAAGCCCTACCCAAGGTGCAGATTCAAGAGCAAAGTAAGTGTTTATTTTAAGCCATTAAGTTTTAGAGTGGTTGGTTGTAACTAAAGCATACATAACCGAGGGCTCATCTGCAAGTAAGAATACAAAATTAAATACAAAATTGTTAGGGGTTGTTATCTCTCTTTGCATTCTCTGGCTTTCAACCTTTTTATGTCCTTCTGTTTAATGTGTGTCTCTTGTAAACAACATATAATTGCTTTCTATATTTTTTGGTCATTTCTGATAATCTCTGTGATCTTCCAAAAGAGTTCAATTTATATCATTTATTACAATTAGTCTTATATTTAGATTTTTTTCTGTCATAATATTTCGTGGGTTTTTTGCCCTGCTCTTACACAGTTTTATTTTTTCTTCTCTTTCTTCCCTTCGCTGTGCTTGTAGATGTATTTGTTATTTGAGAGATTTCATTTTTATCCTATAAACTTTTAAAGGTTTAAAGTTAATATCTTCAGACCAGAGGGCAGACACCAGAAGCAAGCAGAACTACAATCCTGCAGCCTGTGGAACAAAAACCACATTCACAGAAAGACAGACAAGATGAAAAGGCAGAGGGCTATGTACCATATGAAGGAACAAGATAAACCCCCAGAAAAACAACTTAATGAACTGGAGATAGGCAACCTTCCAGAAAAAGAATTCAGAATAATGATAGTGAAGATGACCCAGGACCTCGAAAAAAGAATGGAGACAAAGATCGAGAAGATGCAAGAAATGTTTAACAAACACGTAGAAGAATTAAAGAACAAACAAACAGGGATGAACAATACAATAACTGAAATGAAAACTACACTAGAAGGAATCAATAGCAGAATAACTGAGGCAGAAGAACGGATAAGTGACCTGGAAGATGGAATGGTGGAATTCACTGCTGCAGAACAGAATAAAGAAAAAAAATGAAAAGAAATGAAGACAGCCTAAGAGACCTCTGGAACAACATTAAACGCAACAACTTTCGCATTATAGGGGTCCCAGAAGAAGAGAGAAAGGACCAGAGAAAATTATTGAAGAGGTTATAGTCAAAAACTTCCCTAACATGGGAAAGGAAACAGCCACCCAAGTCCAGGAAACACAGAGAGTCGCATACAGGATAAATGCAAAGAGAAACATGCCAAAACACATAGTAATCAAATTGGCAAAAATTAAAGACAAAGAAAAATTATTGAAAGCAGCAACAGAAAAACGACAAATAACATACAAGGGAAGTCCCATAAGGTTAACAGCTGATTTCTCGAGCAGAAACTCTACAAGCCAGAAGGGAGTGGCATAATATACTTAAAGTGATGAAAGAACCTACAACCAAGATTACTGTAACCGGCAAGGAACTCATTAAGATTCGATGGAGAAATCAAAAGCTTTACAGACAAGCAAAAGGTAAGAGAATTCAGGATCACCAAACCAGCTATACAACAAATGCTAAAAGAACTTCGCTAAGTGTGAAACACAAGGAAGAAAAGGACCTACAAAAAGAAACCCAAAATAATTAAGAAAATGGTCACAGGAACAAACATATCGATAACTACCTTAAACGTGAATGGATTAAACGCTCCAACCAAAAGACACAGGCTTGCAGAATGGACACAGAAACAAGACCCATCTGCATGCTGTCTACAAGGGACCCACTTCAGACTTACGAACACATTCAGACTACACATGAGGAGACGGAAAAAGATATTCCATGCAAATGGAAATCAGAAGAAAGCTGGAGTAGCAATACTCATATCAGATAAAATACACTTTAAAATAAAGAATGTTACAAGAGACAAGGAAAGACACTACATAATGGTAAAGGGATCAATCCAAGAAGATAGAACAATTATAAATATATATGCCCCCAACATAGGAGCACCTCAATACATACGGCAACTGCTAACAGCTGTAAAAGAGGAAATCGACAGTAACACAATAATACTGGGGGACTTTAACACCTCACTTACACCGATGGACAGATCATCGAAAATGAAAATAAATAAGGAAACAGAAGCTCTAAATGACACAACAGACCAGATAGATTTACATGATACTTATAGGACATTCCATCCAAAACCAGCAGATTACACTTTCTTCTCAAGTGTGCATGGAACATTCTCCAGGATAAATCACATCCTGGGTCACAAATAAAGCCTCAGTAAATTTAAGAAAATTGAAATCATATCAAGCATCTTTTCTGACCACAACACTTTGAGATTAGAAATGAACTACAGGGGAAAAAAAGTAAAAAACAAAAACACATGGAGGCTATACACTACTTACTAAAAACCAAGAGATCACCGAAGAAATCAAAGAGGAAATCAAAAAATACCTAGAGACAAATGACAATGAAAACACGACGATCCAAAACCTACATGATGAGGCAAAAGCTGTTCTAAGAGGGTAGTTTATAGCTATACAAGCCTACCTCAAGAAACAAGAAAAATCTCAAATAAATAATCTAACCTTACACCTAAAGGAACTAAAGAAGAACAAACAAAACCCAAAGTTAGCAGAAGGAAAGAAATCAATAAGATCAGAGCAGAAATAAATGAAATAGAAATGAAGAAAACAATAGCAAAGATCAATAAAACTAGAAGTTGATTCTTTGAGACAATAAACAAAATTGATAAACCATTAGCCAGACTCATCAAGGAAATGAGGGAGAGGACTCAAATCAATAAAATTAGAAATAAAAAAGGAGAAGTTACAACAGACACCGCAGAAATACAAAGCATCCTAAGGGACTACTACAAGCAACTCTATGCCAATAAAATGGACAACCTGGAAGAAATGGACAAATACTTAGAAAGGTATAACCTTCCAAGACTGAACCAGGAAGAAATACAAAATATGAACAGACCAATCACAAGTAATGAAATTGAAACTGTGATTAAAAAGCTTCCAACAAACAAAAGTCCAGGACCAGATAGCTTCACAGATGAATTCTATCAAACATTTAGAGAAGAGCTAACACCCACCCTTCTCAAACTCTTCCAAAAACCTGCAGATGAAGAAACACTCCCAAACTCATTCTATGAAGCCAACATCACCCTGATACCAAAACCAGACAAAGGTACTTCAAAAGAAGAAAATTACAGACCAATATCACTGATGAATACAGATGCAAAAATCCTCCAAAAAATACTAGCAAACAGAATCCAACAACACATTAAAAGGATCATACACCTTGATCAAGTGGGATTTATCCCAGGGATGCAAGGATTCTTCAATATATGCAAATCAATCAATGTGATATACCATATTAACAAATTGAAGAAAAATCATATGATCATCTCAACAGATGCAAAAAAAGCTTTTGACAAAATTCAACACCCATTTATGATAAAAACTCTCCAGAAAGTGGGCATAGAGGGAACCTACCTCAACATAATAAAGGCCATATATGACAAACCCACAGCAAACATCATTCTCAATGGTGAAAAACTGAAAGCATTTCCTCTAAGATCAGGAACAACACAACGATGTCGACTCTCACCACTATTATTCAACACAGTTTGGAAGTCCGAGCCTCGGCAATCGGAGAAGAAAAAGAAATAAAAGGAAGACAAATTGGAAGAGAAGAAGTAAAACGGTCACTGTTTGCAGATGACATGATACTATACATAGAGAATTCTAAATATGCCACCAGAAAACTACTAGAGCTAATCAATGAATTTGGTAAAGTAGCAGGATAAAAATTAATGCACAGAAATCTCTTGCATTCCTATACACTAATGATGAAAAATCTGCAAGAGAAATTAAGGAAACACTCCCATTTACCACTGTAACAAAGAGAATAAAATACCTAGTAATAAACCTACCTAGGGAGACAAAAGACTTGCATGCAGAAAACTATAAAACACTGATGAGGACTTCCCTGGTGGCATAGTGGTTAGGAATCTGCCTGCCAGTGCAAGGGACAAGGTACGACCCTGGTCCAGGAAGATCCCACATGCCATGGGGCAACTAAGTCCGTGAACCACAACTACTGAGCCTGCACTCTACAGCCCGCAAGCCACAACTACTTAAGCCCATGTGCCACAACTACTGAAGCCCGCCCGCCTAGAGCCCGTGCTCCACAACAGGAGAAGCCACCGCAATGAGAAGTCCATGCACCAATGAAGAGTAGCCCCCGCTCGCCGCAACTAGAGAAAGCCCGTGCACAGCAACGGAAACCCAACACAGCCAAAAATAAATAAATTTTAAAAACGAAAAAAGAAAAGACACGGATGAAAGAAATTAAAGATGATAGCAGCAGATGCAGAGATATACCATGTTCTTGGATTGGAAGAATCAATACTGTGAAAATGACTATACTACCCAAAGCAATCTACAGATTCAATGCAATCCCTATCAAATTACCAATGGCATTTTTTACGGAACTAGAACAAAATAATCTTAAAATTTGTATGGAGACACAAAAGACCCCGAATAGCCAAAGCAGTCTTGAGAGGAAAATACGAAGCTGGAGGAATCAGACTCCCTGACTTCAGACTATACTACAAAGCTACAGTAATCAAGACAATATGGTACTGGCACAAAAACAGAAACATAGATCAATGGAACAAGATAGAAAGCCCAGAGATAAACCCACGCACCTATGGTCAACTAATCTATGACAAAGGAGGCAAGGATATACAATGGAGAAAAGGCAGTCTCTTCAATAAGTGGTGCTGGGAAAATTGGACGGCTACATGTAAAAGAATGAAATTAGAACACTCCCTAACACCATACACAAAAATAAACTCAAAATGGATTACAGACCTAAATGTAAGACCGGACACTATAAAACTCTTACAGGAAAACATAGGAAGAACACTCTTTGACATAAATCACAGCAAGATCATTTTTGATCCACCTCCTAGAGTAACGGAAATAAAAAGAAAAATAAACAAATGGGATCTAACGACACTTAAAAGCTTTTGCAAAGCAAAGGAAACCATAAACAAGATGAAAAGACAACCCTCAGAATGGGAGAAAATGTTTGCAAACAAATCAACGGACAAAGGATTAATATCCAAAATATATAAACAGCTCATGCAGCTCAATATTAAAAGAATAAACAACCCAATCCAAAAATGGGCAGAAGATCTAAATAGACATTTCTCCAAAGAAGACATACAGATGGCCAAGAAGCACATGAAAAGCTGCTCAACATCACTATTAGAGAAATGCAAATCAAAACTACAATGAGGTATCACCTCACACCAGTTAGAATGGGCTTCATCAGAAAATCTACAACCAACGAATGCTGGAGAGGGTGTGGAGAAAAGGGAACCCTCTTGCACTGTTTGTGGGAATGTAAGCTGGTACAGCCACTATGGAGAACAGTATGGAGGTTCCTTAAAAAACTAAAAATAGAATTACCACATGATCCAGCAATCCCACTACTGGGCATATACCCAGAGAAAACCACAATTCAAAAAGACACATGCACCCCACTGTTCACTGCAGCACTATTTACAATAGCCAGGTCATGGAAGCAACCTAAATGCCCATCAACAGACAGATGGATAAAGAAGATGTGGTACATATATACAATGGAATATTACTCAGCCATAAAAAGGAACGAAATTAGGTCATTTGTTGAGATGTGGATGGATCTAGAGACTGTCATACAGAGTGAAGTAAGTCAAAAAGAAAAAAACAAATATCGTATATTAACGCATATTATGTGGAAGAAAAATGGTACAGATGAACCAGTTTGCAGGGCAGAAATGGAGACACAGATATAGAGAACAAATGTATGGACACCAAGGGGGGTAAGCCACTGGGGGGTGGGGGTGGGGGTGTGATGAATTGGGCAATTGGGATTGACATGTATACACAGATGTGTATAAAACTGATGACTAATAAGAACCTGCTGTATAAAACAAAAATAGAAAAAAACCTATTTATTTAAAAAAATAATAAAAAAGGCTTTTTCAAAAAAAAAAGTTCTCATCTCATACACACAAAACTGTAACTATGTGAGGACACTAGTTATCATATATATATATATATATGATAACTAGACTTACTGTGGTGATAATTTCACACCATATGCAAACTTCAAATTATTATGTTGTACTCCTGAACTAATACAATGTGGTATGTCAATTTTACCTCAATTTAAAAATCATTATGTACATCTAAAACTAATACAATGTTATATGTCAATTATATGTTTATTAAAAATTAAATTTAAAAATGGAAAATAAATAAAGTTAATATCTTCAGGACTTCCCCAGTGGCATAGTGGTTAAGAATCCAACTGCCAATGCAGGGGACATGGGTTCAATCCCTGGTCTGGGAAGATCCCACACACCATAGAGCAATTAAGTCCGTGCACCACAACTACTGAGCCTGTGCTCTAGAGCCCGCAAGCCACAACTACTAAGCCCGTGCACCACAATTACTGAAGCCTGCGCACCTAGAGCCCCTGCTCTGCAACAAGAGAATTCACCACAGTGAGAAGCCCGCGCACCGCAACAAAGAGTAGCCCCCGCTCGCTGCAACTAGAGAAAGCCCGCGCGCAGCAACAAAGACTCAATGCAGCCAAAAATTAATTAATTTTTAAAAATCATAATAAAGTTAATATCTTCACCTTGCTGTTGAACAATGAAAAGATCTTAGAATACTTAAACCCAACCATCTGTCACTCAAACCCCACTATCATACTAATTTTGTTCACAGCATAAGCTAAATATTGTTTTACTTTCAATATTTAACATTAGAATATAGAATTTAAACATTCTTATTTTCTTCATTTATCCAAATGTTTACTCTCTACTTTAGAACATTCCTTATACCTTAGACCCTTCTGGGATCATTCCCTTCTTTTTGAAGTTAGTGAGATAATAGGCAAACACTACTGCAATATTACTGTTGTCTGTTACTAACAGACAAAACAGACTTCAAGGCAAAAAGCATTACTACAGAAAAAGACAGTCATTATATAGTAACAAAAATTTCAATTTACCAGGAGATACTACAAGCTAAAACATAACTGCAAAATATATAAAGCAAAAATTGCTAGAACCCCAAAAAGAAGTGTGGGATTTCAATTCATATCCTCTATCTCTCTCTCCCTCCACCTCTTCCTCCCTGCTCCCTGCGCCCCCGTCCGTAGCTGCTATATCAAGTACACAAAAATTAGGAAGGATTTGGAGGACTTGAACTACAGTTAATAAGCTTGACATGATGATTCGATGGGCATATAGAATATATCCCCAACAATCAGAGAACACAATGTTCTTTTGAACACACAGGAAAGGTTTATAAAAACTGACAGTAAGTTCCAAAAACTGGTTATCATATTGAGCTTGTACACTGAATACAATAAAATTCATTGATAAATTAGTAATACCAAAAACCAAAAATAAAGCAGCATTACTTGTAAATTTTTTAAAAAAAACAAGTTCTAGAAAGTCTCATGGGTCAAAGCAGCAATCTTTATAGAAACAGGACCAGAAGGATGTAAAAACTAATTTGAGGGTTTGTGGAAGACTTTCTCAAGGAAGTGCTTATATTAAAAAACAGAAAAGCTAAAGATTAATGTTCTAAGGATCCAAAATAAGCCTACAAAGTAAAAAAGAAAAAAAAGTTAGGGGCTGAAGTTTGAGCTCTAGTATCTTCGAGGTAAATTTAAATCCTCTTCAGGGACCTAGAGAAGGCAAAAGGAGCTAAGGAAGAAGATATCCTTAGGCACCTTAATCATCAATAATTTGGATTTCATGCGTGACAATATTAGCTAATAGCAGCTAACTTTACTAAGCTAGGTAATGATGTTGTTCTAATTGCTTCACATGTGTTAACTCATTTGCTCCTCATGGCAACCATTTGAAATATAAAATGGGTACTATTATCACACTCATTTTCAGACAAGGAACCTGAGATACAGAGAGATTAAATATATTTGTCAAGACTGTACCCTGGAAATGCAAAGCCAGGTTACAAACTCAGGCTCTCAAGGTCCAGGTCCTATGGTCTTAAGTAAATATTAGATTACTATTCTCTATTAACAAAAGAATCTTGCTAACAGTCATACAGGGAAGATAATTTTTAAAGTCGCCACTCCATACAGCCTATCATATAAAAAAGCCATGAAATGACAAGTGCACATCTTTATTCTCTTCTCTCTATAACCAAACTCAGCCTCTTACTGGCAGCCACAACCTACTCACTCTCGTAGTCTAGGGAATAGAACAGCCCTATACCCAATGCTTAATGATGTAATAAGAATGGTCATAGTATGTACAATTTCACACCCAGAGTGACTGGCCATTTGCAAGGTAATTAGTTGTCAGTATAGATTTTATCTGTAGCTGACATGATACTTTAATAAGAGCAGAAGCAATGAAAGAAGGCAAGTAAGCAGCCCTAATTCTTTCCATGGCTACATTCATCTCCTGTGCTGAAAGAAGTGCGCCTGGGGGCAGAGGGGAAAGGTGTTGGCTGCCTAGAAGAGCAGCATTAGGATTTCTAAACACGCAGTGCTATGAAATCACTGGAATTTTGTATCATTAAAAATCACTATAGGGCTTCCCTGGTGGCGCAGTGGTTGAGAGCCCGCCTGCTGATGCAGGGGACGCGGGTTCGTGCCCCGGTCCAGGAAGATCCCACATGCCGCGGAGCGGCTGGGCCCGTGAGCCATGGCCGCTGAGCCTGCACGTCTGGAGCCTGTGCTCCGCAACGGGAGAGGCCTCAACAGTGAGAGGCCCACGTACAGAAAACAAACAAACAAACAAAATACAAAAAAAAAAAATCACTATAGGGTTTCCCTGGTGGCGCAGTGGTTGAGAGCCCGCCCCCCGATGCAGGGGACAAGGGTTCATGCCCTGGTCCAGGAAGATTCCACATGCCGCGGAGCGGCTGGGCCCGTGAGCCATGGCCGCTGAGCCTGAGCGTCCGGAGCCTGTGCTCCGCAACGGGAGAGGCCACAACAGTGAGAGGCCCGCGTACAGCAAAAAAAATAATAATAATTAATTAAATAAATAAATAAATAAATTACTATAAAATCGAAATAAATTTTGAGGTCACTAGATATAATAAAATAAGAAAGTAGACACTACCAGCTCAGTGTGTTTTCCAAGTCCACGGTAGAGTGCTTCAGTGAACAATGAATGAGTGAATGACCAACCGCCAATAAAACATCTTTCATGAATATTAGTAATAAAATTCCCTGCAACCTAAAACAGCTTTTGGAAATTCTATTAATCATATTATTCCAAGGTCTCAAGTAGTAGGTACAGCACTGACTTATAAAAGCTAGAACATTTTAGTCACCTAAAATCAAGAACAATTTCCAAAATTTGCTGACTTTCTCTAAGAAAGGTATTTACATACTATGTAAAACTGCTACACAATGATCAAATTGCTTTACACTGGTATGCAAATATCTCCAATTATTTATAATTTTGATAACAAATGTTCAAAAGAAGTGAAGTCCTGGCTGAGGTTTTCATTATACTTTTATTACAGTGAGGTTTTCAATGTAATGCTACACAACGAAACCGATTTGTTTATATTAGGAGATTTAAGATAGGAAGTCAATTTGTTTTCAAATTAATAGAAAAATGTTTTTGTGAGACACCAAAAATAACAAAATATTAGAATATGATCATTACTGTGATTATTAATGAGTGGACAACTTTTGGACATTAAGTTGAAAGATATGGGTTTGTTGTTGTTTTTAATTTTGTTGACCTTTATGAATCTTCCTTTTATCTATAAAGTAAAAACAGTTAACTTACAATGAAATGGTTATTAAGATGACATGAATCAATTTATGTGAACATATGTTCCAAATCATAAGTAAGGCACTAAGCAAATATATTTTTTAGGTTTTTTCAAAAGAGCTTAAAATATTTTGCCTGAACCAAAATTAGACAAACTTGTTCAAATGTTAATTTCTTTTATAAAGTACATCAGACCCTTTCAGGAAACTACTTAAGGTTTCAGATAAACAAATACACGAATGCACACACATACATACATACACACACACACCAGAATTAGTGATATCTGGCAAATTATACATTAGTGAATTGGACATGTCTTTTACTTAAAGCCCAATTCTCAATCAAGCGATTTAATGAATTACCCTCATTAACAAAATAAAATTTTAAAGCTTCTGTAATTTGTCTTAGTAGCAAAAAAAAATTTATCTCACTTTGTCAATTCAACCATATCATTTAGATGAGTGCCTACAAAAAGGAAAGAAGTCATCAGAAAAATGAATTCAGTTGCATCAGATAATATACAATCATATTTCCGATTTTAGCATATCCTAGATAGGTCAAGCATTATGCCAGCCATCACCCTACTTCCCTTCTTAAGAAAACCTACAGCCAGCGGTGAAGGAGAAGGTGTTGGCTGCAAACTGTTCCTTTTTTCTGTTTTATCACAGTTTGGTTGTATTAAATGTCTTATAATTGGCAGAGATCTATGCAAGCAGAGTTCTAAGTGATAAACCTTCAGGCCATACTTGATGCATTTGCCTCATAATGCGATCCTAAGCTTAACAGAATGTATAGAAGGGATAAAGTTCTTCTAAATGCATCCTGCCTGTTTTATTCACCTCTCTATTGACCCAGCAATTCCACTTCTAACCAAGAGAACTGAAAGCATATGTTCACTCAAAAACTTGTACACAAATGTCCATAATATTTAGTCAAAATGTAGAAACAACCTAAATGTCTATCAATTGATGAATGGATAAACAAAAAGTAGTATATTCATACGATGGAATATTATTCAGCCATAAAAAAGAACAAAGTAGTGATACATGCTACAACATGAGGAACCCTGAAAATATCATAGTAACTGAAAGAAGGCAGACATGAAAGGCTATGTACTGGATGATTCCATTTACATGACATGTCCAGAAGAGGCATACCTATAGGTACAGAAAGTAGATGGGTTGCTGAGGACTTGGGGGTGGGGAGAGAATGGGGAGTGAAAGCTAACAGGATTAAAAAGAACAGGATTTCTTTTTGAGGTGATGAAAATGTTCTGGAATGACAGTGGTGACAGTTGCACAACTTTGTAAATTCATTAAATACCACTGAATTATCTACTTTGAAAGGTGATTTTTTTGTTTTGTTAAGTGAATTATATCTCAATTTAAAAAAACAAATCCATCCCACCCTGTACATTCAGTCATCTTTTTCTCTTCTGTCAACAGTTCCAGTCAAGTTGATATAATGTGTATCTGGGACAAGACAGCCGGAACATTCTTATCTCTGCACCTTTGATCTGAGATGCTCCCCAGGCCCTTCTTCCTACCTCTCCCCACTCCCTCTCCTTTACCACTCTGCAAAGTCCAGATCAAGTCCCACTTTTTCCAGAACACTTTCCATCCTTAGTTGACTTAGTCTGCCAGAGGACAGGTAAGTCTTCTTTGTTTCATTCCTACTCATCAACACTGCTGAATTTAGTTGAATAATATACAAATGACTCTAATTGTAGCTGCAGATAGGGCTTTCACTTTATATCACAAGATTGGAAATATAGAAGATCAGGCAATTTTTTCATATATGTCCTCAATTATAATGATCACTTGCAAGGCTTATATCTAATACATGCCTTCTTTCAGTTAAACATTATTTGAAAAAAATGAGAAATGTATTATTTTTCCAAATAATTACATAAGCACAACTATGCAAAAACAGGACTGCATTAAAAGATGAGCTAAATTGAATTACTGCCACATGACATGGATTAAAGGATATCATTCCAGTTATCCTAACAAAAGGATTATCGTAACATACAGTGGTTCCTTCAGAGGGATATGAGTATATACATGAAATATATCAACAGTACTATAATTATCAGAATTCATGACTAAAAAAGCTAACAAAGTCTTATTTCCAATTAGCACACAAATACAAACCGTTGAATTATTTCCACAATATGCCTCAGAGCACTTGTTCATTTGTTATAACCCTTAAGAAAAAAATTATTTTCTCTCCCCACAGAATTCTTTCTTGCAGAAAGGAGCCAAGTCAATATAAATGATTAAGAATGCTTCTTCTTTGTTAATTTTGAGTCATCTTAATTAATTCCAATATATATACCCTCTGTTTATTGCACATACTACATGCAGAAATAAACTATTAAGAGTATCCCACAATGCCTTTTTGAAGTTGCATTTGATTTGAAGCTATTCAGTATCTTTCAACCTGTGCCACATTTCAATAATGACTATTTAATAATTACAATCATCCCCTTATTAGCTTAGCATTTCATTTTCCTTGCCCTATAGCACCCTACAGTTGAAGGCAAGGAACACTCTCTGTTGATTAGTTATTTAAGACCAGCAACAATAACTATACTGGAGAGAAGCCTACTTGGAGAGGATTACATAAGAGCTGGAGCCCAACAGCCTCAGACAGAGAGCAGCAAATTATAAACCCAAGTACTTCGTTGCATGTAACCAAATTGGCTAGTTGAAATGCTAATTGCCTTTCAGCAAAACTAAAGACAGACAGGGGACCTTGTGCTTCAGAGAATGAAGTGCATTTTTATTCCACTTCTGCACTATTGTCTTGCTGAGAATCACTGGAAATCTATTCATAAAAGTAGCTCTTTCCCTAACCTTTAAATTGTGGGAATTTTATTTAGCCTGTACCACCACCTCCAACCTGATGTGCCAAGATGCGAACAGATGGTTGGATTTAAGCCATGTTAAGCCCCTAATAAAGTAAAGCATGAAAGAAGTCTACTCCCAAATACATAGTACAAATCAAGAAAACATGCCTAGGGAAAAAGAATTTTGAATAACAAATACATTTATTAAATTTAAATACTCAAATAATGTAATCTTGAAAATGAATATTTTCAATGTAATTACATTCAAATGCATATGGAGAGCTGGCATTGCCTCTCTCAGAGACCCCCACCCCGGCCCCCGGCCTTCCTTTTTAACTAATAATTTTTGTATTAGTTCAAAACTCATTTATGGACATCTATTCCAACAGTCAGTTTTAGCCCTTTATATAAAAGGTCCATTCTGGGTTTTCAGAATACTGAATAAATGAATGAGAAATGTCCTTTCAGCATCTTGCCCTCATTCTGAGGTACAGGCAGACTTAACGCCTGACTGCACCAGAAAGGGCCCCCATGACCACCTGCCCAACAGCTGGGGGAGGGACTTGGTGTGGTACATTTTAAAGTGTATAGTGTGTCACAGTGCGATCAGAAAACACAGCCTTTGCATTACCACAGCCTCCTGTGTCCCAGCTCCACCCTCCTCCTCCTCTGCCACACCTCTATCAGGACAACAGAGCTCGGCTTCCTGTGTGGCCTGAGATCCTGGCATATCGGGAACCCTCTGAACTTGCAAAGATGCCTCCTGTCCCCCCAGTCCTGCCTTCTGAAGGGGAAAAAAACAGGCCTGCATACGTGGCAAAATCAACTTTCTGTACTACCTCATTCTGCATGAGAGGGAAAGAGTCTGGTTTATTAGCAGTATGTTTATCTTCATCTCTCAACAGATATCTTTGTTTATATAATGTTTGAGCTGCCAGAGAGTGAGAGAATACTAAGACTGAATAGAGCTTTAAACCATAAACGGTTAAATAAATAATTCAGTTCTCACCCTGATTCGGCAGGATTTAAGGGAAGAAAGACATCTCTCTGGCTGGATGTTCACCAAAATCTTTGGACAGTGGAGTTCCTCGTAATTTTTCTTTTTTCTGTACTATTTGAATTTCCTACATGACTTTGTATTATCTTTACAATTGGAAAAAAAAAGTTATTTGCAAATCAGCGAGAGAGAAATGTACACTCAACTGTGTGTAATACTTAGCTGTGTGTTTTTTTTTCTCACAACATCAGGGAAATGCCCAACCATTTTATGGTCAAATTAAACAATCATGATCTAAGCAGCTTAATATGCTTTATAAGCAAGTGTAAATTGTCTAGTTGCCCTCTACATGAAGTCAAAGTGGTGATGGCGTAGTGCTTCCACTGTGCAGATTTTGGACCCAGTACATAAAATAATCCCTTGTCACAGGTAAATAGGTAACAAAGCCACTTGTTCAATATATTAACCACTTTGTTAAACCCTAGAGATACTAGAGAAATATATAATACAGTCATTGTCCTCAAAGACTTTATATCCTAATTGGGGCAACTTTGAAATTTTCAATAACAGTAAGACAGCAATATAAAAAAGGGCATGACTACCAAATGTAAATTAGATAGCTAGTGGGAAGCTGCCACGTAGCACAGGGAGATCACCTCTGTGCTTTGTGACCACCTAGAGGGGTGGGATAGGGAGGGTGGGAGAGAGGGTGATGCAAGAGGGAAGAGATATGGGAACATATGTATATGTATAACTGATTCACTTTGTTGTAAAGGAAAAACTAACACACTATTGTAAAACAGTTATACTCCAATAAAGATGTTTAAAAAAAATTAATTAATTAATTTAAAAAAAGGGCATGGGGCAGCATTTGGTTGAGTGGCAATAATTTCAACATTTAATGACCAAGTTAATGGTAACATGCTTCTCACTTATTAGTTTCTAAGAATGTACAGATGACTAAAGTCATAAATGGGAAAACAGAATATATGTCTTTAAGTGAATCTCTTAACTTTTCTAAGTTTAGTTTTCCCAAATATAAAATAAAAGGATTGGTCTAGTTTGGCTCCAAGTCTCCTCCTAGTACTTGAGGAGTTCAATGCTATATTCACCGCCTATGAATTTCTGAACAATAAAGGATCACATACCTAACTAAGTCAAAATGTATTTTCTTTGTGGACCCTCCCAGAGCATAGATCTTTCTGCCTCAGTTTCTTCATCTGCAAATCAAGGAAATAGTATTTGACAACTAAATATAAAGTTACTCTATTTAAAGGACCTAGTAGAATTCCTGGTATATAGTAGACCTTCAAAAAATGTGTCATATTATTATCATTCATTGTGGGAATATGTACAATATGTACTCACAGCTGATTCTTCTATGAACACTTTTTCTTTGAGTGTAGCATAGGCAAGGGCACCTCCAAGTAGAAACATATCTGAAATACTTTTGTGTAACACTAGCCTCTGACTTCCCATGTTATTTCTAATCGTTACTTTCTATTACCACAAAAGCATCTGTGTTCCAAATATACCTCATGTTATCATTTTGGGATAATGAATACAATTAGCGCTCAATATCTGATAAGTATATATACAATATAAACTATAATCGTTGTTATTAAAATATAATAAACGTTGACTGATACATCATTTCTATATGTGATCATATCAAGATTCAGTGTTGTTTCATAATTTACTTTCACTCCATTATGAACTTACATTTTAGTCTAAGATTATTTCTTAGCTGGTGTTTATGGGCGGTTTCAGCTTTAATCTTCACATTTATTATAGTGTAGATGCTCAAAGCACTTAGGAAAAATCCTTGATCCAGCTCTTATTAACTCTGGACAAGGAGCTTAAACTTCCCGTGCCTCAGTGCCATTATCTGTAAATTGGGATAATACTATTTATGGTCTTGTTGTGAGTGTTACATAAAATATCGTATAAAAGGCCTTCTCAGAATTCATTACATAGCAAGCATTCAATACTAGGTGACTGCTATTGTCATTCATCATGGAGATAGGCTTCAGTCATACTTATTTTGAGCGTATACAGTTTGGTTACTCCCCCAAATAAACAAATTGCTGGTGTTCATTTGTATCATGACTAGAACATAGAACATCTTTTTTTCTCTTTTATTTTGTGTGGTTCCATCTGGCTCTTTTGATAAATGACACACAGGGGAGGAAAAAGAACTTTAGTAAAGTAAGGTAATAACTTCTGCAAGAATTTGTATATAATGCTGAATGCATCAGTTACGGTACATTTTTTGAGCTTTATCCTAATTGTCAGTAGTTATGCACCTTCAAGATTCGATATTAGTAATCTCTAAAACAGTTTGCATCTAACATATAAACATATGACACAAGTTTTTAAAGGTTTTGGGTTTTGTGAAAATTTTTAGTTTAAAACAATAGTTACACAGAATTAAAAAAAACACCGCACCTTAAAATCAGCTGCACCCCTAATGAAAACTGCCATAATTTCTTAGCTTTAGTTTTAAGAAAATCAATTTTAAAATAGTTTAAAACATTAAAAATGTGTACGTTTTTAATATGTATTATTCTACAGCTCCAGGCTAGTTCCTAATTCCCTGAAATCAATTCCCTGAAAGTTCTTCGACGTAGCGGTTATTCTGGAACATAAGTCTCCTTAAATTTATCTCAACCTTCCCGTTATTAATTATTACCTAAGGCGCGCCTTTCTTGATCGGTTATTTTTCAGGCAGACTTTTTAAAATTAAAGCTAGGATTCGAGTTTCAAACAGGCAGAAAGAGAATAAAAGAAACTTTTCCCTGTGCTCACTCACTTCTCACCTTCTTTGAGATGAGGCAGCTGTGGAAAGGGCGGGTGACAGGAACGCCACGCTCAATGCACCGCCGCGGCCGTAGACAGGGCAGACGCGGGCGGCGCGGCTGAGTTAGCCGCAGCCCGCGGCACGCTCGCCGCCCACCTCCAGCAACAGGTGCTGGCGAACGGCCCCGTGCCGCCGAAAATGCGGCGGCGCTCCCGTGGGCCACCGGGATATACGCAGCACCACCCCGCAGCCACAGCCTACCTGGCCCCGGGGACACCGACATCCGCACGCGCCCCGAGGTCCCCGCCGGTCCTCCTTTCGCACAGCCTCGCTCCGCCTCCCGCTCGCGTCCCCGCGCTTCGCCGGGGCTGCCGACTCTTTCTCCCGCTGTCGGCTCAGGAAGGTGGCTCCATCCTCCACCTCTCATCCTTCCCCCTGCCCCCTCCCACTCCATCCTCCGTCTGCTCCAATAGGACTAGCGGCTCCCCGGGCTGCGCTCACCTGACCAGCGGAGCGGGGGTGGCCGCCCAAGGCAGCGCGCCCTTGTTTGCGCAGCGGGCAGCTAGGTCCGCGCTCCGGCGGCGGGAACACCCTGTCTTGGCCGTCCCTGATGGACTCTTCCAGCAGCTAGGCCCCCGAGCTGACCTGCCTGCGCGCAGGAACACGCGAGTCCTGCAGCTGCAGCGCATCTTCGACCTCGAGAGCCGATTGCGCGTTCTGATAGTCCGCTTTGACGAAACTTGCTAGTTTGAGCCCTTGGGCACAAGAACCCCACACACACCTAGACAGCGGGGTACTCCGCCCTGCGTACACCACTGTAATCAATTTCTGGTGTTCTTTCCGGGGAGAAAACCCATTTACTGAGTCTTTTTCCGTTCCTAAAAGGACATTTGTTTTAACGTTGAAGCACGCCCTGAGATGTTCGCCTCTTGAGAATTTGCGCGTGAGTTGGTGAAATATTAGAAATGAGGAATCTACTCTCACATACACTTATAAGCACAGACTGGGGTCAACGTCCGAGTAAGTTATCTGTCTCCTCGTTTATAAAATACGAGTATTAATTCTTACTTTAAAAGGCTGTTGGAAGGATTAGATGAATGAGATCGTGTGAGGTGCAACTCTTTACACCTGGCACGTGGTAAATCCTCAACAAATGTTGGCAGTTATTTCCAAGGCTTAAAAGTAAAGCCCCAAGGTCAGACCATCTCATCGGCAACGTGCAAATCACCATCTGCATCAGAGATTTTTAAAGCACATGCAGCATTCTTAGAATTATAGACGTTTGAAACCAGGAGTGAGATTGAAATTAGCAATTAGCAGTCCAGCACCACCTCACCGCTGATTTTATGGTCGAAAAAATTAAAATAAATGCTGATTGAGTGGCTTAAAGGCATAATTAGGATTAGGTCCTAGGTTTCTTATTTCCAAGGTTCCCTTCCTAAGGATGGGTGTAGGAACAGGAATAACGAGAATGTTACTTTGAGTTCCAAACTGCTATCCAGGAGTATTCATTTAGCATTATTATGAGCTGTTACTAAGTGCATCATCTCAAAGCTGCAACAGTCAACAAATGGCATCAAAGTCAAAAGTTACTCAGGCAAAAGGGTTCTGATGCAGAAATGGTGTGGGACTGCAAATGATGCACTTCAAAGCTTAAGAGAAGGTTGTGAGAAGAGCGACCTAAATGATCTAGGGGATTGAACAGTTTCCTTGTGAGGCTCAGCTGCAAAGGTGGATCTGGGTCTAGAAGCTGTATATCCATGAGGCCTTATTAACAGATCTGCTTACTTACATTAGTTATTGTTAATATGTGTCTACTCTGCTAATACACCCCATGAACTTACAGCTTCTAAATTACTTAAAACCTCTTATAGCTTCCAGATTATTTGAAATGTCTTACTAAAATACATATTCAGCCCCACAGGTTTTGTTTGTTTTTGTTTGTTTTTAATTTATTTTTAGCTGCACTGGGTCTTCATTGCTGCACGCGGGCTTTCTCTAGTTGCAGTGAGCAGAGGTTACTCTTCGTTGCGGTGCCCGGGCTTCTCATTGTGGTGGTTTCTCTTGTTGCAGAGCATGGGCTCTAGGCACTTGGGCTTCAGTAGTTTGGCACGCGGGCTCACTAGTTGTGGCTCGTGGGCTCCAGAGGGCAGGCTCAGTAGTTGTGGTGCACGGGCTTAGTTGCTCTGCGGCATGTGGAATCTTCCCGTACCAGGGCTCGAAACCTGTGTCCCCTGCATTGGCAGGCAGATTCTTAATCACTGGGCCACCAGGGAAGTCCACCCACAGTTTTATTTTATTATTAGGATGCTTAAAGGCTTTATTTGCAGCTAAATGTTACTTTACTGAGACCCCAACAAAGTCAGTGTTTATCAACGAACTATTCTGTCTTAATCATTGTTTCACCGAGTTCTGTGATTAAATCCATTCTGCACAACTGGACTTAGCATGCATTTTCACTCTGTGTGTGACACCATCCTAGGCCCTGTGTGGGTCAAAATGAAAACTTAACACCCGCTGTCTTTCTCAAAGCTACCTCAGGGAATTAAGTAATTCATTAACAATTATTATTGAGTGTTTATGAAGCAGAAAACACTGGAAGGCACTGTGGGAAAAACAGTGATCTCTAAATCATAACCCTGAGTTCACTGAGGTTGCACTCTCTCTCTGGGTGAGAGTTTAATGAACCACAAAGCAGAATATGCCAAGCAAAAAAATGAGCATCCCAGAGAGTAGTAGCAATGCTTCAAGAGGAAGAGATTATATAGAATGCTGAAAGCTTCTCCCAAGAGGTGAAAAATAAAACCACAGCAAACAGTAGAGCTGATATTTTTAGCTAAATCATGTAGATGTTACCAACTGCTGAAAGTATTCAATGTATGTCTGTCCATTGCACTTAAATCCAAACTCCTCACCTGGACTGCAAGAACCACATGATTCTGTCTTTTCTTTTCCAGCTTCAACTTGTCCCATTCTCCCTCTTTTCACTGTATTCCCATCACACTGAACTTCTTTCTTTGGCTCAAACACAGCAAAATCATTCCTGCCTCAGAACCTTTGCACAAGCTTTCCTCTCTGCCTGACACACTGTTGTCAGTGATCATATGGCTGGCTCCTTCCATCATATCTTTCATTTGAGGGGTAGCTCAACTGTCCTTTCCTAGGAGGTGTCTGCCCTGATTTCTTCTGTGGGCACTCTTACCTACTACTTTGTTTTATTTTCTTCATATTATTTATCCCTAATAAAGATCTTATTTGTTTATTTAGGTGTTTTTGTCTGCCCATAGGAATGAAAGCTCCAAGAGGGTAGGTTCCATGTCTCTCTCATTGGCTGCTCTATAGCTATTAGCTAGAATAGGCTCTGGGATATAGCAGAAAGTTAATATGTATGGAAGAAAGGGAGAGAGAGAGGAAAGGCCTATATAATAAGATTGTGTGAAGAACCTGGAGGCTATCATATCAAAAGGATTCCCAGAGCTTCTTTTCTTGTACTTCACAATCCAGCCGTGGAAAACATGACTTGATCCCATATTAAAGTACAAATATGCTGGAATCAGAGATATTTTAAACTTCTTCCATCATTAACAGCTTAGAGAGCTGGTTCTTCAAGTCACACTTTGATAAGGAAAACAGAAAGGAGGGGGATTACTGGGCATCTGGACGTGGGAGGTGGAGGGGCCACTGAGAGAGAAGGGTGTTGAAAGGAAAGTTGAAAGATCTGAAGGCAAGTTGGCCTAATTCCCAATTCTGCCTAAATGCAGCACTGATGGAGTGTAAGTCTTTTTCACTATTGTAATCTTCATGGAATCAAATCAATCACTAAATTTCACACATTAAAGAATAATTAGTTTTCTTAAACCCTGTAAGGAAAGTATTGATGTCATCCAATTTTTCTTCCTTCTCCAATTTAGTTAGTCTTGCATACTAATAAGCCTTGTAAATCTTCTCCAAAGATCTCTTCAGTTCCTTGAAAAAGGTGTTTCTCATACTTGACATTCTGAGTTTAGATATCTAAGTTTAGATATGCATAGGGAATTTCATCAAAGGAACAAAATGAAGCTTAGGCAGTAGCTACTTCCCCTTCCTTCCAAAAAAACAGAAGTAGGATGTTACTGCAGGAGTACCCAAGTCTGTCTGCCAGAGGCTTCTTCTGTTTGGGCCCAGACAGGAAAAAATTAAGATTTGTCAGGAGCTTGCTACACTCCTGGACTCCTCTTTCTCTAGGTTCAGACCTGCCTAGGCAACGAGCTAGTCAAATTTCCTCCCTTGTACCCCCAATATGTCATAAAGTTCTCAATAAATTTTAGTGTTTATCATCTTAGCACTTCATAATGGAAAAACAAACAGAGCTTAAATCCAAGCTCTCAAAGGGCCTGGTGCACTGTAGTAGCTCATTAAACATTTGTTGAGTGAGTGATGTGACTGGACAAATACGTCAGAAGGAGGCCCCACTGTCGGACCCAGAATTTCATTTTGTGAGCCAAAGGAAACCATTCTCTGCCAAAAAGGGACCAGAGAATCCATTTAATAACAGAGTACTTTAAGCTTCAGGTGCTTCTCCCAGTTTAGAAAAAGAAAAATATTCTTGG
Source organism: Kogia breviceps (assembly GCF_026419965.1). Classification (NCBI taxonomy): domain Eukaryota; kingdom Metazoa; phylum Chordata; class Mammalia; order Artiodactyla; family Physeteridae; genus Kogia; species Kogia breviceps. The sequence continues at coordinate 72,228,431 of NC_081313.1, read as the reverse complement.
ACTTTTTGGACATAAAAATCTGAGCAAGTCCCTGAACTATAGCTATCCCTTGGTGTTAACTGCTTCCTTGAACACTCTACTCCAAATTCATTTAACTAATCTCTTGCTCACTGATAATTAAAAGCCATCTGCCTCTGAGCTGCCCGACCTTGCTTTTCCTCTTCTTCAGATAGCACCATAATCCTGCTAGCTACAATTCGTCTTCTAAGTGAGTACCTGCTTAACCAGAAACATCGCTAGACCTTCAGAATATGAAGATGGACAAAATGCGGCCTCTGCCCTCCTATAGTACACATTGAATAGGAGAAAGAAGACATAAATCATGATAATCAAAAGTACAGTGTGCGGGGCTTCCCTGGTGGCGCAGTGGTTGGGAGTCCGCCTGCCGATGCAGGGGACACGGGTTCGTGCCCTGGTCCGGGAAGATCCCACGTGCCGCGGAGCAGCTGGGCCCGTGAGCCATGGCCGCTAGGCCTGCGCGTCCGGAGCCTGTGCTCCGCAACGGGAGAGGCCACAACAGTGAGAGGCCCGCGTACCGCAAAAAAAAAAAAAAAAAAAAAAAAAAGTACAGTGTGACCATCAAAGAGATTACAAAGATGGTTCAGCGAAGGGAGAGACGAGATTACAGGACTGCATCAAGATGACTTTCCTCTTGGCTCTGACAGATCTGTCATATCCACATGGCTCTGGTTCCCAGGGCTTGCGTTGTCCTGTCTGACAGAACAGCCAGCTGCTCCCAATGACCTCTGGGCCTGAGTTAATCATGCTGTGACTGAGTCACACTCAACAGGAAACATAGGAAAACAATTTTAAACCTGTATGCCAGCGATCAGAAAACTTTTTCTATAAAGGGCCAGACAGTAAATATTTTAGACTTGCAGGCCATGCGGTCTCTGTTGCAACTATTCAACTCTGCCAATGTAGTGTGAAAGCACCCAAAGACAATATGTAAACAGAGGAGCATGGCTGTGTTCCAACAAAACTTATTTACAAAAGCAGGCAGTGGCCAGAAATGGCCAAAGGGCCATAGTTTGCTGATCCCTGCTCTATGCAGAAGCAAAAGTTATTTTAGTTAGCAGGTTTTCTTTTATACTGGTGTACGAAATTGATTAATTCACTCAACAAACATTTATTGAGTGCCAAGGATCTGTGTTTCAGAAATGTAAAGATGAATAAGGATATGATCTCAGTCCTTAGGAATATTTCTGCAGCAGAATTTGCTGTCCTGTTCCACAAGGTCCCTCTATATATTCCATTTTTTATTTATTCTAACCCTGAGTCTTTGCAAGAAGTCTGGACTATTCCCTGTCCTAGATCCACATTTTTATAATCTGCTGTTTCTTTTTTCTCTGCCTAGTTTCTAACCAATGTTTTAATCTGACTTTCACAATAACTATATGTGCAGATTCTGGCTAAGTTCTTGCTTGTTCTGATCTAAACTTCTGACCCTTAACAAACTTGCCTTGAGTTCTACATTCTCACTCTTTAAAAAAAAAGAAAAGAAACGTAAAAAATGCAACTCACAACTATTACCAACTTATGCATCAACTGGGGCTTCTTGTCCATCTGCTGTGTACATTGTACAGTATTAAAAATCAATGTACTGAATGGGCCATTTTCTGCTCCCTTAGAACTGTTGATTTGGCCTAAACCAGGAACTAAGAGACAAGTACCTGACTTCTAAAGAAAGCAGCCAATCACTGAGACCAGACTGTGCCTCCAGGGCTCTTTAAGAGGTGGAAAGATAAATATAGGACAATTACCTACCTCCACCCTCACTTCAGGGCGAAGAAAATCATCCCTGAGTAATTAGCTTCTGGGGGAGGTTCTTGCTTTTATCTCTCTTTCAGAACTGTGGTAGAGATTGGAGATCATAGCAGAAAGGCAGGATTGGCTACTCATTCCAGCTCTGTCTGCTCAGACCAATAAATTTGTTGATCTGCCCTGACCCTACCACTAAGAGGAAAGAGAACTGGGAAAAAAAGAAGGCAGGACAGAGAGAAAGAGGGTAAGGGAGCAGCCTCGCTGTCACCTTTGTACAAAAATGTATAGATCTCTCATTGATTGTGATACCATAGAGGGTGCACTTTGGTAAAATCTTGTCATTACCTGACCCAAGAGAACAACCCATGAAGTGGGAAGATCCCAGGAACAAGAGACTGTGTACTTCTGGGAAGTAGCTGAAGGAGGCGATTAAGAAAAAAGTGACTTCAAGGAAACATGCAATGGGAAGGGCTCACAGAACCCACCAGAACATATCCATGTGCCTTTGAGAACATCAGCATGCCAGTCACTCAGAGGATAGCTAGTCTGTATTATCCAGAGAAGCAGCCACAGCCTTAAAGGAGGGCACTATGCTGATAAGCAGTCAAAGAGATGTTTGTCCTTCTATTCTCCCTCTCAGCTCTCAGCATCAGAAGAGTTCGACCTTGAAAAGGAACAGGTAGAAAAGACAGGTATTCTAGAACCAGAATCACCATACACAAACACACTACATACTTCAACACCTAATCATGTCTCCTTTCCATTTCAGGCCCCTGGAGCCATTGGTCTAGCCTGTAGTGAGGAGGAAAAAGCTTTGAATCCGATTTGAGTTTGGCATATATTGAAATTACGGAATCTCCCCAAGAGATTTGCTACCCAATGAGAAAGAATAATTTGACACAGGACACAGAGGGAAGAGACTGTAGACAACAATATTAAATCATATTTATGTTTGGAGTTCATGTTTGAACCCCACTGAATTAAAACTCCTCAGTAAACCAGCTGTATCAGCATTTCTGAAAGCATGTACTGTGGATTTCAGTTTCCCAAATTTGCAAATGGCAAAAGGCTCTGTAATCAAACCATAAATGTGGGAAACATTCTTAAAAAACCATTAAGCGCTTTAAAATGTTAAAGCATCTGAATACTATAGTAAATAAACCAGTTTAAATTTGCTTAGCTCACTGTTTTTTTGTTTTTGTTTCGGTACGCGGGCCTCTCACTGTCGTGGCCTCTCCCGTTGCGGAGCACAGGCTTCGGACGTGCAGGCTCAGCGGCCATGGCTCACGGACCCAGCCACTCCGTGACATGTGGGATCTTCCCGGACCGGGGCACGAACCCGTGTCCCCTGCATCGGCAGGCAGACTCTCAACCACTGCGCCACCAGGGAAGCCCTAGCTCACTGTTTTATATATTTATTTGGTCATAGAAACTTTCCTTTTCTATGTGATTCTTATTAATATTCTTCAAAATATACTTTTGAAAATTCTGTTCGAAAAAAATATCAAAGCCTGGCTAATAGGTCTAAACTCAAAGTCATATGAATGCCCACTGGGCAATTAATGGAAAGAAACCTGTTTCTTTTGGTTTTGGGTTCCTTGCCTGTCTGCGTCATTCCCTCCAGGACTGCAGGAGCTGTGCAACTCTTGGCAGTATCATTTACATGGAAATCTATGTGAGGGATGCCCCCTGGAGTTGTTCGCACCAATGAGGACCACATGAGAAAACATGTACTTTATGAGGGGGTTGAAAAGCCGAAAAAGGTCTTGGAAAATTGAGAGGAGTAAGTCCTTCTGGGGAGTATAAGGCTTAAATCAGAAAATACAGTTGGAAGCCTGGAATAAGTGGAAGGTTATCAATACCATAGCTCCTGAGAGGCATTTTTCATGTCTTTCCTACCCTATACAAGACTTTATGATCAAACTTCTGCAGACTTTTAAAAATTAATAAACAGAAGCCTCAGTTAAAATGGGGTCAGGGGGGCTTCCCTGGTGGCGCAGTGGTTAAGAATCTGCCTGCCAATTCAGGGAACACAGGTCTGAGCCCTGGTCCAGGAGATCTCACATGCCGCAGAGCAACTAAGCCCATGCACCGCAACTGCTGAGCCTGCACTCTAGAGCCCACGAGCCACAACTACTGAGCCCACGAGCCGCAACCACTGAAGCCTGCACACCTAGAGCCCATGCTCCGCAACAAGAGAAGCCACTGCAATGAGAAGCCTGCACACCACAGCAAAGAGTAGCCCCCACTCACCGCAGCTAGAGGAAGCCTGCACATAGCAACGAAGACCCAATGCAGCCAAAAATTAATAAATTAATAAATTAATTAAGTTTATTTTTTTTTAATGGGGTCAGGGGACTTTCCTGGTGGCACAGTGGTTAAGACTCTGCACTCCCTGTGCAGGTGGCCCAGGTTCGATCCCTGGTCAAGAAACTAGATCCCACGTGCATGGCACAACTAAGAGTTCACATGCCACAACTAAGGAGCCTGTGAGCCACAACTAAGACCCAGTGCAACCAATTAAATATATATATATATATATATATATATATATATATATATATATATATATATATATATATATATATTTAAGTGGGGTTGGGAGACAAGAAAAGAGAGGTCTCATGCCTTGTGGCAATAGCAGAGCCCAGTAGGGAGAAAGACTCCTCTCCTTTCCTGGCAAAGACTCAGGCAAAGAATAGACTTTGTTTACTGTAGTCCTTCCAACTTCCTTTTCCTCTCTATGAAAGTGTTCTCCTTTCCTTGCTGTGGGGGTACTTGCATGTGACTCACCATGGTTGCAGGTCCTGAATTGCTGTTCTCTGCTGATCCCAAATAAACCCATGTTTGCTGGAAAACTATTTGGCAGTCTATCTGTTTTAGGTCAACAAGACAAAAAACAAAACAAAAATGATACCAAAGCCCCAGGAAAGTTGACATCTGTGCAGTCGTATGAGGGAGCCAGGACAAAGGAGTATCGCAGAAAGGGTTCATACACAGCTTCAGCTAGAGATGGCTTCACACCTTCCAGAGAAAAGACTTAGGCGTGAGGAAAGGCTTAGTCTCGAGCCCTGGTTGGTTCTAGTTGGGCAAGTTGGGGCTGCTAAAAGCTACTGCTCAGTAGCCGGCCAAGGAGGGCCAACTGGAAGAGGCTGAAGAGCTAGCAGGAGCCATGGTCCCCATATTTTCCTGTCTGGCCAAAGCCTTTAGTTACCTTGGCTCTTACCTATTTACGGGTTGTCTAGAGGTGACTAATTTGTCATGATTTATCACAATTATTTTGAATTCTCTGATGTGCCGTGTCAGAACCTTTTCTGTAAATAATTTGGTTCCTACAGAGATGAAGTGTACAAAAAGTAGTTCCTCCTTAATTTAAGACTAGATGTTTGACAAGGTAGCAGTCAACCCAGACCACACAGAAGTTGAGGTGGCATTTTAGAATCAGAAATGTGATGCAAAAAACGAAATAGATAACAACTTAAAACTTTTTCTCTCTTGCTTTGTTCATGTGAAATTAATATTTCACTTTTTCTGTACTTGGTATTATCTCCCTTTTCTAAGTTTCTCATACTCTCAATATTTAATTTTTCTAAAATTAATGAGCAAAAAAGTAAAGGATGAATTAAGTGTGATTTTTATGTTCCACTACAAATGTTTTAAATCTTTATCTTCCCAAGTTAAAAATATTCTTCCTCAAGAAGTCCATTTACAAAACCTGATAGTTGTGACATTGTGAGAATGGTAACACTGTTTCTATTTCTAAAGGCACAAAAGAACAGGGACTTCCCTGGTGGCGCAGTGGTTAAGAATTTGCCTGCAAATGCAGGGGACTCGGGTTTGAGCCCTGGTCCAGGAAGATCCCACATGCCACAGAGCAACTAAGCCCGTGTGCCAGAACTACTGAGCCTGTGCTCTAGAGCCTGTGAGCCACCACTACTGAAGCCCACGCGCCTAGAGCCTGTGCTGTGTAACAAGAGAAGCCTGCGCACCGCAATGAAGAGTAGCCCCCCGCTCGCCGCAACTTGAGAAATCCCGCGCACAGCAATGAAGACCCAATGCAGCCAAAAATAAATAAATAAATTTATTTTTTAAGAAATAAAAATAAAGGCATAGAAGAACAAAAATAAAAGCATTTCTCATAGTTAGGTCCAGATGATGCCAAGAGGTAATGTAACATAACCAGGTCGAGCAAACATAAATTTATTAGTCTTTCACACTTTTACTTTCCTTATCTGTAAAATGGAGGATTTTATAATACGTACTGTACAGACGTGTGTGGATTGAAAGAGATAGTGAAGTCTGGTACATAGTAAGATTTCAATGACTGACAGAAAAACAATGAAATAAAATCAATGATTTCCTACTCTAGCTCTATTTTAGATGTAGTTGGCAAACTTTCTCTTGTGAGTTAACCAATCCATATTGAAAGCACTATGGTAATTATACATAAATAATTTTACAAATTTATAATTATATATTTAAGAGCATTTTCCCATTAAATTTTTTTTTTTTTTTTTTTTTGTGCGGTACGCAGGCCTCTCATTGTTGCGACCTCTCCCGTTGTGGAGCACAGGCTCTGGACGCGCAGGTTCAGCGGCCATGGCTCGCGGGCCCAGCCGCTCCGCGGCATGTGGGATCTTCCCGGACCGGGGCACGAACCCGTGTCCCCTGCATCAGCAGGTGGACTCTCAACCACTGTGCCACCAGGGAAGCCCCCCCATTAAAAATTTTAAATAATTTCTTTTCATTGCCATGATGTGATAGCATCTGTCTTTAAAATATCTGTGTATATTTTATACCAATAAAGAAAAGAATATATATGTAATTGCTAAATAGCTCCATCAAATGAACATTAAGATCAAGTAATAGCCGAGCATACATATCACTTTCTAACAAATAGTCTCATCTCTTTATAAATCTAAATATACATAGTAGAAGTATTTGGCCATATATACTGTATTTTATTTTTATTATGGCCATATGCAATATCTGTTACATTATTTAGCAAAGAATGAATTAAGTACAATTTTATGTGCTGTAGAAAATATTTTAAAACTTTATCTTGCCAAGTTAAAAATGTTTTTTCCTCAAGAAATCTGTTTACAAAACATTTACAGAAAATGCTATCTGAGACTTTTTTTAGATTAATAATAATTTCTATTTCTTAACAAGAAGCATGTCTCAGAACAGTTTTTCTCATATTTTAAAAGGAATTTCCCCATAAATTAGATACAAATGTGTATGGAATTTTTAATCCTTTAAGAACAGCTAATTAAATCTTTTTTCCTACTTGCCTCTGGTTTAGGCACGCTGTGTGTGGTACTTCCCGTGGTTTGTCATTTTGCTTTAATGGCAGGGGTAGAAACCAGCAAAGCTCAGTAACCACACTGCATATCAAAATGTCGCCATGGCAGCATTTGTCCACTTGTCAGAGTCGTTCTGTGTGACTCAGCCATTCATTTTGTTGAATCAATATTGAAGCTTTTGAGATTTATTACTTGAGGTTTGGGAGCAAGCGAGGCAAACAAATCCTTCGTTCCTAATATCAAGTTCTATTTGGGTCAAGATTATGATTTCTGTCGACACTTTATTTATGAGGATAGACTATAAGGTTTCCACTCTTTGCATAATTATCTTGTAATAAGCTTGCATTTACATACCTGATAATACAGTGAAAAAGAATTTAAAGTTTCTAAAAACATTCTGTGGACTGTGGTAAGCTTGTCAAATGCTGAATTCAAATAGCTAATTTCGTGGGCGACATGGGGAAGGAGGGCAAGGAGGAGAGATTTTCTTTTGATAGAAAATCTCTAAATCTTTAATATACGATTCCTTAAATTCCATTTTTATATATCCGATCTAGAGGCATAATTAATAAGAACCAGGACAAGCATGTTAACTACTAAATCTTTCTGTTTATTAATGTCCACTTTCCCCTTCAACAAATATAAAATTGTAAAACTGATCTTTTCTATTTTCAAATACTGAGATTTCTTCAAAGACTTTTTTATAATCACATAAGTTTCTAGTGGATAGGGTCACAAAATGAGTCTGATTACTCAATCTAAATACTCCCTGTGTGTATTTTCAGTTATCACTGGGCTAAATTCAGTGTAGAGCTCATCAATACTGTCCAACAATGAAATGAGAAATTTTCATAATTATGGATCTGCCTGGTGAGACCCTGAAACGTCTTTGAAGCTACATTGACATATAGGGCAGGCTAATGTGAGAGAGGGCAAGGTTCTCTTCAGTATTGCTCCTTTACTTCTCTTCCCAAAGCTAAGGAGTCTCCCACTTAACATCTTCTGACCTAGGCCAGTCCTACAAGGATCCACACGGGATGCTGTGATGCAATTATCTTCAGTGGGGCGAGTCTAAACCAGATAACATGATGAAGTCATCGGTGTTGGGCCATAGGATCTGCTATCCCAGGACCCCCAAGTTCTACCAAGAACTTCTTCAAACTGAGGTAATGTTTATTTTACCAATGGCTGCAGGGAAACAAAGCCACTGCAAACAAAGCTCCCGCTGTCTATTCCCCACATGGGTGGGAAAATCAAGCCCAGTGGGAAGAGAGGTTTGACTGATGCTATGTTTGGAGATCACGCAGGGCCTTGCAAAGTATATGTATGTGTGGGTGCTTGTCTACTTAAAACAGACATCGTTGCCAGCAGCCTTAGACTTAAGTTTGGAGTGCTTTACCTTCCAAATATCCAGTCAGCTTTCTTAACTTAAACAATTTCATACAGCCGCAGGAATTTCAACTCATACTGAAATGCATATGAGTACTCTTTGCAGTTTCTGGCTAAGGTAATGAAAAAGTTTTTGAAGTGGATCATGACGATATCTAACATCATGAATGTAATTCATGATGTGAATGTAATTAATGCCACTGAACTGATGCTTAAAAATGATTAAAATGGCAAACTTTATGCTATATTTATTTTACTATTACTTTTCAACATTAATAACGTTATATATCAAAAACCATTGAATTGTACATTTTAAATGGATGAATTGTGTGGTACATGAATTATATCTCAAGAAAATGGTTTAAAGAAAGGAAAGAAAAAAGAGTATTCTGCAGAAAGCTTCATTGATTTGTCTGTAGCTTGTATTGTAAGTCAGGTCATATCAGAAAAGTTACACTGGAATTGTCTCACTTTTCAGAAAATCTAAATTCTTTTGAGTTTTTCTCTTTGTAGGGTTCTGAAAAAGAAAAAAGGTTTTTAAGATTGTGCTTGAAAGAGTACTATGCAGACAAATACAGCCTTAGCATTGCATTAGAGTAATCCCACATGGAACACTCCCAAACAAAATGGAGTTCTCTAACACTCCTTAGTTTTTCTTTTTTCTCTTTTTCCTTTTCTTTTTTCTTCTAAAAGCAAAGAAGTGAATTGTGAATATTTCCTACAAGAAATGCTGAGCTGGTTAATTTTTGATAATTATAAAATCACGGGTGGTCACCAGTTCAAAGAAAATCTTTCCCAAATAAAACCAATTATGAGCAGAGATTTTAACTGTGTCCCTTAATCCACTGCCAAAATGCGGTGTCAATAGAACAGAATGTGAAAGCTGCAGCTTTGATATGAAAGGTACTGAAAGTATTCATCTTTTGGTAGTTGTTCTGCCACCATATGGAATGGAATAAAAGAAGAAAGAATTATGCAGCATCAACTTGAATTATGCAATTGGAGAAAAGGAAAAGCAAATCATAACCAGATGTGTCTAAGCATACATTTTTATTATAAAAAATTCCTTTGATATCACCAGGCACCCAACACACTCTGCTGGCAGTGTGAAGTAACTGAAAATAATATAAAAGAAAAAATTTAGACTAACATATATTATCATTTATTTATTTATAGCAGAGAAAAACTATCAGAAATGCCTTTAAAACATCAATATTAGGCTGAACCACATGAAACTGATATTTTCTTACGTTAAAATGGTCAAACAGGGCTTCCCTGGTGGCGCAGTGGTTGAGAATCCACCTGCCGATGCAGGGAACACGGGTTCGTGCCCCGGTCCAGGAAGATCCCACATGCCGCGGAGCGGCTGGGCCCGTGAGCCATGGCCACTGAGCCTGCGCGTACGGAGCCTGTGCTCCGCAACAGGAGAGGCCACAACAGTGAGAGGCCCACGTACCACAAAACAAACAAACAAACAAAAAAAATGGTCAAACAATGGCAAAATTGTTGAATAGTAGCAACTTTATATAATTTAATCCAATACACAATTTTCCTCCTAATTTAAAATGGCAGCCCATTCAGTTCTTTATCATCATCATTCAATAGAATAAAAGACATTTATTTAATTTTATGCAGTTTATTTAATTTTAAATTATTTAACATTTTTAGCCCCTTTCCCTAAACACATGAATGAATTAATGTTCCTTTTCCCCTCTTGTTTATTTTATTTTATTTTGTTTATTGTTTTGGCTACGTTGGGTCTTTGTTGCTGCATGTGGGTTTTTCTCTAGTTGCGGAGAGTGAGGGCTACTCTTCGTTATGGTACGCGGGCTTCTCATTGCGGTGGCTTCTCTTGTTGCAGAGCACGGGCTCTAGGCATGCGGACTTCAGTATTTGTGGCACGTGGGCTCAGTAGTTGTGGCTTGTGGGCTCTAGAGCGCAGGTTCAGTAGTTATGGCACACGGGCTTAGTTGCCCCACGGCATGTGGGATCTTCCCGGACCAGGGCTCAAATCCATGTCCCCTGCATTGGCAGGTGGATTCTTAACCACTGTGCCACCAGGGAAGCCCTTTCCCCCTCGTTTAATAAATATTTTATAAGTTGGATATACTTACAGTTACTTAAAATTTTTCACTTGTCCTTCTGTTAGGGCTACTCTCAGACAGTTGTGAGGCACTTCAGTGGAGGCCCTTCTCTATTTCAGATGATGGTAGGAGGAGAAAACTTTTCCAGATCGACTCTGCTCCTATAACCCTTCTACAAAATGGCAACGGGCTTCCCTGGTGGCGTAGTGGTTGAGAGTCCGCCTGCCGATGCATGGGACATGGGTTCGTGCACTGGTCTGGGACGATCCCACATGCCGTGGAGCGGCTGGGCCCGTGAGCCATGGCCGCTGAGCCTGTGCGTCCGGAGCCTGTGCTCCGCAACGGGAGAGGCCACAACAGTGAGAGGCCCGCATACCGCAAAAAAAAAAACAAATACAAAATGGGGACATAAACAATGTGCCAGGCTTCCTCCCTTTGCTACTTTGAGGGGCCCAGAAGCACATAGTAAGGGTGCGTTGAGGGATTGGAGGAGCTGAGAGGGAGGTGTAGGGCTGCTGGAGTGGGACTGAGTGGAATTTAACCCAAATGGAACTAGAGGGCAAAAGCAGATCCTACTATGGATGACCATCCTACCTCCAATCAGAAACACCACATCTCCTCTAGGGTCTTGAGAGAATGCCTAGTGCTGGGAAACAGAAGGTAAAGCCAAAGATGAGAAGCTGGCTCATCTTAGGAACAGTGGGAAAGGAGAGAAGAATGGGAAGAAAGAAGAGGGGCAAAATGGGACTGAGTTGAAAGAGACAAAGAACTTCGCCACTGAGTGCTGCCTGCACAACCTAATTTAAAGATGTAGTACTGGGAGTCGGATGGGGAAGTGGACAAGCACTGTCCATATTCCAGGCTCAACTGCCAGAGCAGAATGGGTACCCCAACAAATGCTTAGCCCATGCTCAGACAACTGTGGTTGGCTCCCATTGTAGGGGCAGGATTTGGGTGGTACTACTGAAAAATATTATGGTGTCAGTGAAAATCTCCTCCATTCAACAACTGGAAAAGTTCTGTTTGCAGTTCACACTGTTTGCAGTTAACAAAACTGTGCTTAGCACACATCTCTGGACATTTCCCAGAAGGAGAATAACCATTAAACAACACTTCCGAAATTAAAGTCAAAGATCAGAGTCAGTCTGGCAGTGATGGAGGATGAAGCTGTTTTCCAGAGTTACCTGAGGAGAAATACTGGAAAGGGATTCCACACCAAAGTAGCCAGTTTATTAAATTAACTCAGTTTTGTTCTTTCTCACCACTGACTCATTAAAGCTACGCTGCATTCTTCTCTGTCCCAGGATGAAATCTTGGGTGGATCCCATGTTTCACATTCACTTTTCAATTACTAACAAATGATCTCATGCTCAGATAGTATAAGCAAAGCTTTACCTCCTTCCCATTTACGCTTTGAGAGTCAGTCTGTTCTTGCTTGAGTCTGATCCAGGTGATAAAGCCTACAATGGAGATAGAGGGCATGGTCATTCTTTTTCTCGATTCCTCCCAACTTTTAAACTTATTCATTTTACTGTGCTCTTTTATGGGTCCTTCAGGGTTGGAAAGAAGGGAAAGAGATATATAGAGGTAAAGAAACGTTCTTTCCTAAATCCTAAATGAGTTCTTCGAAGAGTCTCATCTATGGGGATCTCCGACACGGGAGGGCTATGTTTCCCTGGGCAGGCCACTTCTAATTAACCTTTCAGCCCCTGCCTTCTCACAGTCTGTCACAGATCCTCTTGGTAGGGGTCGCTTCATTCTTCCAGATATATCTCTCGAGTGTGGTTATCTTTAAATGATTTAGACTCTCTCTCATGTCCACAACTGACCCTCAGAACACCACACCTTTCCCTTGCCATCACTCTGACTCAGAGCAGCGTCAAACTCACCTTTTCACTTTTTTAGGATGAGTCAGGTACCAGTCTATCTGTCCCTCAAACTAATGTCAAGTTCTCTAAGCAATTCTCTGACTCTCTACCACTCTTGCCTGGGGGTGGCAGAAGTGGAATGCACAGCACAATGACAGCTCTCTCCAAAGGAGTTCTCACGACAAGCCTAAAGATCAATCTCCTGGATTCCACTTATATACCCTGTAGGTAAAAGATAAAAATCACAAAATTAGTTATCAGTCGCTTTACAATGTTAGTTAGTGGTTAATTTTGCAGATTCTAGAACAACTGAGCTCAGAACTCTGCTCTATACTATTTACTAGCTAGCTGACCTTAGACAAGACACAATCTCTCAGCATCCTTACAAAGTACTGGAACACATAAGAAATAAAAGAAATACCTACAACATAAATTGTTTTAAAATTAAGTGTGTTAAGTACTTAGAAAAGTGCCTGGTCCCCAATAGGGAGGCAAATCTACACATTGTGTGTCTTTTGATATGATGCATTGAGAAGTACCCAACATCACCCATGTAGGATTCTTGTCCCCCCAAATTTAACTTGAATCTAATCATGAGAAAACAATCAAACAAATCCAAATTGAGGGCTTCCTTGGTGGTGCAGTGGTTGAGAGTCCGCCTGCCAATGCAGGGAACACGGGTTTGTGCCCCGGTCCGGGAAGATCCCACATGCCGCTGAGCAGCTGGGCCCGTGAGCCATGGCCGCTGAGCCTGTGCGTCTGGAGCCTGTGCTCCGCAACAGGAGAGGCCACAACAGTGAGAGGCCCGTGTACCCCCCCCAAAAAAAAATCCAAATTGAGGTACAGCTACAAAACAACTGCAGACTAGTTTTCTCAAAAATATCAAAGTTGTGTAAGATAAAGTAACTGAGATGGGGGAGGAGAGCTGGGGAACTCTTCTAAATTAAAAGAAACTCAAGAGGCATGACAACTAAATGCAATGCATGAACTTATATAATATTGTATATCAGCTCTAACCCAATTTTAAAAGTTTTTAAAAAGTTAAAAATAATTTTTAAAAATCAATAAAAGAGAAAAAAAGAAGAAATCAATTGCCTATAGATGTATAGGTTTATTTCTGAACTCAGTTTTATTCCATTGAATATATTCTCTATGTCTATCCTTATGCCAATACAACTCTGTATTGATTGGTTTAGCTTTGTGGTAAGTTTTGAAATTGGGAAACATGAGTCCTCCAACTATGCTTTTTTTTTTAAGATGGGCCCATTCTTTTTTATTTATTTATTTTTGGCTGTGTTGGGTCTTCGGTTCTGTGCGAGGACTTTCTCTAGTTGTGGCAAGTGGGGGCCACTCTTTCTTCATCACGGTGCGCGGGCCTCTCACTATCGCGGGCTCTCGTTGTGGAGCACAGGCTCCAGACGCGTAGGCTCAGTAGTTGTGGCTCATGGGCCCAGTTGCTCCGCCGCACGTGGGATCTTCCCAGACCAGGGCTCGAACCCGTGTTCGAGCCGGCACGTGGACTCTCAACCATTGCGCCACCAGGGAAGCTCTGCTTTTTTTTTTGTTAAGAGTGTTTTGACTGTTTGGAATCCCTTGCCATTCATTATGAATTTTAGGATTAGCTTTAACATTTCTAAGTCCATTGGGATTTTCATAGGGATTGCATTGAAATTGTAGATCACTTTTGGGGAGTATTTCCATCTTAACAATCATAAGTCTTCCAATCCACGAATACAGGATGTCTTTCCATTTATTGATGTTGTTTTAATTTTTTCGGCATTGTTTTGTAGTTTTTTGTGCACAAGTCTTGCACCTTCTTGGTTAAATATATTCCTAAGTGTTTATTCTTTTCAGTACTATAATAAATTGAATTATTTTCTAAATTTTCTTTCAGATTGTTCATTGCAGTGTATAGAAATACTAGTGATTTTTATGCATTGATCTTGCATCCCACAACTTTGCTAAAGGTATTTATTAGCGCTAATGACAGGTGGATTCTTCTGTTTGCTCTGCATTCAGTCTGTTGTTATATATTGTTTTGGTGGAAGTATATGAAGAAAATCCAGCTTCTCATATATATTTAGTTAAGATAGGAAAAAAGAATTTTAGCAAGTTTTTCAGATAATTAGAGACATTTGTCTTTGATAACTATATCAAGTCTCAGTAAGTGATAGTTTCTTTTTTTTTTCTTTTTTTAAATTTTTTTTTAAAATGTATTTATCTTTGGCTGCGTTATCTTCGTTGCTGCGCGCAGGCTTTTCTCTAGTTGTGGCGAGTGGGGGTTACTCTTTGTTGCGGTGCTTGGGCTTCTCATTGCGGTGGCTTCTCTTGTTGCGGAGCATGGGCTCTAGGCGCACGGGCTTCAGTAGTTGTGGCTCACAGGCTCAGTAGTTGTGGCTCGCGGGCTCTAGAGCGCAGGCTCAGTAGTTGTGGCACACGGGCTTAGCTGCTCCACAGCATGTGGGATCTTCCCGCACCAGGGCTCAAACCCGTGTTCCCTGCATTGGCAGGCGGATTCTTAACCACTGCGCCACCAGGGAAGCCCCCAAATGATAGTTTCTTAAAGGTTAACTGCAATGTGGCATGTGAAATCATATCAATAAACATTTTTTATTTACTCACATTAAAATCCCTTGGTTTTATACTTTATTATTGTTTTAAAAATATATATTTATTTATTTATTTTTGGCTGTGTTGGGTCTTTGTTTCTGTGCGAGGGCTTTGTCTAGTTGTGGCAAGCAGGGGCCACTCTTCATCACTGTGCGCGGGCCTCTCACTATCACTCCTCTCTTGTTGCAGAGCACAGGCTCCAGACGCGCAGGCTCAGTAATTGTGGCTCACAGGCCCAGTTGCTCCGTGTCATGTGGGATCTTCCCAGACCAGGGCTCGAACCCATGTCCCCTGCATTGGCAGGCGGATTCTCAACCACTGTGCCACCAGGGAAGCCCTACTTTATTATTTTTTAAAAATATTTATTTATTTATTTGGCTGTACCAGGTCTTAGCTGTGGCACGCAGGATCTAGTTTCCTGATCAGGGATGGAACCCGGGGCCCCTGCGTTGGGAGTGCAGAATCTCAGATACCAGGGAAGTCCCCCTTGGCCTTATACTTTAAATGCATCTTTTATCTGTGCATGATTTTGTTAACACTGTACATTTGGAAAATATTAGGTATACTGAGTTATGAACACTTTTTAAGTGTTGATACTTTTCATAATATGATATTTGAAAAACCATGTTATTATAATATCACCACCAATTTCATCACAAAGTTCTTTCAGTTTCGGGAAGCTACCAAACTTATAGAGGCAATAAGTTTTCTAAAATCTAATTTTTGTTTGAGATAAAGCTTGAATTTTATCAATGGTAGCAAACGCTGTCTTGTTTTCCTTGAAGTAACTGGCTTACTCTGTCCATTTTCAAGAAAATGTCCACCACATATACAAGTCTTATTGACCATAGTTTTTCTATCAGTCATTCTATTAAATTTGTGTCCAATGATAAAAATGGCTTGTTCAGCTTCCAACTCAACTCAAGGGCTTTTCTTCCAAACAACCACTGTACTTTGATATGTAGTAGAAGAACTTTATGCAGCTTTACCATTTCATCAGAAAGAATAATAATAAAACTAAGTAGTCAAGGGTAGAAATTTAATAATTAAGGAACATTCTCAAGTAAAGGTTTTTTGTTTTTTTTAAAAAATGAGTGTGGGGAATTCCCTAGCAGTCCAGTGGTTAGGACTTGGCCCTTTCACTGCTGCAGGCCCAGGTTTGATCCCTGGTTGGGGAACTAAGATCCTGCAAGCTGTGCGGCATGGCCAAATAAATGAATAAATAAATAAAATTAAAAATAAAAAATGAGTATGTAGCAGTGGGCAATATAATGACTACTAAAATAGTTTGATGCCACAGCCTTGATTCATTCACGCAAGTACAAATGATACCACAGTGAGCAAGGCAAATAACTTCTTAGAATTATTGTAAAAATAGTTTTGACCTTGAGGACTCTATGAAGGAGTCTTGTGGATTGACAAGACCACACT
Source organism: Kogia breviceps (assembly GCF_026419965.1). NCBI lineage: Eukaryota > Metazoa > Chordata > Mammalia > Artiodactyla > Physeteridae > Kogia > Kogia breviceps. The sequence continues at coordinate 72,211,979 of NC_081313.1, read as the reverse complement.
TAGACAAGTTTGGCAGACCACACTTTGTCAAAAGCTGGCATAGCTATTGAAATGTCAGTTTTGCATAAGACTGCCTTAACTTCACAAATGTTGCAAGAAGTGGATGTTACCATTCTTATCATAATCTCCTTGTTGAAATTTTCCAGTCTACTAGCAGTGTCTTTAGGTGCTCTCATTACACACACCCAACCAGCAATAGTAGTCCCCACTTTCAATTATTATGAAATTGGAATTTTAATGGGGAAAGGACAGATATTTAGAGAAAGGTGAATATGGCTCATGGAAGGTAGGACAAGGCAGGAAGAAAAAAGATTTATTATAAACCCTTTCGTGTATTCACATCACACTCACCACCAAACTCTATCCCATCCAGTTGCTAAAACCAAATAAAGCAGAACAGCTAGCATATCTATTTTACCAGACTAGATTATGTAATGGTTTTAATGGCTTTTGTTTTATGAGCAACCATAATATTTTTATACAAAGAATCATTCTTGGGCTTCCCTGGTGGCGCAGTGGTTGAGAGTCCGCCTGCCGATGCAGGGGACACGGGTTCGTGCCCCGGTCCGGGAGGATCGCACATGCCGCGGAGCAGGCTTTCTCAAGCTAATCCCTTCTTTTGCATCAGCATTAATTATAAAATCTATATAAATTGTCTTTCACAAAGCCAAGAGTAATACACAAGGTATTTTCTTTTGAGGACTGCTGTAGTGAAGCAATAAGATTTAGAAATCTTTATAAACAAATTATTCATTTATATTATGTTATGCTATAGATAACCAAATCTATAGTGTAACCTTAAAGGCAAGGTAGTAAAAGGGAAGTAAATCAAGTTTCTATTAATACAAATTGATTCTCCTATAAAATAACAGATTAGATTTAGAATATTAGAAAGGAAAATAAGTCCTTTTCAAAATAACAGATCAAAAAAAAATGAGTTTCAGTGTGTTTCTTCTTAACAGACTGTTCACTGGTCAACATATACCATTGCCAAACACACTATTCTGTGGAAAGGAAGGAAGGTTCCACTGCTCTCGTTATATGCCCCAGCTGGTAAATCCAAGTGTGAAACCCTCTTTGAAGTCAGCAGGCATTCTTTGCTTCAGATAATTCTGAAAGGATTTAGAAGCCCGATAGGATTAAAGCTTGGAGAAAAGAGGAAAAAAATCAGCTCAACCTTAACTATAAATAAAAGAAAACATGGTGAGAAGGGAGAAGGGAAACTTAGATGCAACAATTGCTACAGTGGTAAATCTGGCTTATTTAGTATTAACAGGGAAAAGAGACTCGCTAATGAAGGTATACAAGAAGGAACCAGTGAAAAATATCTTAAAAACAAAAATGGAGCAACCTCATGAATTTGCGTGCTTTGAAAAAATATTTTTAAACCAAGTATTTTTAATCCAAATCAATCTGATATATTATGTTCTCTCTGATTCACGTCAACCTCTTTCCTGCTCCAGTTACTGCAATAGCCTCCTAACTGATCTACCTGCTTCTATCCTGGCTCTCCTAAATGATCCATTTGAAAGGTAGATAATGTCCTCCTCTGCTTCAAACCCTCCCACGGTTTCCCATCTTGCTGGGAGTAAAAGCCCAAGTCCTGGGAATGGCCTACAATGTCCTATCCGATTTGTCTCCCTCTAACCTCATGTCCTGTTGCTCTCTGACCTTGTGCAATCCACTCCAGCCACTCCGGCCTTCTTGCTGTCCCTCCAATACACTGCACAATTCCTCTAGACCTGGCACTTTGTTGTTCCTTCTGCCTGGCAAGCTCTCCTTCCATGTGCCAACATGGCTCACAAACTGACTCTCTTCAGGCCTGTGTCTATCACTTTTTCAATCAGGCCTTTCCTTACCTACCCAATTGCAAAAGCAACTCCCACTACACAAAACACTGCAAAAAAGATTGTCTATATGTATATAACTGAGTCACTTTGCTGTACAGCAGAGATTGGCATAACATTGTAAATCAACTATACTTCAATAAAAACAACAAACTACGGCAACCTCCTTCCCTACTTAATTTTCCTCCATTAAATTATCACTATCTAACATACTAATGTTTCATTTATTTATTTTATCTCTCTTCCACCACAAGAAACTCAGCTCCATGAAAACAAGGATTTGGACCTGACTGTTTACTACAGATGCCCAGTACTTAAAACAGAGCTTGAAACCCAGTAGGTGCTTAGTTAATATTTGTCAAATGAATAGATGTAATTTCTGTCTATATTTTGTCAGATGGGCACTACCTTCTCATTAGGTATATGCACCTTGCTGTTCTATGATTCTTTATATGGGCATGGAAGCTTTGCTTTGAATTTCTATCTTGTCTTTTCAAATACTGTTGGTTAAGCTAAGGACTGTCACAGGAGTGGTCTCTAACTATCTGGAAAGACCTAGACTAGAACAAGAAAACACTTTTGTGTCTTCATTTTGGAGAACTTTCCATGTATGTCTTCATTTTTTTCTTTATGCTTCCCCACCTCCTGATCTTCCTGACTCCATGAACACATTACTAAATACCTAAGAAATCTAACTGGATATCCACTCTCTGGACTTTATTTTGACTTGCCCTCCAATTCCAGATGCCCTCACCCAGTTCCATTGACTGGGTCATCTCTCATGTTTTCCTTTGGTGAAGTGGACTCACTCAATTAATTCTGTCTGACCATCATAGGTCGTTGGAGGAGTAGGCAAAACAACAAGCATGTTAGATTCTAGGGCATTCACCTGCCCGAATTTGCTTATGTGGCCACAGTAATTGTAGAGCTCATAGGAAACAAGGCATTTCAAATTACAGTCTACCCAGTTCCATTGACTGGGTCATCTCTCATGTTTTCCTTTGGTGAAGTGGACTCACTCAATTAATTCTGTCTGACCATCATAGGTCGTTGGAGGAGTAGGCAAAACAACAAGCAGGTTATAGATTCTAGGGCATTCACCTGCCCGAATTTGCTTATGTGGCCACAGTAATTGTAGAGCTCACAGGAAACAAGGCATTTCAAATTACAGTCTACTTGGGACTTCCCTGGTGGTGCAGTGGTTAAGAATCTGCCTGCCATTGCAGGGGACATGGGTTTGAGCCCTGGTCCAGGAAGATCCCACATGCCGCAGAGCAACTAAGCCCGTGTGCCACAACTACTGAGCCTGCGTTCTAGAGCCCGCGAGCCACAACTACTGACGTCCGCATGCCTAGAGCCTGTGCTCCGCAACAAGAGAAGCCACCACAATGAGAAGCCCGTGCACTGCAACAAAGAGTAGACCCGGCTCACCGCAATTAGAGAAGGCCAGTGTGCAGCAACGAAGACCCAACGCAGCCAAAAATAAATAAATTTATTAAGAAAAACCACTATAGTCTACTTAATTGTAAACATATATAACTATTGCTTTCTATGTGTAACAACTACCTAACTAAAGAATTTAAGAATAGTATTTTGAGTCTATTTTTCATCTAATAATGTCTGTACAGATAGACACTTTTTTTTTTTTTTTTTTAGATAGACACTTTTGAAGTCATTCAAGTCACAGTTAATATCCCTGACATTTATTTGCATTTATAAGCATTTATATTTGCATATATAAATGCATTTATAATTGCATTTATAAGTAACTCTGAATTCCTGAAGTATGCTTGACTCTTCTTTTATCCACATTATGTCAGAGCTGTGATTATAATAATCGCTATGCTTTAAAATCACAGGGTGAACAGCAACTAGGGAGCTCATCTGGTTTATCTCTAGCAGAACATAATCTGAATCATGCAGTCTGGTTTGTTTGTTTTTTTCAAGACTTTTGGAGAAGAGACACAATAATTTTTTCTATATATAGTTTGAAGATCAGAGATGAGGATTTTTTTTAGGTTTCATCTCATAATCCAGTTTTAAATTCATTTAAGTATTTTCTTGGTGTACTACAGTCTTTTGCTTCTAGAAAGTAGAATGAGAAGGAACGGCTGATAAAAGGATACAAGAAGGAGCAAAGAGTTAAGAAGCAAGGATGAAAGAAATCTGGCAGAGGGAAATAAAGAAGAAATATAAAAAGAATTAAATGTTCCATTACTCTTTCATTTTTTTGATTTCCAAGAACCAGATTTCATCTGGTTCTTTTTTACAGACACTCACTACTTGAATACAAAGTACAAAGAGACTCAGGAATGATTAAGGGGTGCATGGTTGACTATTGGTTAACTGTGGATAAAACAAGTGCAGTTATTCATCAATAATATGTGTTCAGTCTTAATATTTTTAAATAATAATAAAAGCACAGTCTATGTAGAGAGGTCTAAAAAGAAAAGGCAAAGTTTCCTGCCACATCTAGTGCTTTCAACCACTGTTAAAAATTCCTTTAGTAATTTTCTAGAAAGAAAAATTAAATGCATTTTCCTATATAGATATATGAATGTGTGTGTGAGGGGGGCGATGAGGGCTGTGCATTTAAAATTTTATTACAAAAGAATAACATACCCCCTATGTGGCAGCTTACTTTTTTCTCTTTAAAATACATTTTGGAGACCTTTCCATGTACCTAATCATGGAAGCTCCATGAATAAGGAAACTTTGTCTTTTTAAGCATTGTACCCCCAATGCCTAGAACAAAGGTCTCACAAATACTTTTTCTCCAGAAAAAATGTGTTAGGTAAATGAATAAATAAATCAATAAGAAAATAAGAAAAACAACTTCATTGTTTTGAGCAAAGGCATAATATTGCATTATTTAAATGTACCAGAAGTTTCCAGTGTGTTATTGATGAACATTTAGAATATTTTCAGATTTTTGGCTATTACTGTAGTAAACATTCTTGAACCTATCTGTTAAATCTTACACATATTTATCTGTAAGTGAATCCAAGGTAATTACTTTGCAATGTACTAGTTCAGTCAATTGCATTTTTAAGTTTCACATTTCCAAGTAACACTCCTAACTGGTTGCATCACTTTACACTCTTATTAAAATACAATTTTTATTCTGGGGCAAACCACAAAACCTAAATGTTTAATGTCAGAAATACACATTCATAGAAACTACATATTCTTTCATCTACAGCCTTTTAATAAAAACTGTGTCAGATGAGATCTAGAAAAACTGAAAATCCTTGTGGCCTTGCTCAGCACTAGGGACATCCTTTTTCTCAAGGACAAAGTACTTGTTCCTTCTGGCCAGCTTTTTGGAACTTGGCCAAAATTCATGGCTAACTGCTTCCTTTGTATATTCTAATAATAAGATATAATTCTATTACTGTCTTTTTGTAAAAAGCTCAATAACTGCACCTTTGTCAAATATAAATAATGGTTCAAGAGCATGCACATGTCATTGAGAAAGTATTTATATAAAGGAAACAGGTAGCAGTCCTGTAGAAGTGCTTGAAATTCTATCTCTTGGGCTTTCACATGGATTCCACTGCCTATTGACATTAAAATAAGAAAAGTAACCTATATGCAGAAAGAAGGTTGTATTCACATTAACATTCATGAAGGCTGAGCAGCTTGAGCCCTACACATCAAGTAGGGAATATATCCTTTGTTTACCGATGAGAAAATGTCTCAGTGATAAATGATTATGGACAGGGGTGTCACAAGGGCAACAGCATACAGAACAGCTCCGACAAACTTTAAAAAAAAATTTTTTTTAAGTCTTCTTCTCTTCCAGTTCTTTTTGCAGATTGTGGAGCGCAGTGCCTATCCCCTCAAATAAAAGAAAAATATTGCAATGCAGAATTCCTAATCTTTACTGAGGCACCTCCGAGAAAACAAAAAACATACTCTTTGAGAATAATTTAAAACAAAGCTTCAAAGGTTTCATGATGCATAAGTATTCAGACATTCTGAAAAGAAGTGCCCTGCACCCTGCACCCTGCCTGTTTGGGTCTAAAATGTATATTGTTATAAGACAGCACGGTCGTCAAAGTGCAAAGTCTAACGTCAACCCTGGGAGACGTTAGGCACATCGTTAAAACGCTTTACACTCATTTACATAAATTCAAACACATTATCATACTCATTCAGTAAATTTCTGAGAAGAATCATACATGAGGTCATGAATTTGTCATTTTACAAACTAACATCTTATTGACTCCAAAACTGACTTGGTAGACTTTCAGTTAATTTTCAAAACAAAATAAGTTCAGTTATAACTTGTAGACAGCCTTGTCTCATTGAGAATAGAAAGCCTGCAACCAGGGCTCGAGGGCAATTACTTCCCGGGGCCTAACTCTAGGTGGCTCACTCTCCTCACCTAAAAACACAAAGGCTGAAACAACTGTCTCCCGCCGCCCAAGGGTTTTTTCTCCAGCATATTGTCTTTTCTGCAGTAGTCTGGAGGATTCAGCAGGAAGAGTTAGACGCACAGAACAATCTAAAACATGGATGTCGATATTATGCTTTAGGGAGTACTTCACCATCACACAGAAACCTCCAGATGCAGAGCAAGAGGAAATGCACAACAGCCGCCGACAAATCCCCGGCACCTCCCCCTCAGTGTTTTCTAGCCAGCCTTTGCCAGAGCTGTGCGAACTAAGGACAATGGCGCAGCCGGAAGGTCGCCCCGGGCCACCGGGTTAGCCCCGGGCCTTGGCCCTGGATCTATTACGTACTCGGGATGAAGGGGCGGGGCCTAAGGGGAGGAGTCAGGGGCGGGTCTGGAACCGGACCCTACTCCTGGGCTGAGGCTGAATCTCTGCGCCTGCGCGCCCGCGTAGGCCTGTGGTTGGGAAGCCCCAGGTTCTAGGCACGGCCTCGCGCCCCGGCCTCCGCCTCCTCCAGGTCCCTTCCCACCTCCGCCCACTTGACGCGATGACGCACGGCAGGTTTGCGGACGTGGCGGCGGCGCACGGCACGAAAGGCCGAGACGTTGGCTGCGGCGGTGACGGTCGACAGGGGCAGCCAAAAACGGAGGTTCGGCCATGAACTGGCCCTGGTCGGCAGCCCCGGCGGCGGCGGCGGCGGCGGCGGCGGACCTGGTAGCCGTCTCCTCGTTGAGTCCCGCCTGCTAACGGGACAGGTAAAGATGGCGGTGAGAGGTCGGGGGTGGCCGGGTCCCGGCCGGTGGGGTTGGGCCCCAGCTGCACCCTCTCTGGAGGCGGCGCGGACCTCGAGGCCGCAGATGTGGCGAGGCGCCTGGTTGGGGCTTGGACCTCAGCCCGCGTGGAAGAGACTTCGAGGCAGGGGAGACCTTCGAGACCAGCTCCACCAAAGCCCCTTGTTACACTGTCGGGGAAACTGAGGCTCAGAGGAAGGACTCCTACTTGCCCCAATCCCGGAGCAGCGCATTTCCCACCTAGACACACTACATTTTCCCCACAATTTCGTGTCTTTGTTGAATATTCGTTGACAGCATCTCGTCCACATCGTCCAAGTGTGATGGTGTAAGATAGAGATCTGAGATTTAATTCTCGCAGGGGGTAACAGGGAAAGAAAAAACAAGACGTGTGGAAAGGAGGAGGAGGAGGGAAGTTAAGTTTTTAGAAACTGAATTGGCCCTGGCAGGTACAGTCCCTGTGATACTGTTCCAGTGCCCACCTGTGGCCCTTTTATTGCTCTCTGCTTAAGGAATGTCAAAGCGAAACACCCAGCAGAATTTATGCAGCACAGAGGCGTTTGGGAAATCATTTTCAGTCAGAAAGTGAGCTGATGAGTGCTTCAACACGGTATCCATTGTGTTACTTTTGTCATCTATGTAGCATGCAGGTTTGTTTCAGTTTTCTTAAGGAGGGGGTATTCGTGCTTTTTTTCCTGCCCTAAGAGAATTATGACAGGTGAAGAGAATTGAACCAGATGACTTGAATACTGTGTACTTTCTAATCTCTATATACTTGGCTCAGATAATTATATGCCTGGGCCAGAGTCTACCTTTTCATGTCAATTAGGGACACAACCAATTCTTGATTATTCAGAAACAGACTCCACAGTTTGTGGTATTCTACTGCCTGCGTTTCATTCAAAGCGGAGTGAAGAGATCGTGAAACAGATGATGTTCTAGTCTTTAAATATTATATAGCAATATATCATGGAGAGACATTGATATAAGTATCTAAAATGGCTTTGGGGCATTGCTCAGTGAATTTCAGCTGTACTAAGCCGGTTTGGGGTTCTAAGACCAAATTATCAGGGGGACAACGTCTAAAGGGCAGCATAACTGAGTCAGTATAGCCATGGGTAAATTGCTGTATATTAAGTGGTTCATAACTTTTTAAACTTTTTGAGAATTTGAAAACAATAAATATCCCCAGAAAAATGTAAATATGTATAAAATTTTGCCTAGGAATCCGCAGGGTTCACAGACATTCCGTACATTAAAGACAGGAAAGACTGTAAAATAAGTGGAAATTATTATCTGTTTTAGATGAAGGTGAGATACTCTACTCTTTCAGAATAAAAATAAAGCATCCTTAATTTATTATGGTATTAAAACAAGTTTAACCTTTAAGCTTGTTAGAGTTGTCACTTGTTTGAATTCCTTGAAGGAATAGGTATGACTTTAAAACTGCTTTTAAGATGTACAATGTGGTAGCTTTCTTTAGTTTGGTAACTGTTGAGTTAGGAATTCCAGTTCATGATAATAAATAATGAAGCTCTTGGGGGAACAGGTGAAATAATCGACTTAATATATAGCTATTAGTTATTTATGTTATCTGAATAGAAACCTTTGAGTTTTTGAAGCATTACAGTGTTGCCATAGAGCAGAGTCAGAAACTGGTTTTCAAGGGTTCTATTCAATGATATGAAATAGTTCCCAGAATTTTAAAGTATGTCCCGACATAGAGAGTATGTAATCTATTGTCATGTATATTACAAATTGACTTTTGGAGTAGGTCTTTTTCAATTTTTTTCTTTTCACCTGATACTTGTCCATAGTGTTCACAACTGCCTTTGATACATCATTTAGTCTTGGCTTTTACGGCACAACATTTTCTTGGTTTCCTCCTCCTCTGAACACTTCTTTTCGTCCTTGCAGTCTGATTTTCCTTCGTCTAGATACTAAATGTAGCAGTTCTTCAAGGGTCAGTCTTGGACCCTCTTATTCTGCGTGTGAGCGCGCGCTCTCTCTTCTTCCCTCCCTCTCTCTCTCTCTCCCTCTCTCTGTCTCTCTCTTTCTCTCTGTAATCTCATCTACACAGCTTCAGTTTCCACCTATGTGCAGGTGAGTCATGAAATTATATCACCCAGACCTTTCTGAATTTGACTACATAGCCCATTTGACTACTTGACATTCTTTTTGGTTGTCTTAAAGGAATTTACAGTCAAAGTTACCAAGCCCCCCGCCCCCACCAAGCTCTTTTTCCAGTGTTCCAGATCTTAGAGAATGGCACCACCATTAACTCAGGGATGCAAAGAAGAAGTCTTGGTGTGATCCTTAACTAATTTCTTCTCTTCATATCTGAGCCACATCAATTAAGCCTTAAGTATTTTATCTCCCCAAATTCCTCTTACTACCTCTCTACTCTCCATCTTTCACAATAATTGAGAATAATCTATCCTTTCTTATATGAACAATTAATATGAAGCTAAAACTGAATGTGGTAATAGTTTTTTATGTTCTTGTATTGTTTTTTGTTTTTAACATTGACAGACTTTATGGGGGCGGGGATCTGGTTTCCACCTGGGATCCTACCCTCTTAATATAGATAAGAAGGGAGTTAGAAACCTTTGTACAGTATCTGTTCTGGGCCCCCAGGGCAGGAAGGGGGTGATTGCTGGGTGGGCAGGCTGGAAGGGTGGAGGCAGGGCCCTTACCACCTGCATGCCCACATCCACCCTGAACATGAGGGTGGGTTGAGATGCTCTGGGAGGGATGAGGGAGTCCCCAGGCTAGGGGCAAGCTGGCAGCAGGGGCTGTGGCAGGTAGCCACAGCTTCAGCAGCACTTGGCGCCATGGTTGCAGGGCATCTTGTTGCTGGCATCGTCAGTGGTGCACTTGTAGTCATAGGTGAGGTCCTCACCATGCAGGGTGCAGTGCAGGATATGTGAAGATGATGATGGGCTTCTGGCCCTCCATGTGGGTGACGAGAGAAGCAGCTGGGCTCACAGGAGTGGTTGATGACACCGGCAGCGTTGCCATGCATCGTGGCGTCCCCACATCAAAGTCATCCATTCAGAACATGTAGCACCCAGTGCCCTTCCCATCGGAGAACTTCTCCCGCTTATTGTTCTTTTTTAATGAGGATAGATTAACTTGATGAAGGTGAGTTGAGAGTGAGTACACTTAGGTCACCTCTTATCTCAGTCAGTCTTACGATGTCTTTTCTGAAGTAGAATTGTAGAACTTATAATCTGTTCACAGTCTTTATAGACCATAAGTTGAGTTTCATGAAGACTTTGGTTAAGTTAAAGTTTGGTGAAAAGCTGCCAGGGAAGAAAAGTCCCTGGTTGAGAGCAAAATTATGACCTGTATAGAAGGCACATACTATACTAAATAAAAATACTGAAATCAGGGCTTCCCTGGTGGCGCAGTGGTTGAGAATCCGCCTACCGATGCAGGGGACACAGGTTCGTGCCCTGGTCCGGGAAGATCCCACATGCCGCGGAGCAGCTGGGCCTGTGAGCCATGGCCGCCGGGCCTGCGCGTCCGGAACCTGTGCTCCGCAACGGGAGAGGCCACAGCAGTGGGAGGACCGCGCACCGCAAAAAAAAAAAAAAAAAAAACTGAAATCATCGTGATCCAGGGAAGTGGGTAGGGAGTTCAAAAGACAGTTCAATCCCATGGAACTTAAAATGCAGAACAACTCAGAAAGTTTGGGGTTCATAAAAGTGTTGTGTGTGTACATATAAAACATATACTTTGATTCTATCAAATCTGTAAATTGTATATATGATCACACGTTTTAAAGACATAATACAAAATTATTTCTGTAATTTTCTTCACATACTCAGAATGGGGAAACTTAATTTTTTGACCTAAAAAAATATAGCAATTTGCCCTTGTTAAAATGTAATAATCATCACCATGTTTTGTGATATATGGTCTATAAGAATGGATTATTTCTTCCTCCCATCCCATTGTCTCCATTGCCAAATACGTTCACGGTACTTCAACAACTATAAAACTTGAACCTAAAACCATTCTTTAAAAAACAAAAGATAAAGTGTCCTGAATATAAGATTCATGTAAATTAGTCAAATGGATCAGCCACATTCCAAAGTTTTCTCTGCCTTCTTTTCCTACCAGATTTTGACATTATGGCAGGGAGGCATCAGAATCGTAGTTTTCCTCTTCCAGGAGTTCATTCAAGTGGTCAAGTACATGCATTTGGAAATTGTACAGACAATGATATGTTGGAGGAGGATGCTGAAGTGTATGAGCTTCGATCCAGAGGAAAAGAAAAAATCCGAAGAAGTACATCAAAAGATAGACTTGATGACATTATAGTATTAACAAAAGATATACAGGAAGGAGACACTTTAAATGCAATAGCCCTTCAATACTGTTGTACGGTAAGTTTTAATTTGATTTTGCATAATGCAGCCCCAAATAAATTATTTTTTCATGGCACAAAATTGAAATAAATTCTGTGCCCTTTTATCTTGTATTCCCCCCCACCCACTTTTTTGTCTTTTCACAGAAATCAGTATCATGGTGGTGGATGTTAACTTTTTAAATTTTTAAGTGAATACTTGAATTTCTGTTTATTTCTAAATCATGATTCTATTTTCAGATTGAAAAACACTCAAATGTGTTTATTTTTCTCCTTATTTAAGTTGTAAGGGAATGTAGAAATATGTAAGGGAAGGTTTTTCCTGCCCCAATTCCCTGAGATAACACACGTTGGTGTATTTCTTTCCATACCCTTTTTGGGGGGGAGATATAAATGTGTGTAGTGATTTTTGTGTTTTAAAAATTGGTTATATTATACCTATTACTCTGCAAGTTGCCTTTGACTTTTTCATTTCTTAGTATGTCATGGATATAGCCTTATAGATCTAACTCATTATTTTATGTAGCTATATGATGTTGCATAGTATGGATGTACCATAATTATTAAGTTGTTCTCTTACTCATTGATAGGATTTTCTCCATGTTTTGCATTGTGCAGTGAATATCATCACAACTGGTACCATATTTCTGTGAAATAGATTCTCAAAAGTGGGATTTATAGGTGAAAAGTATATTTTTTATTTTACTAGGTATTAAACTCTGTTTAAATCCATTTAATGTCTGTGTCATGTCCATCTTGTATCCATAGCATGGAATCTGTTTTCATGTAAACACATTGATATGGAAACTGTTGATATCTTTCGTTTTCAAACTTTTTATTCTCATGCTCCCAAAAGAACTTTGAAATGTATATACTGTGTACCTCCTTGCACCTTTTAAAGTGAACATGTTAGGGCTTCCCTGGTGGCGCAGTGGTTGAGGGTCCGCCTGCCGATGCAGGGGACACGGGTTCGTGCCCCGGTCCGGGAAGATCCCACATGCCGCGGAGCGCCTGGGCCTGTGAGCCATGCCCGCTGAGCCTGCGCGTCCAGAGCCTGTGCTCCGCAACGGGAGAGGCCATAAAGTGAACATGTTAAATACATCCTGACTTAAAGTAGTTATAAAGGATTTAATTTCCAGAATGTTGTCAATATTGATATTTGAAAATAAGACTATTAGAATACTCTTTAAATATATGCATGGAATCCTAGATACCACCAGGATTTGCTACCTAAAATTATTCATTTAAAATATATATATATGAGCTCTTTTTTTAGTAGCATGAAATTTTATATTTTAAAAATTTTCATATATTTAAAAATTTTTTCTCCTTGATTAATATTTTCATCCCCCCAAAAATCTTTCATAGTATAAAATATTTTTATCTTGAAAACCTTTTATTGATTACCTGTCATAGTTCTCTGCAATAGAAACACATACATATATTGATAAATTTATATATATATACTTAAATTTAATTTTAAAGTCTCTGATGACCATGAGGTTCTGTGTATTATTTTTCCTGAATAATTATTGCAATTATTCACAACTGATCAAAACAAATATTATAAATTTTAATTTAAATGTTTAATAAATATTTTATTGAAATGCATTTCTTGATGAGGTAAGAAAAGCTGGGTTTGGGTTTTTTTTTGCGACTTGTTCATGTATGGCATCATTATTTATTGTTAAATCAGAAAATATCTGATTTCATTCTTTAATGCAAGTAAAATTGTTAATGTGTTCTGTAGAGAAATAAGACCACTGAGAAATAAATTATAGAATGTGCTTTAGAAGGATGATAATGGAAAGTAATCAAGACTTTAAAATTAGGGGCAAGACTGAAAATATCAAGGTGAAGATCCAAGAGGAGAGTGTGGTCCAGCAGCTTTATTAGAGAAAGACATTAGTTTTCTTTTAATGTGCATAGAATATTTTCTTAGAAAAAGAGAAATTTGAAGTGCCATCTGAATGATTAAAAATAGGTCATATTTCCAATGAAGTGAAAAGGAGAAAGTATTTCAGGCATGACAGTGATGTGGAGATTTCAAGAAGGAAATAAGGCGGACAACAGGAAGTTTAATAGCTGTTTCAGAAATGAGTGACACAGACTAGGATGAAGTGCTTTAAGATAACTGAGGGAAAGTTTGATATATAGTAAGAGAACATCATTGTAAAATTTTAACGAGTGCTGCAGAATTGGGGGGTGGGGGACCTGCTGGTGAATTAGAGGGAATCCAAGAAAGAAGTTACTGGAAGATGATCCAATGAATATGATTAGGGCTTAGGCTAAAATATTTATAGTAAAGAAGAGAAGAAGCCAATAGAAAATGTACTGAGGGGGAAATCACAGGGTGTATCCACTGTTTACTTAATTAAAATGAAGAGTGATGAAAGGCAGTTAGCTGAACATTAGGGAAAAGATGGTGTTGGCCACAATAACGGGAAAATTGATATAGCAGAGATAGGGAGTTAAGCAGAGCTCCCTTTTGACAGAGCTCAACTAGCAAAAAAAAAGATTAACCTTACAAAAGGATTTATCATTTAAAAATATGGTAATTAGTGCTATATTCCACTTATAAATATTCAGCCTTAGGAATTATTAAAAATATGCCTGTTATAAAACAGTGATAAGAGGAACAAAAGGTCAAGGTTACATTTGGAATCCTAAATGTAACCAAGGAAGGTAGCATAACAGAGAAAATATTATAGGGATATTTAGAGAGATAACCTAGGTAGATGCTAAACCTTATCCTGGTTCAGAAAGATTATTGAGTAGTTATTAGAATATACAATACCAGGCAAAAGAGCATTTAAAGAGAATAGGATCAGGCTTTGGGGTTTGTCAGTGAATCTTCATTTGCCTTAAAAGAGTCTCAAGGTAGTAAAATGACAAAGCACCCTTTAACATTACACTCTTATCTCCAAGTTACTGTTCAGTCCTCTCTCCCTTTTTCTCCCACACATACACTTCAAAGGAATTGATTTTTCCAATAAGAACTCTCATTCTTCATCAGTAATATGCAGTTAATCCAGGTCACTACTACCTCCTAAAAACCCTGTTTGACAACCTGGATTCTGCAGGTTTCTGACTTTCCTACTATTAAAATTTAATAACAGCTAACATTTACATACTGTGTGTCACTACTGTAGATGTTCTTTGGACATTTTAATACATTAATCTTCACAGTAACCCTATGTGGTAGGTAGTATTATTACTGTCATTTTACATATGTGAAACTGATTTGCAGACAGGTTAAACAACTTGCCCCAAATCATACAGCTAGAAAGTGTCAGGACCATGCTTCAAACCCAGAGAGTCTGTGCTTTTAACCATCATATAGTACTTTCCTGGGCACTGTTTCTTAATCTCCTTTGTGGATTTCTCTTAACTCAGCATACCCCTCAAATGTTGGCATTCCTCAGGGATCTTTCCTATGTTACCTTTTTCTCCTAGACTTTTTCTAGTGAATCTACTCTTGTGACTTCAGTTACCATTTTTGCTGGTAATCCATAAATCTATAGCTGAAATCATTCTTCTGAATTTCAGGCATACATTTATAACTGCCTTTGGACATCTTCCACTTGGCACATTTCAAGCACCTCAAAGTCAACATGTGTGAAATCTGCGTTCATTCTCTTTTATCCCTCTACAGTGTTCCATAATCTCAGTGAGTGACATCATTATCCATCGACTTGGCCAAGCCAGAAATCTAAGTTTTATCCTAGACTCACTTTACCTCTCTGATATCCATCAGTTGATAAATGATCATTGCTTGGTTTACAGCATTGATGGAAATGATGGATTAATAACTTAAAGGCAGTTGGAGAGCCTGGCATAGTAATTGGTAACCTGAGAAACACTCTCCTGCTCCCCTTACTCACAATGGCAGGTGGAGAGAACATGTAGACAGGTCGAGGACTATATAAAATATATAAGGAAAGCTTATAAAAATGGCTGATCTGGGGGATAGTTGAATAATGCATTTACACCAAGAGGTTTGGGGAAAAATGGCTTCAGGAGACAAGTGAAGGAGACAAATCATCATATTTTATCAATTCTAAGGTGTATTTTTTTATACATTTTAACATCTTTGAAGTTATAATGGTGGCATCTTCAATATTTGGTGGGGTTTTTTTTTACCTTAATGATACATAAAATAATGGCACATCTTAGAGTGGATTGCATCTTGGTTTTGATAAAATATGGTACTTTCAGTTGGGTAAGTTGACATTTGGCTATACTCTTAATCGCCACATTAGAAGAAAGAACATAAGTACCTGTAATCCTTCCTTCACAAATTGTTTACAAGTGGCAGAGGTATGATATTTGCACATGATATAGAAAGAGAAATACCAAAAGATCCTAGAATCTACTTAAATAGCTAGGATTAGTGTTAATATTGATAATATGTGGGTGATTATAGAATGTAATTGGTGATTTCTTAAGACTGGTAGATCAAGAATGGTATAGAACTGTTACCCACAAATAATATAAAATCCCCTCTGGATGTGATAACTTACTACTTCTAATAATTAAGCTCATTTTCCCTCCAAAAGTAACTGGGATGAATGAATATTACTACTTCTATTTTGATTTAGAATTTAGTTGAATTTTGCTTTTTTTTTTTTTTTTTTTCTTTACAGGTAGCAGATATCAAGAGGGTTAACAATCTCATCAGTGATCAAGACTTTTTTGCCCTTAGGTCTATCAAAATTCCAGTAAAAAAGTTTAGTTCATTGACTGAAACACTTTATCCTCCAAAAGGAAGACAGACTTCACGTCCTTCATCTGTTCAATACCTTTCAGAACAACAGCAAGTTTTGTCAGCTAATGATTCTCTTTCTTCCAGTGAGTCAGCTGGTAGCTTTTTAAAAGAAGTAGACCGAGACATAGAACAAATAGTAAAATGTACAGATACCAAAAGAGAGAACCTTAATGAGGTAGTGTCTGCCTTGACAGCACAACAAGTACGTTTTGAACCTGATAACAAAAACGTTCAACGTAAAGATCCTTATTATGGAGCAGACTGGGGAATAGGGTGGTGGACAGCTGTAGTGATAATGTTGATAGTAGGCATAATAACGCCAGTATTTTATTTGCTATATTATGAAATTTTAGCTAAAGTGGATGTTAGTCACCATTCAACAGTGGATTCTTCACATTTGCATTCAGGAGTCACACCCCCATCACAGCAGAGAGAAATGGAAAATGAAATTGCTCCAACTAAAGGAATACCCTTTGGCCCACAAGATGACCATAAGCTTTATAGTCAATATTCTCAGTTACCTGCTCCTCAACACAAAACATAGCAGTTAGTTCAGTTACAGTGTTAGCGATCACATGTGTATCTGGAATGTGGTGGGTGAATCAGTTATATTAAATAACCACTTCAAAGGCAGAATTTAGGGAGATTGAAGATGCTTTGTTTTTCACCTTTTTTTGTTTGTTTGTTTTTTGGAGCCATTTACAAATGGATTGAGTATAAAATCCCTACAGCTGGGCTTCCCTGGTGGCGGAGTGGTTGAGAGTCCGCCTGCCGATGCAGGAGACACGGGTTCGTGCCCTGGTCCGGGAAGATCCCACATGCCGCGGAACGGCTAAGCCCGTGAGGCGTGGCCGCTGGGCCTGAGCGTCCGGGGCCTGCGCTCCGCAACGGGAGAGGCCACAACAGTGAGAGGCCCGCATACCGCAAAAAAAAAAAAAAAAAAAAATTCCCTACAGCTGCTAGTTGATACTGAAAGCAGTAAATCTGTATATCTGTTTTATCAATGCGTAAAGCAGAAATGAATTTAAATATGTGTCTCAGAAGTTCCTGGAAAATGCATTTTTTCTTATTCAGGACTGGTTATGTTCAAATTTTATTTTTTAAGGAATTGTTTTTGGTTTGAGGTTATTAATAGTAAATTCATTAAGCAGAATAATGATAGCATTGGATGTCTGCAACTGAAGAAAATTTATTACTAACCATCAAAATATTTAGTTGTAGAAAAGTCTGATCCTAAAATTATTTGATAGGACTTAAAATTTCATTTCAAAACTTAAAAAAAACCCCACATTTAGTACATACGCTATGAAAACATAAGTAGAACAGAAAGGGGAAAGAAATGTATAATGTCTGTAATAGAAGCTGAGATATATTATTATTTTTAAGCCCCCAAATTAATGTGTTACTGTTGGGAATTTGCCATTTGGTCACTAGAACACTGGATTTTGTCAGGACCTAAAAGTTATCTTTGTCTCTTAAAGAATGCTGCCTCTGCTTCTGTTTTTTAAGTGACTATATTTGCCTCTGATATTTGAAAGCACTTTTGTTGTTCTTTGATGAAAAGTGTTGTACATGTACAGATTAGCATTAATTCAGAAATATTTCCTTACATACTGTGTGATAAGTTGTTGCTGTGTCACATGTAAGAACATGCCTTAATTACATTTAATGCCTTATAATACTTTATGTAAACTAGTATAATTTTTAGAATTAAAATTAAGCATTGTTTCAGATGGTCCGATAGGATTCATAACATAGGCTGTATAAATTTGTCTCCACCTTCACTGTCAGGCACAAGTTAATGGGATCATAACATTTTCGTTGTCTGTCTCTGAGGTCTGTTGCAGAAAAGCAAGGGTAAAGAGACCTTTTGCATTAGCAAAAACAGACAAATTGCTTTGTATATTGATCCCTTAACCTCTGTTTTTCAAAGAGAAAATGTTCAGCTTAGGTCTTTTTTCCCTGACCTACAGCATCAAATTGGGGAAGAGAGGCCAAAGGTGTATATGGATTGGTCAAAAGAGTGCCACTTTTAAGATCTGTTGTGGATCAGAGTCTGGCTAAATAAGCATTGGCATACTGATTCCATCATTTAGTTTTTAAAAGTATGTGTTTTAAAAATGCTATCAAAATGATTCATTTGGTGGAGCCTGGCTTGCCTATTTGTGTATAATAAAGTATGTACTTTAAGATATATTATACCACCTCATTTTCTGGGCATTATTTCCTAACTTTTAATGTTTCAGCTTTTTGACCAGTCATTTTATGTTTCAAACTTCAGTCTTTTTTGTGTGTGTGTGTGTGTTACGCGGGCCTCTCACTGTTGTGGCCTCTCCCGTTGCGGAGCACAGGCTCCGGACACGAAGGCTCCGGACACGAAGGCTCAGCCGCCTCGAGGCACGCGGGATCTTCCCAGACCAGGGCACGAACCGTGTCCCCTGCATCGGCAGGCGGATTCTCAGCCACTGCGCCACCAGGGAAGCCCCAAACTTAAGTCTTGATACAAAGTGGGGTGAATAGATATATATGCTTAATGAGGCTTAATGTACTTTCAGGAGCAGTATATCATAGAAAGACAGGACAAATATGTCAAACATGAAAGCCCTTGCATGTATTAGTGGGCCTTAGACAATTACCAAAAAGTGTTAATATGGAAGTTTGTAGCAAATTGATTTTTTGAGTTAACTCTATTAGTTTAAGATTTAAAAAATTGTTTTAATGTGCTTTGGGCATCTTGAGAAAAGTATGATCTTTCTAATTTATGCTCAGTGTTAACTTGGTTAGTTTACATTGTATTTATTAAGCCTGCTGAAAATCAAGTTTCAAGAAAGAAAATACACATTGTTTTAGGATAGAATGGGCTAGATGTCCTTTGAGGAACTTTGTTTACATCAAATTGATGAAATTATGGAGTCAGGGATTCCTTTTTGCTAGCGGTACTTTGAAATTGTGATAGAGAAGTCTGATTTATAAAATAAGTAACTTTTAAAAAAGTTATGAGGTATACTATGTACTTGATTTAAAATCTTTTCTGTCTTGCAGAGTGTCCTATTCCTTGAAGGCAGTATTCCTTGAAGGCAATATAACATATCCTTATGACACAGGCAGTTTCCTTTGTCCATATATTTGAATTACATTGGGTTGGCCAAAAAGTTTGTTCAGGTTTTTCCATAACATTTAACAGAAAAACCAGAGGGAACTTCTTGGCCAACCCAATATATTTTTTTACTTAATTGAATATAATTTGAATTATATATAATTCTATATATATGTATAACATATGTAGAATTCTGTGTTATATATATAGAATTCTAGATTCTAATCCTTAATTGTCATTTGTAAAAGAAAAATTTCCTAAGCATTTAATAGATTTAGAATAATTTTAGCTTTTAAAAAGTACTAATACATCAAAATTTGTAACAAATGCAGATTACTTTGTAAAACTTAATAAAACAAGAAAAGTTATTTGATATTGTGGCTTTTGTGTTGAAACCTTTATTTGAATTTACTGTGAGGCTTTACATTAGTATTTACACACACACACACACACACACACACACGCAGATGTAAAAGTAACAGAAATGTGAATCATTGCATTTGGTTCACTTAAAAAGTTGGAGTTGCAAGTGAAGAAAAACCTATTTTTAAAAAGGGTAGATTCTTTCTTAAAGTCTGGTTACAAATGGTTAAGATTGTTTCAAACTAATGGATGCTATTTAAATTAAATATTTTTTGCCATCATATTCCTAGAAAATTATAGGATTCATGTCCCCAAAAGATATATTAAGATCAGTTATAGAGTCTGGTGGCCATGTTAAGAATTAGAAGACTTAATTTCTCCAAAGACTTTTTGTTTTTTAAAGCTATCTTTTTATGGACTCTACTTACTTGTTCAGTGGCCTGAAGAGTTCTTTAAATGAACGACTATTTAGTCATTAGTTCTTTTTAAAGGTATCTACTACTAAAATTACCTACTTGGGAATATGAAGGATACAGTTAGAGTTTTAGAAATATCTTGAAACAAAGATCCAGTCAAAGTGTTACAGAGTAAAGGTGTAGTTTTTAGGAGTCTGTATTTAAATGGTACATTATGATGGGAATCATTCTTATTTTGAATTACAAAGTTGCTCAGGAAATCAATATTTTTCTTCCAAGTATGTGCATATTGCACTGTTAGATCATAGAAATCTGATGCTTTATTTAATTCTTTTTATGTATGCAAATTATATAAATCTTTTGTATAATGTATTTTATACAGATGCAGCATGGAATTGTAGAATGTTATGTTAGCATGTACATCTGTAAAACTGGTTTTTAAAACTTCTTGCCCCACATTTTTCATATTTTAAAAGATCTGCAAAATGTAATAAAGTTTCTATTTTATTATTCAATCGAAAATGGAATCTGGTTAATTTAATTGAATAAAGCAAACCTTTTCTCCTCCTCTAACTATTAGAGATACTATGTAAGATAGACTGAATGAATTGCCAAAGATTTACCAGTTCAGATTCCCCCTTGTTATACTGAACAAAATACACTGGATTATTTATAGTACATAAATGAAAGGAAATGAAAACAAATTTCAGATGAATGTTATTTGGGGGTATCTCTGATCTCATGGAAGGCCTCATGAGACATGGTCCACACCTTGGCAAGTTACAGATTGGTCGTGTAACAATATGCTCTATGTGTAAATTTTATTATCACAAAACAACCTTTCCATCTCAAAATATTTTTTTAAATACCAGTAGCGGGCTTCCCTGGTGGCGCAGTGGTTGAGAATCCGCCTGCCGATGCAGGGGACACGGGTTCGTGCCCCGGTCCGGGAAGATCCCACATGCCGCAGAGCGGCTGGGCCCGTGAGCCATGGCCGCTGAACCTGCGCGTCCGGAGCCTGCGCTCCGCAATGGGAGAGGCCACAACAGTGAGAGGCCCGCGTACCACACACACACAAAATAAATTAAAAAAAATAAAATAAAATACCAGTAGCAAAAAGAATTGAGACAGGGCTTCCCTGGTGGCGCAGTGGTTGAGAGTCCGCCTGCCGATGCAGGGGACACGGGTTCGTGCCCCGGTCCGGGAGGATCCCACATGCCGCGGAGCTGCTGGGCCCGTGAGCCACGGCCGCTGAGCGTGCGCGTCCCGAGCCTGTGCTCCGCAACGGGAGAGGACTCAGCAGTGAGAGGCCCACGTACCGAAGTAAAAAAAAAAAGAATTGAGACAGTTATTTGGAGTTTTTATTTATTTAATGGAGAATTTGTGGTGTAATCCTTGTTTTCTCCATTTTTAAAAGTATCTTGATCTTGTATTTACAGTTTTTCTTATAAGAAGTTTTTACTAACTTAAGAGCCTTTAACCATATTAAGGAAAGCCATTGATACTGTACATCTGAAGGTAGTGGGGAAGGAAAGGTTAACAAGGTCATCTGAGTTTCTTAGCATTCTCTCAATATCCAAATCTCTTAGTTTGTTATCACAGCTTTAATCACCTAGAGTTTTGTTGTTGATGGTGGTTTGTTCAAGAACATTTGATACTGGCATCCCTGCTCAATAAATATAGTTATTTTACTAGATAAAATAAGTATTAACAAATTAGTTTTCTCTATTAAATATATTTCAGCAGGGTCAAAGAAAACAATATAAAACAAAAGGACACTATTGTAAGAATTTAATGTGTAAACAAATACAGAAAAATAAGCATTAGAGCAACAAAACAGTTTTGCATCTTATGTAGAAATTTTAAAGATACTTCACCAACAAGTATGAGGTTAATCTCTGTATTAAAGCTTGCCTTCTTATAGAATAGCATTCTCTGAGATTTTAAGCCAGAAAACCAAGATTCATGCTGGTAAAGCAACCTGCAAATACTTTCTGCCAGTTCTCACAATTAGTCTACTTTAAACATAAAAAGATCTTCCAAAGGAGGAAGACAATGCACTTAACGGAGATGGCTGGGGCCTTCCCGGGAAATCCTTGCCCATAGGAGATGCTTTACCATCTGCAGGACTAAAATGGTGGCAACAAATTGAAAGCCAGGAAAAGATTCCTGTATCTTTGGTGTATTTGCCCAATTTAAGTGTTATCTTCAGGTGTATAATAAAGCAAGTAAACAGAACCATAAAGATAAGCTTTCTATAAATTAAATGGTATTTGGCTATAGTACTAAGGAGGTGAGAGATTAAGAAACTTCTGTTAATTATCAATCCTAAATGACTACTTGCCCATTACAACTGAAAACTGAGGATTCTACTCTAAGAAGTACGGTAGATTGCTAATACTTTAGTGTTTTATTCATGTTTTCCATTTAGAATCTTTAAAGTTATTGATAAGCTCCTTTAAATAAATCAGATAGGATCAGCACAATACTGAACTAATAATGGCCCTCACACACATACTGAATTATCTGAGGAAATATTACAACTGAAAGTGGTCTTTTTCCTGAGAAAGCCATGTTACAAAAAGGCACAAGACAATACACATTTTCTCCAATTTTTCCCACCAGAAAATAAGATGGGAAAATCAGATAATATATTTTATAAGGAAAACATGTTTGTTTCTCAAAACTTTTCAATCACTTTACCATCTACAATTTTTTAAAGGGTGAGAACCAAATTTAAATTAAGAATGATCATTTCTACAAGGTGAGAGAATGAATACATATGGTAAACTTTGGTTAGAGTTTAAACAATATTTATAGAAAATTGTTTACAAGTGAAGAAACTAAGGCACAGAAAACTTAAGCTCAATTTCAAGGTTGAGTTTAATAGTAAAGATAGAAATAGAATCTAGGGCTCTTGATTCTCAGGTTAGAGGGTAATGAGTGGTATCTTCCCAAGAGGGAAAAATTTATTTCTTTTGGTGGGTAATGTTCATAAATCATTTTTAAAATATATAATATGAATTTCCTTGAAAATCTTTGGCATATGTGAGTCATTGGAGGCTGAAGTTTATAGTTATCCTCTCCCCCACCCCAATACAAAAAGGCAGAGGAGCTAGTTTTTAAATGAATCAAAAAAAGATTAATCTAAATTTCAAAGTGACCTGAGTTTCATTCTGCATTGTTATATTAATCAATTGGAGAGCTCAGTCCTGTGAAACGTAACAGAGGCCACTACACCTCACAGATTACACATACATGCATCCTGCAGTGAGATTTATATGACTAGAACTTAGTCTACATTTTTATAAAGTACAAAATTAAATCTGTCTAATTTTTCATAAGCCAATGACTCATATCAAACTTGTTTCAGTGGGATAAGTCACATATTGTATGGTATGAAGTTAGCCTCCAATTCAGGTATTTTTAATATTCATCCCAGGCCTTTGTATTGGTTGAGATGTAAGCTGTGAAATTTACTAAGCTCAGATTGGCATTTTTCCCTGTGCATGTGTTTCCAATCACGAAATTCTTAATCACATAAAATATGCACTTGTAAGAGCTCAGGTAGGTTTATGTAGTCATAATATAGTAGCACAGAACATACCATGTAAAAGTAAAAAATAAAATTATTTTCAAGTTTCTTTGTATTTAAAGTGCTCCATGTGCAGTATTAAACCAACTTTCAGATTATAGAAATCCATTATGATGACTAGTAGTTTTAGAAAAGATCAGCAGTTAAACAAGAAAAATTTGTTTAAGTATGAATACATAGATTAAAAGATGCAAAAACTCTTTAGGTACATTCTAATCCAAATCATACCAAAAAAAAAAAAAAATCCACTTGAATACATTAGAGAGATGACAGAGGTGTTGAGAAGGAATGTCAGAGACGAAATGGTAAGGTAACTAGTATGTAAACTCAAAGTGGTTCTGAATATTTTGGTAACAAGTATCTTTCCAACAAAACAGGAACAAAATTAAATACTCATTCCTTATGAGAAACAAAATAGAAAACAAGTCTGTTCAAATGTTCAGAAGCTGTATCATAAAAATATTTTTTGAGAAATTTCATAGCTAATAGGTTGCTTCATCCATGTTGTCATCACTGTCTGCACCAAAATCATCTCCATCTTCAAAGTAGGAATTAATGTAGTCATTTTCCTAAGTGAAACGATATATTCCTCAGTAAACATTAAAAGTATGAGTAGTCACATTAAAGAACATAATGTAGGCTGTCCCTTTAATATAAGTTTATAAATATCAAAGTTAGGTAATTAGAAAATATGCCAAGCTTAAAAGAAGTCTCATTTCAATGCTTAAAACACACATTAACTTTCACATATCTAGCTGTGCTTTCTTCCTCAAGACCACCATCTCCTACTATTCTCAGGCACCAACTAGCTAAGAGAACAAACAGATGCCCATTACACCTTAATAGGATTATACATCTCATTCATTATACCTTAGTGGAATGATACATGGTTTAGTTAGTTAAACCACTAAACACTTACTCCAAACAAATGTACAAACACTCAAGAAACAAAGCCAATTTATACTAACATTCATTCGACTACACCAGAACTGAGGTTTCCAGTTACAATGCATAACTGAGCATAAGCAGAGAGATTTTTGCTTCCTACCAAAAAACAAACAAACGAAAAGACCTCAAGATACTAAATCAAATGCAGAAGATGCCATATTATATTACATCTAGGGCCCCTCAGTTTATTTTTTAAAAATTTTTTATTTATTTTATTTATTTATTTTTGGCTGTGTTAGGTCTTCGTTGCTGCGTGCAGGCTTTCTCTAGTTGCGGTGAGCGGGCTTCTCATAGCAGTGGCTTCTCTTGTTGAGAAGCACGGGCTGTAGGCGCGTAGGCTTCAGTAGTTGTGGAACGTGGGCTCAGCAGTTGTGGCTCACAGGCTTAGATGCTCGGCAGCATGTGGGATCTTCCCGGACCAGGGCTCGAACCCATGTCCCCTGCCTTAGCAGGCGGATTCTCAACCACTGTGCCACCAGGGAAGCCCCTCAGTTTCTTTTAAATTAAGAGAGATTAAGTCCCTGGGAACATTCCAATTCTTATGGCTGGGTAAGACTACTATCTGTGTAAATGACTCAAGTTATTTCTGCTTTCTATCAAAAATTCAAAAATCCATTTTGGATATAGATAAAAAGAAATTTAAGAGCGTTATTAACCAACTGCTGTGTATGGACTGCAGCTGGATTCCAACTGGAATAAGCAAAAAATTGTTTTCCAATCAAAACTATTTGAACACTGGTTTAATATATGATGATATTAAAGAGTTACATTTTATTGTGTTAGGTATAATGATATTGTGATGTTGTTAAAGAGCCCTTATTTTTGAGTACCTACTGAAATATTTATGGATGAAATGATATAATGCCTGGGATTTGCTTTAAAGTAACCCAAGGCAGCTGCAGGCTTGAAGTGGGTGGGGAAAGGAGCAGACTGGGTGGATGAAAGAGTGGCCGAAAGGCTAGCTATGAATTGATCATTGTTAAAGCTACATGATGAGTCTGTAGGTGTTTATATTACTAGTCACTAGTTTTTGTAAATGATTGAAATTTGCCATAAAAAAATTAATTTCCATGATACACAGTTTTGAGGGCATTAGCCTGCTGTGGCCTCCTTTGCCTAGCAAAGCAATAAAGCTATTCTCTTCTACTTCACCCCCCACCCCAAATTAATCTCCACATCTCTACTATCTACAGCAGAAATTATGACAGAGTAAGAAACAGGGACTATACTCAAAAGAAAGTCTCCTGGATATCACCTTTTTTAGTATCTGCATGGTGGGATTTTATATATAGATTTATATAAACAATATAAGAAAGGTAACTTGTATTATTCAGATATGTATTTCCATTACTTTGTCCTCCCTAAACACTTTAATTTTCCGTATCCAGCTAAGACCCTAGGAAGTTGGCCTGGTTTCTCTGGTGCCAAGAAATCCAACAGTCTGGAAACCTGGCTGAATCCGGAGGCCGTGTACCAGGGATGAGTGGCATGGTTGAGAGTTCAAGTGAGCGCACCTTGTAAGTGAGATCCTGGCAAAGACACTTGTGTGAAAATAGAAGCTAGCCAATTTGTACATACAAGTGGAAATGAGTAAGGAAGAGATACTGTATTTCAAATTGAGCATATGCCACTTGTGTTTAGACATGAGCACCTCCGAGTATGTTCAATGATGCACATTAGGTAATTTTGTGAGATTAGTAATCTTGATACAAAGATTGGTACAAAGTGAGAACTTGTTGAAATTGATGGCTTAAATGGTTCTTGGCTTCATTTGGGCCCCTGCTTTTTTCTTTAATTGTAACACTCAAAAGACTGCTGAAAGAAAAAAGTCTATATTTTCTCAATTTTATATGTAGGTGTTACATAGATAATTTGCTCCACTTTATTCTTCAAAACAAAATGCTCTTTAAATCCTCAATATATATCAGGTGAGTTAATTAGCAGTAATTTTTCATTAATTAGTTAATTGCTAGAAAGAGCAAAGAGTAACTTTAAATCTGGAAAGGCTTTGAGCTTGCTTATACCCAGACTCACCCAGCCTCACACTCAGAATATATATCCTTTCTTTATTAAAGTAGAAAGTTGGTTTTTTTAAAATGAAATATAGTTATATAAACCCACTGGTGGTGTTTTGGACTCTGTTAAGACCCAATACAGAATTCTGAAATTACTAGAATCCTAATGTCTGCTGTTCTTGTTAGGACAGATCTAAATTTCAACTCAGCTCAACTCAAGTAGACTTTATAAACAGAGCATTTCAAAAGCCAAAGAATATTCAGAAAAATTCTGAAAAAGAAGGGTAACATGCTCTAAAAATATTAACAAATAATCAGAAGCTTCTATTAATTGGAACATCTTAGTGATAGTTCAGAAATAGATCAATGGAACAGAGTCCAGAAATACATCTAAGTAGGTGAAGGAATCTAATAGCTGATAAAAGAGAATTTCAAATCCGTACGGAAAGAAAATTATTTAGTACATGAGGTAGGCAACTGGCTAACCACTTGGAAACAGATAAATTTTATAAGAATCCAAAATTTAATGTAAAGTACTTGTAGCATATAATAAAGATTTCTTAGGTGGAGCAATTCAGGTGGAAAAAAAAGATTCAGAGTGTGGTGTGAGAAGCTGAAATGGAGTGAAGACAATGGTCACTTGCAATGCAGAAGAAACTCTCAGCCTAGGGTTAATGCATGAGACGTTTACAAAGTCCTATAGAGGCTGTGACCAACAAACTTACCCTGCTCGACTGACTCCAGCTTATTTTGAAATGCACCATGTTTCTGAAAGTTGGAAATCCCAAATCTAAAACACTGAGTTCTGACTGAGATACTTGAGGTTGGATTAGGAATATTCTCTGATAGTGTCCACATGCACTTTGGGTTTTAAAACCTGATGTATTGCAGAGTCCCCCCTCAAACCTATGTGACTAAATCCTTAATTACCTTATTGCTGACTTAAAATTGTATGTATATAGATCTTAAACTAATCTGATCAATTTCCTTCACTTGTGGACTTCCACTTTCAAACTTGCCTATCAAGTTACTTTTACCTTCCTACATTCCATTTGGTATCACTATAATTTCAAAGCTATAATAATTCTCCTGGTACCAAGAACTTGATGCCAGTGATAATAATATACCCCTGGGGGCTTCCCTGGTGGCGCAGTGGTTGAGAGTCCGCCTGCCGATGCAGGGGACACGGGATCATGCCCCAGTCCGGGAGGATCCCACATGCCGCGGAGCAGCTGGGCCCGTGAGCCATGGCCGCTGAGCCTGCACGTCCGGAGCCTGTGCTCCGCAACGGGAGAGACCACAACAGTGAGAGGCCCGCGTACCGCAAAAAACAAACAAACAAACAAACAAAAACAACCATATATATATATATATATATATATATACACCCCTGGTTCCCATCAGCTTGGTTTTTGTTTGCTGTTTTACTTTTATTATATACCATATTAGATCATCCTTAAGCTTAGTTAACTTTGTTACTCCCAGAATAGACCATTACCTCTTCTTGTTCTTCTTCGTCATATTCCTCTTGTTCTGCAGCATTGTCATCCTCATCATCATCACCTTCTTTACTTTTCTCTTTGCTTCCTTCTTTCTCTTCATTTTCCTCATCTGATTTTTCACCATCACCTCTCTTTTCTAATTCCTGGTATAAATGAGCTTCATTAATTCAAATGGAAACCACTAGACTCTGAATTGCCTGCTCAACCTCAAGAGAACAGCTACCTATCACCCTAATTCTAACCCTCCCTTACCAACGCCTCCAGGCCACCACCTAGGACACCATGAGTTAACCCAAGAAAGATGAGACTAAATGGCCTGTCATTACACTGGTATTTTCTCTGAGTTTGCTAATTCATAACTGGGTCTTGAGTCATGCTGTGATATCAGCTCTGCTCACTGATGCTTTATTTTTATGATTCCTATCCTACCTCCTTCTAAAATATTGAGTTGATTCTGTTTATGGAGAAGCACTTTCAGAATGTTATTTTGTTTTCCTTCAAACATGAAAGGAGAAAAGAGAATATAATGGTAACATTTCAAAATGTCTATGTTTTAGTTTCTAAGTGAAATTTTAAAATAATATCAAGTCATCCTATTTGCAGATTATCCATGTTCTTATCTCTATTCTCCCTCATTATTTACTTCCCATTTCCAAGGATTTTTGTTTCTTAATGTATCTGGCAGGTACATTAAGAAAAGAGATTAAAACTCAAATCTCAGTAAATATTAGCAATTATTAGCAACTCTAAGAATGGAGGCAAAGAAGAGATGCAGAGTTAGAGAAACTTTGATTACCTGATGGCTCCACTTATCCAACTTGTTAAAACCATGGCCACCTTCTCATAAGACAGAGATTTAACTTTAAGATTACATCTTTATATTTCTATTATGACTACCAATAATTTTTTCCATTTGATAAAAAGTGACCTGTTTTTATTACTGTTAGTATCCATTTGCTAAATTGTTCTATGCTTAATTTGCACAAGTGACAGAATTTCACCAGTTTTCTAGGAGGTGGGGGACACCAATAATTTCATATATTAATACTCATAATTAATGCATAAGATCACAACACTATTAATCAGTAATCAGAACACTAATTCATAAATCTGTAAATACTCTACCCTATTATAAGATACTTGCTCTGTAGATTACATACAGAGAGAAAACATATTTTGTATTTGGTGTGACTACAACTTAACTATCCCATTTGGTTCTTAAATATTTTTTTAAATCCCTTTAATTACATTCAAATTTGAATTTAAGAAAACCAAAGGCAATGAAAGACTACATCAGATAGTCTCAATTTTTAATCAAAATTCAAACTCTACCCTTCCTGTCACCTTACCCCACTTAGGCAGAACAAATAAGACCAAGGTAATAGACACAAGATGATTTATCTTCATACTGACCCATGTTACCTTATATGAGTTATTACTACAATATAATGTGTGCAATTTTTACCAATTGCAATCCCTTTGGAAAACTGCATGTAAACAAAATAGTATTTACAGATTTTTAAAGTGCTTATAAAAACACATACATATAATGATGACATATTAATGTTAATTAAGATATGAAATTTTTTTCTTTTCTATTTCAATCAAACCCTAGTAAAAAGGCCTACAACCCACAAGATTGTATAGTTAAAAGGGAACTGTACTGCTATACTTATTTAACTCTGTGCAAGGTATACGCTATATCTGAAAAATCATGCTATTAGCTATTATTTAATAATTAGCAATAGAATTATTTAAACCAGTTATGTAAAAATATTTTTAAATATAGAATTCATTCAGTGCTACATAGGGACTAGGATTTGATTTCCACTACTGCGACCTCAATTATCTTTAAATAAATAACTTCAAGTTTATTTCTACTACATAGACCTAAATCAAACCAATAAAATACCTAAATCAGTTAACAAATACCAGATTTATGAAATTTAGAAAAAAAATCTCATATACACTGTCTCATCACTTTATTCCTTTTGTGTTAAGGTATTAGTTTTAATTCATCTACTTAGTAGTCTCCGTTTTCTGTTCTGTGAGATATAACTATTTACTCCTACTACTTTATGGATTTATTTTAAGAACAATGTGAATAACACAATGTGAAAACACTTTGAAAACAGTTGAATTATGAACAGTTAACAGTTCTTCTAGCTTAAATACTATAGACCACTCACAGAGCCACCTGTATGTCATACAGAAATAAGCTCAAATATTAGTTTACTGCTGTCTGATTATTCACACAATAACCATGAGATTTGACTGGATATCATTCCCTCTCCAACACAGAAGTTTTATTAAAGAAAACTTGCAACTACTTTTGCTGAAGAAATGAACAATAATGGAGTCATCTGGAAGCTAACTTTGCTCTATTAAATAAAGCTGCTAACTCACTGGGATTTCTAGATTTAGAACTCCAGTTTTAACAAAGTGTGTAACGAAAAAAGGTGTTTAAATGTAGGGAATAAGGAAATACAACTTGTTCTGATGAGAAACCACATCCAGAGGTCCAGATCTATCTTCCTTATAGCACATGTCATCTTAGCAACTTCTTTCCAGGAAGTTTTAAGAACAGTCAGAATCTGTGTTCAATCAATACAAGATGGCTAGTTCTGCAACCCCATCCATCATTCTACCACAGTAAAACCTGACAGTTATTGCTATTCTTTCAACAATCCTCCTGGCTTGATTTTCAGACATGTTATCTTCAGCTCAAGTACTGGTCAAAAGTAAAATTTAAAAAGATGAGTTTCTGTTACCAGGTAGCTATGCCAACTTGCCCAGGCAAGTAAAAGTTTTAAAGCCTTGACGTCCTCATCGGTAAGTAAGGAATAATAATACCCATCTCTCTTTGTTGTTATCAAGCCTTAAGCACATAATGGATGTAAATAGCTCATCAAAGAGCCTGCTATATAAAAAGTTCTCAAAAAGCACTAGCTGCTATCATTATCATCATCATCATCATTATCATTACCATCACCATCACTATCAATGCAAGGTAATTCACGCATTGATACTGGGAATAAAGGGAATAAACTGGTATAACCTCATTGGAGAATGATCTGCCATATTTATCCATATTTTCCATATTACACAGTATACATAACAGCTGACCTAACAAGTCTACTTCTAGAAATCTATCCTAAACATGTGAAATTACATACTTAACATGGATTCACTGCAGCATTGTTCATAATGGTGAAACACTAGATGAAACATAATGTCTATCAATAGATTACTGATTAAATAAATTATGGTTCATACTTCTAGTGTAGCCAAAAAAAAAAAAAGAAGAAAAAGAAAAGAATGAGGGAACTCTTTCACAGACTGACATGGAAACATTGCTAAGGTATTTTAAGTGATAAGGTGAAGAGGCAAAACAGTGCAATATGCTACTTTTTTGTCATTAAAAAGAAAAAAAATCTATTTTCTATGCATAAAATGTTTCTGGAAGTATATATAAGAAGCTAGTAACACTGGCCGTCTAAAATAGAGGAATTGGATGGCTAGGGACAGGGATGGGATGGCATATTTTTAGTTTATTAATCTTTTTAATTTTACATCTTTTTTTGAAATATTAAAAAATAAAGATATAAAAATAAGTGCCATAAGATAGGATTTTCCCTCAATAGAATCTTCTACACTTAAACATAAAGCAGAAGAAAAGCATTAAAAATACACATATACCAATAAGAGAAAAAAATGAGAGGTTTTTAAAGATATACATTCATGTTTCTTTCAAATACATAATTCAAATGCAAGGGGAAAAGAGGAATAGAGTGGGAAAGGAGTCAGGTGACAAAAGGTGAGGGAAGCTGACAGCTGAGTCGTAGAGAGGACAGAACGGAGCCCCCATATCTCCCAGCCAACAATGTTCAAACCTTGCTAGTTACCCTGTATGCTGGGCTTGGCTCTGCCAAGTGTACACGTTATTTAAAAGAGAGAGAAGGTGGAAAGGTGGAAGAAGACAAAAAGAGGTATGACATTTTTTCAGTTTGTTCTTATAATAAGAAGAAAACCTTACCTCAATTTTTTTCAATACATCTGCAGTATTAGTGAGTGAAGTGCCTTTGCCTGTATCTTTTGCCTTTTCAGATTTGGGGCCTGCTGAAGTAAAACCACTGTTAACACATTTTTCTATAACAGCAATTGTATATTAAATGTCTTCACCTTTTAATATGCCATCTAGCATGCGGGTATGCCATACCAGGCACACATAATTTGCAGGATGAATTAATTTTCCTAAAGAATGAACAAAATAAATCAGCACACATCACCAATTTTCCATGGTGAGGAGTAAACGATAATCACTTAATAGCATATTTTCTACGACTGCAACCAGATATCTCTACTGAAAATTTGAACTGGCATTTAATGTCCTCAGGGCCAAAACTGTGACAATGTTCCCTCAGGTAGAAGCACTAGAGGGCCAGTGAAAGGCTCTCACAAATGTATCATCTGCACTGGCTTCCTGTTCACTGATCAGGAATTTTAAATAGGGCAATCTTACCAGGTTTGGGAAAATAAAAAACAAACTTCCAGTTATAAAATATATAATCACGAGGATGTAATGTACAGTGCAGGGAATAGGTCAATAATATTGTAATAACTTTATATGGTGATCGGTGGTAACTAGACTCATAGTGGTGATCATTTCATGATGTATAAAAGTTATCACATCACCATGTTGTACACATGAAATTAATATAATATGTAAGTCAACTATACTTCAATTAAAAAACATACAAGTGTAGAATAAATATGTATTTGCCAGTGGTTAAAAAGATGAGAGAGAGGTTATATTCAGGGCAGCATAGCATTATCTTTGTAATGAAGATTAAAATAGTTAAATGGAACACACCATCATATGAATCTAAAAACTCAAAGCAATATAAATAAAATGTTTTAATAGCTTTGGGATACAAAATTTTTTAAGCTATATCAAAAATATTGCATTTTGAGGCTAATGTGAAACTGCAGGGTATAAAGAATTGTTTCACATATAGACCCTGCTAGTCAGTTACCAAAACATTATGGTATGTTACAAAATTGTCCCATGGTGATCAAAAAGTATTACCATTCTTTCCCAAAATCAAACTAAATACCTAGAAATTACTTGGTAACAGAGGAAAATATGGCTCAGAAAGATGTAATTTTGTTAAAGATTAACATTTAACCTATAGAAGAAGAAATTTTTTAATTGTGGTGTAAGACCCATAACTGATGGAATTTACAATTTATTATGTGATACCAAATTGCCCCTTGGGGAGTCACTGAGTTCAGAACTCCCAAAAATACATATTAGTGAGGTTTTGCTCAAACAAAAGTTATAAAAAAAAATAGATTTAATGATGGGTAACTATCTCTGTTCCCCTTGAGAGCAAAGACTGTTTAATCTGCATTGTAGCACATAAAATATCATATATGAACAAGCTCTCAATATATATAATATTGATGCCAGAAAACAGTAGCTAAGAATGTAACTTACATCAAGAAGTCTTTTTCTCTAAGGAGCTTTTATCAAATTACTTAAATTTCATACACATAAATCTGTTAAATGGATATTATAGAGCATGGTCAGGTAAATAAACTTATAAAAATTATTAATCTCTTAGCCAAGAAAGTCAGTTGCATATTCAAGTCTACTCAGCAATTTTGGCTATGTATTATTTATAATTGAGAAAGAAGTGTCAAATTATGAAAACTTGTTAAAAGACTGTTTCAACCCCAAAACATTTATATGAATTTTTTTTTCATTTTTGGCCAAATACATGCATATATTTGAATTTTTTTGTTTCTTTCAACACCTGCCAATAGCTGGTTCTTCAAGAAACAAATTTTTTCAGTCTTTGGCTCTTTTGGTATTGTCTACTTTCATGTAAATCAGGGGAGGCCATTTTAACAAAAGAGAGAGTATAAGCTTACCAGGAACATAACACAAAAATTATATAATATGCAATAAAAATATTAAGAAGAATGGAAAAAGAAAGTTTTGCTGTTTTCTTTTTCAACAAATGAAAATCCTGATGCACTGGAAGCTTTTACAAATCATCAATGTATATATGTGATTCTAGGGATGAGCAGTTGGTGGGATGTATTTGAACATTAATTCCTCCAAATCAGATATATTCTTTTCAGCTCTTTAAAGTCTGCTAAAAATTTGTGATCCACTAGGACATGATAAGTATCATTCAAGCAAATGTTATTTTATTGTGAAAATAATATATTTGTCTAAGAAAAGCCAAAGGTATAAAGGACAGCAGGTAAACTATCAGATCTCAATATATAACAATTCTGTTCTCAATCAAGCTAAATATTCTTATATGTTGTAGTTTTGAAATAAAACAAACTAAAAATACTTCCATTTAAAATATATATGTCAAAATTCACCAAATTGTATGTTTTGAATATGTGCATTTTATTGTATGTCAACTATACCTCAATAAAGCTGCTAAAAAGGGGAGGGGGATCTCTTTCAAAAGACAGAAGTGGAGGGAGTACTTCCTAACTCATTCTATGAGGTCAGAATTACCCTAATACCAAAATCAGACACATATTATGAGAAAGAAAACTAAAGATCACTATCTCTCATGAATAAAGATACAAAACTCCTCAACAAAACATTCTTAAATCCAATCCAACAATGTATAGAAGGAATTATACACCACAGTCAAGGAGGATTTATCCCAGGGATATAAGGCTGGTCCAAAATCAATTAATGTAATCCATAACATTAACAAGCTAAAGAAGAAAAATCACATGATCATATCAATAGATGCAGAAAAAGCATATGACAAAATCAAACAGACATTCATGATAAAAACTCTTAGTAAGTTAGGAACAGAGAAGAAATTCTTCAATTTGATACAGAATATCTACAAAAACACCCTATAGTTACATCATACTTAGTGGTGAAAAACTTGATAACATTAATAATAAAAATCTGACACTCTGCCACTAAGATCAGGAACAAGGCAAGAAAGTACCCTCTCATCACTGCTTTTTAACATTTCACTGGAAGTCCTAGCTTATACAATAAGATAAGAAAAGAATACAAAAGTTATGTTGATTGGGAAGGAAAAAATAAAACTTCCTTTGTTCACAGACGACATGTAGAAAATCTGAATGAATTGGCTAAAAAAACTCCTGGAACTAATAAGCAATTATAGCAGGGTTATAGGATACAGGTTAATAAACAAAATTCAATATACTTCTTATATATGAACAACTGACAAGTGGAATTTGAAATTAAAAACATAGTACTATCTATATTAGTACCCACCAAAATGAAATACTTAGGTAAAAATCTAACAAAATGATCTATATGAGGAAAACTATAAAACTATGATTAATGAAATCAGAGAACTAAATAAATGGAGAGATATTCCATATTCATGGATAAGAAGAGTTAATATCTTCAAGGTGTCATTTCTTCCCAATTTCATCTATAAATTCAATGCAATCTCAATCAAAATCCTAGTAAATTATTTTGCAGAAATCGACAAACTGACTCTACTGTAGGTATGGAGAGGCAAAAGACCCAGAATAGCCAACACAACACCGAAGAAAAATAACAAAGTTAGAGGACTGGCACTACCTGACTTTAAAACATACTATAAAGCTATTGTAATCAAGACAGTGATATAGGTGAAAGAATAAATACATAGACCAATAAAACCAAATAGAGAGCCCAGAAAGAGACCCACATAAATACAGAAAAAGGCAACTGGACTTCCACATGGAAAAAAATGAATTTACACAGACTTAACACCCTTCACAAAAATTAACTCAAAGTGGATCACAGACTTAAATGTACAACACAAAACTACAAAACTCCAAAAGATAACATAGGAGAAAATTTAGATGACCTTGAGCTTGGTGATGACTTCTGAGAGGCAAAACCAAAGGCATGATCCATGAAAAAAAGAACTGATAAGCCGGACTACATTAAAATTAAAAACTGCTGTATGAAAGACACAGTCAAGGAATAAGAAGACAAGCTACAGACTGGGAGAAAATGTTTTCAAAAGACATATTTGAAAAAGGACTGTGTGAAATAATAGAAAATAATATATATATTGGTCTCAGCTCCTGGTTCCTGGAACAGAACTCCTAAAACGCTTATAACTTCCTAAGTGACAATAGTGTTTTTTTGTTGTTGATCTAATATGTGTCTAAATCCCTTGGAATTTACTGGGTGATAGGAGTGTCTTTTGTTCTAAGGAGGTGACACTTGGTGGGCTGCTGGGCAGCTTCAGGAGAGCGCAGGTTATCATAAATATCAAGCCATGATTAGAAGCCTGGAACTTTCAGCCTCATCTCCCATCCCTTGGAAAAGAGGAGAGGGGCTGGAGATTGAGTTAATGATGATCATGCCCATGTGATGAAGCCTCCATAAAAATCCCCAAAGTATGTGGTTCCAAGAGTTTCTGGGTTGGTGAACATATCAATGTGCTAGAAGGTGGCACATCCCAATTCCAGAGAGACAGAAGTTTCTGCACTGGCTACCTTCCAGACTTTATCTTATATATCTTTTCACCTGACTGTTCATCTGTATCCTTTATCATAACATTTATTATATAATAAACTGGTAAACATAAGTAAATGTTTCCCTAGGTTCTGTGAGCTGTTCTAGCAAATCAAATAGTTGGGGGTGGAGGGCATGGGAACCTCTGATATGTAGCCAACTCAGACAGAAGTCGTGGGTAACCTGGAGACACACAATACTTGTGATTGACATCTGTAGTGGGGAGTAGTCTCCTGGAATGGAGCCCTTAATCTGTGGGGTCTGTGCTAACTCCAGTTAGTGTCAGAACGGAATTAAATTGTAGGAGACACAGCTGGTGTTGCAGAGAACGACTTGATGCGCAGGAAAAAACTCCATACATCTGGTGTCAGAATTGCTGTGAATGTGGTAGTGATGTGACAGGAAAGGACAAATACCCAGCAAGAGTGTTTTTCCTACAGACTATCATCTAAAATATACAAAGAACTCCTAAAACTCAACAATAAAAACACATTAAAAAACCCAATTTCTCCAATGTCTTTCCCACAACCTCATCTTAGCAAGCTTGTACTCGTCCTTCAATCTGGAGTTCAATTGTACCTCCTCAAAGAACCCTTCCCTGGCCTCCTAGTGAAGAAAGTGTGTTACGTTTAATGTCTTTACTCCAACTGACTGTGAGCTCTGTGAGGGCGAGGATTACTCCTACTTTGCTCACTGTTTTATCCCTCTTAGCACAGTGTCTGGCAATAGTAGATGCTCAACAACTTGGTATTCGGTGGAATTATGAAAGAACAACACAACAGAAGCTTTCACTGTGATACTTTATGTACACCATAAAGTTCTATTCGACAGTTCCCAAACGTTACCAGTTCCAAATGTTTTAGTTAAAAACTTAAAATATAGCCAGTATAATCATTTTAAAACTTTCAAATATGAAAATGAGAATATCTACATAATTGAAAAGTCTTTCCTAGCACATCAAAATTCCATAATTAAAGGAAAAACAAAGAAAACAAAACAAAAAATCAACATCAAAAGGCTCCAACAAAATAATCATAATGTCAAAAATATTTTTAAAAAAGCATTCAGAAAAAAAAAAAAAAAAAAAAAAAAAAGCATTCAGAACATTGAGTGTAACATTAGATTGACAGTTCCATATTAAATGGAAGTTAAGCAATAACCTTTTCCCACCTGGATTATTATTATTATATTAGTTAATGTACCTTTTTTGCATTTTTTTCTTGGCATCAACTCTCTAGGGAGTCTTCTCCAATCTGTGTGTACAAAAGGAGAAATATAAAAATGGCAGTTTCCTCTAGGAATTACTGGCACTAGCTATAACTATTTAAAGAACATGATAGTTGCTCATGCAAAGGAAATAAAGTTTCTTAATATCTGACTATACATATTTAGCTGGGATCAAATTATAAGTGATATATTTTCTCCTATGAAGAAAAAAGTTTATTAAAATAACTTTGAAAGAGTGTTATAAAATTTCTACAACGTTCTTTTAACAGCTATATAGTATTTATATAATTAACTTCAAATACAGAAATTTTCATAACAAAAAATGTAGAAAAATATTTATGGGCATGAAAACTTATTTGTGATATACTGGTAAATTAAAAAAGCTTCTAAAACAATACATATAGAATTCCATTAAAAAATAAACCTACCATATAAATATTTTTATATATATTTGTGCAGAGAAAGCTCTAGGTTGGGAACAAAATATTACAGTAATTCCTTACGAGTGTTAAGATTACAGCTGTTTTTCTTAAGTGTTATTTATTTAACTACTCTATTTTGTAAGTTTTCTGTAGTTGATATCTATTTTTAAAAATTTATTTATTTAACTTATTTATTTTTGGTTGCATTGGGTCTTTGTTACTACGCGCTAGCTTTCTCTAGTTGCGGTGAGCGGGCGCTACTCTTTGTTGCGGTGCATAGGTTTCTCATTGTGGTGGCTTCTCTTGTTGCAGAGCATGGGCTCTAGGCTTATGGGCTCAGTTGTTATGGCTCATGGGTTCTAGAGCACAAGCTCAGTAGTTGTGGTGCATGGGCTTAGTTGCTCCATGGCATATGGGATCCTCCCAGACCAGGGCTCGAACCCGTATCCCCTGCATTGGCAGGTGGATTCTTTTTGTTTTGTTTTGTTTTGTTTTGTGGTATGCGGGCCACTCACTGTTATGGCTTCTCCCGTTGTGGAGCGCAGGCTCCGGACGTGTAGGCTCAGCGGCCACGACTCATGGGCCTAGCCACTCCGCGGCATGTGGGATCTTCTTGGACCGGGGCATGAACCCATGTCCCCTGCATTGGCAGGTGGACTCTCAACCGCTGAGCCACCAGGGAAGCCCGGCAGGTGGATTCTTAACCACTGCGCCACCAGAGAAGCCCTGTAGTTGATATGTATTTCTTATGTAATAAACTTTTTTTTTCAAAAGTTAAAATATGTGATCACAATCCTAATACATGAAAAACTAAATAAACAATTCTAATAATTATAGGAAAACTTTAAAATTAAAAATACAAATAGCTATGGAAAAGTAAATTCCCTCCAATTAATAATTTTGCCTAGAGGAGAGAAGATGGCAGAAGAGTAAGACGCGGAGATCACCTTCCTCCCCACAGATACATCAGAAATACATCTACACGTGGAACTGCTCCTATAGAACACCCACTGAACGCTGGCAGAAGACCTCAGACCTCCCAAAAGAGCTGTGTATATTAAAGGCTCTTGGTGCTCCAGCCAGGCATCAGTGCTGTGCCTCTGAGGTGGGAGAACCAACTTCAGGACACTGGTCCACAAGAGACCTACCAGCTCCACGTAATATCAAACAGCAAAAATCTCCCAGATATCTCCATCTCAACACCAAGACCCAGCTTCACTCAACGACCAGGAAGCTACAGTGCTGGACACCCTATGCCAAACAACTAGCAAGACAGGAACACAGCCCCATCCATTAGCAGAGAGGCTGCCTAAAATCATAATAAGGCCACAGACACCCCAAAACACACCACCAGACGTGGACCTGCCCACCAGAAAGACAAGATCCAGCCTCATCCACCAGAACACAGGCACTAGTCCCCTCAACCAGGAAACCTACTCAACCCACTGAATCAACCTTAGTCACTGGGGAACGATACCAAAAACAAGGGGAACTATGAACCTGCAGCCTGCAAAAAGGAGACCCCAAACACAGTAAGATAAGCAAAATGAAAAGACAGACAAACACATAGCAGAGGAAGAAGCAAGGTAAAAACCCACCAGACCTAACAAATGAAGAGGAAATAGGCAGTCTACCTGACAAAGAATTCAGAATAACAATAGTAAAGATGATCCAAAATCTTGGAAATAAAATAGAGAAAATGCAAGAAACATTTAACAAGGACCTAGAAGAACTAAAGAGGAAGCAAGCAACGATGAACAACACAATAAATGAAATTAAAAATACTGTAGATGGGATCAATAGCAGAATAACTGAGGCAGAAGAACGGGGAAGTGACGTGGAAGATAAAATAGTGGAAATAACTACTGCAGAGCAGAAGAAAGAAAAAAGAATGAAAAGAACTGAGGACAGTCTCATGACCTCTGGGACAACATTAAATGCACCAACATTCGAATCATAGGGGTCCCAGAAGAAGAAGAGAAAAAGAAAGGGACTGAGAAAATATTTGAAGAGATTATAGTTGAAAACTTCCCTAATATGGGAAAGGAAATAGTTAATCAAGTCCAGGAAGCACAGAGAGTCCCATACAGGATAAATCCAAGAAGAAACACACCAAGACACATATTAACCAAACTATCAAAAATTAAATACAAAGAAAACATATTAAAAGCAGCAAGGGAAAAACAACAAATAACACACAAGGGAGTCCCCATAAGGTTAACAGCTGATCTTTCAGCAGAAACTCTGCAAGCCAGAAGGGAGTGGCAGGACATATTTAAAGTGATGAAGGAGAAAAACCTACAACCAAGATTACTCTACCCAGCAAGGATCTCATTCAGATTTGATGGAGAAATTAAAACCTTTACAGACAAGCAAAAGCTGAGAGAGTTCAGCACCACCAAAACAGCTTTACAGCAAATGCTAAAGGAACTTCTCTAGGCAAGAAACATGAGAAGGAAAAGACCTACAAGAACAAACCTGAAACAATTAAGTAAATGGTAATAGGAACATACATATTGATAATTACCTTAAATGTAAATGGATTAAATGCTTCCACCAAAAGACAGAGACTGGCTGAATGGATACAAAAACAGGACCCATATATATGCTGTCTACAAGAGACCCACTTCAGACCTAGGGACACTTACAGACTGAAAGTGAGGGGATGGAAAAAGATATTCCATGCAAATGGAAATCAGAAGAAAGCTGGAGTAGCAATTCTCATATCAGACAAAATAGACTTAAAGATTATTTAAAAAGAGACAAAGAAGGACACTACATAATGATCAAGGGATCAATCCATGAAGAAGATATAACAATTGGAAATATTTATGCAGCCAACATAGGAGCACCTCAATACATAAATCAAATACAGCCATAAAAGGGAATATCGACAGTAACACAATCATAGTAGGGGACTTTAACACCCACTTTCACCAATGGACAGATCATCCAAACTGAAAATAAATAAGGAAACACAAGTTCTAAATGATACATTAAACAAGATGGACTTAATTGATATTTATAGGACATTCCATCCAAAAAACAACAGAATACATATTTTTCTCAAATGCTCATGGAACATTCTCCAGGATACATCATATCTTGGGTCACAAATTTAGCCTTGGTAAATTTATGAAAATTGAAATCATATCAAGTATCTTTTCCAACCACAACACTATGAGACTAGATATCAATTACAGGAAAAGATCTGTAAAAAATACAAACACATGGAGGCTAAACAATACACTGCTTAATAACGAAGTGATCACTGAAGAAATCAAAGGGGAAATAAAAAAATACCTGGAAACAAATGACAATGGAGACAGGACGACCCAAAACCTATGGGATGCAGCAAAAGCAGTTCTAAGAGGGAAGTTGATAGCAATACAATCCTACCTTAAGAAACAGGAAACATCTCGAGCAAACAACCTAACTTTGCACCTAAGGCATTAGAGAAAGAAGAACAAAAACCCCCCAAATTTAGCACAAGGAAAGAAATCATAAAGATCAGATCAGAAATAAATGAAAAAGAAATGAAGGAAACAATAGCAAAGATCAAAAACACTAAAAGCTAGTTCTTTGAAAAGATAAACAAAATTGATAAACCATTAGCCAGATTCAACAAGAAAAATAGGGAGAAGACTCAAATCAATAGAATTAGAAATGAAAAAGAAGTAACAACTGACACGGCAGAAATACAAAAAATTATGAGATTACTACAAACAACTCTATGCCAATAAAATGGACAACCTGGAAGAAATGGACAAAATTCTTAGAAATGCACAACGTGCCGAGACTGAACCAGGGAGAAATAGAAAATATGAACAGACCAATCACAAGCACTGAAATTGAAACTGTGATTAAA
Source organism: Kogia breviceps (assembly GCF_026419965.1). Classification (NCBI taxonomy): domain Eukaryota; kingdom Metazoa; phylum Chordata; class Mammalia; order Artiodactyla; family Physeteridae; genus Kogia; species Kogia breviceps. The sequence continues at coordinate 72,169,806 of NC_081313.1, read as the reverse complement.
AATCTTCCAACAAAGAAAAGCCCAGGACCAGATGGCTACACAGATGAATTCTATCAAACATTTAGAGAAGAGCTAACACCTATCCTTCTCAAACTCTTCCAAAAGATAACAGAGGGAGGAACACTCCCAAACTCATTGTATGAGGCCATCATCACCCTAACACCAAAACCAGACAAAGACATCACAAAGAAAACTACAGGCCAATATCACTGAAGAACATAGATGCAAAAATCCTCAACAAAATACGAGCAAACAGAATCCTACAGCACATTAAAAGGATCATACACCACGATCAAGTGGGGTTTATTCTGGGAATGCAAGGATTCTTCAATATATGCAAATCAATCAACGTGATACACCATATCAACAAACTGAAGGAGAAAAACCATATGATCATCTCAATAGATGCAGAGAAAGCTTTTGCAAAATTCAACACCCATTTATGATAAAAACCCTGCAGAAAGTTGGCATAGAGGTAACTTTCCTCAACATAATGAAGGCCATATATGACAAACTCCCAGCCAGCATTGTTCTCAATGGTGAAAAACTGAAACCATTTCCACTAAGATCAGGAACAAGACAAGGCTGCCCACTCTCACCTCTTATTCAACATAGTTTTGGAAGTTCTAGACACAGCAATCAGAGAAGGAAAAGAAATAAGAGGAATCCAAATCGGAAAAGAAGAAGTAAAGCTGTCACTGTTTGCAGATGGCATGATACTATACATAGAGAATACTAAAGATGCTACCAGAAAACTACTAGAGCTAATCAATGAATTTGGTAAAGTAGCAGGATACAAAATTAATGCACAGAAATCTCTGGCATTCTTATACACTAATGATGAAAAATCTGAGAGTGAAATTAAGAAAACACTCCCACTTACCATTGCAACAAAATGAATAAAATATCTAGGAATAAACCTACCTAAGGAGAAAAAAGACCTGTATGCAGAAAATTATAAGACACTGATGGAAGAAATTAAAGATGATACAAATAGATGGAGAGATATACCATGTTCTTGGATTGGAAGAAGCAACATTGTGAAAATGACTCTACTACCCAAAGCAATCTACAGATTCAATGCAATCCCTATTAAACTAACACTGGCATTTTTCACAGAACTAGAACAAAAAATTTCACAATTTGTATGGAAACACAAAAGACCCCGAATAGCCAAAGCAATCTTGAGAACAAAAAATGGAGCTGGAGGAATCAGGCTCCCTGACTTCAGATTATACTACAAAGCTACAGAAATCAGGACAGTATGGTACTGGCACTAAAACAGAAATATAGATCAACGGAACAGGATAGAATGTCCAGAGATAAACCTACACACATATGGTCACCTTATCTTTGATAAAGGAGGCAAGAATATACAGTGGAGAAAAGACAGCCTCTTCAGTAAGTGGTGCTGGGAAAACTGGACAGCTACATGTAAAAGTTATGAAATTAGAACACTCCCTAATACCATACACAAAAATAAACTCAAAATGGGTTAAAGACCTACATGTAAGGCCAGACACTATCAGACTCTTAGAGGAAAACATAGGCAGAACACTCTATGACATAAATCACAGCCAAAATCCTTTTTGACCCACCTCCTAGAGAAATGGAAATAAAAACAAAAATCAACAAATGGGACCTAATGAAACTTAAAAGCTTTTGCACAGCAAAGGATACCATAAACAAGACCAAAAGACAACCCTCAGAATGGGAGAAAATATTTGCAAATGAAGCAACTGACAAAGGATTAATCTCTAAAATTTACAAGCAACTCATGCAGCTCAACAACAAAAAAACAAACAACCTAATCCAAAAATGGGCAGAAGACCTAAACAGACATTTCTCCAAAGAAGATATACAGATTGCCAACAAACACATGAAAGAATGCTCAACATCACTAATCATTACAGAAATGCAAATCAAAACTACAATGAGATATCATCTCACACCAGTCAGAATGGCCATCATCAAAAAATCTAGAAACAATAAATGCTGGAGAGGGTGTGGAGAAAAGGGAACACTCTTGCACTGTTGGTGGGAATGTAAATTGATACAGCCACTATGGAGAACAGTATGGAGGTTCCTTAAAATACTACAAATAGAACTACCATACGACCCAGCAATCCCGCTACTGGGCATGTACCCTGAGAAAACCATAATTCAAAAAGAGTCATGTACCGCAATGTTCATTGCAGCTCTATTTACAATAGCCAGGACATGGAAGCAAACTAAGTGTCCATCCACAGATGAATGGATAAAGAATATGTGGTACATATATACAATGGAATATTACTCAGCCATAAAAAGAAACAAAACTGAGTTATTTGTAGTGAGATGGATGGACTTGGAGTCTGTCATACAGACTGAAGTAAGTCAGAAGGAGTAAAACAAATACCCTATGCTAACACATATAAATGGAATCTAAGGAAAAAAAAATGTCATGAAGAGCCTAGGGGTTGGACGGGAGTAAAACACAGACCTACTAGAGCATGGACTTGAGGATATGGGGAGGGGGAAGGGTAAGCTGTGACGAAGTGAGAGAGTGGCAGGGACATATATACACTACGAAACGTAGGGTGGATAGCTAGTGGGAAGCAGCCGCATGGCACAGGGAGATCAGCTCAGTGCTTTGTGAGCAGCTAGAGGGGTGGGATAGGGAGGTTGGGAGGGAGACGCAAGAGGGAAGATATATGCGAACACATGTATATGTATAACTGATTCACTTTGTTGTAAAGCAGAAACTCACACACCATTGTAAAGCAATTATACTCCAATGAAGATGTTAAAAAAAAAATAATTTTGCTGGCATTAAGTAAACAATTCCTTTAATTTGTCACTTCCTTTTCATTTTTAAGCTTGATCAGAAAAATGAAGCAACATAAAAATAGATAAAAATGCTGCCTACTAATAAAAGAAAAACTCATTGTCTTCTGCAGAAAACATTTATATCTCAAGCTATTTTAGCCGAACTAATAAATTTTGCTTTAAATGTTTCTTTTTATAAACAATCCACAGGTGATCATGAGAAAGTATTTAAGAGAATCATTTAGAGATGAATATTTATGAAGGAGAAGAAATGAGAGACCTAAGACAGTGTTTTCAGAGGGACACAACCTTATCAATAATTGGCACTGAAAAGAAAGCACTGTAAGTCAGGAACACAATAATGCTGTAAATGCAACTTATGCATTTACATACAGGCAGTTTCTATAACACACCAAGGACAGAGATGTCAAAGGAAAGTGAGTTAAAATGAGGAGACCTGGGTTCTAGTAGTATGATCCATGTCGTCCTGACAGGTCTCTTTATTTCTATGGCAACTGTTAATTTTCTATAAAATGAATGAACTGGATGAGTTCTCTGCAGCCCCCTTTCACCTTGTCTCTATCCAAGGCAATTTTGTGAATGTTGAAAAAAAAAAAAACTCTTAGGTATGGTTCTGTTGAAAAGGCATCTTAACAATCAAAAAGAGTCTGTGCCTGTTGGAAAGAAAGGAAGATACACAAACTTGGCTTAAAATATTCATAAAAATAGACTTGCTTTCTCCTCAGAAGCTATAAAATCACGCAGGTGCACAAAAGTGAGGACTACTGGTATTAGAGACTAAAACTGTGATTGTGGTAAAAGGAAGTGGAAATACCCAATGGTTCTGGTGAGCCCCAGTTTATTAAAAAAAAAACAAAGTATCCTAAGAATTTCCACAAAAACACTTCAACCCTTCCGTGTTATAATATAAAAATCTTTTCATCTTAGTTTTCAAAAGATATATGTTGCTAATTAATTATAGGAAAAGAGCAAGACTCTATTTTCCTATGGTGAAAATACAAAATTTGTCCTAAAAAATATGGGGTAGGGAGATAGCCTTTAAAGATTACTTTAACATTTTCAGTCTTACAATTACCTGGTATCCACTCTTCTTTGTACACCTTCATATATCTTTTACTATATCTTTCAATATCTAGAAAAAAGAAAAAACAAATTTTAAAATAATTGAAACTACCAGGTAACATCTTTTATTTCACATACAGGGAGTTCCTTACATTCCTCCACAATGTGTTCCTGGACACATACTGAACAGTTCAATGAATATTACATGTATAGGGAAGTGGCAAGAAGCACCTGGGTATGAATGGCTGGGGGTGAGCAGAGACCTAAACCCTGATTATGGTTCTTAGAATCAGACAATCTGACTCATCTCTAAGAATATTCACAAAAGCCCAAATGCAAGTCAGGAAGCCACTTACACATAAGGGCAGGGGGTCTACTTGGCATCTTCTATTTTCTTCTTGTGACACTGGCCTCCAGCTCCCAATCTCTAAACTTTGTATAACTGTAAGGTATTAAGTACTTAGTGAGGATGGAGGGCTGTTTGCTTACCTCCAGTAAGGTAAGCAAATGCTTAATACACACATTTACTTAGGTTTCTCAGTGAGCTACTTTTCACAATCAATTGGGGAGGAGAATGGGGAAAAGGGTAGGAGTAGGTAAGGTTGAACTTGATGGGGCATGAATGAGCAAGCTGCAAGCCTTCCATGTCACTGCTGAGAACTCTGCAGGGACCTTATGAGCTCACCAAAAACGGGACTGTGGCTGTGGCTCTTGTTCTGCTTTGCCCACTTTGCCACAAGAAATTCCCTCAATGAGGGCCCAAACCCTTTCCCAACGGCACAAGTTAGCAAGTGACACCATTATACAATAGCTGAAACCATGGTTCATCATAAAAACTGGTTTAGGAGTATAGTCATGAAAAGCAGAAGGTAATATAAAAGATGAAAATATAAAAATCAAGACCCAAGTAGACACTGACTTTTCTTCCATGTTAAAAAAAATCCTTCCACAGACTCATGGATACAGGGAACAAACTAGTGGTTACGAGTGGGGAGAGGGAGGTGGGTAGGGGCAATACAGGGGTAGGGGATTAAGAGGTACAAACTATTAGGTACAAAATAAGTTACAGGGATATATTGTACAACACAGGGAATATAGTAAATATTTTATAATAACTATAAATGAAGTGTAACCTTTAAAAACTGTGAATCACTATATTGTACACCTGTAACATATAATATTGTACACCAAATAATACTAAGACCATGGTGTTAAACAAAGATAACTAAAATAAAGAGTAGACCAGAAACTAAGAGACAAGGCTTTTCTAGATATTTAACTGACTTCAATCTTGCTCTCAGGTTTTTCATCTGTAAAGAGAAGGCAAATGAGAGATTCCCAGCATCTGCATTTTAAATTTTTCTCCAAACCAGATTCTATATTTTGAAAAAATTTAACCCTCAATTTACCAAGAAAAAATTATTACCATTTATTAATAATAATGGTTACTACCAATGAACCATTTTTATATTTTTAAGTTACTTTCAAATAATTTACAGAAGAATAAGAGATCTTGAAAACCAACTACTGGAATTCAATTTTAAAAAGCAAATGATATAAACAGACATTTCTCCAAAGAAGATATACATGGACAAAAAGCACATGCTAAGATGTTCAACATCATTAGTCATTAGGGAAGTTCCAATCAAAACTACAATGAGCTACCACTTTATACCCAGTTAGATGGCTAGAACTAAAAAGATAGTAGTAAGTGTTGACAAGGATGTGGAGAAATTGGAACCCTAATACATTGTTGGTAATGTAAATGGTGCAACCACTTTGGAAAACATTTTGGCAATTCCTCAAAATGTAAAATAAAGAGTTACCATATGACCTTAGATATATACACAATAAAAGTGACATATGTCCACCCAACAACATGTATACAAATGTTCACAGCAGCATTATTCATGGTAGCCCCAATGTGGAACTGACCCAAATGTCCATCAACTGATGAATGAACAAAATGTGGTATACACATATAATGGAATACAATTCAACCATAAAAAGGAATGAAACACTGATACATGGTTTACTATGTATAAACCCTGAAAACATTATGCTAAGTGAAAGTAATCAGTCACAAAAAAACACATGATTCCATTTATATGAAATGTCTAGAACAGACAAATAACTAGAGACAAAGCAGATTACTGGTTGCCATGGGCTGAGGGTGGGGGGACAATGGGGAGTGATACTAATGGGTATGGGGGAATCTCTTCAGGATGATGAACAAGTTCTAAAAATTAGACAGCACTGTTGGTAGCACAATTTTGTGAGTACACTCAAAGGCACTGAAATATTTTAAAAAGTAAATTTTAGATATGTGAATTTTATCTCAATAAAACTGTTATTTAAAAAGAAAGAAAATTAATTACTGGGAATTTTAATAACAAAGTATAGTAAACTCATTATATTCCACTATTTTCCTGGTTTTGAAGGTATATTCACCCAAAATGGGCTATATCCTTTGAATGCAGCTAACTGTGCATCAACTGTGCATCGTGAATTTGTCATGTACAAGCCTTAAATATAAGCATTTCATATATCCTGATTCCAGATTTCAAATACATCTTTAATAAATTTTAACTTATTATTTCTGTTTTTTCTCACACCTGCACCACCCAAGTGATTCTAGATTACAAATACATTTCTATTAATAGGTTTTAGCTTATTACTTCCAATTCTTCTTGTATTTGCACCATCAAAATGTAACACTTAAAAAAACCGTTATGGCTCACACTTTTGTTGAAGAGAGGATGGCCCAGCCATCTTCTTTGATCTATAATTGTAAAACATTTTCATTATTAAATTTATAATTACCAATTAATGTGATCAATCCAATAAATTGTTTCATTTCTACATAATCTGTTTCCTTTCAATCATCTTTGTCTTTGCCTTTGCCTTCAGCAGTTGTCTTGTTACAAACTATATGAAATAAAATTTGGTATATAAATACCATCAAAAAAGAAAAAATATATGGTCACGTCATTTTAGCAAACAGAATTTTCAAGGTTCCTATCATGAAATATTATGCAAAAGATTAACTGTATGAAAATACCATATGTCCTTTTCATTCTTAGAGATATACTGTTTACTCATTGATTCATGAGTTCATAGTAGAGAACAGTTAATGAAAAGTGATGAAATAATATCTATGATGATGAAACAGTAAAATATTTCAAGACGCAAGAAAAATAAGATCACTAAAGTTCCAAAATGTATTTTAGATTTATGAAAGGGTCCAATTGGCCAGTATGGTAATGCTAAGATAACAGGAATTTTTTTTCTTTTCTAAAGCAAATTCTCTTTGTTCTTTGGAAGATGTCTATGAAAAAGTAAGTAATGAATATCAATCATTACATAAAATAGTAGTAAGAACTGCTCAAAAAGAAACTAAAAAATTAAAATGGACCCTGACAGTACATTGAGAGTTTAATAAACCAAACAAACTCTATTTGTTCAATAACAGACCTTGTGGTCATAATGCAGGTAAATGTATGATTTCCATTAAGCTTTTGAAAATGGCTTACAGAACTATCACCACTGTCACTCCTGTTTCTAGCTCAGAGGACCCCCGTGGTTCAGGAACCTGAGCTGGGAACCACCGGACCAGAGTTTTATAGCGTCTGGCCTTACATTTAGGTCTTTAATCCATTTTGAGTTTATTTTTGTGTATGATGTTAGGGAATGTGCTAGTTTCATTCTTTTACATGTAGCTGTCCATGTTTCCCAGCACCACTTATTGAAGAGGCTGTCTTTTCTCCACTGTATATTCTTGGCTCCTTTATCAAAAATAAGGTGACTATAGTTGTGTGGGTTTATCTCTGGGCTTTCTATCCTGTTCCATTGATTGATATTTCTGTTTTTGTGCCAGTACCATACTGTCCTGATTTCTGTAGATTTGTAGTATAGTGTGAAGTCCGGGAGCCTGATTCCTCCAGCTCCATTTTTCTTTCTCAAGATTGCTTTGGCTATTCGGGAGTCTCCTGTGTTTCCATACAAATTGTAAAATTTTTTGTCCTAGTTCTGTGAAAAATGCCATTGGAAGTTTGATAGGGATTGCATTCAATCTGTAGATTGCTTTGGGTAGTATAGTCATTTTCATAATGTTGATTCTTCAATCCAAGAACATGGTATTTCTCTTGATCTGTTTGTATCATCTTTAGTTTCTTTCATCAGTGTCTTATAGTTTTCTGCACACAGGTCTTTTGTCTCCTTAGGTAGGTTTTTTGCTATGTATTTTATTCTTTTTGTTACAGTGGTAAATGGGGGTGTTTCCTTAATTCCTCTTTCAGATTTTTCATCATTAGTATATACAAACGCAAGAGATTTCTGTGCATTAAATTGTATCCTCTACCAAATTCATTGATTAGCTCTAGTAGTTTTCTGGTAGCATCTTTAGGATTCTCCATGTATATTATCATGTTGTCTGCAAACAGTGACAGCTTTACTTCTTCTTTTCCGATTTGGATTCCTTTTATTTCTTTTCCTTCTCTGATTGCTGTGGCTAAAACTTCCAAAACTATGTTGAATAACAGTGGTGAGAGTGGACAAACTTTGTCTTATTCCTGATCTTAGAGGAAATGGTTTTAGTTTTTCACCATTGAGAACGATGTTGGCTGTGGGTTTGTCATATATGGCCTTTATTATGTTGAGGTAAGTTCCCTCTATGCCTACTTTCTGCAGGGTTTTTATCATAAATGGGTGGTGAATTTTGTCAAAAGCTTTTTCTGCATCTATTGAAATGATCATATGGTTTTTCTCCTTCAATTGGTTAGTATGGTGTATCACATTGATTGATTTGCATATATTGAAAAATCCTTGCATTCCCGGAATAAATCCCACTTGATCATGGTGTATGATCCTTTCAATGTGTTTTGGATTCTGTTTGCTAGTATTTTGTTGACAATTTTTGCATCTATGTTCATCAGAGATACTGGCCTGTAGTTTTCCTTCTTTGTGACATCTTTGCCTGGTTTTGGTATCAGGGTGATGGTGGCCTCATACAATGAGTTTGGGAGTGTTCCTCCCTCTGCTATATTTTGTAAGCGTTTGAGAAGGATAGGTGTTAGCTCTTCTCTAAATATTTGATAGAATTCACCTGTGAAGCCATCTGGCCCTGGGCCTTTGTTTGTTGGAAGATTTATAATCAGTCTCAATTTCAGTGCTTGTGATTGCTGTTTATATTTTCTATTTCTTCCTGGTTCAGTCTCAGAGGTTGTGCTTTTCTAAGAATTTGTCTATTTCTTCCAAGTTGGCCATTTTATTTGCATATAGTTGCTTGCAGTAATCCATGATTCTTTGTATTTCTGCAGTGTCACTTTTCATTTCTATTATTTCTGATCAGATCTTTATGACTTCTTTCCTTCTAACTTTGGGGATTTTTGTTCTTCTTTCTCTAACGGCTTTAGGTGTAAGGTTAGGTTGTTCATTTGGGATTTTTCTTGTTTCTTGATGTAGGACTGTATTGCTATAAACTTCCCTCTTAGAACTGCTTTTGCTGCATCCCATAAGTTTTGGGTCATCGTGTTTTCTTGTCATTTGTTTCTAAGTATTTTTTGATTTCCTCTTTGAATTTTTCAGTGATCTCCTGGTTATTAAGTAGGGTATTGTTTAGCCTCCATGTGTATGTGTTTTTTACAGACTTTTTCCTGTAGTTGATATCTAATCTCACAGCATTGTGGTTGGAAAGATACTTGATATGATTTCAATTTTCTTAAATTTACAAGGCTTGATTTGTGACCCAAGATATGATCGATCCTGGAGAATGTTCCATGAGCACTTGAGAAGAAGGTGTATTCTGTTGTTTTTGGATGGAATGTGCTATAAATATCAATTAAGTCCATCTTGTTTAATGTGTCATTTAAAGCTGTGTTTCCTTATTTATTTTCATTTTGGATGATCTGTCCATTGGTGAAAGTGGGGTGTTAAAGTCCTCTGCTATGATTGTGTTACTGTCAATTTCCCCTTTTATGGCTGTTAGTATTTGCCTTTGCATTGAGGTGCTCCTATGTTGGGTGCGTAAATAGTTACAATTGTTATATCTTCTTCTTGGGTTGATCTCTGAATCATTATGTAGTGTCCTTCTTTGTCTCTTGTAATAGTCTTTATTTTAAAGTCTATTTTGTCTGATGAGAATTGCTTTTCCAGCTTTCTTCTGATTTCCATTTGCATGGGATATCTTTTTTTTTTTTTTTTTTTTTTTTTTTTGCGGTATGCGGGCCTCTCACTGTTGTGGCCTCTCCCGTTGCGGAGCACAGGCTCCGGACGCGCAGGCCTGGTGGCCATGGCTCACGGGCTTAGTTGCTCCGCGGCACGTGGGATCTTCCCGGACCGGGGCACGAACCCGTGTCTCCTGCATCGGCAGGCGGATTCTCAACCACTGCGCCACCAGGGAAGCCCATGGGATATCTTTTTTAAAAAATTTAATTAATTTATTTATTTATGGCCATGTTGGGTCTTCATTTCTGTGAGAGGGCTTTCTCTAGTTGTGGCAAGTGGGGGCCACTCTTCATCACGGAGCGCAGGCCTCCCACTATTGCGGCCTCTCTTGTTGCGGAGCACAGGCTCCAGACGCGCAGGCTCAGTATTTGTGCCTCACAGGCCCAGTTGCTCCACAGCATGTGGGATCGTCCCAGACCAGGGCTCGAACCCATGCCTCCTGCATTGGCAGGTGACATTTCTCAACCACTGCACCACCAGGGAAGCCCTAGAATAGCTTTTTCCATCCCCTCACTTTCAATCTGTATGTGTCCCTAGGTGTGAAGTGTGTCTCTTGTAGACAGCATATATATGGGTCTTGTTTTTGTAACCATTCAGCCAGTCTATGTCTTTTGGTTGGAGCATTTAATCCATTTATATTTAAGGTAGTTATTACCATTTTCTAAATTGTTTTGGGTTTGTTATTGTACGTCTTCTCTTTTGTATCCTGCCTAGAGAAGTTCCTTTAGCATTTGTTGTAAAGCTGGTTTGGTGGTGCTGAATTCTTTTAGCTTTTGCTTGTCTGCAAAGCTTTTAATTTCTCCGTTGAATCTGAATGAGATCCTTGCTGGGTAGAGTAATCTTGGTTGTAGGTTTTTCTCCTTCATCACTTTAAATATGTCCTGTCACTCCCTTCTGCCTTTCAGAGTTTCTTCTGAAAGATCAGCTGTTAACCTCATGGGGATTCCCTTGTATATTATTTATTGCTTTTCCCTTGCTGCTTTTAACATTTTTTCTTTGTATTTAATTTTTGATAGTTTGATTAATATGTGTCTTGGCATGTTTCTCCTTGGATTTATCCTGTATGGGACTCTGTGCTTCCTGGACTTAATTGACTATTTCCTTTCTCATATTAGGGACGTTTTCAACTGTAATCTCTTCAAATATTTTCTCAGTCCCTTTCTTTTTCTCTTCTTCTTCTGGGATCCTTATAATTTGAATGTTAGTACGTTTAATGTTGTCCCAGAGATCTCTGAGACTGTCCTTATTCTTTTCATTCTTTTTTCTTTATTCTGCTCTGTGGTAGTATTTCCACTATTCTATCTTCCAGGTTACTCATCTCTTCTTCTGCCTCAGTTATTCTGCTATTGACTCCTTCTAGAGAATTTTAAATTTCATTTATTGTGTTGGTCATCATTGCTTGTTTGCTCTCTAGTTCTTCTAGGTACTTGTTAAACGTTTCTTGTACTTTCTCCATTCTTTTTCCAAGATTTTGAATCATCTTTACTATCATTACTCTGAATTCTTTTTCAGGTGGACTGCCAATTTCCTCTTCATTTGTTTAGTCTGGTGGGTTTTTACCTTGCTCCTTCATCTGCTGTGTGTTTCTCTGTCTTCTCATTTTGTTTAACTTATTGTGTTTAGGATCCCCTTTTCACAGGCTGCAGGTTCTTAGCTCCCATTGTTTTTGGTGTCTGCCTCCAGTGGCGAAGGTTGGTTCAGTGGGTTGTGTAGGCTTCCCGGTGAGGGGACTGGTGCCTGTGTTCTGGTGGATGAGGCTGGATCTTGTCTTTCTGGTGGGCAGGACCACGTCCGGTGGTGTGTTTTGGGGTGTCTGTGACCTTATTATGATTTTAGGCAGCCTCTCTGCTAATAGGTGGGGTTGTGTTCCTGTCTTCCTAGTTGTTTGGCATAGGGTGTCCAGCACCATAGCTTGCTGTTCGTTGAGTGGAGCTGGGTCTTAGCATTGAGATGGAAATCTCTGGAAGAGCTTTCACTGTTTGATATTACCTGGAGCCGGGAGGTCTCTGGTGGACCAATGTCCTGAACTTGGCTCTCCCACCTCAGAGGCACAGGACTAACACCCAGCCGGAGCACCAAGACCCTGTCAGCCACAGGGCTCTGATACTAGTAGTGCCAGAAGGCTCTTAACAGCAGTCTCTATCACAGAATATCAGCTTACTGACATGCTCTGTGCCTTTGTAGGAGCCGCAAACCCCACCTGGCTGCATGCTCTTCCGGCTCTGCACCAACCCTCCTTCCTCCAGGTTCCTCTAGGCAGCCCCCTGGGCCTTGTGTGCCTTTTACATGCAGTAAATGGAGGCTCAGAGTGCAGGTCAGCCGAGGTCTTGCCCTGACCCAAAAAGCCTTTATTTTCAACCATAGTTTTTTCTAATAACTCATTATATCAGGAAAGAGAGGTAAACATGAATATATTCAAAGAGAATATACTTGTATCAATTTGGAAAATTCTATGCAAGAGGTTTCTTCTGGAACAGTAACAAAAGATTCCTTATATATTTAAATACTTTATTATGCAGTTATCAAAGGTAAAGAGCCTCTTGATCCAGGTATAAGCCAGCTACTCTCAGAAACCAGGAACAAAATTATGTTCCTGGTTTAAAAGACTGAAATAAATGTCTCCATGGTACGACATACTTTTAAATTAGACATGTACTTTAATAACAACCACATTTAGTTAAGTAAGTACATCCCATAATCTAGAGAAGAGACTGATTTTAAAAAGCCTAAAGTATATCCTATGCTATTCACTAAGAATGAATATTTATTAGTTCATTTAATTTTACTTTAAATTTTTAAAATGAGATTTAATTTCATTTTTAAATTCAAATAGATAAAAGCATGCAACATAATCATGAAAGTAAAAAAATTCAGTATTTGTGTGTGTGTGTGTGTGTGTGTGTGTGTGTGTGTGTGTGTGTGATACGCGGCCCTCTCACTGTTGTGGCTTCTCCCACCGCGGAGAACAGGCTCCGGACACGCAGGCCCAGCGGCCATGGCTCACGGGCCCAGCCGCTCCGCGGCACGTGGGATCCTCCCAGACCGGGACATGAACCCACATCCCCTGCATCAGCAGGCGGACCCTCAACCACTGCGCCACCAGGGAAGCCCAAAATTCAGTATTTTTGAGATAAAAATATCAAACCATTTATTACATAACTTCAAGAAGCTATGTTTTGAAAAATTAAATAAACTTGTCTAAAATGCTTCTTATAATTATAAGCACGTGTAATATTACTATCTAAGCCTTCCTTTTTGATTCTTATCCAATCTAAATCTTTTAGAATGAGGGAAAAGGCTATGCATTTTTAATACTAATGGAATGAAATGATACTAAATGAATTTCTCATGTTTTAATGATGTTGTTTTGAGAACTCAAGGATGATATTGATCTCTCTAATTTCAATATTCAGGGCCAGAAACAGAAAATCAGTATAGTTCTACTGTGCTAAATAACTACTCAGGAATGCGTTCTCTTCCTCTAAAACCACTTTGCACTTCCAGTCTGAGACTGTCAAGCCGTCTCCAACTGTAATTTCCCCTCTCTGTCCTTGGCATGAACAGTGAATACATATTTTATATTTTATATCTGATATATAAATGGTAAGCCAAAATATAGTCAAGGCTTTCAAAAATTTTAACCAAAATATTAAATAATCAGAGACCTGATTAAAGATTTACATATAAGGATAGTACTCATAGTATTATACATATGAGGAAAATAACTAGAAACAATCTTAAATCTTACAGCAGGGAACTAGTTACAATTAATAGTGTTATATCCACACAATGGAATACCACAGTCATCAAAAATCATATTTTCTAAGAATAGTAGAATATGTGGATAAAATAGATAACTAATAAGAACCTACTGTATAGCACAGGGAACTTTACTCAATACTCTGTAATGACCTATATAGGAATAGTATCTAAGAAAGAGTGGATATATGTATATGTATAACTGATTCACTTTGCTGTACACCTGAAACTAACACAACATTGCAAATCAACTATACTCTAATAAAAATTAACTAAGAAAGAATATGTGACAATGCTAATAATACGCTATTGAGTGGAAAAGGAAGATACAAAGTAATATGACTCCAATTTTATAAAAGGAATACACACACAGAAGAAAAATCTGGAATATATAACAAACTATTAATAGTAGTTCTCTAGACATAAGGAATACAGGTGATTTTTACTTTTTTAATATTTCTGTTTTTCATAAAATTCATTGAACATATAAAACTTCTATTTTTATTTTTATTTTTATTTTTTTGTGTGGTATGAGGGCCTCTCACTGTTGTGGCCTCGCCCATTGTGGAGCACAGGCTCCAGACGCACAGGCTCAGCGGCCATGGCTCACGGGCCCAGCCGCTCCGCGGTATGTGGGATCTTCCCAGACCGGGGCACAAACCTGTGTCCCCTGCATCAGCAGGCAGATTCTCAACCACTGCACTACCAGGGAAGCCCTAAAACTTCTATTTTGAAAGATAATTTAAAAAATAAAATATCAAAAAGTTTAAAATATATTTTCTGTTAAATCAACATAAATATGCTTTTTCAAGGTAGTTGATTGAAATTTCTGACTGAATCAAATCAATCAGCATTAAAGGTCATATATCTTATGCTGAAACACTATTTCATCTGTAGACAGTGAACCACAGAGTCCAATACGCACCTTGTTTTTCTTCATGCGTTTCTACAAAATAAGGCATTCTTTTCACTGTTTCTCTCAACTCCTGTTTCAGGGCCAGCACATAATCTTCACCCTCTCCTGTTTTCAGTGGCACTGGTTTATAATCTGTATCCTATTTAAATTAAGAGGCAATTTTAAAAAATAAATTAAATATTTTAATATCCTTTTTGTCTATATTCTGAAAAATGTCAGTTTTATTGAAAAACTACAATTTACAGGTATTAAGTTTTGCCATCAACTTAAAAGACTTTGAGCTTCTATAATCTATTAAACCTTTCACCCATCTCCTATTTTGCTCTTCTTTTAGAAGTAGAAAAGATACTTAGTTTTCCTACCTGCCCTCATCTTTCTACTGATCACACCAATAATCATTTTGCTATATAGTCTGTTGACGGTGATTGTATATTTTAACAATCAAGGCACCCAAATAAAAGCAGCCGCTTTAGTCTCCTATTAACCTCAGTCAGTGGTGGTGGTATTGGGAGCACCAGCATTAAAAAAAAAAGTAGTAGCAGCTACCATTTAACAATTGGTTACTACATACTACAGCCTGGATGTACTCAATATTTAAAATCCATGAACTCACCTAAAGTATCAATATCTCCCCTTTTCCAGTGAGGAAACTGAGAAATGAACAATCTGTATGCCCATATAGCACAAAAGTGGCAAAGCAGAAATTTGAATCTGTATCTCCAATTTTTAAAAATTACATGCACACCCACATATATGTATATATATTTATAATATATATATATATTCATTAAAATGTGGGCCCTCAGGGTATATAAAAAAGATATTTCTGGTTTCACAGGCTAAGTACAGGGTACATTTTAAAAATTTCACTCTGAATTTATTCATTCTACAACTATTTATTGAGTGCCTACTAAAAGTCACAAGGGGTTAGACAACAGGAGATGAACTAGTCAAACTTACTACCTACATGGAATTTACATTCTAGGGGAGAAAATAAGTAAACAAATGAGGTAATATTTAATTTCAGATAGTGATAAGTGAAATAGAAGGGCTGAAGCCAGGAAGAGGAAAGAGTGACTAACAGAGTATGTGGAGATTGGAGGTGGCTGGTCTGGACAGGGTAAGCACGCGTGATCTCTCGGGGAAGTCATCTTTGAGCAGAGACCTGGATAAAATTACGAAGCCATCCATGCAAAGAAATGGGGAAATCAATGGCTCCAGCCAGGGAAACAAGCAGAGGAAAATGCCTAAGGGAACAAGGAGATCAGCATGGCTAAGGAATGAGGACAGTGGTAGGAAAAGGGTCAGAGAGACATCAGTAAGGCCAGATCAGACAGAGCCTTTTAGCCAGTAATAAGGAATTTCATTTTTATTCCATGCAGGAAAAAACAGTATGTACTAATATTCCCAAGCTTTAGAAGTAACTCACACATGAAGAAGAGCTTGTTTTAAAAGAAATCAATGTAAAGTGACATTATGTCTATACCTGAGATATTAACCTTTGTTTTTAGGCTATAATGAATATCAGAAAGGCAAAATACCAAGAGCAAAAAGTAGACACTCCCCATGTGAGACATCTAGATCCCCAATACATTTATCCAGGATCCTCTACTTACATAAATCTTTCAACAAAGGATGTTTCCTTTTAAAAGAGGGAAAAGATTCCTGGAGGGAGTATCTGGTTATTTATGATTTTTTCATATTTTATACTACAGCACATGTGCATCTGGAAATGTAAGCTTACATTTTAAACTTAATATAAAGTGAAAACATTAGATTAAAAATTACACCAGTTAGGTCTGCAGCATACTCATTAAATTTAAAAGCAACGCTAAATGTAGTAGAAATGCTTATATTCTGAGAAAGAGTAACATAATTAAAATTGACTTTAATAAGGAAATAGCAAAAAAAAAAAGTTCAGTGGGTAAAAGGTCAAGTGGTATACTAGAGAGCAAAATTAAATTCTATAGATACAAGATGAGAAGAAAATCATTAGGTGAAGGTCTGGCACAATGGGAAGTGAGGACCACTGTAAAACCTGACTTTACTTTTAAAAATATTATTTTAATATTGGAATATATCAATAACAGCATTATAAGATGCAAGGATTGAAAAAGAAATTCTTTCCTGGTTCAAAAAATACTGAGTACATTCAGGAAAAGGTGTATATAGTTTTCTGTATTTGAAAGCAGTTTGAAAATTAGAAAAGTTTCAGAAAAGAACAGTGGAAATATTTAAATTAAAGGTAAGTGACACACTCTCTTTTACTTTCTTATAGTTAGGATATCGTAATGATATCATATATTCAAGTCTTATACAGAATTTAAATTTTCTCTGAAACATGAAAAAACACCCTGTGAGCATTTTGCTGTTAATGTACTTACAGGAAATAGTGGGGGTGGCTTCAATACTACATCAGGTAACTTTTCACCTCTGCTAAATCCAACTGCCTCAATATTAAAGGTGTAAGCAGCACGTCCTCTTCCTTTATTCCCAGCCATCAGAACTAGTTACATCAGAAAAAGTGGGCAAATTAAGACACTGTTAATGATTAAGATTCACTGGATCAAATGAAAAATGAAACGAACATTTTAAAACAAAATACACTCCACCCCTTAAATAGCACGGCCCATTTAAAACACTTCTGGAAGGCAAAACCTGTAAAAAAATAAATATGTAATAAACTGAATCCTGAACCCATCACATCTAGTCATGTTTGGCAAGTAAAGTGATGATGGGCTCAACTACCTCACCCAGATCCTGGGTGGAAGGCTGATCCTGGGGCTCCTTTGCGATGCTGCCCCAAGCGCTGTGCAGCCAGCTGATGCAATTCTCTCCACGGCTCTGTGGTTTGGCAACAAGATCTCAGATAGATATTATAAAATGTGGCCAAGGAAAGGTTGTGCTGATGAAGAGGGGACACTTTGCTTTTTTAATCAACTTGAAGACTATCAGCAGTCATGTATACTTTAAATTTTTAAATATTTTTTTATCCTAAAATTTGAGTGTTAGAATCCTTGAGATCCTTCAATGTCCTCCTTTTAGAAATGGGAATGGGCTCAGTAAAACTTTGAAGAGGTCTGTCCAAGCAAAAAAAATTTTTTAAGTTCAGAGAAAAACATCTCAAATAGTTAAGTTAAAGGTCAGATAAACCCGTACTCTTTAACTTTAGAGATAATAACAACGTCATTCTTAAGTCCTGTATTGAGTTTCGGAATTACACTATACAGTTGATGCTTGAACAACATGGGATTAGGGACAACGACCCGCCATGCAGTCAAAAATCCATGTATAATTTTATAGTCAGCCCTCCGAATCCGTGGTTCTGCATTCTCAAATTCAACCAACCTCAGACTGTGTAGTGTTAGTATTTATTGAAAAAAATATCCATAAATAAGTGGACCCATGTAATTCAAACTTGTGTCATTCAGAGTCAACTGTAATGCGAAAACAGGATTCCTACACTAGGGCTATTTCACTACAACTCTGCATTGGACTGTAGTGAAGATTATAATGCACATGCTTTAAATCTTTCCCCCAATGATGCTACTGAGTATCATTCAACTCTGTAAGACCAAGAAAGCAATAATATGCCCTCCATGCCACTGTAACAATTCCCTCCCTTTTTTCCCTAACCGTTTATGTGTTGAAAAAAACAAGGTCATTGCCCTTTGCAATGCTTCTCCAACTTTAAGGCATGTGCAGATTACCTAGGAATCTTGTTAAAAGGCAGAATCTGAACCAGCTGGCCCAGGGTGAGACCTGAGAATCTGCATTTCTAACAAGCTCTCTGAAGCTATCAATGCTACTGGTTTGCAGACCACACTTTGAGAGTAGGAAGCCTGTACAATTTCCCACATTCTGGATTTGCATGATTGATTACACAAGATGTGGTTAAACACATTCCTCTACTCTCTGTATTTTCTATAAACAGATGGAATAGAGAGGCTTACTCAAATTTGGGTTTGATTTTTTACAAGAATACTTAAAAAAGATGCTCTGTTTTTCCTACTGCATCACAGGACGCACATGAAGTCTTTCTCCGTGATGTTCTCTGGTCATTGGGTTTAGGTGCTGTCAGTCTGTTTCATCCAGTATAAAGTTCCCATCAGTTTTCACTTAATGATTTAAAAATTGCAGCCATTGATGATCATAGCCTAGATTCACGGTTCCATTATGGATTGTAATGTGGTGATACACAAATTTTATCATTCTTTCTTTACTAACTAGAATCCCACCAGTAATCAATTCCCCTCATCTACTATTTAGTTACTATGAAACACAATTCATACAGAAAAGATACTTACTTTAATTACCAAGCTCATTCCATTTGTCCACACTAAGAGAGGGAAAATATCCAAATGGCCTTGCTTCAATTGCGGAGTCACTAAAACATATGCTGAGCCTATAGAAAGCAGGTCTCCCAAGTACAAAAATTGCTGAGCATTCCAGGCACTGTAGTAGGACTCAGAGAGCACTGAACAAAACCAAGTCCCTGCCTTCAGGGCTTATATTTCAGTGGATGAAAGAACGCAAACAAGCATAAGGAAAACCCTTACGCTCACTCTAAGTAAAACCCACCCTACAAAAGAGAGTATATCAGCTGCCGTTGCTTGATGGAATATCCCTTGAGAAATATCAACTCTGCTGACTCTAACTTTCATATTTATCAAGAAACCTTCGGGTGTATAAACTGATTAACATTAGTGAATGTACTGCCCTTGGCAGAAAAATCAATCCTAACTATTGAAACACTCTTAATAGTTACATGGCATTCTGGCCACAAATCCATTTCTTTTTAGTTTGGTTATCATGAGTCAGTTCTCCTGTACCTGGGGAAGCTGCTAAATTCATTTTCTTCTCTTCCAGAGCTGAGAGGTAATCCCTGGACTCAGGTAACAGTCTCATGGAAAAAGTGGCTCACAAGTGTGGCCTAAGCTTCACTGTTTGAAATCCTTAAAGTTGATTTAACCATTACTGTGGTCCTTTTTCATCCAGCTAAACTTCTTGAAAGAAGAGTCTTTTTAACCAGCTTTTCCCATTTTCACATTATCCAAATCATCCTCTACTTCATGTGGGCCAATTTCATCCAACTAATATTGAGCATTCCAGGCACTGTGGTAGGACTCAGAGAGCACTGAACAAAACCAAGTCCCTGCCTTCAGGGCTTATATTTCAGTGGATGAAAGAACGCAAACAAGCATAAGTATGTAGCATAATATTATGTGCTCCTGTAGTGTTGAATTATGTCCCCCCACCCCCAAATGTGTTGAAGTCCTAACCCCCCCAGGTACCTGTGAATGTCACCTTCCTTATTTGGAAATAAACTCTTTGAAGATGTAATCCAATTAAGATGAGGACATACAAGATAAGGGTGAGCCCCCTCCTAATGACTGGTGTCTTCATAAGGGGGAAATCTGGACAGAGAGAGACACACACAGGGGAAACATCATGTGAAGATGCAGGCAGGGCTTCCCTGGTGGCGCAGTGGTCGAGAGTCCGCCTGCCGATGCAAGGGACACGGGTTCGTGCCCCAGTCTGGGAGGATCCCACATGCCGCGGAGCGGCTGGGCCCGTGAGCCATGGCCGCTGAGCCTGCGCATCCCGAGCCTGTGCTCCGCAGCGGGAGAGGCCACAATAGTGAGAGGCCCGCGTACCGAAAAAAAAAAAAAGATGCAGGCACAGACCTGAGTGCTGTAGCAGCAACTCAGGAACACCAAGGAGTGCCAGGAACCACAGAAGCTGGAAGAGAGGCACTGAACAGATTCTCCCTCAGAGCCTCCTGAAGGAACAAACTCCACTAATACCTTGATTTCAGACTTCTGGCCTCTAAAACTGTGAGAGAACAAATTTCTGTTGTTTTAAGCCACCCAATTTGTGGTAATATGTTATGGCAGCCCTAGGAAATCATTATAGCTCTGAAGAAAAATAAATCATGGTGAAGGGGTAAAGAATAATAAATGGGTATGGTACTGACTTTTTCACACAAGGCAAGTCTTTCTGTGGAGGATAAATCAGAGCAGTGTGCTGGAGAGGGGCTGTGAGCTTCAAGATGAAGGAATGAGGTGAAGATGGCTACGGACAGAAGAAAGAACAGGGGCAAAGGAGGAAGCCACAAGCTGGGAGTGTCTGAGGAACATGAAGCTCATGCAGTTGGTGAGGAACAAGGAGAGTCTGGTTAAGACCAGATCTTGTGGAGCCCCGAGTGAGCTATGGTAAAGGGTTTGGCTTTTATCTTACTTGTGATGGGAACTCTACTCAGGCAGATGCTGAAATGCAAAGGTCCCTAATGGTCCTCAATGGCAAAATCCACAGGCCTTTTCCCCTTGTTCATGCTCTTCGACTTCCAAAGCATACCACTCATTATTGTCTCCATCCTTATGAAACTGTCTCTTCTCTAGGTTTTAATAAAATCCCAGGGACTTCCCCGGTGGCGTAGTGGTTAAGAATCCACCTGCCAATGCATGGGACACGGGTTTGAGCCCTGGTCCGGCAAGATCCCACATGCCATGGAGCAACTAAGCCCGTGAGACACAATTACTGAGCCTGCGCTCCAGAGCCCGCGAGCCACAACTACTGAGCCTGCGTGCCACAACTACTGAAGCCCATGCGCCTAGAGCCCGTGCTCTGCAATGAGAAGCCACTGCAATGAGAAGCCTGAACACTGCAATGAAGAGTAGCCCCCACTCACCGCAACTAGAGAAAGCCCACGCAGCAAAGAAGACGCAACATAGCCAAAAATAAATATAATTAATTAATTTAAAAAAAACCAAACAACTCCTTATTACAAGTACTGGGGGCCCTTTTAAGATGGTTGCACTGACCCTCCTGACTCACTTGCCTATAATCACGCACGTCTTGACTAGCATTCTCTTCACTGGAACCCTCTTCCTCCTTGCCTGGCTGCATCCCTTTTTACCTTAAGATCCAGTTTAAGTCCCTCAACATCCACAACTGTCATTTCATCCCAGCTTGCTCATGGAAAGATCCTCTTGCTAAAATAAATGGATTTTTAAAAACTGAGGTGATACATACAATGCAGCAGCATTCTTCAATTCTGGAAGAAACATAGACAATGCCCCTTTTGGGAAATGGACCTGTTCCAAAGAGAAGGAGTTTCACTTCCATTTTTTTTTGTTTATTTCTTCAACTAAATTAACAGTAGAGATTTTATATCCCCCACTGTTTAGCAGAATACTCTCTATACAACAGGTCCGTAATCAATGTTATGCTTTCCTTATTTATTTACTTACTTACTATGATTTGATGAGCAAATTTACCCACAGAAATACAATTCAGCCAGCCTACTATTAAGGTTTGTTTGTTTGTTTGTTTTTTAAACTTCTAGAACAAGTTTGCGACCTGGCTGTACACTGGAATCATCAGGAGAGTTAAAAAAAAAAAAAAAACCCTCAAGCATCACCCCAGAACAATAAAATCAGAATCTCTGGAGGTAGGATTTAGGCACTAGGACTTTTTAAAGCATTCCAGGAGATTCCAATATGTAACCTACATTAAGAACCACTGCTCCAGATTGAACTTCCCATTATATAGAAGAAGAAAGCAAGGCTCTAAGAGGTTAGCTGAGTGCCTAAAGACTGAGTTAATTCCTAACAAAGACAAGACTGGGTTAAAGCTTCATAATACCTTACCATTGTCCTTGCATTTATATTATGCTGCCTGCAGCACACTTCTGGGTTAGTTGAAGACTTTTAAATCCCGGCAATGTCTTTAATCTTTACAATGAAGTGAAATAGTAATGGCAAAATAGATTGGATTTAGAAATGTAAAATCAGATGCACCACCCTTCCATTTTGGGATGCCTCCTGAAAATTCCTATTCAGAATTGTTCTGAGAGGGTTTGAAGAGTGTAATTCAAGTACCCAAGAGCTGAAATGCAAAAGCCTATTCTAATTAACAGTGGAAACAACTTTGTGGCAGAGATTTAGCTCATCTCTGAAATTCCTCCTCGCTCTAACGTTTTATGAGTAATAATTGTGGCTTAACCGTAGTCCTCCACATCTCACACAGTCTCTTGCACATATTACCTTGGTCAGTAAACATACAAACAGATATAAGCGGGCATGGAAGCTAGGAGAGGCACTGAAAGCCAGGTCACAGTTTCTTTCCTGATGAATAACACCTAAATTGCCCTAATTAGAAACTAACAGTCATGCTGACCTTGTCTCCACCTCCCCTGATCTCCTCATCTAATAGTAGAAGACTATCAGCTCTGTGTCCCTTCTTACATGTTTGTCTTTCTTCACTTCTGCTTTAGTTCAGGCCTTTACCATCTCTTGCCTAGACCTCCAATACAGAACAAGTAAACTTCTCATGGCCAGACTCCCCCTTTCAATCCACTCTCCAGTCATCTTTCTAGAACACAAAACTTGATGTATCACTCTCCTTGACTAACAGAGCTTTGGAGACTAACTTTCCGCCTCTTGCACCCTGCACCTCCCCTCCCCACCCCACCCCGCCCTCAGCTCTAACCGCTCCCAACTCTGCTACACCAGCTGCTGCATGTCACGTTCCTTCTGCCTGGAAGGCCACATCCACGTGTAAACAAGCCCCTATCATCATTTAAGATACTATGCAAATGCCACTTCTGACCATTTCCTCCATCCTAAGTGGAGGTAGGCCTATCTCTTTTCTGTTTCCCAAGTACTACACTGCTTTTATTACCCTTTTAAAAATCATGTTGTAATTGCCAGTTCTTGTCTGTCTCCCCAGTAATTTCTTCAATTATCCATCCTTCTAGTATTTGTCAAGCACCCTCTGTATCAAACCATCTTCTACGTAATGAGAATATGATAGCGAACAAAACAAAATCCCTGGTTTCGTAGTGCTCATAGTCTACTATGGGAAATGGAAAAAAATATACTTTATAGAGCGCCAGGTAGTAATTAGTGCAAGAAAAAAAAAGGCAGGAAACATGGGTGCTATTATGGAAAGAATGGTTGAGTAAATCCTCCTGTATTTTGTAATATTTGAGAACAAACCTGACAAAGAGAAGGAAGAAGCCAGGCTGAAAACTAAGGAAGGATGTATAGGGGAAAGTGTAATACAGCAGAAGATTCTGTAACTGTGAAGGCCTCTTCATTTGAAGACTTATTCACCTTGTCCTGCCCCATTACCAACCAGAGCCTGGCAAAAGTCCAATAAAAATTGGGAGAATTACTGCTGAGCTCATGGCTTAGTAAGGATATTACTCCAATTCACCTCCCTTTGCCTAGAGGAAAAATAAAACTGCAGAGTTCTGTACTTCCCTACTGAGAACATCCTAACAGTGGTCTTTTAAGGCCATTTCAAATGCCACTCAACAATCCCTTCCATGCATATTCTCATAGCACCTAGTTTTTACTTCCTCTGGGGTACATATCTCATTTGCTTTACACTGCAAACATTTGTGTACAGTTATTATCTTCCTTCAAATTCTTGAGAACCCAGATCATGACTTTTTAAAAAAAATACAGTTCTGTTTTTTGCACATCTTTTAGCTTGGGACTTGCACATAAGAATAACCCTGAACAGAGTGGATAAATTCTAACTAGGTTAGGCAAATATTCAGAAAGGGTACATCCTCATCAAAGACTTAAGGATTGTAGAGGAGAATACACCTCTCCCTCTAAGAAGGATTAGTAGCAGCTGCCACAATAAGTGTTTTCCTAATTATCTTTTATAATGCTGTCTCATGGCAAAAATTATAATTTTTCCTGGCTGAGCAAAGAGGTTAGTCAAGTTCTCAAGCCTAAATGGATGCTTCCACAGCGGAGAGATGGGGGATGAGGACAGGAACCCGGTGTTAATAGTGGGGGTGATTTCTGTGGCTGTTGGGGCCACGCCCAGGCATTATCCACTTTTCCCGTCCTCTCAAGGTGCGGCTGCCTCCACCTTTCCTTAGTTGAGCCTTTCTCCCAACTTTCTTTGCTCTCTTCCAAGAGTGGACAAACAATGCAAAACAAAGGAGCGTAGGGGAACGAATATATAATTTAATTTTTTAGAAGAGAAGAAAAATCTTATCAACACCATCTCTCCCCCATGATACAGGGTAAAGTGCTAACAGTTAAGCAAACATACTGAATAGTCTGTCCTTAGCTGCAAGTCTGCGGCAATGACTCGTGTTTGAACCAATCATACCATCGGAATTGGAAATCTACCATCAGTAACAGTATAAATTCCATTCTCACTGCAAACAGTCCTAGGAAGTGGAGACTAGGTAAAAATTGGAAACGACAATTTTAAACGACTGTGAAGGGATTAGGAGAAGGGGAAGTAAAGCAAGCTATCTCCCAATGCCCCTTAATACAGAGGCGCTTTAATGAATCTCCACTCCTGACTTCCCCCACCGTCTCCACGTGCCCCTTTAACTCCCCACTTACCCTCTCCAACTCCTCCCAAGCCCTCAATTGCCTCCTCTGTTACCTGCTCACTAAGTCTCGAGGCTTGGAAAACTGTGCAACCGAAGTGCCGGCCGGCAAGGAAGGGGTGCGGACAGAACGTCCCGACGCTCTGGTGCTGGTTCCACCTCTGGAGAAGCGCGCTCCGCCCTCCACGCGGCCTCAGAGCCGCGTTCAAACCCAACCAATTAGCCCCACCCACTCCCTAGCGAGGCCCCGCCCCCTGGCAAAGAGCTTTTTAGCCCTTGGCGGGCGCCGTAGTCGTCCAACCCCCTTGGCCTGACTCTGCGCCAGCTGGAAGTGCGCATCGTAGCGCGCGGTGGGTGGGCTGCCCTGCTCCCTCCCACGCTTAGCTCTCGGCCTCTGCCGTCAGACCCCCAGAGGTGGGAAGAGTTATCACTTTCTGGTTCTCTCGTCTACTGCATTGGCCCCTGAGTTAACGCTCCCTTTTGCTACGGCCAGTGAGGCTGCGATTGTTCCAGCGGCCCGGTGCGAGGAAAGCAGCTCCTGCTCTCTGCGGACCTGGCAGGAGGGTGCGGGCGGACGCTCCAGGCAGAGCCTCCGCGCGTCTTTCCTACTCCTGGTTCTCCCACCAACCCCATCCGCATCCCCCGCCCCCTCCTTGCTCTGCGCTTTCTCCCTGGCTGCGGGCAGACCGCTCCAGACAGCTGCAGCGCCCGAGTCTGAACAGCCTGCGGGAGACACACGCCCACACCCTCTCCGCCTGGCCGCATCCTTGCCCAGCATGTCTGCGCTCGAGTGGTACGCCCACAAGTCCCTGGGCGACGGCGTCTTCTGGATTCAGGAACGCTTCTATGAGTCTGGCAACCGCGCCAACATCTGGCTGGTGCGCGGCTCCGAGCAGGACGTGGTGATCGACACAGGCCTGGGGCTGCGCAGCCTCCCGGAGTACCTGTACTCCTCCGGCCTCTTGCAGGACCGCAGGGCCAAAGAGGATGCAGCGTGCCGGCCACTGCTGGCTGTGGCCACCCACGTGCACTTCGACCACTCCGGCGGCCTCTACCAGTTCGACCGGGTGGCGGTGCACCACGCCGAGGCCGAGGCGTTGGCTCGCGGGGACAACTTTGAGACCGTGACCTGGCTCTCCGATAGTGAGGTGGTGCGGGCGCCGAGCCCGGGCTGGAGGGCCAGGCAGTTCCGAGTGCAAGCGGTGCAGCCCACCCTCATCCTGCAGGATGGTAATGGTCCCTCACGGGCGCGGGTTCTCTCATTAAGGGAAGGGACTGGGGAGAAACTGTCCGAGGGATGCTTGTTGCAGACCTGCTTGGCTGTAAGGTGTCACATCGCAGAAACACTACTTCTGTTTCTCCCTTACCTGAGTCAAAAGCCCACTCGACCATAGAGTCTTTGGAAGGCCATTGCAACCTTCCCTACCAGAGACAAGCTCCGGCACCTTGTAGTAATGCTGAGTACTCTCGACTGAAAGCCGGCCCCACCCCCTAGTCAATTTCCTGTGTAAGGTACGGTATGTAGTAACGCTATAGAGACTTCTGACTAGGATTCCCATTCTTTTCCCGAACACAAGTCTGACATTTCCAGGCACTTTTCTAGCGAAAAGACTCTTAAGGAATGATGCCTTATGGAGAGTGCATGTCATGTTCTATGCTTTTGAGAACTGCTGACTTCATCTGCCGGGTGTGAACAACTCCCACCTGTAGGCTTAGAAAGCCGTTAGAGAGCAGTGGTTCAAATCTGCTCATGCATCTTTATCTTTCAGATAGGTTTCTGTTCTTGATGTTGCCTCACGAAAGCAAAAGCTTGACTGTGAACGTAAGTAGAATATGTCTGAGTCTTATGTTATGACAGCTCTCTGTTCTGGTTGAAAGCAAGGCCTGAGAAAGATTAATAAGGAGGCTATTTCCCGTAATGGTGAAGTATGTGGATTAATGCTTAGATAACCTTGGGCCTCTTTGGCTGTGTGAAAAACAGGATGGGGTTCAGAAAGAAACTAATGGAATAAAATAGTGTAGGGTTCCAGCCCTTCCAACCTCACACAGTCACTTAAATAATTGAGCCAGTTGGTCACAGCAGTGATATTTGTATATTAATTTCTTTTTTCTTTTTAGAGTGCTTCTGTTGATTTTATCCTCACAACACATTTGAAGTGAGGCTACTGACCCCCCAATTAAATGGCTTGTCTAGAGTCCACAGAGCAAGATACAGACGAAAGCTAGGATTGCAACCCAGGCACAATAGATCAAAGCATGCAGATCATACATAAATCCTAGCCCATAAATATATTATGGTAATTCTGAGTAGGAGGTGAAACCCTCTTTCCTTTCTATCTTGAAACTATTTTATTTGCCAAATTAATTTATTAAACCGTTCCTCTAAGAGGCAGAAAAATCCAGTTGCTGCAGTACAATGTCTCACTTTTATGACCAACCAGTATGACAAATTATGAAGTACTTTACAAAAATGAGTTTATCTTACAGATGAGATCTTGATCACTTGAGGCATAAGAAATAGAAAGCAAGATTCTATACCTCACACCCCACTTAAACAGTCTTTTCATTAAAATTTTAAATCTAAAGATTAAAAAAACAATGGTTTAGATGGGAGTCTTACATTACCTGACAATTTGAGATGAAAGAAAACTAAATTTACTTTAAAGGTACTTTTAATTACTGTATTTCTTCATGGAATTGATACTGTTAGAGGTAGGATATCCATGCAGTTGATGGGTATGCAGACTAAATTAACACCCAGCCCCCCACCAAAAAAGTTTACATTAGTATTTAAAATATATTTAAGTTGTCTAAATGAATAAATGACTTTTGATTTATTTACTTTTGCTTCTGTGCCAGAAATAGGAAATCAATGATGAAAGAATGATAGGAATTATTGTTTTATAGATGAAAAATTCACACAGGCTTGAATATCATACCTGAAGTCACACAGTTAGGAAAAGAGCTCGGACTGGAAACCAGCTTTCCTAAATCCCAGTTGATGCTGGAATTACAGAATTTTGGAGTTGCAAGGGACCTGCAAGCTACCTGTGTGGTGCTTTAAGCCTTTGAAAGTGTGAAATGAAAGGTTAATATTTGCTAAAAACTTTGAAGGTGGTAATACTGTGTTAAATTAAAAATTGTTTTTCATTAGGAGCTGGATGTCTCACCCTCTCAAGTAGTATCTAATATCCTCTTTTCTCAGGAATATTAATTTCCTGTCTCTTCTGAATGGTGTGGCCTGCTAACTTGATATTATCATAATCCAGGTGCATGGACGGAGATAGAAAATATTTATATTAAAAACTCATACACAGTTACGTACACATGAACCGTACATACCTAACAGCATGAAGTCTTCATTGTTTTGGTTAGAAAATAAGGAGGCTGAATTAATTAGCTTATTACATTTCATTTAGTGTATTGATGACCACGTGTCATGGAGAAGCATAAATCTGTGCAGTGTATCGCTAACCCAAAAGCTGACTTGTGTATGAGGGACAAGGAAGACAAGGAGAGATCATCATCCAGTGCATCATCTTTGATGGAAAAACAACTCTCCCTAGTAATAGTGAAATCATATCTTCCTATAAGAAGATAGCAATAAACCCTAAACTGATACAGCACATTCTTCTTGAATGGACACACATCATTCTGCCTGTTTTTCACAAGAGGCAGGCATTTTGGCCCCTATTGTACATGTTTAAACAATTTTCCTAGAGTCATCAAGATATTAGAACAGTTGTTTCAGGTGAACTTAAAAATCATTTGGGGAGGTTAAAAACAAAAAATAGATTCCAGAAAGGTAGCAGATTGAACGAACACATCTAATTTGACTCCCTCTCAAAATGCCACTAAGATTACAGCAAATGCACCATGGTTTGTCTATTTGTTTTATGTATAAATCCACATTGACTGAGGTTCTGTTTCGAATGCTGGAGAGTAAATGTGATGACTGAGTTAGCAGTTTTATCCTATGCCAGCAATAGAAAATTGAGAGCCAATCCAGTTTGCACTGCAGGAGACTTAAAAGGCTCAGGAATTAGCAGTAGCTGGTACCTTAGTGGGGGCAAAGGGAAGAAAACTAAAATAAGTAGAATTGGTTGAAAGCCATTTAAGAAGCTGTTAAAACTCTGAACTCTTCTCCCTAAGTGAATGCTCCTCTCCCCAGAGTTAGTTTGTTCTCTGGGGAGAATAAAGTAAAGGGGTTTCTTTTCTGGCTGCACCATGCAGCATATGAGATCTTAGTTCCCCCACCAGGGATCGAACCCATCCTGCAGTGGAAGCAAGGAGTCTTAGCCACTGGACCACCAGGGAAGTCGCAAGCAAAGGGGTTTCTTGACTGAGGGATGCCAAGTACTAATGAGCTCAGGAGTTCAGATGGAAAATAGGAGGGATAAATGTATGTGTATGTATATATACAAATAAAGAATAGATAGATAGATAGGTAATATATATATGTTCTTTATTAGTTTCCCAGAATGAGAGCCAGGCCTTTACCGCTTCCCCACCCAAGTAGGAAACTAGAAGAAGCTTACCTGGAAAATCTGCCCAGCCCTAGAGGAAAGACTAAGATGCTGATTCCTAAGTAATCCTTGGCTTGAACTTTCTACAGTGAAGCCTAGGTCACCAGGCCCCATGCATGTGCTTCAAACAACTTTTTCATTATCCCCCCCACTCTTAAACAGACAACCAAACATTATAAAAAATCTGAGAAAATCCTCTCACATGAAATCAAATACTAAAACAGCGTAAAGCAACTTGAGAGGAGAGGGCAATCATTAATATCATCAGGGGATAACAGAATCTATTGCATTCAAGATATCAGAGAGACAACAGGATGCCTTAAAAATAAGCAGCAGACAGAACAATAGTCACACTCATAAAAGAACTCTTGGAATTTAAAATGTCAGAAATTATTTAGTAGAATATCTTGAAGATAAAGTTGAAAAACATACAAAAGGAACAAATAGGCAAAATGAAAAGTAGGAGAGAACCAGTAAAGGAACAGTGTGAAAAATTTGACATTGGAATAATAGGAGCACAGATAGAGCAAATAGAGAAAGTAGAGGAAAAGAAACATAGTAGAGAAAATTCAAGAAAATATCTCATGATTAAGGGATGTAAATTTACAGGATGAAAGAGCCCACGGAGTTCCCTGCATAATGGATGAAAACACATCCAACCCAAGGCACTTTATTATAAAATTTTAGAACACTGGGATCAAAGAAGAGTCTACTGGCTTCCAAATTTAAAAAAAAAAGGTCTTCTAGATCATAATGGCTTTGGAGCTAGAAAAGAAGAGCTGTGCTTTATCTGACTAAAACTGATTTCCAACTTAGAATTCTAACACCCATTCCACTATCAATCAAGTTCTCAAAAAATCCCACATGCTATTACTTAGGAAGATACTAAGATATACCTTTATCCTTACTCCCTTCAAAATAAGGGAGTAAACCCAGAGGAAGATATGGAGTAAAGGAAACAGGAGGTCTAATGCAAGAGAAAGTTGAAAGGAAGCATCAGGATGATGGCAAAGGATGACACTGACAACGATAGAACCTCAGTCACAGAGTGTTCCAGATCTAAGCAGTTGAATCATTACTCTTTTGAGGGGTGAAAGGATGAGAAATGTATATATGTGTGCTGATGGTAGGTGGACAGAGGAGTAAAAAGAGCTACTAAAATCCTTATATTTCATAATGGCAGTCAATGGACAACATCTAAAATTTAAAAACCAAGAAATGGTAATACGTGAATGAAATCAGTAGAGTATATCTAATTGGGAAAACAAGAAATGGAGTATAAGTATTATTTACATAACTATATCCAGTAGAGGCAACTACCAGAAGAAGTTGCTAAAATTGTTAAAAGTTGTTGCCTCTTGGGAGCAGAATTGGCGATAGAGCCAGGATGGGGCAAAGAATATTTTAAGCCCTTCTGAAGTATTTTATTTGAAATATGTACATCTAGTTTGTTGATTTAAAACAAAATAAAAATTAAAAATTGGGGATGCCAAGATGGGAAGGGGTGTTTGAGAAGCCAAGAGAAGTATAGTATGGTTGGAATCTGGTGACAATCGGGTTAGCCTGAGGGCTTGGAAGGATAGTGTGTGTATATATATTTTTTATATATATTTATATATGATATACATACGATACATTTCATAGGCAGCTTTGGTTCTTATAAGAGAGGTCTTGATGAAATTGTATGTGAGCATTATAAGCATAAGGGAGGCATTTATAAAGCCATAGGGTAATGGCAGATCTAGTAATATTCAGTCACTATGGCCTTATCAATTGCTTATAGTTGGTATCCATTTTGATAGGTGGGTGCTTATGTCTTATCTGTTGCTAAGTATTTTGAGTATCTCCTTGCCTTGAATATCAAAAACCCATAAGACTCTACCCCTCCATCGGTAATTCTCTAGAGCTCCTTCCCTCATTCCTTTCCTTTCTGTACTTTTATTAAACAATCTGTCTCCAACAGCTCTGTTATTAAATCAACTTAGCTATAATTTCCTTTACCTTACTTGCCAATCATACAGGAAATGGCAGTGGTTTGTGACCCCCAGGAGCACATTAAATCTGGAACAATTATCCTGTGAAGGAGTCTAGCCCCTTATGACTAGAATGTGGGGAACTTTGGAAGTACCTGATTCCATTTTAATGTAACTTTGGGATTCAAGGCAAGACCAGAACAACCCCTACTCCCGTCCCGGGCCCCACTGATCCATTTTGTGTCACTATAGTTTTGTTTTTCTGAAAATTTTCTACAAATGTAATCACATAATATATTTTGTGTCTTCTTTCATTTGGCATACTATTTTGGAGATTCATCCATGTTGTTTTATCTATTAATAATTCCTTTCTATTGCTGAGAAATCACTCATTTATGGATATAACACATTTTATATATTCACCTGTTGAAGGAAATGTGAACTTTCTAGTTTGACATTGTTATGAATAATGCAGCATGAAAATTTGCATATAAGCCTTTATGTGGATGCATGCTTTCATTTCCTTGGTAGATAGCTAGAAATGGAATTCCTGGGTTGTATGGTGAATGTATGTTAAATGTTTAAGAAGGTGCCAAACTGTTTTCCAAAGTGCTATACCATTTTACATTCCCAAGTGCAGTGTGTAAGAGATCCAGTTTCTCCACATATCTGTCAATGCTTGATTCTGTCACTCCTTTTTTTTTTTTTTTGCGGTATGCGGGCCTCTCACTGCTGTGGCCTCTCCCGTTGCGGAGCACAGGCTCCGGACGCGCAGGCTCAGCGGCCATGGCTCACGGGCCCAGCCTCTCCGCGGCATGTGGAATCCTCCCGGACCGGGGCACGAACCCGCGTCCCTTGCATCGGCAGGCAGACTCTCGACCACTGCGCCACCAGGGAAGCCCTGTCAGTCCTTTTGATTTTAGCCATTCTAGTGGGTATGTAGTGGTATTTCATTGAGGTTTAATTTGCATTTCCCTAATGACATTGAGCATCTTTTCAGGTACTTATTTGCTATTCAAATATCTTCTTTGTTTAAGGGTCTATCAAAATCTTTTCTCTTTTTTAAAAATTGAAAAATTGTTTTCTTATTGAGTTGTAAGTGTTCTCATATATTCTGAATTCAAGTCCTTTATCAGATATACATTTTGCAAGTATTTTCTCCCAGTGTGTGGCCTGCCTTTTCATTTTCTTAATGGTATCTTTTTAAGCAAGAACGTTTATAACTTGGATGAAGTCCAGTTAGTCATTTTTCCTTATGTTTTATGCTTTTTGTGTCATATCTAAGAGCTCTATGACTAGCCCAAGGTCACAAAGATTTTCTTCTGTTTTTTTTTTTGTTTGTTTGTTTTTTTGCTGGAAGCTCTCACATTTAGGATTATGATCCATTTTGAGTTAATTTTTGTTAATATTGTGAAGTAAGGGTTGAGAGGTGCTTATTGTTTATTTGCATATATATATATCCAAAGTATTCCACTCTAATTTGTTGAGGAGACTGTCCTTTTACCCAGTGAATTATCTTAGTTGATACTTTTGTCAAAAATCCACTGACCATATATGTGAGTGTTTTCTTCTGGACTCTAGTCTCTTTCAATGATTATGTCTATCATTTAGCCAGCACCACACTCTCCTAATTATTGCAACTTTGTTATAACTCTTGAAATTAGATTAAGTCCTCCAACTTTATACCTCTATTTCAAAATTGTTTTGGCTCTTCTAGGTCATTTGCATTTCCATATAAATTTCAGAGCCAGATTTTCAATTTCTGTAAAAAAGCATGTCAAGGTTTTGATTGAGATTCTTGAATCTATAGATCTACACTGACCATTAAAGTAGTCACTAGCCACATGTAGCTATCTAATACAAATTTAAATTAATTAAGATCGATTAAAATTAAAAATTTAGTTCCGTGTTGCACTAGCTTTATTTCAAGTACCATTAGCCACACGTTGCTGGTGGCTACCATATTGGACAGTGTTGATACAGAACATTTCCATTATCTTAGAAAGTACTATTAGACAGTGCAGTTATAGGAAAAACTGGATATAATTACTGTCCTAACAGCTTTGAGTCTTCCAATCAACGGATATGGCATGTTTTCCCTTTTGCTTAGATCCTCTTTAATTTCTCTTGAAAGTGTTTCTGTAGTTTTCAGTGTACAAATATAACAAAATACCTTTTTCATGTGCAACTGAAAAGAATGTGTACTTCACTGTTTTGGTGTAAACTATTTTATATATGTCAGTTCGGTCAAGCTGGTTGATAGTGTTGTTCAGGTCTTCTGTATCCTTACTGATTTTCAATCTACTTGTATTATGAATTATTCAGAGAGGACTATTCAAATCTCTAAGCATGGTTGTTAAACTGTTTATTCTTATTTTAATTATGTCAGTTTTTATTTGAAGAATTTTTAGTCTCTATTTTAGGTACATATGCATTTAGAATTTTTTTTCATGTATTGACCTAATGTATAGCCTCATAAAATGTACCTCTTTCCTCTAGTAATATTCTTATATAAAAATCCATTTTGTCTGACAGTATTGCCACCACTCTAGTTCTCTTATTGTTAATATATATTTTTAAAATTTATTTAACTTATTTATTTTTGGCTGTGCTGGGTCTTCATTGCTGCACGCGGGTTTTCTCTAGTTGTGGCTAGCAGGGGCTACTCTTAGTTGCGGTGCACTTCATTGTGGTGTCTTCTCTTGTTGCAGAGCACGGGCTCTAGGTACGCGGGCTTCAGTAGTTGTGGTGTGTGGGCTCAGTAGTTGTGGCACACGGGCTTAGTTGCTCCATGGCATGTGGGATCTTTCCGGACCAGGGCTCAAACCCGTGTTATGGCGAGCTGCGTCTGACCAGCAGAATAACAGTCGCCACACGCTAGATTCTTCTCGTATCACACTTTATTGGAGTACAGCTTGGTTAGAGAAAGATGGAAGGAAGACGCCGCAGCCTTAACGGCAGCTGCCTATATAAGATTCGGGATACTGTGCAAGTCTCTGATTGGTTCATATCGAAGGCATAATTACACGTCGCCTTCGGACTGGTTACTGCTCTAAAACCTTGTTAGCATATCTCAACGCATGCGCACTGGCTACAGGATGGATGACTCAGCTTTTTCTACCCTGCTTTGCGGCAACGCTTTGCCGCGCCCCACATCTCCCCTTTATTTATTTACTATAGCACAGTGAAGTTTTGCCGGTACACATGCTCACACCATGGTGTGCTCACGGTTCAACGGCAGTTTTCCACTGGCACATCCATGACACCCTCCTGCGTGCAATGCCATCATAGGGCGGCAGGGTGCAAGGGCTGTCGATGGCACATCTACGACACCCTCCTGCGTGCAATGCCATCATAGGGCGGCAGGGTGCAAGGGCTGTCGAGACCTAAAACAGAGCTCCCTATGGAGGTGCAATGGCAGCAAGGCCTCTCCGTGCAAGGGCAGTCATCTGGGATTATTCAGGGCAGAGAGCCAGGCTGCAGGGGAATCACCTTCACCGATAGCCAAAAGCGCCTGAGTGAGCAGAACCTTATCTCGACGCGCTCGGACACGAATTCGACAGACCAACCAGAGACATAGCACAATCCCAAACAGGCAGCAGGCTGCAAACGTAGCTACCCCCACCCACTCTTTGAAAAAGGAGAAAGCAGAGGAGAGCCAAGAGGTAAAGTCCCCGAAAGTAACTGGCTCCAGTTTGGTAGCATTAAGCCGCAATATTTGAATCTTCCGTTTCAGTATCATCCGTTCCGCCTCTCGGGACCAATTTCCCGCTAGGAATCTTCCGATCACTCTGCTTTTATTGAGTGCATGATCATCCATTGTTGCATCATCCGTGCGACACTCGGCATCCCTTTCGAGTTTCTCTTCCACGCTCCGTGTCAATCTTGACGGCACCCAAATTGGGTCCTGATCCTGACTGGACTACTCACCGACGGTTCACTCCGACGGTTCACTCCGTGTGTCGAGTTCTGAATCGGTCCTCCATGCGAGGTGCAACGATTCCCGGGTTTCGGCACCACTTATGGCGAGCTGCGTCTGACCAGCAGAATAACAGTCGCCACACGCTAGATTCTTCTCGTATCACACTTTATTGGAGTACAGCTTGGTTAGAGAAAGATGGAAGGAAGACGCCGCAGCCTTAACGGCAGCTGCCTATATAAGATTCGGGATACTGTGCAAGTCTCTGATTGGTTCATATCGAAGGCATAATTACACGTCGCCTTCGGACTGGTTACTGCTCTAAAACCTTGTTAGCATATCTCAACGCATGCGCACTGGCTACAGGATGGATGACTCAGCTTTTTCTACCCTGCTTTGCGGCAACGCTTTGCCGCGCCCCACACCGTGTCTCCTGCATTAAGTTAAGGCAGATTCTTAACCACTGCACCACCAGAGAAGCCCTTATGGTTAATATTTATATGGTATAATTTTTCAAACTATTTTTGTCTTTGATTTTATAGTTCCTTTCTTGTAGACTGCATACATATCTCACTTTTTAATCTAGTCTGACAATCTCTGCCTTTGATTAAAGTGTTTATCCCTTTCATATTTAATATAATTATTGATATGGTTATATTTAGGTCTGCCACTTTGTTATCTGTTTTCTATGTCTCATTTCTTGTTTATGTCTGTTTTTCCTTTATTTTCTTCTTTTATGTTTAACAATTCCTGATTATTACACCATTTTAATTTCACTATTAATTTTAGCTATATTTCTTTGATTTTTTTCTGTATATGTGTATGTTTGCACTAGAGATAGCAATATGAATATTTTAACTTGTTATGATTTACCTAAGTTAGTACTGATTTAAATCCAGTAAAAGAGCAATTTGTATTCATATAGCTCAGTTTCCTCCCCACTGTCAAATAACTGGGAAGAGTGTGAGATTTTACCATACTTGCAGGTTAGTAAGTTAGCCTGCCACAGTTTCATGGATTCTGACAGAAGACATGAGGTTCCTGGGTCAGAGACTAAGAACAGTTTATTACAGAAATACCAGTAGCCAGAGCATCATCATTTGTACCGATTCCTCAGGTCTTAATTTCCATAGAGTGACAAAACATACGGCAAAAATATAATACTGTTCACTAGAGCACCATTCATGAATTGTGTCACCAGATACTAGTACAATGGATATTCTGAAAAATGAGGGTTTTGGTCAAATACAATTGAGAAACTATACAGCCATGTCTCCCTTGTGTATATCCACAATGTACATTAGCATATTAAATGTACATTAGCATATCTTGCAGAAAAGAAAGCTGCTTAATTTTCTTTGAAGGAGGAGTTTTCAAAATTATTTGACCACAGAATCTTTTCTTCTTTTCTTTTATATATTATAACAACCAGCAGAAATTGTGTTTCACTGTTTACCTTGGCAAACACTGGTCTAGCAAACAACAGAAGTGAAATATAGGCAACTTATTTTATTTTATTTATTTATTTATTTATTTATTTTTTTTTGCGGTATGTGGGCCTCTCACTGTTGTGGCCTCTCCCGTTGCGGAGCACAGGCTCCGGACGCGCAGGCCTAGCGGCCATGGCTCACGGGCTTAGTTGCTCCGCGGCATGTGGGATCTTCCCGGACCAGGGCACGAACCCGTGTCTCCTGCATCGGCAGGCGGATTCTCAACCACTGCGCCACCAGGGAAGCCCTAGGCAACTTATTTTAAATCATCAATAAGAAGTTGGTATTTTTAAAATAAAAGTAAAATAAGTTCATCCTTCCCAACATCTTTGAAACCGTGTGTTCTTCTATTCTTTAAGTCAAATATATAACATGTTTATCTGTAAATTCTGTTTCCATTTTTAGGGGATGTGATCAACCTTGGTGACAGACAGCTCACTGTTATGCACATGCCTGGTCATTCTAGGGGCAGTATTTGCTTACATGACAAAGACCGCAAGATTCTCTTCAGTGGAGATGTCGTGTATGATGGATCACTGATTGACTGGCTCCCATACAGCAGGATAAGTGACTATGTTGGAACCTGTGAACGTCTGATAGAATTAGTGGACAGAGGTCTGGTAGAGAAGGTGCTTCCTGGGCACTTCAATACCTTTGGTGCTGAAAGGCTTTTTCGATTGGCTTCTAACTATATTTCAAATGCTGGGATATGTCACAAAGTTTCTACTTTTGCCATGCGATCTCTTGCAAGTTTAGCCCTACGTGTAACAAATTCTAGGACCTCGCCCTAGTATTTAATTCTATAAATTAATCCAATTAATTCTGTATTGTTTAAAATAGTGAGCATTTTAAGAAGTGCTTTTTTACTACTATTACATATTAGAGAAAAAAAGGTTGAAAATGAATAAGCCAAAAATGGAACTTCTGAGTTTAAATTTTTTTCGTTTTTCCAAATAAGAAACCACTTAAATAAGATTATAATTTTCCAAACCTTGTAATTTGCCATCATTCTGTAATATTTGTTCTAGAAATTATATAGAGGTATATGGGGAAGCAAGGAGGCATTTTGCAGTAAGAGAAAGAACTATCCTTGCATCTCATTTCTCTCATTTTATTTCCTAGATGACCTAGAAAAAAGAGCATAAAGAGTTTTATGTTTATACTCCAAACTTGATATTTTTAATATATTATTTGAAGATAAAGGTTTTTGGGTTTAAAGTACATTAGAACTCAAAACTTAAACTAACATTTAGAATGACAGCTAAAACAATCCATTGTTATGGTACAGAATTTTTATGCTTCATTTTATTTATTCTTAATGTAATTATAGTGTACATTATGTGTTATGTAATTTTACGTACAAAAAGTACAATGAATTTTGTTTTATTGCAAAGCTTTAAATATAAATTGCAGAGTGCTTCAGTAAAGAAAAACTACTATATATTGTTGTTTGTTATTATGTAAGTGTAATACTTTCAATTGTAAAAGTGAAATTCAAATGTCTGTAATCTAACTATAAATTGTCAGATTTCTCAAAAGGACACTGTCAGGCAAATTTGAAAATATACACATTAAGAGTAATTTTTAAATTATATCCTATTTTAATAATAACAGCTATAATAAACAGAATTTTTCTTTTTAAATAGCAGCTTTAGTATATGTGTCATATTTTATAGTACCAAACAACATCCTAATATAAACCATTCTTTTACTTAACATAACATACATATTTGCCACAGAAGGCTTTTCAAATTAATTGCAAAATGTGCATTAGATATTGACTTAGAGTGCATTGCCTTTTTTATCCTGATTCACAACACCTATTCCTGTTCAGTATTCTTTGTCTTGAATGAAAAGAAGTCTACATTTATAAAGATATAGGAAAGATTATCCCACTATTTAGTAAAATGTTTTAGTTTGGTACTCTTAATAATTTATTGAAAAGCCTTTTGGAATATTTCATGAGGGTTTTTTTTAAACAGTTTTTTTCACTGCCTTTTTATTATTGGCATAGCCAAAACCAAATTCAGATAGCTTTGGAAATCAGATTTTTTAGTATTAGGAAGGTCCAGCAATTTTGATTTCTGAAAAAATATGAAACTTTTCCTACCCTACACCCCACTCAGGTTCTTTAGCCTTTTATTCATTCAACACACACACACACACACACACACACACACACACACCCCACATGCATACACACAGTCACATACATACATGCATACATTGTGCTAAACATTGTGGAAGCTTAAAAAGTCAGAGACTATATCCTAGCTGGAAGTAGAAGACAAACAAAACTTGAAAAAGAGTATATGCAGGTTGAAGTTAATACAAATTACACATAAGTGTTAGGGACATAAATGGAGGGGTGTGAAGTTTGGTTAGGGAAAGGTTCCTGGAGGAGGAGTTTTTGAGTCAGATTTGGAAGGATGATTTGTTGGGTGGTGAGGGTAGAAAACAAGAATGGGGTTGTTTCTGCATCCTCAGTGCTAAGAATAGGGATGGAAGTATTGCTGTCTAGAGTAGGCTATTCCTTGTGTCAATTCAATTTTCTGGTGTCTTAGATCTTCTAAACACCAAGCATTTAGCATGAGAAAGATGGGTCTGTGATTGTGCATGTAAGAATCATCCTTAAGACAGACAAGCTGTACTGCCACATGCCACAGAATGAACCCTTACTTAAAATCAGCAAGGAAGCCATGGTTGTTGAAATGAAGAATATCATGGGAATTTCTCTATGACAGTCATTCAAGGCAGTAGGTCCATTTTAAATGATAGTGCAACATCAAGAACATAGATTTGGTTCAGGGCAACTACAAACTATATCACTTAATGAGCCTTAAATATAGCCATTATTTTTATATCAATAGCACAAGAGAAAACCAAAAGTCCTTAACCATTGACCATTTTATCATATTTTAGGACTTTCTTAAAAAATCAGGTTACAGTAGGCACTAAGTTTTATTGAAAAATATTTAAACCTGATGAAGGCTTTCCTTATTCCTTAAAAGTACAATTTTTTCAAAGCACATTGATTTTATTTTTAAATTTCCGAGTTTTTTCCCTAATTTTTCAAATTGTACCAAAACATAAGACTGTGATATTTTGCTATTGCTTCAATGTGGGTAAATTAGGGAAAGGATGTATCATTCATTTAGTGCCCATGCTATGCATTTTAAAATAGGCATTATTTAATTTAATCCTGGCCCCAATGCCAAGAAGTAATTGACCAGCCTTACACAACTTTGGACAAAGCTGGTAACTGAACACAGGTCTGTCTGCCTCCCAAGCTCAGCTCTTTCTCTTATACCTGCACAATAACATAAAACTGGCAAAGTGTATTTTTACTTTTCAAGATGCCACATGTGCCAAGAATAAATCAAGTGATGTTAAAGCATAATAGCATATTTTAAAGAAGCTTTAAAAATATATATTTTCACCCTGACAGTGACCCTTGTTCTAATTTATGGTTTGGGGAAATAATATTATGTAAGTATAATTCAAAGTTGTCAAAGCCTAAGACATTTAGAAATAATTTTTATTATTCATTTTGTTGATAACTTAATTTTTGGAAATTCAGTTTCCTTATTTGGTGTTTCCTTTTAACTGAGAAGTCTAAAACAAACAAAACCTTGTGTGTTATCCTGATATAGTTGAATAAATGATTATGTGTCGTTGTTCTTATATGGATAGTAATATGAATGTGACATGCACAAATTGTCCTCTTATAATTTTAAGATAACTGTAAGTAAACATTTATGTGATAACTATTAAAGTGGACATTTTATTTCAATCTATAGTTGGTATTTTTTATAATGTTAGCAAATTTCCATTTAATGTCTTGCAAGGTTATTTTCTATATGAAGTGCAGTTTTGAAAAGCGTGTAATAAATAAGATGTAAATCCCTAGGCAAGAATAGAGAACCCAGAAACTGAATAATACCTGTATAAGCCTTAAATAGTTAATAAATATAGCATTTCAAATAAATGGATAAAAGAGGGACTATTTAATATATATTTCAATTGTTGATGTGGGAAAAAAGGCCCCTGCCATCATAAAAATAAATTCCAAATGGATTAAACATCTAAATGTAAAAAGCAGAATCACATGTGTATTGAAAGAAAATTTTAATCATGTTTAAGACATTAGGATAGGGAAGATCTTTTCTATATAGAAACAAAAAGCAAAACTATATCAAAATTTAAAATGTCTTAGAACTCAGATGTCATAATGAAAGTTAAAGAGGGAGAGAAATTTTAAAATATTCCTAACTTGTGTAAAAGAAAAAAATTTTAAAACAAATACAAAGAATGCCTACAAAATCAACAAGAAAAAAGT
Source organism: Kogia breviceps (assembly GCF_026419965.1). NCBI lineage: Eukaryota > Metazoa > Chordata > Mammalia > Artiodactyla > Physeteridae > Kogia > Kogia breviceps. The sequence goes on along the minus strand of NC_081313.1, from coordinate 72,128,399 downwards.
AAACTAATGTATGGGAGGAAAGACCTTTCCTTTACCCTCTTAGATTCTGAGGCTGGGCCTGAGAATTAAACTTACAAAAGAGATTAACAGGAGCAAAGCATACAAATATTTTTTGACGTTAATATTTTTACATGTACACAGAGGTTAATATATATGAAATATAAACCCAAAGGAATGGATAGGCTTGAGTGCATGTATACCATTTTAGCAAAGAATGACAAACTGGAGAATGATGAGACAGGAAAAAGGGGCTTGAGCTAGGGTTGACAAATTGTGGAAACTAATGAAATACTTTTTTTAAAAATTTTTGGCTGTGTCAGGTCTTTGCTGCTCGTGGGCTTTCTCTAGTTGTGGCGAGCAGGGGCTACTTTTCGTTGCAGTGCTAGGGCTTCTCCTTGCGGTGGCTTCTCATTGCAGAGCACAGGCCCTAGGTATGCGGGCTTCAGTAGTTGTGGCACGTGGGCTCAGTAGTTGTGGCTCGCGGGCTCTAGCGTGCAGTCTCAGTAGTTGTGGCACACGGGCTTAGTTGCTCCACAGCATGTTGGATTTTCCTGGACCAGGGATCAAACCCGTGTCCCCTGCATTGGCAGGCAGATTCTTATCCACTGTGCCACCAGGGAAGTCCCAGGGTTATTTTAATAGACTTTTTTATACAGGTTAATCTTGATGTTGGATCCCCATCTCCAGTGATAAGAATGTTCTCCTCGTTCTGGTACAGGGAGGGCATCTTTCTCAAGGGAAATTTTATGCCCTGCTTTGGGTAGTAAGGGGGAAGTCAGAGAGCCTTTCCTGTATTTGCTTTTTCTCAATTGCCTTCAGCTTAATCAGCATGCCACAGTGATATATTTTGGGGTGGCATGTTCTGATACCCTTCACTACCTATTAGAAAAATGGGTAAATTATATACACAGGTTATTCATAGAAGAGGAAACACAAAAAGCCAGTACACATAAAATTATCCTGAACCTCACTAGTAATCAGGGAAATGCACGTTTAAGCAATGAGATAGTTTAACCAGATTGAGAAATGTGGAGGATATGGAGTGTTGGCAAGGGTAAGATAAGTGGATATTTTCATGCTGTGCTGCTAGGAGTGTAAAGTCCTCCAGCCATTTTGGGGGGCAATTTTGGAGTGTGATATGGCATATTCTGATTTTGTGTTAAGAATGGCAGGTATAGCCAGGAGCCCAGGGCTCCTACACCAGGAAGACAAGCCCTCAGAATGTTCGGCTTTGAAGGCCAGCAGGGTTTACTTTTGGGACACCCTTTTAGGAAATAGAGACTCCACTCTTAAAGGGCACACACAAAAATCTCACATGCTTTGGGACCCAAGGCAAAAGCAGTAATTTGAAAGGAGCCTGGGTCCAGACCTCCTAGCTGATATTGGAGAGCCTCCTGGAGAGAAAGGAGGCAATGGGAGATCACATTGGGACAGACACTAAACTGCAGCCATTTGGGGGAGTCATTCTACCGTGAGGACACATGTGTTGGCAAGATGAACTTAATAGATGTATATAGAACATTCCATCCAAAAGCAGCAGCACCTACTGCTGCTTTTCAAGTGCACATGGAACATGCTCCAGGATAGATCACATGCCAGGCCACAAAACAAATCACAGTAAGTATAAGAAAACGGAAATATCAAGCACCTTTTCCAACCACAATGCTGTGAGACTAGAAATCAACTGTAAGAAAAAAAATGCAAAAAATACAAACATGTGGAGGTTAAATAATCTGCTGCTAAACAACTAATGGATCACTGATGAAATCAAAGAGGAAATCAAATAATATGTGGAGGGACTTCCTTGGTGGTGCCGTGGTTAAGAATCTGCCTGCCATTGCAGGGGACACAGGTTTGAGCCCTGGTCCGGGAGATCCCACATGCTGTAGAGCAACGAAGCCCGTGCACCACAACTGTTGAGCCTGTGCTCTAGAGCCCGCGAGCCACAACTACAGCATCTGTGTGCCACAACTACTGAAGCCCGTGTGCCTAGAGCCTGTGCTCCACAACCAGAGAAGCCACCGCAATGAGAAGCACACACACTGCAACAAAAAGTAGCCCCTGCTCACCTCAACTAGAGAAAGCCTGCGTGCAGCCACGAAGACCCAACGCAGCCAAAATTTTAAAAAATTAAAAAATTTAAAAAATACCTGGAGACAAATGAAAAAGCAGTTCTAAAAGGGAAGTTTATAGACATGCAAACCTACGTTAGGAAACAGGAAAAATCTCAAGTAAACAACCTAACCTTATGTCTAAAGGAACTAAAAGAAGGAGAATAAACAAAACCCAAAGTTATTAATTAGATAGAAAGAAATCATAAAGAACGGAGCAGAAATAAATGAAATAGAGACTAAAAAAACAATAGAAAAGGTCAAAGAAACAAAGATCTAGTTCTTGAAGAGATAAACTAAATTGACAAATCTTTAGCCAGACTCATCCAGAAGAGAGGGCCCAAATCAATAAAATCAGAAATGAAAAAGGAGAAGTTACAACTGACACTATAGAAACATAATGATCATAAAAGATTACTACGAACAACTACACAGCAATAATAAAATGAAAAACCTAGAAGAAATGTACAATCTCCCAATATTGAGCCAGGAAGAAACAGAAAATACGAACAGACCAGTAATGAAATTGAATCAGTAACAACAACAAAAAAAATTCCCAACAAACAAATGCCAAAACCAGATGGCTTCACAGGTGAATTCTACCAAACATTTAGAGAAAAGTTAACACCTATCCTTCACAAACTATTCCTAAAAATTGCAGAAGAAGGTGCCCTTCTGCACTCAATCCACAAGGTCAGCATCACCCTGACACCAAAATCAGATAATGTCAGACAGAGAAAGGCAAATACTGTATAATTTCACTCATATGTGGAATCTTAAAAAACAAAATAGGCAGTCGTTGCAGGTGTTAGCTCTGGTGCAGGCAGCTCTAACTGAGCTTCCACTCGTGGACGGACCGACGGACTGACGAGGTGCCGCGCTCCGCGACGGCTCCGGGCGATGCAGCCGCCAACGCTGCCGAGCCCAAGGCCGAAGGCGGCCGCCTGGCGAAGACTTTTCAAGATTTTTCTCCTTTTTGCAGGACTTCTGGTTAAAGTTCCCGTGGGGTTGTATTTTTCCTGAAAATTACTGCTTTTCCAAAGCCTCCTGTTAATGTCCCCTGATGACAGTGGCTTTTGCGCGACCATTGTCGCGGTGGTGGGCCTGCATGTGGTGCTGGTGGGGTTCGTGTTCATCGTGTGGAAGGAGGGGATGCCTGGCGCGAAGAGAAAAACGAGCAGCGCAGCCCTAGCTTCCAAGCTGCAGGCGTGGGGGGCCGGGAAGCACTGAAAGGGGTTTTCTTGTCCGCGTTTAAAAAGAAAAAGTGTGAGTTTTTTTTTTTTTTTTTTTCTGTTTAAGAGAGGAAATTAAGTATTTGTGTGTGTGTGTGTGTGTGTGTGTGTGTGTGTGTGGTTCGCGGGCCTCTCGCTGCTGTGGCCTCTCCCGTTGCGGAGCACAGGCTCAGCGGCCATGGCTCACGGGCCCAGCCGCTCGGCGACATGTGGGATCTTCCCAAACCGGGGCACGAACCTGCGTCCCCTACATTGGCAGGCAGACTCCCAACCACTGCGCCACCAGGGAAGCCCAGGATATAATCCTTTTGACTGAGATCATGTCTGACAAATGTAAATATTTGTGTCAGAATAGAAGCTAAGATAAAGTAACACTAATTAGTAGGTTTAGAATTTATTTCATATTAAAATACGTGTCATGATGTAATTTTTCTGGCTTGGCTCGAGCGACAGTTTTAAGAGGTGCACCCTCATTGATGCTGCTCACAGAGACGTGGATGTGCTGTTACTGCTTTCCAACTCTGCCTACTACATGGCCTATTATGATGATGAAGTTGACAAAGTAAACCAGTATCAACGACTAAGTCTAGAAGACCTGGAAAAAATTGAAATAGGTCCTGAACGCACTCTTTCTGGTAAGGCAGAGTTCTGCTGCGTGCGACTGCACTACAGATATAAACAAGCAAGTGGCTATTTCCACACCCTGAGAGCTGTAATGCTCAATCCAGAAGAGGATGGAAAAGATACCCTTCAGTGCATTGCAGAGATGCTGCAGATCACCAAGGAAGCCATGGGATTAGATGTACCTATAATAGAGAAAAAGTTTGAGAGGAAGAGCAGTAAACCTCATGAAGACATCATTGGCATCTGATCTCAGAACCACAGCTCTTTGGCCCAGGGGAAAATTTTTTAATGAGCAAATTTTCGTCTCTAAATCAAAAAGTGAAACAGACCAAATCCAATGTAAATATTGGCATTCTACGAAAGCTAGGAAACTTTACAAAACCTGAAATGAAAGTTAACTTTCTAAAACCAAACTCTAGAGATCAGATAATAGTCTTGAAACCATGGAAAACACTAGTGTGATGGATAATGAAGACCAGGCAGAGTTAGATGGGGAAATGTGTTCAGATAATGACTCATACCACTCTGATGAATTCCTTACAAATTCCAAGTCTGATGAAGACAGGCAGCTAGAAACTCTTTAGAGAATGTAGGGCCAGTAGACTATGTGCTTCCTAGTTGTGGTATTATTGCTTCAATACCTCGATTAGGCAGTCCACCCCAGTCTATTAGCAGCACTGATATTAGCATTCATGTTCCTTCAGAGGTTACTCTTGCTCACGAAAGTGGGCTTGGAAAAGGCTATGCGTCTTCTTTGAAGAAAAGTCTTTCTGCTGACAACATACACAACATTGACTGGCTTTGCCTAGCCTGTGGATATTTATTGCCACAGATTTGTTCAAGATGCACAAAACAAAATGACCCAGCTGTCAGAAACCAGGTCTGTTTCTCAGCAGGCTAGTGAGGAAGGAAATCAAATGACCAATCGAGTTTCTAACAAAGAAATTCAATTTGAATCAACGGAACAGATACCTTCTCGACCATCTCAATTAGATGTGTCTCTTTCTGCAGCAAGCCCACATCTTTTGTCAGTTGAACCAGTGCATATTCAGTTGTACCTCAAAAGACCCCTGGCTCCGAATCTGGCACACCTGAACTTGAGAGAAGGCTTCACGTAACTCCTTCTCCTTCAGAGAGCTGTAGCAGCAGAGCAGTCTCTCCCTTTGCAAAGATTCGAAGTTGCATGGTCCAGGTCGCTAACATTACCCAAGATGGATTAACCCAGGGAATAAACTTTGCAGTGGCAAAGGTTCAGAAGAGTCTTGCAGAACCAAGTAGTTAATGAAGTCCAGCAGAATGAACTTAAAAATATGTTTACTCAATGCCAGACACGAATAATTCAGATTTAGTGTTTAGCTACACAGAATCGTATGGCTTTTATTTAATCCAAAAAAAAAGGAGGTGTCATATAACCTGTACTGTCTTTGAATATAGGGATCCCAAATTCTAATTATGTTTATTTGGAATGGTTTTAAAAAGAGACTGAACCTGAGCAGTTTCCAAATTTGAGAGCTAGGACAATGGTAGTGCATCACCCTAGAATGTGTAGACGTAAGTAGTTTATACACTACAGAGCAGTTTGTCTCTCTAAAAGTAATTCAAGAATACATCATTGCTTTGGGGCTTCCCTGGTGGCGCAATGGTTGAGAGTCCACCTGCCAATGTAGGGGACACGGGTTCGTGCCCTGGTCTGGGAGGATCCCACATGCCACGGAGTGGCTGGGCCCGTGAGCCATGGCCGCTGAGCCTGTGCGTCCGGAGCCTGTGCTCTGCAACGGGAGAGGCCACAACAGTGAGAGGCCCGCGTACCGAAAAAAAAAGAAAAAGAAAAAAAAAAAAAGAATACATTGCTTTGGGACGTAATAACCTGAACCTTTTTCGGAGTTGGGTGGGTGGGTAGAACGTATGAAGTAGACACAAAGGGTAGACATGGATCCATTTAGGTGATTAGCATTTTTCATAATTTGTTTTTTTCTGTTTGTCAGTTCATTTCTGTGTGTTTCCTTCTACAAGGTAAATACTTAGTTTTTAGTGACTTCAAAGTGTTACTAGTATGGAGAAGCATTTTAATATAAAAACTATCAGTTTAGTTTTTGATGGCTTAACCATTCCCTATAAAGAGTTAATTGAGGGCTAATGGCGCTACAGTCAAGAAATGAATGTCCATTTGATGCTGATTTTCCATATATTCTACCTAAATGAATTTAAAATACTGCTACCTTGTACACCCCAAAGTCTAGGAGCATTAAGACTTGCCAGTCATAAAACCTGAGATGTGAAATGTGAATCCCAGCACCTATTAATTTTGCTCTATTTTCAGAAATGTTAAGAATGTATACATATTGGATACTGGTAATGCTTGAAAGAAGTCTTTCAAGTTGTAATTTTTTGCAGGGGGCAGTCCATAACATCCTGTGTAGATGAGCACAACTATTGAAAATTTAGTCTGAAGCACAATTGTGCTAAAATTGTAGGTTTTATGACTGTAACCTTGACCACATGGAACCAGGGCCTTGTCTGTAAGCCTATTCAGTAAGAAAGTTGCACACCTTCTTCCAAATAAGTATTGGTTTGTCTGATATCTTAAGAGCCTTACTCTGTTAAAGTGATTCTCAGCTAAACATTATGTCTGTTGTAACTTTGATATTTCTACTTTTGTTATTTATTAGTGGTATTTTTTATTGAAGTGTGAGATGTTGTGACTATTTAAAATAAAATATCATTATAATTTAAGTGAAAAAAAAAAGAAAAAGGAAAACAGAAACTGTGTTATAGTTACAGAGAAAAAAATAGGAGGTTCGGGGTGGGGGGAGGAAAGGGAGGAAAGAAATAGGTGAGGAAGATTAATAGGTATAAACTTCCAGTTGCAAAACAAATGAGTCACGGGTATGAAATGTACACTGTGGGGAATATAGTCTGCAACTTTGTAATATCTTTGTGGTGACATATCCTAACTATACTTATCATGGTAATCATTTTGAAATGTATAGAAATATCGAATTACTCTGTGTGTAACAGGAACTAACATAGTGTTGTTGGTCAATTATACATCAAAAACAAGCAAACTAACTAACTCATAGAAAAAGAGATCAGATTTGTGGTTACCAGAGGCAGGGAATTGGAGAGGGGGAATTAGATGAACACAGTCAGAAGTTACAAACTCCCAGTTATAAGATAAATTATTACTAGGGATATAATGTACAACGTGATAAATATAATTAACACTGCTGTATGTCATATATCAAAGTTGTTAAGAAAGTAAGTCCTAAGGATTCTCACCACAAGAAAATTTTTTTTATATTTCTTTAATTCTGTAGCTATATGATATGATGGATTTCACTAAACTTATTGTGATAATCATTTCATGATGTATGTAAGTCAAATCATTATGCTGTATACCTTATACAGTGCTGCATATCAATGATATCTCAAGAAAACTGGAAGAAAAAAAGAAATGAGCTATCAAGCCATGAAAAGATATGGAGAAAACTCAAATGGATATTACTTAGTGAAAGAAGCCATTCTGAAAAGGCTACATACTATATGGTTCTAGTTGTATGACATTCTGGAAAAGGCAAAACTATGGATAAAGTAAAAAGATCAGTGGTTGCCAGGGGCTGGTGTCCGGGGCAGGTATGGATAGGTGGAGCGGAAAGGATTTTTAGGGTTGTAAAAATACTCTCTGTAATACTATCATGATGGATACAAGTCATTGTACCTCTGTTCAAACCCATAGAATGTACAACACCAAGAGGGAACCCTAAGGCAAACTATGAACTTTGCATGATTATGATGTGTCATTGTAGATTTATCAACTGTAACACCACCACTCTGATGGGGAATGTTGATAACGGGGGAGGCTATGCACGTGTTTTTCTACAATAACTTTTTTTTTTTGTGGTACGTGGGCCTCTCCCGTTGCACAGGCTCCGGACGCGCAGGCTCAGTGGCCATGGCTCACGGGCCCAGCCGCTCCGCGGCATGTGGGATCTTCCCGAACCAGGGCACGAATCCGTGTCCCCTGCATCGGCAGGCGGATTCTCAACCACTGCGCCACCAGGGAAGCCCTACACTAACTTTTAAAAAAATGTTTATTATTGAGGTATAATTTACATACCATAACAATCACCATGTTAAAGTGTACAATTCAGTACTTTAAAGTATATTCTCTTAAGTGTGCAACCAACACCACTATCTAATTCCAGAACATTTGTATCACCTTAAAAAGAAACTTTGTACCTATTAGCAATCACTCTGCATTTTCTCCCTCAGAACCTGGTAACCACTATTCTACCTTCTGCCTCCAGGGATTTGCCTATTCTGGAAATTTCAGATAAGTGGAATCATATAATAAGTGTCTTTTTAGTCTGGCTTCTTTAATTTAGCATAATGTTTTCAAGGTTTATTCATGTTGTAGCATGTATCAATATTTCGTTTCTTTTTAATGTCAAATAATATTTCATTGTATAATATACTACATTCTGATTATCCATTCATCAGTTGATGGACTTTGGGGTTGTTTCTAATTTTAGACTACTATGAATAATGCTTCTCTGACATTCATGTACAAGTTTTTTGTGTATATGTTTTTAATTCTCTTCAACTTATTCCTGGCAATGGAATTGCTGGATCATATGGCAACTCTACTTTTCACTTTTTGAGGATTTGCCAAACTGTTTTGCAAAGTGGCTGCCCCATTTCATATGGCCCACCAGCAATGCATAAGTGTTCCAATTTCTCTCCATCCTCCCCAAAACTCATTGTTCGTCTTTTTTTAGAATACCATCTTAGTGTGTATGAAGTTTTAGTTGTGGTTTTGATTTGTATTTTCCTAATGACATGATATTGAGTATCTTTTCATGTGCACATTGGCCATTTGTATATTTTCTTTAGATAAATGACTATTCATATCCTTTGTCCATTTTTATAGGATTTTTTAAAGTTTAGTTTTAAGAGATTTTTAGATATTCTGCATGATAATAACTTTCCAGATATATGATTGCAATTTTTTCTCCCATTGTGTGAAAGTTTTTCACTTTCTTTATAGTGTCCTTTGAAGCACAAAAGTTTAAAAAATTTTTTAAATTAATTAATAAATTTTTGGCTGTGTTGGGTCTTTGTTGCTGTGCATGGGCTTTCTTTAGTTGTGGTGAGCAGGGGCTACTCTTTGTTGCAGTGCGCAGGCTTCTCATTGCGGTGTCTTCTCTTGTTGCGGAGCATGGGCTCTAGGCGCGTGGGTAGTTGTGGTGCGCCTAGGCTCAGTAGTTGTGGCTTGCGGGCTCTAGAGCGCAGGCTCAGTAGTTGTGGTGCACGGGCTTGGTTGCTCCACGGCATGTGGGATCTTCCCATACCAGGGCTTGGACCCATGTCCCTGGCATTGGCAGGTGGATTCTTAACCACTGTACCTCCAGGTAAGCCCAAAAGTTTTACATTTTGATGAAGATAATTTTATCTAATTTTTCTTTAGCTGCTTGGACTTTCATATCTAAGGTCATGAAGATTTATGCCTATGTGTTCTTCTATAAGTTTAATAGTGTTAGCTGTTACATTTAGGGCACTGATCCATTTCGAGTTAATTTTGGTTACAGTGTGAGGTAGAGGGTCCAACTTCTTTTTTTTTGTCAAATGATAGCCAGTTGTCTTAGCACATTTGTCTGAAGAGACTATTCTTTCCGGGTTAAATTGTCTTGGCACCCTTTTTGAAATAAATTTTTCAAGGGTGTTTATATAGTGAACAGCTTTGAAAAATAGAGATGGTATCTCCTCTACAGCAAAGGGCAGGTTTTCTTACCGTCCAATAGAAAAACTTTGGGTCCCTAAGCTAAGAGTTTCTTTCCCGTGAAGTAATTCACTGCAAGTACAGATGTCACCTGACTCTCATCACATCACCTTGTGGAATTGGTGCTTGGGGAACCAGTGCAAGAAAATTCTAATATTCTAGCTACTGCCATTGCTGTGAGTGATGAAATCTTTTGTCTCTTATTCAGAAGTCTCATGTCTTCTGCCAGCATACATAAAATTGTAACAGGTTAACTTGTTAGCTTGCAAATGGGGTAAAATTTCATACCCTTCATAGTTTTTGACAAGGAGACTCCATATCATAAAGATATCTATACTTCTTAAGCTATTTATAAATTTAGTGTCATCCAGATAGGCATAAATACCAAAAGAATTCAGAGTTAAAGAAATTGTAAGTTGGTGTCTACAGAGTCCTTTCAGGAAAGTTGGCATATTCCTGCCTTACGGGGTCTCTGATATACACTGAATGTTTTTGCACCCCAACACATTCAGTTTAATTTTTGTTTTCTTTTTTTTTTTTTTGGCGGTACGCCGGCCTCTCACTGCTCCAGTTGCGGAGCACAGGCTCGGGACGCGCAGGCTCAGCGGCCATGGCTCACGGGCCCAGCCGCTCTGCGGCATGTGGGATCTTCCCGGACCGGGGCACGAACCTGTGTCCCCTGCATCGGTAGGCGGACTCTCAACCACTGCGTTGCCAGGGAAGCCCTCAGTTTAAATTTTGATGAAGATAATTTTATCTAATTTTTCTTTAGCTGCTTGTGAATGTGCTGGTATTTGGACATGAGCCTTTGGGAGATGATTAGGTCATGAGAGCAGAGCCTGCATGAATGGAATTTGTGCCCATATAAAAGAGTATCCAGAGAGTTCCCTTGCCCCTCTGCCATGTAAGGACACAATGAAAAAACGACTATCTGTGAATGAGGAAGCAGGCCTTCACCAGACATGGAATCTGCCTTGATCTTGGACTTCCCAGCCTCCAGAACTGTAAGCAATAAATTTCTGTTGTCTATAAACCACCTAGTCTATGGTATTTTTGGTATAGAAGGCTGAAGGGACCACGACAGCTCCAGATTGACAAATGGTAAGGAATTTTCCTTCCTGGCAGTCCAGGTATACTCTAATATTTTGGAGACCTCAAGAATGAGGCATTGGGCATCCCTGGTGGCACAGTGGTTGAGAGTCCACCTGCCGATGCAGGGGACACGGGTTCATGCCCCGGTCCGGGAAGATCCCACATGCCGCGGAGCGGCTGGGCCGGTGAGCCATGGCCGTGGAGCCTGTGCTCCGCAACGGGAGAGGCCACAACAGTGAGAGCCCCGCGTACCGAAAAAAAAAAAAAAAAAGAATGAGGCATTTCCCCAAATTTATAGGTACTGTCTATGAAACCTGGTCAGAGAGTTGCTTGGGTTTGTTTTCCTAGCCTTGGAAGAGTAAATAGCAATGTATAAAATTCTTGTCCATAGAAGTGCAAATATATATTTTTCTGGTGGAAGGATAATAGGGACCCTCTCACCCCAAAAAGCAAGTTTTAAGTCCCTCTGAAAATTCATTTCAGTATTTCTGACTTAAAATATCTCCATTCCAGCTTGCTGCAACAAGAGAAAGCCCACGTGCAGCAACGAAGACTCAACACAGCCAAAAATAAATAAAATTAAAAACTAAACAAGGGCTTCCCTGGTGGCACAGTGGTTAAGAATCCACCTGCCAATTCAGGGGGCACAGGTTCAAGCCCTGGTCTGGGAAGATCCCACATCCTGTGTGCCACAGCTACTGAGACTGCACTCTACAGCCCGCGAGCCACAACTACTGAAGCCGATGTGCCTAGAGCCTAAGCTCTACAACAAGAGAAGCCACCGCAATGAGAAGTCTGTGCACCACAAAGAAGAGTAGCCCCTACTTGCCGCAACTAGAAAAAGCCTGCGTGCAGCAATGAAGAGCCAACACAGCCAAAATAAACAAAATAAAATAAATTAATTTCTTAAAAAGCTTGTAAAAACAAAACAAACACCTGATTTTTCACCACAGATGGTTTAATAAGCACTGCTTTAAATAACATGCTTTCTTCCATTGGGAAAGGAGGGGCCGAGCTGCAATGAGTTTCTGTTCCTTAGAAAAAAATAAACTCTGACTAACATGTTAAAAAAAAAAATCTCCATTCTTTAACTTTGCCTTTGAATCAGTTATGACATTTTCCTGGTTCTCTCATTAGGAATAAGTTAAGTAGAATCTTTGATACATGTATATTTTATAGGTATATCAGAGCTTGATTTTAATTTTTTTTTGTATTTTTTTAAAGTATTTATTATTTGGCTGCACCGGTGGCTTGCAGGCTCTTAATTCCCCGACCAGGGATTGAACCCGTGCCGCCTGCAATGGAAACGTGAAGTCCTAACCACTGGACCGCTAGGGAATTCCCGTTTTTAACTGTTTTTGAAAATTATCTTTTAATATGACTTACTCCCATATTTGCCTGCTTATACAGAATTTTATTTTTTACAGAATTTATCATGTGCCCAACTCTGTTTTGTTTTGCTTACATTATTTGTTCCTCACAACAAAGTACCTAAAGTAAGTACTGTTAATAGCTTCCCATCCTCCACTCTTTTGTGGCAGATGCGGAACCTGAGACCAAAAGTTCACAGATGAATGAAATAGGATTAAACTTCAGGCAGCTTGATTCCAGAGTCCACAGTCTTCACCACTACATTATACTCCCTATACATAGAGAAAACTGTCTCGAGCCTCTAAGATTTCTCAAGATGAATTTATAAATTAGTTTCTAATTTTGATTTGGCTTCCCTTAGAGCTTGAAGATTAGCAAAAGCGTGCTAGGTTAACATCAGTATTTCCAGTGTGAGAGAGTTAGAGTTACAAACTTGGCATTCTTGTACTATCTCTCCCCCCAGTGAGTATGAGTTTAATCTTATATGATCATGGCTCTAGGCTCTAGACAACGGGCCCAAAATGGAGTTGCTTATTCTAAGCCCCATGTCACCAAACCAAGACAATTTAATTACAGTTTCAGCACTACCAGAAATGGAATCGTAAATCAGTTAATCAGGAATTGTCTGATCACCACTAGTTAGGTAATCTGCCTGATAGATCCCTGTAATCCCCTAAAAAAAAGTAACCTTGCAATAACCACCTGCTTTTTTGCCTAGTATAACTTCCTTGTTCCTGCTCCCTTAAGGCTATAAAAGTCTTTCATTTTGTATAGCTCCCTGGAGCTCCTTTCTATCTGCTAGATTGGATGTGGCCTAATTCAAATTGATTTTTGCTCAAATAAACTTTACACAAACACAAACTTTTATATAAAAATTAGATTTTTAAGGAAAAATCTCAAATATATATGCTTTTATATATACATATATGTGTGTGTATATACACACACTCATAACTATTTCTCTTCCTTAAAAATTTCATCTCCTCTTAAAACTTGAGCTGTTACTTCTGGGAAGATGACTATAATATTTGTGTCTCTATTGTATTCATTCAACAAATATTTACCTTTTTGCCAGAATTCTGTTCTAGGCATTTAGAATGGATATAATGATTCAGGTCCAAAACCCATCTTGGACCATAGAGGAAACTTAGGAATGAAAACACATGTTGAAGCAACAAGATGAAAGGATCCTGGGTTACTGACATAGTGGGGCCATCATGCCAACTCTGGACTGCCTATCTCAGACCTTTACGTGTTAATGTTATGTAAGCCACTGATAGTTTGAATTTTTCTGTTATTTTAACTGAACCTAACTAGTAAAATAGACATCTCAAATTTAATATGTCCAAAAATGGACTTTGGATTTTTTTCTCTCAAACCTCAGTAATGGCATCTTATATCTTTCCAGTTGCACAGGCTAAAATCCTGTTGGAAAGGGGTCCTTAACTTTGGGTTCATGAAGGCTCAAGGAGTGATGGAGTCTATAAACTTGGAAAAATTTACACCTATAATACCAGGAACCTATAACTAAAATTTAATATTTCCTTCGTTTATGATCACAGGCAATAAACCACAGTAGTGTTAGTAGTATCTGTGACATTGTCACCAATAAAAATCACAGATATTTTTATATCATATACAGTTGTTGCAGAAATTTCAAAATATCTTTTTTTTTTTTTTTTTGGTGGTACGCGGGCCTCTCACTGTTGTGGCCTCTCCCGTTGCGGAGCACAGGCTCCAGACGCGCAGGCTCAGCTGCCGTGGCTCACGGGCCCAGCCGCTCTGCGGCATGTGGGATCTTCCCGGACCGGGGCACGAACCCGTGTCCCCTGCATCGGCAGGCGGATTCTCAACCACTGTGCCACCAGGGAAGCCCTCAAAATATCTTTAATACTTATCATTGCTTTGAATTATAGGAGCAATTATGAAGAAGCATATATATCACATATTTTCTAAGATTTTGATAACAATATTTCAATATAATTGGCTTCCTTTGTAATCTTATGCATTTCATTTCATACACTTAAAACATTGTTCTAAGAGGGTGGTTCATAAGCTTCACCAAGGGCTAAAAGCGTCCATGCCATAAGAGGGGTAAAAGCCCTTTTCTTCTGGTCATCCTTGACCTCTCAATTTATCTCATACCCATGTAGCAGAAGCTGCTAGTTACCACCAACATCTATTCTTCCTATTTCCTTAGTATCAGAACCTCAGGGTTTTTTGGCAGGGAGCAATAATATTCTCACTTGAGAGACTTCATTTCCCAGACACTCCTTGTAGTTAGGCATAGCCTTGTGACTAAGCTCTAGCTAAGGAGTTACAAGTCAAAATGTTAATATTTTGTAGGACTTCTAAAAGGTCCACTTAGCTGGATAGAAGACACAGAGAGCCACCACACCTTTTTGGATGGCCTACTTCTGGGATTATTTTACATTAAAAAAAAAACAACCCAAAAAACAGTCTAGGTAGAGTTCTGTTCTTAACTGCTGAATACAGTTTCTAAATTCCTAACTGATACACTCCACTTATAACAAATCCTATGATTCTGCCTTCAAAATCTAATTCAAATTCAGAGTTTGAGTACTTCTCACTATCTCCACCACTGTTACTCTTGTCCCGTCAAATCTCACCTGAGTTATTGCAACAACAAATTCTAACTGGTCTCCCTTCTCCTGCCTGGCTCCCCACGGTGTTTTCTCAACAAGTGTCCAGAGTGACATTTGAAAATTTATAAGTGGATCACATCACTCCTCTGCCCCAAACCTTTAACAGTTTTTTTTTTCTCATTTCAAATGAAAGTTAAGTCCTAATGATGGCTTATGTAGTTTTATAATTTGCTACCAATCTACCCCCTTACTTCTCTGATCTCTTCCCATTCTACCCCAGCTCACATAATTCCTGTGCCATCTGCCCCCTTGTTGTTCTTTGAATATGTCCAACATGTTCAAGGTAGGTGCTCAGTAATATATTTATCTAATGAATAACTGAGGGGGGGGGAAGAAGGCTATTTCAGACCAATTTTTGCTCTAGGCTAGAATTATTCAATGTGGGTAGACCTGATTATTCCAAATGATTGGATTCTTATGTGTAATATTGATAAAATAACTATTTATGGTGCCAATAGTGTAGAATATAACAATAAAAGTTGTCACCGATCATGAAAGGAATAGTTGTATCATCACTCTGACTTAGACAGTCTTGCCACAAAACCATCTCTCTTGATTTTTCCCATTTCTCTCACAGGTACTCAGATTCAAACACTCAGTTATCCTGATTCTTCCCTATCAAAAATGCCATCATCTTCATGATGTCTCTCAAGCTGACCTTTTACTTTTCATCCCTTCTGCTTCCCTCTATTTCAAGGTTCTATTGTCTAACACATGGATTACTGCAGGAACCTCCTACTGTGCTTCCCATCATTTCTCTCTGTCTTATCCTGAGTACTACCATTAGAATAATTTCCCTAAAAGGCTGGTTTTAATAGATCCTCTCCAGCTCAGTATCATTTAATATTTATATATTTATTTACTAATGGTAAAAACTAATGTACAATGAAGCTTGTTACTAGAGGTAAAGAAGCTGAGGAGTCTACTGGTTCTTATTGCTATACTGTAAGTTCATAGCAAAATAATAATAATGAAATTTAATTATCCATAACATAACTGTCCACATAGTTGGTATAAGTAGATATAATTACAAAGCTACTTGCCAGTAAAAGACTTGAAAAAAGATGTTTTAAAAAACTATGCTTTAAACAACAACAACAAAAAAAAAAAACTATGCTTTATGCATCTTCTATAATTCAATTCTTGCTTATTTAACATTTACAAGGTACATAGTGCTGAACTATATGTTGTACTATGGGAATAGACAAATGAATACACAAATAGAGAATATTGGGAGTGTGTTCTATATTATCAAGCTATGTAGAAATTCTGGTAAGGTATTGGGGAAAAATCAGACAATGGGAAAGGGGAAAAAAAGTAATTGAACCATTGATCAATGAATCAAGGAAAAATACATTTGTTTTTAGGTGATTTGTTTCCATTTAACTATTTAGGTTATTTCAACCTTTTAGAAATATCTGGCCATTAAATAGACAATAAGATGAACTAAATTTTAAATATTTAAATGATATTTCTTATGGCAAAAACTACAAAAATTACAACCTTTAAATGTAAACCTAGCAGTCATCATGATCTTTTTAATAGAAATGTATTGTGTTGAGAGAATTACAGAGGAAATGCCAAAGAAGACTCAATTTGACCCTGAGGTTCTATTTCATGTCTCTTCAGCAACACTTTAATTTAACCTCAGAATCAAAACGATAAAAAGTACTTGAGAATCAACTGTAAGAATCACCATGGAGACCACACCGTGTTCTCAGGTCACATTAATGAGGTCTCTCCATTCTAACAAAGACGAGTTCCCTGCATCTGGCAGTGCTGCATCTAGTAGACAGAAAATTGTGTGGTTGAAAGTATAACAAATACACACTCAAATCAGCATCAGTAAAGAGGGGATTTATCAAAGGGATAAAACTGGCCATTTGAAAAACATTTGAAGAATAAAATACAGTTGGGTCACCTGGAAAATGGGAAAAAACTGTTATAAACCCAACAACTTCCTTTCACCTCCCTCAGAGTGTTATGGACTCTGTTTGTCTCTGTTTACTTGTGGCATCTCTGCTCCCCCATAAATTATCTTGTTCTTAGCTTTGATTTGTTGTCCTTTCTCATGTTTTGCCCTGACCTTTCAGTTCAAGTATTTAGCATCTTCTGACTCATTGGCTCAGTATCTGTATTCAAAAGTCCGAGAAAAAGAATCCAATTTGTTCAGTTTAGGTCAGGTGTCTCCAGGTGGAGCAATAGGGTGTGGAGGCCTTAGTATATGGCCTTACAGGGGCTGTGACCAGTTAAAATACACATCATCTACAGTTTTGTGAAACCCTTAAGGGGTAAAGAGGCCGAAAGCGATAGTATATTTCCAGCTCCATTTTGGAATCTTACCATTAATTCATTCATGCTTTTCTTCCCCACTGAGTTTAAGAAATTAAGACAATACACACACACACACACACACACACACACACACACACACACACACACACACAGAGTCTAAATTATCAAACAGCTGACAAAAAATTAAGGTTGTTATTTTGATCCCTCTGTTTGACTTGTTATTTGAATGAAAACTCAATGAGGAAATATTTATTGATTCCCTTCAGTGAGCTCAGCACTGGACAACTTGGGGTGGGAGAGGTGAGGAGGACAATAAAAGTGATAAAAGTGGTCTTTGACGTCCTAGGTTTTTCTAAGTTATGAAAAGTCTAAACCCTTAAAGGACCCTCCATTTCTGGTAATTACCAATGGGCTCATAGGTGTGTAGTCTACACAGACTTATTGTTGACCTGCTTATCCGTGACGCTCAATTCTTGCCACTACTTCAGCAGTCATACTCTCACTTCTCAGAACTTGCCCCTTCAACAGCCTTCACATGAGAGAAGGATTCTAGAAAATTCTCTTAGGCAAATTATGGGGGAGGAAGGGAAGACACATGATGTTTATTTATTTATTTATTTACTTTAGTTAAATGGCCAGCATCTTAAAAAAAAAAAACAAAACGGAGAATTCAAATAACAATATGATTTTCTTGTTTCTCTTGAAAAAAATCTGAAAATCTGACCTTAGGGGATCTGTATTTTCATACAGCTGGACCCACATAGTATTCTCCCTCTTTAGATGGGGCATGAGCTTCCCAATTTGTCATAGTTCCCCTACTGTGTCCTGTATTATATCCAGCCTGCTTGACTCCTTTTACTTAAATGCCTTGCCCTTGTAGGCATTTGTGTTTGCAAATCTTGATCTTTCTTAGTTCACTAAATTTACTGTATTCTTTTATTTTTTTCCAAATCTAACTTCCGGAGAAATTGTGACACATCTCCAGATTTGAGAGTATTTTGTGGTGCCACATTACACTCAAAATTGTGAGCCAAGTCAGAGACAAGTAATTTCTATTCTCTTTTAATTGAGGGACAATTCTTTGCTTACCTCCTCTGACATCTACTTCCAGAGCTAAGGAAATCCATTGTCTGCTTAATTTATTACAAAACTTAATGACAGTATGCCTGATTTAATCATTGGTCCTAGTCACCCTCTGTGCAGGGAATCTAGTGCAAAAAGTGCCTCCTTGTGGTTTGCCCTAAGATTGCAGCACATGGAATAAGGCTCTTTCTGCAACCATTTTGCTCATTCCAACAACATAATTATTTTTAAAAGTAGTAATGTTAGGAAAAACTGTCCACTACTTGGAAATAGGCAAAAGAGTTAATTGAGGTTAGCAGAACTTCTGGGGATTATCTGATTATATAATGTTGTGCATCTTTGATTGACTTTCTACTGAAGGGGCTATTTTACATGTCAATATTGTAGAAATTAACTTGTACAAAACTAATAATAAAGCAAATAGTG
Organism: Kogia breviceps; assembly: GCF_026419965.1. NCBI lineage: Eukaryota > Metazoa > Chordata > Mammalia > Artiodactyla > Physeteridae > Kogia > Kogia breviceps. Next base: position 72,109,720 of record NC_081313.1, on the reverse strand, counting down.
CACACCAATGCAAATTAATTAATTTTGTGTCATAGGTATAAAATTGATTTCTTCCTTATAAGAAAGATTACCACAAACATTAAATTTTATTGCCTTATTGGTAATTAACCAGTTTTGCATCTATTATCAAGTTCTTTTCAGCATTCCTGATTGTGTGTGTATGCATGTATGTTTTTGAAATTTTCTTTTAAACTGATTCTCCCATTAGTATTACGTTGAATAAAATCTTTCATGTGTGTTCATTTTATATATACATAAAAGTAAAAAATATATATTTTTCTTTTTGAACATAATACTTTAGCAATTAAATACCTGATATATATATATATTTTTTCGGTATGTGGGCCTCTCACTGTTGCGGCCTCTCCCGTTGCGGAGCACAGGCTCCATGGCCATGGCTCACGGGCCCAGCCGCTCCACGGCATATGGGATCTTCCCGGACCGGGGCACGAACCCGTGTCCCCTGCATCGGCAGGCGGATTCTCAACCACTGTGCCACCAGGGAAGCCCAAATAACTGATATTTTGATTATTGTATTTCAATAGCTCCAACTGAAAAAGAAACTCAGGTTACTAAATATGTAAACCTAAATTATACAAAAATTAGTTGTAGTGATAATTTTAGGAATAGAATATTTTAGGTATAGTGACTATAGTTTTGGCATTCAGTATGTAAACGTTTCTGTGGTAAAGGAACCTTCTCTACAAAGGAGTATTTTTTAATCCATAAAGGGGAAAGAGAAATTAGCTGTATTTTTTAATCCATAAAGGGGAAAGAGAAATTTTAGAAATAGTGAAATCAGATGAGAAAGCAAAAAAATTAGTGATAAGAAATGAAGACAGATTCAAGAACACTGTTTCAGCTGTTTTTCTGTACAGAGTATACTTACAGGCCTAAAATCTTGGAAGTTTGTGCGCTCCAAAGTGAAGCCAAACTTCAAAGTGAGTTTTCACCTCGGTGACCCTGGGACACCTCTGGTTATTAAGGAAGGACATTAATTTACTACCCAAATACAATAGAGTCCTCTTTAACTGGACTGGAGTTTTCTCCTCTGTATATTTCTTTCCTTACAATTGAGGAATAGCAATTTGGTAGCTGAGGTCAGAGCTTTAAAAAAATATGATAACTGAGAGTTTTCTTCAAGAGCCGTTTGTCTAGTGGATTCATAAAGAAACAAAGATATTGCCATCTAGTGGTTTAATTGAAAAAATTCAGTAAAACAATTTTTCTCATGAAGGTTCACATTAATAGTTTCTTTATGTGGCCCTAAGTTAAAACAACAACAAAAAAAACTTGCTTTTAGAAAGTAACTATTAATATACTTTAAAAAATTACTGTTTCAGATTTTGTCACTCTTTTTTTTCATGTTATATTCCCTAACTATTAAGCTCTGTAGAATATGAATTAGAACAGGCAAAGATATTTTCATAACTTGAAGAAAATATTAATAAAAGACAATGTTCCACTGAATAAATTGTCAGATGTTACACAAACCACAAATCAAATGTTAAAACAAATCATAAAACAAATTAATGATAAAATTAATCGTTCAAATCAAATTTTAAAAAGGAACTATATAAAGTAAATAGGTGTACATTACATACAATTATAATAGCGTGTTCTCTAAAGTATGGTCTAAAGCTAGGCTCTTATAACAGGAGCCTTTGCTTTTATTAAATAGCTCCATTACAGCAAACTGGCTACAAAAGAATATTCCATTAAATAAATATTATTTTATCATTCATTTTGATTATAAGAAATGTATTTTTATAAAAAACTCTCCAACCCCCAAACTTTGACATTTAAACATAAAAATTATACTTAAAAGTCCAGCAAAATTTCATTTAGAGGTAAACAGAAAATTCACAGATATTATCATTTATTTTCTGCATTGGTATAAATTTTTACAGTCCTGTGTAAAACAGAATTACTCTGTTGTACTATAGAACTATTTCATTACTTTTTTAATTTTTTAATTTAAAAAAATATTTATTTATTTATTTGGCTGTGTTGGGTCTTCGTTGCTGTGCATGGGCTTTCCCTAGTTGCGGTGAGCGGAGCCTACTCTTCATTACGGTGCTTGGGCTTCTCATTGCAGTGGCTTCTCTCGCTGAGGAGCAAGGGGTCTAGGTGCACGGGCTTCAGTAGTTGTGGCTTGCAGGCTCTAGAGCGCAGGCTCAGTAGTTGTGGTGCATGGGCTTAGTTGCTCCACAGCATGTGGGATCTTCCCGGACCAGGGCTCGAACCCGTGTCCCCTGCATTGGCAGGCTGATTCTTAACCACTGTGACACCAGGGAAGTCCCAAGAACTATTTCATTTCTAATAGCAGCATGAGAGACAATAGCTCCTGCAGATATTCTGACTCCATCTGGCTGTGATAGGGATTTTTCCAGGTTCCTCTTGGATTTTAAGATCATCATGTACCCAGGTTTCTTCAAAGGGGAATTTTTAAATAGTAATTTCTGAGTACCCTGATTCCACTTTTAAAGCAAACTTTATACTCTGGGAACCATAATGTTTACATTGAACTTAGCAGAGCCTTCTCATCCTTGGTCAGGAAAGTATCATGATGGAATCCATCCAGCCTGGGGCAAACAAGAGAAAAGATGTCTTTTCATGGCATCTTCTATGGTATATAAAAATCTAAAGGAGAGACACAGAAACTGGACAGAGGGACAGATAGGCTCCATTTATGATCCCTGTGTGAAATGATGAAACCTTCTACCCAAAAATGGTTCAGGGGCACAGATTACCATATAACCCCTGAGTAGTGTTTAGAAGTAAGGAGAAGTTTATTATATAGAGTGAATAAACAACAAGGTCCTACTGTATAGCAGAGGGAACTATATTCAATATCCTATGATAAACCATAATGGAAAATAATATAAAAATAAATGTATATATATGTATAACAGAATCACTTTGCTGTACAGCAGAAATTAACATTGTAAATGAACTATACTTCAAGGAAAAAATATATATAAAAGAAAGATGACTGATAGTAGATGGAAAAAACAAACAAACAAACAAAAAGAAGGAGAAGGAAGTAGTATTACTGTGTATACTCCTTCTTATCCTGCAGGCCCCCAACCGACCCACACACAATTGTTGTCAGGGTTCAGGTAACTACAGATCCTGTTGTGGTTCTAATGGACAAAAGCACAGACTCAAGGTTTGGAGAAAGATTTGATTCTGGCATCTAGTAAGAAGGCTACGTGCAGGAAGGAAGCCATGTGAGCACACAAAAGCCGAAGCTGGATGACCACATTCCTAATCCTTGACTACATTTCTAATTTTGCTGTCATGGAGCTATTTAATAAAAGCAAATGATACTGGTAGATTAAGTATGTAATCTACATTTATATCTACTAAAAGCAAAAAAATTAGACAATGTATTTTCTTTAGGTACGTTACCAGGCAACTCAATCAATGCAAAATATTATAGAACTGCTAAACTTCAAGTGCTATTGGTAAAGTGTGTTGACAATCTCTGCTGAAACAGGTCACACTATTTGTCTAGAAGAAATAAAACGTGTCTGTCAGTTTGTAGAAATGTCAGCCTTTTCTCTGTCTATATAATATGTAAATCTATTTATTATAGGGGATAGTTTCTTCTTCAAGATCTTATTAAAAATATAACGCCTTGGGCTTCCCTGGTGGCGCAGTGGTTGCGAGCCCGCCTGCTGATGCAGGGGACATGGGTTCGTGCCCCGGTCCGGGAAGATCCCACATGCCGCAGAGTGGCTGGGCCTGTGAGCCATGGCCGCTGAGCCTGCGTGTCTGGAGCCTGTGCTCCGCAACCGGAGAGGCCACAACAGTGAGAGGCCCGTGTACCGCAAAAAAAAAAAAAAAAAAAAAAAATAGAGCCTTGCCCCTCCTCTCTCAAATACTACTGAGTTAGAATCTATGAGATTGGGGCCATATCTATTTTTAACAAGCTCTCCAGGTCTTTATGATACATCTTAGTTTGAGAGCTATTCTTCTTGACACCATTAACAAAACCAGTAAGACTAAATACTTTTCATGGAAAAGGTTTAAAGGCAAGCAAGGGTGAAAAAGTGGAACAACAGGTCAAATTTAATAGCCACTTAGCTGGAGTACTGGCAGATCACCAGTGAGATTCCCAATTTATAATACCATTGGTACAGGGAATAATTTTTTAATGAGTCATATTACCATAGATGGCAACCTGATAAAATCTCTGTGAAAGAATGGAAATTCTCAAAATGTAAAGAGTAGTATTTATTAAATCAGGAGTTGCTTATTGAATACCAACTACATGCTAGGTGCTATAAATAGGCACTAGAATTACAGAGAAAAATGTTTTCCCTTAAGAAGCACTTAGTATAATAAATTGATTCCTAGACTTCAGTAGGAATAAAAATCACCCTGGGTTCTTGTTAAGAATACAGATGCTCAGTATCTGATTATGAAGCACATTGGTCTAATTAGTAAGTAAGAAAGTAAACAGACATTTATAATACACGTGGTAAGTTTTAAGAGATATACAAAAATGTTATTGGATCACTGATATAGACCAAGAGGGAAGGGTAAATGTCAGGGACAGATTTTTATAAAAAGATCCCAACTTGGGGCTTCCCTGGTGGCGCAGTGGTTGAGAGTCCGCCTGCCCATGCAGGGGACACGGGTTCGTGCCCCGGTCCGGAAAGATCCCGCGTGCCGCGGAGCGGCTGGGCCCGTGAGCCGTGGAGCCTGTGCTCCGCAACGGGAGAGGCCACGACAGTGGAAGGCCCCATGTACCGCAAAAAAAAAAAAAAAAAAAGCTCCCAACTTGAATTCCTGAATAAAAACTAGTAGTTTTCTAGATGAAGAAAGGTGAAGAGCATGAGAAATGGCATTGAATTATGAGAAAGTGTGGCATATATGAGGAACCAAGGAAAGTTTCTTACATCTGGAATTTAGAAGTTAAGAGCGAGGCACAGGGGAAATGTGATTGGAGAAGTAAGCAGGACTAGATCATGAAGAGTCTTGTATCCTAAGCTGAAAAGTTTTATTTTCACCCACAAATAAGTGGTGAATCATTGAAGTAGTGAAGTAGAAGGTAACTCCCTCTGAACTGGGTTTTAGAAAAAAGCATTCTCAGAGTCCTGAATGAAGGGGTTGAGTGGGGTAGTGGCGGGGCAAGAAAGAGTCTGGCAGGAAGCCCAGTTAGAAGGTTACCTGATAATTCAACAAGAAACGTGAAACGCCTGCTTTAAGGAGTGTTGCTGGGACAGAGAAGAGAGAGCGGAACGTTTTAAAGTGATTAGATTGATGGGAAGGTAAAGTGCAGGATGACTTCTAGGTTTTGTTTTGAGTCCATTCATCTCATCTCCTTGGTAAGAGTGCTTCTTCTTTTTAATTGGGAAGACTCCCTTTGGAATCTTAGTATTTTGTACTTTAAGTAACTAATGTCATTTGCTAGAGCTGGTTATGTTCCAAATGCTACCATGCCAAACACATTATCTCCCTATAGAAGATGTTGTCAATGCCCTGCCCATATCCTCTCAGCCCCCTCCAGAGGTCACCTGTAGCCTTCATTGACAGTTCCTGGAAAAACCCAAAGCTTCTTACTTCAAGCCCTGAACCTTTCTCTGTGAGGGCTTTCTCTGACCCTGGAGTGTGCCTGACCTGTGCTCAGGGTAAGCCAGAAGTGTATAACAGTTAATACCCCAGGGGCAACCCTCAAACAGTTGGGAATAGAGGTCGTGGACAACTATCCTTCCAAGTTTCCTAGCCCATTAGTGGAGGATTCCCCAGTAGGATTCCCATCCTTGTCTCACTTTATCACACCCTCACCATGTTTCCTGGGATCACCTCCCAAATAAACTACTCAAACCCAAATCCTTGTCTAAGAGATTGCTCTGGAGGAAACCCAAACCAAGGTATTTGATTCTCAACGAACTCAATGAGAGTGGTAGAAACTATTCTTATCACTGTTTTATATATGTGCGATCTAATGCTTGGAGAAGTTAACTAAATTGTTCTTATCACTTAGCTGGTAAATGCTAGAGCCTGGATTCAAATCAAAAGCCTGTGGTCTTAAAACTATGCTATACTGCCAGTCTCAAATTCCAAGATGTAAACCAGGCATCACTAACTTGGAGTGAAAGCCAGAGGCAGCCTGTCAGTCTCTTTTGAGCAATATTGAGACTGATTACTATTTTCAGATTCTGATCCTTATTATTATAAAGGCTGAGCCTGAGACTTGGCTGCCAGCATATGTTTCCTCCTTCATGTCCACTTTAGAGGGTTGAAAATTCATTATGTAGTTTCTTCCTCTTACTGAGAATGGTAGTCATGTAGAATTTAGAAGCTGAGCCTATCCCCTTTGAATGAGGTAAATATAATAATGTAATGGCAGAAAGTGGTATGATACATCAACTATTCTTAACCCTTCGTTCTTCTTTCAGATTCCCCTAGCACTTTCATGGTTTAATTCCTGGTTAAAAATTTGAAATGGAGGTGAGTGATGAAAGGAAAAGGCAGCTGCTACTTGAGGTCATTAAAAATAATATATCCAGAACTCAGCTCATGTTTTCCTCTCCTTGCCTATAATGAAAATAACTCACATTGAAGGGAAGTATGGAGGAAGAATATCAGAAATCGGAAGATCTAATTTCAGTTCCTTCACCAATTAGCTGTGTGACATTAAGCAAATCATCTAGCTTTTCAAAATCTTGGTTGTTATCTGTGGAAAGAAGGGCTTCAAGTATAGATTACCTGTAAGTTCCTTTCTAGTATTAACATTTTTGTGATTCCATCCAATCCTGATGGAATACTAGAGTTACTGGAATGAAGGAGTCTCAGCTTTAAATATACTAGTCTGCCATCCTAGTCCCTCCACTTGTTTTGTACTTTCGTAAATTCATGCATTTTTCCTTTGATTTTCCTTCCATCTGAAATGCTTTTGATTCTCTTATAAAATTTCAACCCAACTTTAAAATTCTTTGCCTTAATGATTGTAGAAATTATTGTGCCCTCCTCTGAATCATCAAGCATTTACTATTATACCACTCATTCATATGGCACTTAACATTTATAGCACAAGAAAACTCTGCAAGAGACATTACAATAGGCATAGAGTACAGGATTAATGGCTAGACGAGTGGTTTGGACTGTAGTTCTCAACACGTGGTAAACAAATCACATTGTTTCTATGACTATATTCCTTTCTCTCTCACTGATCAGACCCACACTAGTGTGTCATAACACTCCAAGTTGAATATAATTAGTACATAAATGAACTCAAATAATTATACAGGCCATAATGCACAAAGTGAAGCAGTTCATTTGCAATAAAATGAGTGAAGGGGATTCTGGCCTAAAGGAGCTCAAGTCCCACAGAAAGGGGGCAGCAGTGCCTTGGCTGTGAACGGGGGCAGCATCTGTAATGTTAAATCTTCAATTCTTTAAGACAAGCTAGAAATTCCAAGTTTTTGTTCCTTGTTCCTGGTTTGCAAATATTCGTAGCAAAATCAAACATTTTAAACATACCTTCTGTAGGTCTTATTAAGCTAGTAGGTGGTCTCTGGTCATCTCTTCCTTAGCCCATTACTTCCTCACTCTGGCTTAATCTCTCTTTATTATTATTGTTATTATTATTTTAACTCAAATAATAGTATGTTATATACAGTGGTTTGTACTTTTTAAAATTTCACTTAAGGATATATTTCAAACATATTTCATATTAGTATGTACAGATCTGCCTTATTCTTTTTAACAGGTGCATAATAATTCCATGCTATGGATGTAAATTAATATATTTAACTGCCTTCTGTTCATGGACATTTAGTGTTTTTCCAATCTTTTTCTAAATGGCAATGAATAGTTTTGCACATACTTTATGCACAAGTACATCTACAGGATAATTTCAGGAAAGTATAAATGTTAGTTCAAATGTTATATGCATTTAAAATTTTGATACATATGAACTCCAAGGATCTTCAAAGAGGTTGCCCCAAATTACCTAACTATCAACAATGCTTAAGGAAGGCTTTTCCTGCTATTTTCCATAGTAAGCTTATAATTCCAGACTTAGATATTTGCAAATCTAGTAGGTGAAGATTTATATCTGTGTAATTTATTTGAGCGCTTAACTTATTTTTAGAAAAGCTGAGCAAGTCACATGTTTAAAAGCTATTTATGTGTCTTTTTATGTGAGCTGTCTTCCATATATTTTAGGTCCTAATATAAAAACATATTAAATGTTATATATAACAATATATACTATATAACATGTAAATTTTGATCTTCTCATTTCATATGGTATTTTACATTCTATTGAATTTGACTTGAGGGTTTATTTGGCAATATAAATATATTTCCCACCCTATCATATGCAAGCTACTATTTGTTTCTTTTATCTACATTCAGAAAGTTTTTCTTTACTTTGATATTCAGATATTGAGTTGTTCAAGCCCTAAACATAATTATTTCAGTGTTTTGTTTCTCTTTTAGTTACCAGTTACCACATTTTACTCTTCAGTCAAAACACTTTTTTCTTTTAATCATTTTTTTTTGTATAATAGCCCAATCCTCCCTCTCTCTCTCCCACTTCCCCTTCTTTTCCCTCTCTCTTTTTCTTTCCCTTCATATCTTAGCTGTTGCGACAGTAATCACTTTATATAACTGGATGCCCCAAGTTTGGGAGGAAAGAGAAGACTTTTTTAAGAACATTATGATTTATTAAACTAAAAGAACCATTATTTCCCTCCTGCTCTTGATATTGTCTGCCTATAGTATGTAGGTGGCAGCTAAAAATAACTCTATTAATCTTCTTCTCTATATTGTATTTAGTAGCATGTTTAGTGACTCATTACTAATGAGAATTCATCCAAAAAATGCAAAGTCCTTTGTTTCTAACTGTTGTGATAAGAATACAATTTGGGTTCAAAAACAGCCTATGAATCTACAGTCATGAGTACCTAAATACAACTTACCTGGTTTTAAGAAATGTAAAGCCAGACAAAGAAGCCATGACATTTTTTTGCTTTAGCCAAGGCTCCCCAAAGCTGGTTACCAGACCACTGCTGGTGACTAAATATTCTGATCTGAAGAGAGCTGAGATTAAGAAATCATTTTCAATTTTATGCAGTGCTTCATAGGGAAGCTTTCAATCCATCAAAATAACTCAAAAGGCTAGATGGCTTACTTTTTAAGTGGAACGCAGCCCCTTAAGGATGTATATGTTCCACTTCACTTTTATTATATTTTTCAGCATATTTTGATCTTAAGTTTTTTGTTCTTTCTAGTTAATAGATTAGAGTCTATGCGTATTCACTGCTAGAAGCAGGATGTGTGGCTAATCCTAGACCTAAGTGTGACTAGCTATATTGCCCTGAGCTCTGGGCACAAGAGGTCCCTACTCAGGGCACCACACTTTGGAACCCACTCTGGCTCTTCCTCAGCTGTACTTCATAGGAGGTGAGGAGTCTCAGGGGCCTAAGATATACCCATCTGAAGAGTAGCAGAATACACTACCTTAAAATGTGCCTCTGACAAAAAAAAAGGATTTTGAGCCGAAGGCAATTAAGAAGTAGCAAATGCAGAAAAGCTCTCTCTACCCACCCCCTTCAAAGGATACAATTCCTCCCTTTATTAGAGACAGACCCTTATTAGCCCAGAGGGGTAAACATGTTAATAAACTTGTTTGTTTTTCTCTTGTTAATCTGTCTTTATTACAGGGATCTCAGTCAAGAACTCAAAAGAATAGAGGGAAAATTACTTTCCTCCCCTACTTACCCAAAGCCCATATACCCACTTCATGACCAAGTTCCAGATACTTGGGACCCCAGAATTCCCTGTGCAAATGGCTCTGAGCCTGCCTCTAGGGTTTTTGCACAACAAGGACCTTGCCATTGGAGTGTATAACCCTAAGCTCATGGGTGGCTATTTGCCAAGGGTGAGAATGAAGCTTGGGCTTCCAGGCTGGTGTATCCACACATGTACACTACAGGCCCCTCACAGTGTGGGGTGGAGTTGGAAGAAGGAAGGAAAGGCTGAGGTGGTCTGGATCTTCCCACATTACCAGGATTCAGTATGAAACACTAAGGAATGAGAATTCTAACTTTGAACCTGGACTTCAGGTCATTATGAAGCTATACTTGTCAAAGCAGGAGGATAGAACATATTTTATTTAACAGCTTTCCAACTTGATTTATAACTTTAAAATATTTGTATATAAGGTATTTGGAGTCTCATTTGCACCAGCCCTCACAAATGTTAAGGAAGTGCTGGGGACTAGGTTCCTTGTCCTCCACTGGGTCTTTTATCCTGACTTCAGATCATTCAATTTGTTTTTCAAACTACTTATGGAGAATGATTTTCTGCAACTCTGGTCCTTTTTTTTTTTAAAGGGGAAACTAACATTTATTGATTGTCTAAATGGATACTTTAGATTCATTAATTTATTTAATCTTCATAACAACTCTGTGAAGTAAATGTAATCTCCATCACAGGAATGAGGAAACTTTAAAAGTAAATAACTAGTCCTTCACAGCTAGTGAAATAGCTAACTGGCTTCATCAAACCCTCCAGTCACCTTTTCATCCCACCTCCTGACTTTTAGTAGATGTCCTGACTTCCTATTTTACTAAGAAGTTTGAGAACAGGTACAGTAAAAGTCCTCAAATTATCTTCCACCTCACAGTCTCTGAGTATCTTCACCCTACCTCTCTTTTTTCACTCTATCTTCTTTCCCTTTATTTAGATAATCCTCCACTTTTGACTCCAAGGCATCTTAGTGTTATCAACTTTTTCTTCTCCTACCTCACTCCTATCTTTGACCTGTACCTCTCAATTGGCTTCTCCCCTGATAAAGCATCCCTATTCTAAAGGAATTTTTAAAACTTTCTTTGACTGGTTGATATCTTTATTAATTCCTTAATCTTCTCCTCCTCTTCATAGCCGAATTTCTTCAAAGTGAGGTTAATCACTGCGTCATCATGCTTTAACCCTTTACAATCTATATTCCCTAATTCTACAAAACTTTCATCCAAAGACCCTGTGAAAAACTAATATTTTTTTAATGGATAACATACCTAATAAAGTACAGTAATCTTAAGTGTGCAGTTAGAATATTTTTACATTTGCATACACTCTTATAACCACCATGTAGATCAAGATATAGAATATTTCCACCACTCCATAAAGTTCCTTTGTGCTTCTTTTCAGTACATACCATCGGCTACTACCTACCCAAAGGTAATACTGTTGTGATTTAGACAAACGTTGATTAGTTCTGCCTGTTGTTGAACTTTATACAAATGGAATCATGTGCTACAAATTCATTTGCATGTACTCTTTTGTATATGATTTATTTCACTTAAAACAATATCCATGAATATCCATCTTTTTGTTGACTCTATGAATAGTCCTTTATTATTTTTCTTTTATCACTGGTAGTATTCCATTGTATGACTATACCTCTGTTTGTCCTTTAACCTGTTAATGGAAATTGGGGTTGTTTCCAGTTTGGAGTTATTATGAATAAAGCTGCAATAAACATTCTTGTAAAAATCTTTCTAGGGAGACATACTATTTCACTTGGGCATACACCTAGGAATGAAATTGCTGTGTCATAAGGTAAGTGAGCTTGACATTAGTAGAGACAGACAATTTTACAAAGTGGCTGCTTTATTTTACACTCATAGCAGCAGTGTTTAAGAGTGGGCCCACATCCTTGCCAGCATGTGATATTGTTAGTCTTTCAAAAAACTTTCAATTTTTAAAATGTTAGTCATTTTGGTGCATGTGTGATAATAATCACTGTGGTTTTAACTTGTATTTTCCTAAGAACTAATACTGTTGAACACCTCTTTATATATTTATTGGCCACTTAGATATCCACTTTTGCAAAGTGCCAATTCAAATATTTTATCCAATGTTCTTATTTGGTATTTGTAGTTTTATAATTGATTTGTAATGCTTTTTCAGATATATGTACTGTAAATGTCTTCTCCCAGTCTGTGGCTTGCCTCTTCACTTTTTGAATGGTGTCTTTGATGAGAGAAATGTAAAATTTGGATGATATCTAATTTGTCAATTTTTAATTTTATGATTAATGCTTTTTAAGTCCTGTTTAAGAAATCTTATCTGCCCTAAAGTCATGGAGATATTCTCCTATATTTTCTTTTAGAAGCTTTATAATGTTTTCTTTCATGTATAAGTCTATGATCCATCTCAAATCAATTTTTGTAAGAATCAGGTTCATTTCTCTTTTGTGTGATGTCTGGTTGCTGCAGCACCATTCATTGCAAGATCTTTTTCTCATTGAATGATATTAGTGCCTTGGTAGTGAATCAACTGACTGCATGACTAAGTCTACTCCACTGATACATTTGCCATTGATTAGGGCTAAAACTGAGTAAAATGTTAACTTGTAGATTATTATTATTATTTTTTTTTGCGGTAGGCGGGCCTCTCATTGCTGTGGCCTCTCCCGTTGCGGAGCACAGGCTCAGCGGCCATGGCTCACGGGCCCAGCCGCTCCGCGGCACGTGGGATCTTCCCAGACCGGGGCACGAACCCGTGTCCCCTGCATCGGCAGGCGGATTCTCAACCACTGCGCCACCAGGGAAGCCCCCAACTTGTAGATTTTTGCAAATGATTTTTGTCTGGTAGAGAATGTAACACTAAAGGCTACAGTTTATTTTGACCTGTAAAAACATTAACCTGAAGGACATTGTAACTTAGCAAATTTATTTCAGCACACCTTTTGTCATTACCTATGTACACTCAGTTTCTCTAATCTTTCTATAAACCAGCTTTATCATCTTGCTGGTTTTCTGATTAAAGACTTAAATAGATCTTGGAAACATATTCATATTCATTCTACATTCGTACGATAGTCATATCTTTAAATTTTGAAAATTCTACTTGGACAACAGTAGGGAGTTAAAAATGTTATTCCAATGAGTTATGTGAACGGGGTGACTGGCGATGCCATTATCCAATGTAGAGAATACATAAGAGTCTTTTAGGAGAAAAGATTTTTGTTTTGGTATATTATTTTCCATTAAGATGGACATGCACAACATACAAATGGAAAGACTGAGAGTAGAGGGCTAGAGGAAAAAATTTGGAGTTGTTAGCATGTTATGTGATTATTGGAATTTAGGAGATGAGAGGACCTAGAGATAGCATGGAAGTACTAAGGACATAATTCTGTAAAAAATAAACATTTAGGGAGTAGGTGAAGAAAAGTCATCAAAGGAAACAGGAAGGAGTAGTAAAAAGCAGCCATGAGAGCAATTTTACAGAGTGAGTGGTCAATGTGCAGATGCAACCCAGGGGACAACTAGGATGGGAATTGAAAAGAAGCAATTGAACTTAGCAATTAAGAAGTCTTTGGTGACTTAGTAAAAGCTCTTCCAGTAGAGAGGTAAGGATGTAAGCCAGATTTGCTGTGGGTTCGGAGAAAATGAGATATGAGGAAATGGATGCTGTATATAGATTGTTTCAGGAAGTTTGGCTCTAAAACCGAAATCAGATCATAATAATTCACTGCTTAAAACATGCTGATAGGTTTCCATTACACTTGAAATAAAATTCATCTCCTTATCATAATCTGTTAGGTTCTATGTGATTAGGACTCTGTTTATCAATCTGCCTTTCTGTACCACTCTGCCACTCTCGTTGTGCTTCAAACTTATTGAATTCTTTTTTTCCCTTGAATATGCCAATCTTGTTCCTATCTTAGGGCCTTTGTGCTATTGCCTCTTTTAGATATACTCTCCCTCCAGACCTTTGCAAGGTTTGTGCAACAGTAATGAAGGCATCCTGGTCAGATCTCCCTTTAAAAGAACCTGCTGTGAGGATCATTAGTTAACACCTTAGAGCTACTCTACCTTCAGATCCACTCACGCTGAGACCACACTTACCCTGAGATGCACCTAGCCAATAAGTGAGTACTGCATGGATATCAGAGCTAGTGTTAGGCTATTTCTACCTAACACAGGACTCCTTGAAAGGGCAATTCTTGCTTTGGGGCTCCTCACTGGCCTAAGATTTTTTCACAACTACATTTTACTCTGAAGCTCTTCCTACTGAATTTTCCTTCCTTCCTGCTCTCCTTTCCCACATGTCACAACTGGATTGTTGTTTGAAGACTCTCTTGCCTTCTTCTTGCCACACCTAATTCTCACAGATGTTTCCTAGTCTTTGTCACACCCAATTCTATCTTTTCTTCTGGACTTTACAGGACCTGAGGTAACACAGCTGGACAATCATTTTATATCTCAGTATGAACGTCACTTTCTCAGAGACCTTCCCAAATTTGTAGTACTCAACCTCTGAGTATTCAACTCACCTCTTATCTCACTCTCCTGTCTTATTTTTGTCATAGAATTTATCATTGTAAAAGATTTTTAAACTGCTTTAGGTATGCTATTTTAAAGTAAACTACAAATATTTTGAACATTTCACCTCTAAACACTAGTTTGTATCTCTAAACAAGAGAACATTTTCATAGATTGACAAAATATTATTAGAATGCCTGACAAAATAATTTGCTTGTATCATGTCACCCTGTCCATCTATCACCCTGTCCATATTCAAACTTTCTGAATTGTCTACATAATGCCTTTTAAAGCTGCTTTGTCATTCAGGACAAGGCATTCTATCTGGTTGTACTCTCTTCTAAGACCCTTTTGATCTAGGTCAGCCCCTCTTTTTCCATGCACTGACTTGTTGAAGAGAATAGCCATTTGTCCTGTAGAATGTTTTACTTTCTGGACTTGTCTGATTGTTTCCTCATGGTGCCTTTTTTTTTTTTTAAAAAAAGAGGTTTCCTTATCTCCTATATTTCCTATAAAATGGAAGATTAAACATTACAATTTAATAAAATTGAAATTAAACATTCTTGGCTAAAAGATGTAAGAGGTTGGGTTGGGTACTTCATATTGAATTACATTAGCACATATTTGATATCTGGTAATACTCCAAGTTGCTGATGCTAACTTAAATCATTAGACTGGTGACACCCTGTGGTAAAATTACATTTTCCCCCTTGGGACCAGAAAGTCATCTATGTGGCGTTGCTTTGGAAATATATGAAGATACAGTTCTCCAACACAAATCAATTTTTTTAATGCAGTTATTTTATCTTGAATTCGATGCTTTTGTCTGCTTGTTTACTTTGCTTAATGGAGTTTTTGCTGTACAGAAATGTTTCATTATCATATAGTAGAATCTGTCCATCTTTACATGTTTTATTAGTCTTTTAGGGCTGCCATAACAAAATATTGTGTTGGCCAAAAAGTTTGTTCAGGTTTTTCCATAAGATGTAGCGAAAAAACTCGAATGAAGTTTTTGGCCAACCTTGTACTGGGTGGCTTAAACAACAGGAATTTATTTTCTCACAGTTCTGGAGGCTGGATGTTTAAGATCCAGGTGCCAGCAGGGTTGGTTTCTCTGGAGGCCTCTCTCCTGGCTTGCAAATGGCTGCCTCCTTGCTGTGTCCTCACATGATCTTTTCTCTGTGTGCACATATCCCTGGTTTCTCAACCTCTTCTCATAAGGACATCAGTCCTGTTGGATTACGGCTCCACCCTTGTGACCTCATTTAACCTTAATTACCTCTCTAAAGAACCTACCATGAAATGTAGTTACACTGGGTGTTAGAGCTTCAATATATGCATTTGGGGGAGACACAGTTCAGCCTATAACACACTTATATAGCATCTGACTTTTGTGTCACATTTAGGCAGGACTTCACCACTCTTAATATTATAAAAGCACTTCCTCACACTCTCTTGTAGTACTTTTTTAGACTTCACTTTTTATTATTAAATCATTCATCCATTTGAAATTTATCCTGGTGTTAAGTTTGTGGTATGAATCCATCTTTATTTTTTTTCCACAAGGCTACCCAGTTCCAATACAACTTATCTAACTATTAGGGAAAAGCAATGGACTAGATGTGATTTTGCCATTGACTAGATTGGATGTTTTAATACCAAAAAGGAAATCATAATTATAGAAATGGGACTTATTCTTATAATCAACAATGAAAAGAAAGCTATAAGATATGCCTTAGACAGAAAGCAACCAGAAGGAGAGATTGGGTAAAATATACTTGAAAGCAGTAATTGGCGAACAAGAAAATAAACTTCTTTCCTGTTTGGAACATGTCAAGCTCAGATTGTATAGTAAACAGTTTTCAGTTATATTATAAAAAATAACACCTCTTTGTCCTTCATGTATTTTGCAAATATTTTTCCTAATTCATTATTTGCCTTTCAATTTTTTAATCTTTGTATTTTTGGGTTTTATTGGTTTTATTATCATTGTCTTTTACACATATATTTTTTCTATTTATTGCTTGCAATCCATTCAATTTTTCTTCTTGAAAATATTCTAGGTGTCCATCTATTTATTTTAGACTAATTGCCTTCTAAGCCTTTTGTATCTCACCTTTTCTCTTTTCATTGAATTATGAAACATACTAGTTTTCTCTTGCTGCCATAAAAGATTACTACAAATTCAATGGCTTAAAACAACACCCACTCATTATGTCTCAGTTTTATAGGTCAGAAGTCTAGGTACAGTGTGGTTCAACTCAGTTATCTGCTTAGAGTCTCACAAGGCCTAAATCAAGGCGTCAGAAGTGATGTGCTCCCTTCTGGAGGCTCTGAGGATGAATCTGCTTCCAAGCTTAATCAGGTTGCTGCCAGGATTCAGTTCCATGCTTTTGTAGGACTGAGGTCCCTGTTTCCTTGCTGGTTGTTGGCTGGAGGTTGTCTCAACTTCTAGAAGCTGCCCACATTCCTTGACTCATAACATTATTTTTTCTTTTTAAAGTCAACAATGGTGGATTGAGTCCTTCTCATTATGCACATCTCTCTGACCTCTTCTGCCTCAACATGGAGAAAGTTCCCTGCTTTTTAGGGCTCATGTGATTAGACTGAGCCTACTGGAGAATCTCCTGATCTTAAGGTTGGTAACCTTAATTACACCTGCAAAGTTCCTTTTGCAATGTAATATAACATATTCACAAATTACAGGAATTAGGGCATGGACGTTTTTGGTGAGCCATTCTACCTCCCACACTAGGTTATAATTCTTGTCTTTTATGTCTATCTTATTTTTTTAGTTCACTCATTTTTATGGAGTATACCTCTCAGACAGCATAAATGATGACTGAATTTTCTGAAATCTTTATTATGTTCTCACATTTGATTTTTGTCTTGACAGGGAATAGAATCCTAAATTCAAATAATTTCCCCTTACAATTTTGACGGTATTGTTATCTAATGTTTCTGATAAGAAATCTAATGCTAATTCAATTATTATTCTTTTATAGGAGATCAGATTCTTGTCTCTGAAAGCTTTTAGGCCTTTTTCTTTTCTTTTTGATGTTATGAAATGTCTTGTTGATGTGGCTAGGTGTGGTTTCTTTACCATTTATTTTGTTCAGCACTAGGAATATCTGTCAATCTGGAGACTTGTGCTACTCTTCAGTACCTCGAAATTTTTCTTCAAGTATTTATTACTTTGATAGTTTTCTGCCTCTTCTCCAGTTGTTGCTCTCTCTTTCTGGAATTCCTATTAATCATATGATGGACCTATTGAATTAATCCTCCACATTTTTTCAATTTTTCCATGCTTTTGTATGAATGCTATATGTTCTGAAATAGTTCCTCAATTAAACATCTCACCATTGTATTAAAATTTTAATTTCTGCAATCATATTTATTTTCAAGTCTTTTCTTACTGTCAGGATGTTCCCTTTTTCAAAGTATCCCATTCTCCAATACAGTACTTTCTTGACCACCTCTTAGAAAGCATAATATTATTAATTTATTATGAATTTCTTTTGGTTCCTAAATAGTCTTCCTAGATAGCTGTTTGTTTTCCGTAGTTTTATCTTTCATGCCATTGATTTTCTTCCTATCTCTGATGGTTTTTGATTTTTCATTCATTTTTTTAAGAGTGGGGTTCTAGACAGAGGTGAAGAGAAAGAATAATGAGGAGGGGAATCTGGAGAAACTGAAGTGCAGTGGTTTCCTAAAGAGCTTTTAAATTTACATTTTGTATATAGCTCTCTTCTCATTTCCACCCTCTACTGTATAACTCTAATCCTAGGGTCTCTCTGGGACTCTGCCAGTCAGATCAACTCTCTCTGAACCTTTAGTTATCTCCTGCAAATTCTGAGATGCCACTTTGATGATCTGTGTCATTTGTTAACAGGTTTCCATGTCTCTTTAGATGTTTCACATATTTTTCGAAATATCTTGTCTGTGGATGGTTTTTCTCCAGGTCACTTCAGTATTAGAAATTAATTTCTCAACTATTGTTTCATTAAGGTTTCAGGAGGAAGACTAAACAAATACTAATGCTACTATCTTCTTAAATCAGGAGTTTTATCTACTTTTGTCTCTGGCTCTGGATTTACCATTCTGATTACCATATTCTATTTTCCCAAATTATTTGCCCACAGAACCCATTCTCCACGAAATGACCATAAACATCTCACAAAATTCTAGTGTTTCAGAGACCAGGTGTGAAAAACACTAACATTTTATTAGGTACATTACTCGTCATGTTAAAAAAAAAGTATTTTTTATACTTCGTTTATTAATATGTATTTTGTTAGGAATGGGTATTGAGTATTTTCCAGTGTATTTTTGGACATTTGAGATGATCACTTTAATCTAGAATTATGATTAGTTATGATTAATTAATACAGATTTACATTTTGAACTCTCTTTGCATTTTTTAAATAAACACTACTTGGTTATAGTGAAATGTTCCTTAAGACAATGCCAAATTCATTTTGTCACTGTCTAGGACTTTTGCACATGTTCACTAATGAATACCAAATATGAGGCCAACACATACAATGGTGAGCAACATGCACACACTCTCATCATGGAGCACGCATTCAGTACTTTCAATGCTTTTTAAGACGCTAAGGGTTGTGCTAGTTTCAAAAATTAAGCTAAGAAGCTCTCCATCATGCTTTGGATTTAAAGCACAAGAATTAACTCTTTAAGAATTTTTAAAACTCACCCATACATCTGAGTAGGCTGGATGCCTTTTTATTTTGTGATACAGAACTTTGGCATCTTTTTTTTTTTTTTTTTTTTTGCAGTACTTGGGCCTCTCACTGCTGTGGCCTCTCCCGTTGCGGAGCACAAGCTCCGGACACGCAGGCTCAGTGGCCATGGCTCACGGGCCTAGCCGCTCCGCGGCATGTGGGATCTTTCCGGACTGGGGCACGAACTTGCGTCCCCTGCATCGGCAGGCTGACTCTCAACCACTGCACCACCAGGGAAGCCCTTGGCATCATTTTTAAGTCCTGTCTATAGCTATTAACCTAAATCAGTTTTCTACCTTTTTTGAGTCCTTATCTTTGTTTTCCTTGAAAAGTGACCATTTCATTTTGGTATTAAATATTTATCGGCAGAATGAAGTTGTATAAAGTATTTTAATAATTTTTAAACCTCCCTTTTATTTATTTATATATATATATATTTTTCCAGTACGCAGGCCTCTCACTGTCTTGGCCTCTTCCGTTGTGGAGCACAGGCTCCGGAAATGCAGGCTCAGTGGCCATGGCTCACGGGCCCAGCCGCTCCGCTGCATAGTGGGATCTTCCCGGACCGGGGCACGAACCAGTGTCCCCTGCATCGGGGGGCGGACTCTCAACCACTGCGCCACCAGGGAAGCCCTAAACCTCCCTTTTAAACTACCAACTTTATTAGTGGCAATATTCCCTTTCCTGTTACACTTCTCTAACTCTGTCAGTTTTATCGGTATTGCCAAAAACCAGTTTATTATTAGATTATGAGAATATCTTACCAATTTACTATTTTAACAATTTTCTTTTTAAAACCTGTTTTCTAATTCTTTTGTTGTATTATCTTTAGTAATTTCTTCTTCCTAATTTCAATTAATTTTGTTCTTCATTTCTAAAATATTCAAATAAATGTTTGGTTTATTTTCATTCGTATTTAATAATAATTTTCTTCTATAGCTTGGTCTCCATCTTACAATTTTAATATAGTTTTTTCATTGTCCTTATGTTCAAGTATGTAATTGCACTTTTACTGTCCTTTTAGACTCAAAGGTGATTTATAAAGACACTTTGAAGTTTTCTATTTTGTTTTTTTGGGGGGATATCCTATAAATATTAATTTTTATTTAGCTTTATTCCATCATACCATCTTTACTTAACCGAATTTAGCTCATCCTTCTAGGCCTAACATATATGTCATCTCCTTCAAGAAGTCTTTCTTCTACCCTGCTATGCTCTCTCCCTGCTCTAAACCTGTACATGTATCCCTTTATATTTATACCACAGGGTTTATATATCTTCCTCCCTCCCTGGCTCGATACCTACCCTCAGGCAATTTCATTCTTTTATGAGATTTTCAGTTTAGTTCAGTACTTTGTGAGTTTTCACAGCAAGATTCCATTCAGTGCAACAAATATTTATTGAGCATCTAGGAATAGTGTTAAATGAAAGGTATAATCCTGGCCTTCAAGATTAGTAGGAGAGATGAACAGGTAAAGATATTAAATACCCAAGTGAGCTTCAAGAGACTGGGTTAGGTAAGTGAAGGTAACATTATGTGTATAAGCAGCTTACAGACCTTGAAAATAACGACAAAAACGTTCAAAGGAGGAAGATGGGAGCAAATGGCCCTTTAGGTACAGTTCCACCGTAAATTGCCTAATAATTCAACCCGGTGCTTATCAAAGTATTATCCATAGCACCTGCCTCAGAATCACTTGGCGTTTGTAAGTATAAAACAAAACAAAACGCAGATTCACACCTACTGGAAGCAAAATGAGGGATATTTAAATCTGCGTTTTAAACAAACTCCCTATGTACTTAAACCATCCAAAAATGTAGAACTCAAATTTCCCAGACATCTTTCGTAAGCCTCTCCCTCCTTTTAGCCAGAGGAGAGCCTGCGGTGTCTCTCTTCCGTTCCCTTCCCGCCCAGTCTCCGGACACTGGCCCACAAGCCGCAGGCCTCCTCCCCTGACGCGTAGCTCAGACACCTTCCGGCCGAAGAGCCAAACAGACACAGACACTCCCTTCGCAAAGGATTAGGGAGAAAAAGCAATAGGCCAATCTAAAGGGCCGGAGGAGTAGCGGGGGAGGCCGGCAGGGAGATCTCTTTGATTGACGCGAAATATACCCAATGAGAGCAGAGGACTAGTGACGCTTTCGCCTCAATGGGCAGGACATTAGCGATTTCAAGCAATCCAGCTCAGACGCGTCTACTTTTTGGGAGGTGCTTGAGGCCGCGGAGGTCGTTGGTGTCTGTTGAACTGCTTGTGGAAGTCGTGCTGCCTTGGGTAGGGGTTAAAATCGTTCTCGAGAGGAACGTCTCTGTCCGAAGAGAACATGAATTTAGCTCTGAGGTCGGTAATGAGCAGGCGGCAATGCTCTCCACACCCCGCTGCGGGCCCCAGGGCGGCTGTGTGTGGAAGGGAGGCAGCTTGGGGCCGAGGCGAGGGAGGAAATGCAGTTTGGGACGAGAGGAGAGTTCTTTGGCCAACCTTCCTGGGCCCGGACCCCTCACCCTGGAGGCTCTGGTGAGCTCCGCACACTTCTGCTGAGGTGGTCGTTTCTGTCAGGGCGTTGGGCTTTGGACCGCCAAAAAGCTGGGCTGTGTTAGTCTCGAGGAGGCAGTGAAATATCGCGAGGTTTCTATGCGCGGTGTTTGCGGGAAACCAGGCCTTGGAGCATCCCTGTTTAAGTTTCTTGTCAGCGGCTTTCAGCTCGCTGACCTCCTGCTAACATACTTACCCATAAATTTTGGAAAAAACACAAAACCCACTCCTCGCTCTTCTCCTGCGGCCATGCTTTACGGTATAATCGGAGACGCATTTTAGTGATTATAGTTGGTAATCTCTTAGATTTCCTAAGTGTCTTCAGCTTCTTTACCTTAACTCTAATGCACTGTTTGTTGCCTCCGCCCCCAACCCCAGCTAGAAGTTTTACCTTAAAAATGTCTGTGTAGTTACGTCACACTAAAAAGGTACCTAGTTCTAATAAGGGATAATCGTGGTATCCTTGGATGGGGTCAGCTGTTGGTGGGTTGCTAACTTGTCCCTTCAGAATCTTGGGAAGAGAATGACGCCCGGGAGTTGCAAGTTTGTGTGAAATCAGGTCTCTTGTGAAAGAACTTCCTCAGCTTTATCATACCTCTTTTGTCATTTTTAGTCGTCTCTTGCCTTTTTGGGGGTAGATTTCAGAGAACAAAACAACTTCAAATGCAAATAAATAAACTCCACTGGGTTTTACATTTTTAAAATTTATAGAATTCTTCCGTTTCAAAACTTGTTCTTATCCAAGTCTTGTGGCCCCATTTGAAAGTTTGGAACACTTAGATCGGCACCTCTTAAGGAAGACATTTCTGGCTTTTACAGTAAATTACTTTCTTAGTTTATTCAGAGTTTATGAGAAATTAAGTCTAGATGTATATGTTAAGTGAGATTTACAAGACTATTGACTCTTCACATTATTATATAGAATTAGCACAAATATTATGTACTTTTTTTGGTGTTTAGTATTCATGGTATGCTTAGGTTCATTATTTTGGCTGTTAATATTAATGGGAGAAATTACAGAGAAGTGCCAAACTGTTAAAAATGTGTAATCTAAAAACATTTTTAACCCACAATGCCAAAATAGTAAGTTAATTGATGAATTAGATGTTTTTTGCAATGATTTTGATAATTATAAGCATTATAAAAGTATATCTATAGTGATCATCAGTTGTGAATTGAATTTTTTTTTAACAATCTATATTGTAGAATGATGGGAATATGGTTGCTTTGTTTTTTGTTGGGGTTTCTGACATAAAACTAGTGTTTCTTATTCACAGTTCTTGTTTCTTCCACAGTAATATTAGTGGGAATAAATACAAAGCTAGGAAGAGGGAAAGCTAGATCCTCATTTCTTTTAGTAACCTGTAACACTTTTCAGTTTAGGAAGTACACATTTATAGCAGCCTAGACTATAAAATGAGCAGGGCTTTGACTCACATAGGAAAAATTTCTTTATATTTTTACAAAATACTTCCTTTTTCGAAATTTAGAAAATTATTCATTGGATAATTTTTATTGCATTTTTGGAATTTTATTATTTAGAAGCCTAGGAGAATAGGATTAAAGTGGACTAAATAGACTTTTTTCTTATCATTTCATAGAAATGAGCTTGTAGTAGACAAAACAAAGAGGAAAAAAAGAAGAGAACTCTCTGAAGAACAGAAACAAGAAATTAAAGAAGCTTTTGAACTTTTTGACACAGACAAAGATGAAGCAATAGATTATCATGAATTAAAGGTAATATACTTAAAATATATCTTTTTCTGTTAAAATGATTTGCATTTTTGACAGTTGATTAAAATATATTTTTAAATGTTTTAATTAAACTGGTTTTGGAAATATGAAACCATTTTAAACATTTATCGTTAAGTGCTATAATAAAATTGAATAGTACTCAAAGCATATCTTTTTAGAAACTCCTTTTCACATGGTAAAATGAATAGTATTTTAACTGTAAAAATATATTCCTATGGAGGGGCTTATTTTACACTCACATACTTAAAAAATTTGAAACTATAAGTTTTAAACAGTTCTAACTATATTCCTCTTACCACTGTGTTTTGTTTTGTTTTTTTTGGTGATCCATTCATTTTTCAGATTGAGGGAGTGTTATTTGTTTTTTAATTTGAACACGTTATTAATAGTCTCAACCTATTTTCTCTGGTGCAGACAACATAAGTGATGTCTGATGTTGACACAATGCTAATGGGGAAAAATGTCAATTTTAGGTTTTAGAATTATTTATAAAGAACCAAGGGGGAATTGGTGTTTAAGGTAGTTTGGGTCTTAAACTCAGCACAATGAGAAAGATAGTATTTTTGTATCTCTTTAGCTCACTTTTCCACTGTTTCTTTTAGTTACCCAGCTTCAATCCATTCTTCCTTTATAATGTCTCTTCCATTTGTTGCTGTTCTTATAATCTTGGTTTGGGATCTTATTTTATATCTGGAACTTCCTAAATGGTTTCTCCATTTCCTGTACACTATCATTAGATTCATCTTTCTAAAATTCTTTCATCATATTGTTCATTGCTCATAAACCCTTAGTGGCTCCTCATTGTACACTGGATAAAGTTCAGATTTTTTTCATTTGTATTGAATGCTCTCCACACTTTTACTACCACCTACTTTTCTCATTTGCTAGCTGCTTTCTTCAACCTGATCTTTTCCCATTCAGGTAAGGTAAACTGCTTTGTTCATTGCCTTCAAGACTATTCTTTATTTCTGAGTGTGTTTTAATACTAGTCATTCTTTTCTAAATGCCCTTGTACTCTACTTCATCCATATATGATTTGAGGAACAACTCGAATCTCTCCAAATAAGACTTCTTTAACCAGTAACATCTCTCCTTCCTTGTTATTAGTAACTAGAACTCTTCTTTCTCTGAGGTCAGGTTCTTAGACCATTTACTTGATAACTAATCATGTTGAGTCTGATGAAAATTCTTATTTTAATTTTTTAAATCTCTTCTGTTGTATAACTTTTTAATATTTATGCTGTGCCTTTTGGGGATTTGTTTGTTAATCCTTTGAGAAAAAATAACTTATTAAAATTATCTGTGCACTAAAGTCAGTACATTGTAGAATGTATTCTATAAACACTCATTGATTAGTTTGTCATTAAAAAGGGGATATATAAATGAAAAAAATTGCCATTTAATTTCAGTAATGAACAACTATCACTGTTATTTTAGAGACATAAAACATGCAAAAGAGTGTGTTTTATTGCTGTGTTGTCATCTTTTAAATAATAAAAACTTATTTAAGAATTGGAATTCACTTCTTTTGTAAAAAATGTTTATAATTTGCTTTTCCCTTTTAATCCAAAAGGTGGCAATGAGAGCCTTGGGGTTTGATGTAAAAAAAGCTGATGTACTGAAGATTCTTAAAGATTATGACAGAGAAGCCACAGGGAAAATCACCTTTGAAGATTTTAATGAAGTTGGTGTGTATTTTACAATATTGTAAAGACTATTTTACAATAGTCTTTGTAATCAGCAGTTTGTTAGGAAATTGGTTACTATCAATATTTTTTAAAGTGTCTGGGTTATGGAATTTTGCTATTGAACATTGCTGTGTAATGTGGATCTCATTTTGGGTTTTTTTTGGTACTCTTTTTTTTTTTTGCTAATTTTCAAAGAAAACATAAGATTTATAGCTTCACTGTAAATGGGATTTATCTTTTTGTCTTTTCTTCTGAAGATTTTAACCAAGGAACTATTGTGTAGCTTCTCCCGGGAAGATGTCTTTCCATGTAATATGTACCTATATTATGTGATAAAACTAAAAGAGTAATCAAAAAATTATTTCTCACAGTAAAAGATAAAATTTGATATATTTTGTTTGGAAAATATTTCCCAGGACCATCTTAGTATGTGATTTTTGTTGGCAAAGTGGAAGGAGAGGAAATTGGTAGCAGTTGGTATCTTTAGCTGTAGATGAAGTGCATGCCTTCAGGTTGACAAAGCTAATGAGGGGCTACCTATTCTGGATGACCTTGATCTCAATGAATAAAGTCATCTCTTTAAAGTTGCTGGTGGGGAGAAGATTGTAGTAAGGGAGGCAGTTGGCAGACTGGGAGCAGGAGAAAACATTTTAGAACAACCCACTGGGTTATAATATCAGCATATTATTTAGTTATTTTTAGATATTTTAAAAATCTAGGAAAATTCAGTTACACACATACACACAAACCCTTTATTTTAAATATTCAACAAGAAGTAATACGAGAAACGCAAAGAAATGGCAGTACGTGTGGAAAACATAGATTCATATCATTAGTAATTTCTTTTAAATCTGAAAATTCAAACCAAAAGCAAGGAAAAAAGAAATTAAAGAACAAGTAAATCTAAAAGACAAAAAAAAAGCACTGCACAGAAGATCCCCAGTTTATGAACTAATAGATGACTATTTGGAGAGGCAGCTTGTCCCTTTGGAGAGCATATTCTTTTTTTTTTTCCTCTAGTTTGTAGAATTATTTACTTGAGAAGAGGTAGAGAGCCATCTTTATTTTCCCAATATTGACGCTTTCTGGGGTTTATGATCTTATTTCAAGGTTCAACTTAGATTGTTTATAGAAACAAGGATCAGGATACAGTAGAAATGATACTACTAGGAAAGCGATAATTCAGGTATATTTGGTACAGTGTAGTGGTTTAGCATGGACATTTTGGAACCAGGTTGCCTGGGTTTATATCTTGGTTTTGCCACTTACTAGCTGTGTAACTTGGTCATTTTACTTCTCTGTGCCTCATTTTCAGCTATAAAATGGGGATAGTTGTATTATCTCATAGGGTGCTTAGGAGGAATAACTAAGTTAAAAATATGTAAAGTATGTAGTAAGTTCTGTTAAGTGTTGTTATTATTCAAAAATTAGTCTTTGTTTCAATGGCTGGAAAATATGTATATCACTGGAACATAAGTATTCTGCTCCATGTATTTATATTTTTCTTATTACCTTTTTCCTGTAGTTGTAGGTTATTTTAAGCACTATTTGCCTCTAAGAATTTTACAAAACACATTATTTCATCTTGGGTGAATACAGTTTTTTAAAATTTTGATTTTATTAGCAGTTGAAGCCAGAGTCCCATGTAATCTGTACCTTTCCTGACCCTGCATCTCTTCTATGTTACTAACAGAACAGAAATACTGGGTTCCTTTTAGAATAAATGGTCATGAGTAAACTTCAGCCTGACTTTCAAAGATCAACCATTTGGCAGGCTTAGTACGTACTTTAACTATCCTAAGGTTACCTATTGAGAATATCAACTGTCAAATAAAATTTTATTAGTTTGGGAATCAAATAATCAAAAACTATTACTTTCCCCATTTTTGGATCATTTTTAAATAGTAACTGGCCACAGATGAATATGTTTTATAGTTTGGGACAAATAACTCTAAATCAGAATATTTGAATCTTACTTTTATCTACTATCTATTACTGTTTAAGGATATTGTTCCACAGATATTTACAGGTATTTCTAGATAAAGTTTGGCACTTCATAGTCTTTCCAATGCTAGAAAAAAGTATTAAAATATACTTAATGTAAGTTTAGAATTTAGACAGCCTGAGGCTAGTGAGTTACAGGTGTTTTAGGAATTGCTGCTTTAAAGTAAGACCAAGATAAGTCAGCTATTTGTACTCATCTATTTTTGGCATGTACTATTTATTATTTCATTGCCTATTTAGAATAGAATATGGTTTTTTGTTTTGCTTAGCAAACATTTGCTGAATTTTTTGGCATTCAGTACTGTGCTGGGGTGAGGGAGGGGAATTAATCAAAAGTTACTAAGAGGTTCTTCTTTCAAGGAGCTTATTACAATTTAAATGCAGGTGGTAACAAGCTGTGATGCTCTGTGGTAAATTATAATTTTATATAGGGCAGTAGTGGCATACTGCAGCCCTTGGGCCAAATTCAGCTGTTGCCTGTATGCTGCCACATCCATTCTTCTTTATAAAAAATTTTTATTTATTCATTTATTTATTTATGGCTGCGTTGGGTCTTCGTTGCTGCATGCGGGTTTTCTCTAGGTGTGGCAAGTGGGAGCTACTCTTTGCGGTGGCTTCCCTTGTTGCAGAACACGGGCTCTAGGCACGCGGGCTTCAGTAGTTGTGGTGCATGGGCTTAATTGCTCCGTGGCATGTGGGATCTTTCCTGGACCAGGGCTCGAACCTGTGTCCCCTGCATTGGCAGGTGGGTTCTTAACCACTGCCTCACCAGAGAAGTCCTGCCACATCCGTTCTTTTATGCTGCTTTTGTGGTACCATGACAGAGTGAGTGGTTGAGACAGAGACCTTATGCTCCCTTGGCACCCCCCCAAAAAAGCCTAAAATATTTACTCTGGTCTTTGGTAGGAAAGTTTGTCAATTCCTGATCTAGAGCAATTGAAGACTTTGCAGAGGGGATTTTTAATTTAGGCTTTGGGAACAGGAATAGGATTTCATCACAAGGGGAAAATTGTGGGAGGGGTATAGAAAGGCATTCTAAGCAGAGAAAACAGCAACAACAAGGAGTAATAGCAGACATATAGCATGTTCTGAAAACTTCAGTTAGTCTTCTACTCTAGAGGATAGGGAAGTAACTAGAAAGGTAGGACTGGGCCAGCTAGGTAAAGTCTTGCATAACACAGAGTTTGGACTTTAGTTAGCAGAGGATCTATGTCAGTTTTTAAAGAAGAGGAGATAATATGTTTTAGAGAGGTAACTGTTGAGATTATTAAAGATGTGTTGGAGGGAAGAGATTACAGGCAGAAGATACAGTTGGCCCTCTCTATCCCTGGGTTCTGCTTCTGTAGATTGAAAATATTAGGGAAAAAAAATTCCAGAAAGTTCCAAGGAGCTAAACTTGCATTTGCTGAGTGCCTGGCAATTATTTACATAGCATTTACATCATATTTACAACTATTTACATAGCATTTACATTATATTAGGTATTATAAGTAATCTAGAGATGATTTAAAGTATACAGGAGGATGTACATAGATTATATGCAAATGCTGTCCGTCGCAGATTTTGGTATCTGAGGGGAGTCCTGGAACCAATCCCCCATGGATACCATGGAAACTGAGGGATAACTGTAATAGACTTTTTATGCTGAGGGTGGTGAGTATAAAAAGAAAAGGGGTACATTCAAGAGGAAAAAAGGTGGTAACCTCAGTACTCTAGGATATAAGCAACTGATTGGGTTTAAAGTTTTAATGTGATGTTTTTGAATTTGCTTTATTAAGTGATTTATAATGTATAAGGCCTAACTATTTTGAGTAAGTACATTTCTGAGAGTATAATTAAATCATTTGAAAATTCAGTTAATGGACAGAAATTTGTGAAATAGATTGAACCCATCTTTACTGCTTGTATGTCAGTCGATTTATTTTCATTGAAATATAAATGTATTTCTTATAATTCTACTTTGTAGAATAAGAATAGAAGATGAAGGCATGGAGGATAGTCACCATAAAGTTACAATGTTTTAGCTGTCCAAAATGATGGGTATTTATAGTTCCAAAGAAAAGTTGCATTCTAAGGCAAAGTATTGATAAAAGATTATATAGACACATAAGTCTGAAGTAACTAACACAATTAAAGCACCAGTGGGATAGGAATTTATACATCTTGGAGCCCCATCTGTTCCCCAGATCACCCTGTTGCTTCTTTAAATACATTAATATTTTCAGCAAGCTGCTTTTTTGGTTCACCTGTCATGTAAATTATTTAATTGGTGAAGAAGATTTCTTAACACTTTTTTTTTCCTTGTCCTGCTTTTTTGTTGGGACTAAATTCAAAATAAGTTGAGTATGAGCCATAGACTTAAGTGTGGTATTTTATTTTGGTGTTATGGCTGTATATATGCCAACTCCTTTTTAACTGAATATTTATGAACTTTGATGATTTGCATACTTATAGTAATATACTTCAATTAGTTACTTGGAAGACTTTTTGTATAAAATTAATGGATAAAAGAAAACTATTGAATATATGTGTAGATGATTTAACATTAGCTTGAATAGGTGTTTATTCTAAAGCTTATTCAACCAAATATGGTGAAAACAGCAGCAAAACAACTATTTGTGGGGGACTTGAATTGTATTTTTCTTTTGGGTACATTAAATATTCCAGTATTTTCCATCTATAAGCATTTGCAAGTTTTTATTGATTCTGTAAACCTCAACAGGACTGAGTTATTTTTAATGGGACAGTGAAGGTCATAAGTACATCTTGTTGTAGTGGTAGACTAGCATGTAGATTTACTTCAGAGATATTTCCTTTGATATTTTCAGAATTTTATCTAGTAACTTAAATTTTACACCACAGATTTAAAAATTTCTGTTATTATGGCTGTTGATTAAAGACTGTGGTTATATTGAAAATATTAAGTTGACTCTTATTATATATTATTACATTTAGTATTTTAAAATAATTATTACTATTGAGGCCTGAAATTACTCACATTTAATTTTAATTTAGCTGTCTGATAGTTATCATCTTGATGAACAAAATGGATTTGACTTTAGAGAGATCTCCTTTTCAGATCTTTTTTTTTTTCTTACTATAATCAGATTGAATCCTTTTAATAACTACTTTTGAGAAACCAAGAGGTTCTTTTAAATCATGAGGATATGAGTGGAATTTGCATTTACTGAGATTGTGTCTGTATCAGTGGTGGCAGTTAATTTTATAAATTTGTCAGGGTTTTTTTGTTTCTTTTTAAGTTGTATTAAATTTGAGGAACAATCAGTATTACTATTGAGTTTAGCCAGCAAACAACTTTTATCTAGTTGGTTTTAATTGTTTTGTTGGTATATCATCTCTACAACTAGGTTACAAACTCCTAGACTTGTGTGCTTGATGTCAGTGGACCCTAGTACAATTCTTGATAATAGTAAACCTTAAATAAATATGGTATAAATGTAGTTTTCAAAAATTTGCTTCTGTGTGATATAGTTATGCTTATTCTTTTTGCGGTACGCTGGCCTCTCACTGTTGTGGCCTCTCCCATTGCGGAGCACAGGCTCCGGATGCACAGGCTCAGCGGCCATGGCTCATGGGCCTAGCCGCTCCGCGGTATGTGGTATCTTCCTGGACCAGGGCACGAACCTGTGTCCCTTGCATCGGCAGGCGGACTCTCAACCACTGCGCCACCAGGGAAGCCCTATGCTTATTCTTATAATAGGATAAATTGTTGATAATGTAAAGGTTAAATTCTAAGATATGGATTTGGTTTTTCTAATTTTCTGTTTATCTCTTTGGGTTTTTGGACTTTGGCATTTTTATTGTCAAACTAAATGTTGACAGATTCATAGCTTTAATTCTCATCTAATAATTACTTGATTTCACAAATGAATGCCTTTGAGACTATAAAGGTTTACTTTTCATATTTTTTTAACTATAGTGACAGACTGGATATTGGAAAGAGATCCACATGAAGAAATATTGAAGGCATTTAAACTATTTGATGATGATGATTCAGGTAAAATAAGCCTGAGGAATCTGCGACGTGTTGCCAGAGAATTGGGTGAAAACATGAGTGATGAAGAACTTCGGGCTATGATAGAAGAATTTGATAAAGATGGTGATGGAGAAAGTAAGTTTTGAGTAAAACATATATTCCAAATATTCCTACTGTACACATATAGTAATTTTTTCTAAAACCAAATGATTTTCAAGACCCTTTGCAAACTATTTAATGTAAATGTTTTTCATCCTATAATGGGATTTTTGCATAAATATTTCACATACTCAGTTTAGAATGAAGCAGACCTTTAAAACCAACTGTACAGATTATAGTATGAGCTTCCACATTCAAGAAACTGCTTTACTTTTCTTTGAGGTGAAATATCTCCAAAATTTCAGCCACTTAGTAAAATTTCAGCCTTTAATGTCTTTTTCCTCAACCTACATGCACGTCTAAGTTCTGTTGAGTCTACCCTCCAAATATTTTTAATCTGTTTTATTTCTTTGTTTACTGCTACTGTCCTAATTCAGGCCCTAATTTCTTTGTAGGAATGTTATCATAGCTTTGTTCGTTATTTCCTTGAATGCCTGCTGGGTACAGTGTTCTGTGTGCTGACTGGTGCTACCCAATGAAAGAGGCTGATGTTTTCCCTGCTCTCACTGACTTTACAGTCTCTTGTAACCTAATTGCCCTCTATGCCTATAAGCCCCTTTTCTCTTCCTAATTTGTTCTAGCAGCATTCTTTTCCTAAAATGCAGGTTTGGTGATGTCTTTTTCCTGTTCAAACACTTACAATGATTCTTCAGTGCCCATAAAGTCCAACAAAGTCTTCTCTGATCTGTCATACCATAATTATCTAGTTTTCCCACTGTATCCTTCTACTTTCTACTTTAACCCTCACCTCCCATATAGTATACACACTTTGACAAAATATACTCTGTCCTATCTTTTTATGCTGTGCCTTTCATCATGCTATTCTTTAATCCTAGAATGCTCTAATTGCCAATTGCTGTCTGCTAAAATCTTAGTCGTTCTCTCAGGTTCATTTTAAACTCCATCTTTTTCTCAAAAGCCTCCCTCAGTGGTCTCTGTTTATAAATTATGAGATTTCCATTAAGGGCCCATAACATTTAGAGAAATAAACTATTTTGACCTTTTGTACACTGCCTTCTGTTAGTTATATACATGTGTGTCTCTCCAGTTATATTGTGAGCCATTGAAGAGTAGTTTGGAATCATATAGTGTGAAAGGCCTGAGGCTTTGAAATCATACAGACCTGGATTTGAATTGAATCTGTACCAGTTACTTAGTAGCTCTGTAATTTTGTGCAAATTTTTAACATTGTCTGAGTCTCAGATTTCCTATGTATAAAAATCAGAATGGTAATACCTTTCCAGATCGTTGTGAGTATTAAATGAAGATAATTGAAGGTGCCTAGCATTAAATGTAAACTTGTTTTCCTTTTTCTTTTTCATCTTTTTATTCTACATTTCCTTGAACATGATGAGTACTCTGACGTTTGTTGACTTAAGCAGCGAGCAGCAGTGTGCGTTACAGTAGATACATGTTGCTATGGTACCAATTATTCATTTTTACATAAAAAAAAATATATATATAAAACCTTGAAAATACTGGCATGCTTCAATAAGGAGATAAGACAGTAGCAAATAGTTATCAGCTCAGATTGTTCATTAGAATTGAGCATTATTGTGCTTTCTCATTATATTTATGTGACTATTATTTGAGCATTATACAACTTTTCTGTTTTTAGTACTAGTTCTTTGAAGGGTATCAATATAGTTATATTTTAAAACAGAGATGATTAAAACTTGAGAAAACTTAAAGGACTTCTTAAGCTGTAATTCTAATATTTGGATTTATAATCCTCTGTCTTCATAGTTAAAAAATGTGTCTTCCCTAGCTGTTGATTATTACCCTACATTGCCTTTAAATGAGTTCCTTTATGTAAAGGTACTCTCTTCAATGGTAGAGAGAATCTTGGTTTGTCTTTTTCATACTCCAGCTACTTATGTGTCAAACGACCAGAGTTATAAACAGTTTCTTTTTCCTGTACTAGGCTCATGCAAGTTAGGTTTTAGTTATTAGTTTCATTTGACATTAGAATAAAATACCAGTTAGTAACCTGTTCTTAAATTCAAACTTCATGTGAAACTTTTCTTAGAAAATGTGTCCATTTCTTGCATCCTTTGCTAGACTGCTCTACCTGCTGCTTTTGAATTTGAGTTCACACCTGTGCTCCATTGCTGGGAGACTTATTTTAGTGAATCCTTAAAACATCTCTTTGGTCCTCACTGCTTGCATTATTCCACTTTAAGTCACTGTACAACTGTTGCTTGGGCATCCTACTGTCATTTATTCACATGACTAATTGTAATCAATCCAAGTGATTGATTACAAGTAAAATAACAGGCAAATAACACTTTTTTTTCTTTTTTCCAAGTGATTGATTACAAATAAAATACACCTGACACATAATCTTTTATTGTTAAGACTTGTCTTTTTTGTGGGGGATAGGAGGGTGGTCTTATCATATTAAAAGGTCTTATCATATTAAAATAGTCTAATCCAGTAGTTTCCAATCTGAAATGTGAGTATCTAGGGGTGGAGGCCTTCTGAGGCATTGTTCAGGGTCTGGGAGTTCATGTATGCATCAAATATTGTCTGTAGACCATACGAATAACAGTATTGCACATGCATACATATACTGCTTTTTTCAGTTATATATATATATATTCTTTTGCGGTACGCGGGCCTCTCACTGTCGCGGCCTCTCCCATTTGCGGAGCACAGGCTCCGGATGTGCAGGCTCAGCGTCCATGGCTCATGGGCCTAGCCGCTCCGCGGCATGTGGGATTTTCCTGGACTGGGGCACAAACCCGTGTCCCCTGCATCGGCAGGCGAACTCTCAACCACTGCGCCACCAGGGAAGCCCTTCAGTTATATTTAAATGCTATTGTGATTGATTGCAGAGTTTATATAGCTATTTGACATTACTTCTCAAACGAGATATACTAAGGATAGCTGTTATTATGGCAAGTCCAGAAAATTATTATTGAAAGGCATTTTCATATTCAGAAACAATGAGAACTCCAACCCTAATCTATTTAGTGTGGCTTTGGGTTACTGCCTTAATTTATATTGGGTTTCTGTAGCTATCTGAAAATCTGCCCATTTTTGAAAAAGTGGGAAGTTAGATTTTATAATAATTTATTAATCTGATCACTTAATCGTTTTTTTGGGGGACTGTAGGCAGAGTTTTTCTTAGATATAACTAACCTACTTTCTTTGTATATGTTAAACTGGTAAAGATCATAATACTTTGCTACCTTTTTTGGACTTCAGTAATTGTTTTGTTTTTATGAATTTTTCACACCAGTATTCGAGAGCAATGAAATTTTTTAATTGTATATATAGAATAATAAACATGGTGAATGAGGAATTAAAGGAAAAGAAGACATAATACAAAATATAAACACAGCTGTGGTAATGATATAGAAAGAACCCCTTCCAAGTTATATAAAATAAAATACAATAAATCATTTTGGAGAAGTGGAAGCAACATTTAAAAAACCAAAGTGGACCATCTTCTAAATAATTATGATGAATGTTAACATTTGTTTAGTACTTAATATATGTTATATTCTGTGCTTAGCATGTTACATTGTGGATTATGTCACTTAATTTACATAATAGCTTTTGTGAAGTGAATACAATGTTATACCCATTTATGCATAGGATACGTGCATATATATAGATGAGGAAACTGAAGCTCTGAGAGTTTAATAACCTGTCCAAGGTTATTACAAAGCTAATACATGGCAGAGCCAGACTTAAACTCATACCTCCATAATCACAAAGAATATACTTTTAACCATAACACTGTATTGCCTCTTGTGCTATAAAGTAAAATATTAATTAGGTTTCTATGTTTATTGAGGTTTTTTAATTGCATACTATTATAGGAAACAGTGTGTTAGTAAAATATTCAACTGGCACTTCAGATATTAAAATTTGTCTTTTCCCATCAAAGCCAGATGGTCTCTAAGGTACTTAATTTCTCTAAAATTTTTTATTTTAATGACATGTAATAAGATTTACCCTATGAAATGATTGATTTATGAAAGTTTTGTTTAAAAAGGCAGTATAGAGAAAAAATGAAGTGTCATATATGTTTGATTCAATATATATTTTATCAAATGCCTATTTTAAGGTAGTTATTGTGTTCCTTACATCAAGTAACTTGATATAAGATATGATTGATAGAGAAGGTTATAAAACCAAATGTATAAAGGCATCACAGATTCTCCTAATTGTCTGAAAGTCTCACTGACGATAAAGGAGCTAGTTTAAATTCCTTAGCCACTTTCTTCCCTTCAGCTTTTAGGTTCACTTCTTTGGACTTAAGTATTTTGTTTTTAGGTATGAAATTATGGAATAGTTTTAAATACTTTTGAAATGCTACAGTGCTTTAAAGTGTTTACATATAAATAATATAAATATTGAGTTGCTTTGTTTTAGAACTATATGAAGCTTAATTTGAAATTTGAGTATTGAGATTTTAGAAATTGAGGGAAAAAATTTTATATCATTAAATAACAAAACATAAGTACTTTTCAGATTTTGAATATTTTAATCATGGCTCTATTATGCTGTTAAAATATTGTGTAGTCAGATCATTCCAAGACTGCTTTCTTTATGTTGTTTTTCTTAAAAAATATACCCTTGTTTCCTGTTTTGGTCTAGATGCCTCACTCTAGATTTTTCCAAATCAGGGTTCTTAAATTGAAGGTACATATTGATGAAATTGTTTAAAATTTTTATGTATTTTGATTTTTTTTTTAACTAGGGAGAGAGGGCTCATAGCTTTCATAAGATACTGAAATGTATTTGTTTAACTGCAAAGGTTAAAGATCTACTACAATTTATAAAATCACTGAAAGTATTTTCAGTTTTGTATTACAGGTTTTGTATTCTGTTCTACTGTGTCTATCATAGTGTCTTGTAGATGTTTCATATTGAATGCACGAATTCATGGTTCTTTATCAGCTCCTGGATGGCTCATTCCTCTTAACTCCTTATAGCTTATTTTTTGCAGTATTTTTTTCTTTAACTATGTTTCAATTAGTTTTTCTTTAAAATAGGCTTTTGAATATATAAAAGTTCCAAAAAACAATGATTTTGACATTTTTTCTAATTCTAATATATTTTTATCCTTCAGAATTCAGAATTCTAACTTACATGTGTGATATATTTAAGCTTATTTATTAAGAAAGGGTTTGCTAAATGAACTAGTACAATAACGATTATTAAGAGAGTTTTTAACTATCTAAGAAATATAAAATTTTAAGTTTTTAAAACTATTAAGTGTGTATAAATATTATGATTATGATGGATTTTTTGTAACTTATATACTATTATGTCTTTTTCCTAGCTAATACTATAGAATATTAATTTATATTGTTTATTATATTTTACGTATTTTTGTATTCATGAAGTTCAATTTAATTAACGTATTCAACTTCCTAGCAAAGGAGTAAAAGCAAAAAGCTATGTCTTGGTTTATTAAGAATTTTGTATAATATAAAATTTAAAGATACTTAGTAAAATAGTAATAGTGTTCTCTGAAAAATATTTTGTATTTCTGACTTACATTTTCTTTCTTACCACAGTAAATCAAGAGGAATTCATTGCTATTATGACTGGTGACATTTAAAGAATTACAAGGATAAACACTAAGAATGTTGCAGTTATCATCTTATATTCTATTTTTGTGCCTGAAGCCGTGTTTAAAAAAAAAAACTTAGTTCTTTTTTCCAAAAGGACCAAAAATAACCATCTTATGTATTCATATTTTACTACTGTTAAGCTTCTTTATATGAACAGTATTGTTAGTACTCTAATAGTTTAGCTTTGTATTTATAATATAGCTTTTATATATAAAATTTTAAAAATTGAATCATGTGGTGCATATTTTTTGAAGGTTTTTAATTTAGCATTAGTAGTCACTTTTGTTTTGGTGCACATGTTTTTCAGACTTTCCTTAATAAAATGTTTATTTTTTAGTATTTTAAAATTTGGTAAATTTTCTGTTTATTTTGATTCCAAATGTCTGCTAACCCTCAAGAGTATCTTTCTTAAATCTTTTCTCTTTACACGGTTGGTTTCAGAAACGAAAATTGAAATATAAATTGCAATAGAACACATTTTTCCATTACAAGTTTGACATTTGATGTTTTAGTACAAAATGATGACTCCGTATAGGCATAATTCCTTTTTCATGAGTCATGTCTTTCAGTTTGGAGGGAAAAAGTATTGTGCATATAGACTCATTTATCCTCATGTATTCAATATTATGTTCTGTAACACTTTTGGTGTCTTAAGTTATGACAGTTAAATCTGGATATTTCTTTCTTAAACTAATTGAATATAGTTTGAATCATCTAACTTCTTGACAAAGTGAAAGATTTAAATTTTGGAATTTTGATCTGTTAAGATAATTATCACTCAATTAAACGTCACAGTGATGAAAATAGGAAACTGTAAGCCACAGAAATCATTTAAGGCTCTGTTTTAGCTGTATAAAGGAACGTTCTGTGATTCACCAGGAAACAGTGGAGACAGATTTTCCAGATATTGGTGGGTTCTTCTTCCTTGTAGAAGTGTATGTTAGGGGGAAACACGTGGTTAGAGGAGATAGGTCATAGTAATAATTTGAGGCACTTTAAATGTTGTGAGCCTCCTAGAATATTACAGAAAGAGTTATCCACTAGAAATTTAACAAAAAAATCCGTAGAGAATAATGTAACAGTGGTGATATTTCAAATAGTTATCTAGAAAGCAAATTAATTGTTCACCATATTAAAATTCAGTTTTGAATATGAAATCAGTGTTCACAGTAATACCAATATCCAGGGCAACCAACAGACTGAAATTTAAAAAATTGTATCACGTTTACTGATGAATTTGCCTTCTATATCTCAATCACAAAATATGTTGATTTCCAGGAAATTGAAGAATAAAGAAAATGAAGAATAAAACACAAGCATGTATCTAGGCTTGCTAGTCTTCTACCACTTTATTGAAATAAATAACCTAAGGTACTTTTTGTCACTTACGGAGATAACTTCTTTATTCTTAATATAAATGGTTACTCCTTGGGATGCCAACATTTTGTTTCTTCTTACTGTGGGTTGAGGGAAGAGTGCTCATTTCAGTTCTTTATGTTTGTGAAAGCTTTCTCCTACAGAAGGGTATGAATTATTTTCAAGTTTTTTCCAGTGTTAATAACTGTAGAGTCGGAGGCTTATAAAATTGGCTAGTAGAGGCGGCAATAAGAAGAAAGGAGTCAATTTACTTTAAACAAGAAGGAAGTGGAGGTGGGTATTAGTCATTTACCATTATAGTTAGATTTATTATACAATGGCATTTCATGATGTAAGAAAATAACTTTCTTTCTAAACTTACCTACTGCATCTGCTGTTCTGGTGTCCTGGTAAGCTTTGATAGTTTGGAATTTGTCAGCTAAGATCTTGTCTTATATATAAACCAACAAAGCCTACTTTAAATTATGTGCCTCTTAACAGCTCCTAGATTAGGGTCTGGCGGTAGGTAGTTGGGGTGGGGAGGAAATCAAAAACATTTGTTATGCACTTAATATGTGGTGTGAGTACTGCACTAGGCTTATTTAATCGTTTATTGCAGGAAATTCATGCAGCACTTCTAATGGAAGACTTTCAAATTTAGTTGATGCTCCAGGTTAATGGTCTTGCATTAGCAGACACCATGATGAGTTAGATGATCCAATTGAGTTGCTAATTTCCTCAACTCCCTAAACCATTCTGTCTGATGATAATCTCTGGATGTAAATTCTCTTGGGAATTGCTAGTGATGTGTCCTACACTAAAGATAATTTCTAATGTTCTGAAGACCAATGTGAAGAAGGCAAAAGAGTTTCAAAAAAATCACTTAAAATATGAAGTTAAATTACATCAGTAATATATAAAGGCAATACATAAAGTAAAAGTGAAAATTCTTTTTTTTTAACTGCCAGCTCCACTCCCATTCCTCTGAATAGTATAAGTTTCAGTTAGACCTCAGACATCAAGAGGAGCACAACTGGATATTTTCACAGAGTGTAATATAGGGAATAGGTTAAATTGGTGCTGGAGAACCAAAAAAAAAAAAAAAAAAGGAAAGGAACACTGGGATAGCTGAGGGTAAAAATTGTAGTTACTGGAAACTAGAAGCTGGGAGGAGAGATCCTATGGAACAGGAACTCAGCTCTATGGTTGAGAAAGGGGGCACTGGTAGGTGGTGCTAATGTTGATGGGGAATGATGAGGCTGGTTTGGGGAATCTCGAGAAAAAGCTGAAGGATGGAACCAAGTGCTGCTTCTGGAACGAATAACTGTTGCCCTGGGGATGCTGACAGGAACTCCAGGCAAACTGGAAACAGCAAAAGAGTCTTTTCCCCTCCTGCCTTCCTGTTTTATTCTTCTAGTCCTCTTTTTAGTGGAGCTTTAAAAAATTCAGCTGGCAAAGGGAAAATGTAGTTTACACAGTCCTAACCCTACTGTTACACATTTGAATACAGAATAGTGGTTTGGAGCT
The DNA here is from genome assembly GCF_026419965.1 of Kogia breviceps. Lineage (NCBI taxonomy): Eukaryota > Metazoa > Chordata > Mammalia > Artiodactyla > Physeteridae > Kogia > Kogia breviceps. The sequence continues at coordinate 72,070,067 of NC_081313.1, read as the reverse complement.
GTGGGGAAAAAAAGTTTAATGACCAACACAATTGACCATATATTTTATGATCTAAACCGGGTTACTTGAGAGTGAAGGAGCTTAGGGGAGACTATTATTTATGTTGGCACAACAGGTATAATTCAGAACTAGCCTGGGCAGACTAGGACATAACTGTCATCTGATCTCTGGGAATAGTAACCATTGTTATTTTAGAGATTCTTTCAACCTGTTTGCTTTGTATTTACATTAAATTATAGAAGTAGTTTTTTCCACATGAATATTCTATCCATTCTGCAGCTAAGTTTTATAAAGGAAATGTCTTTAAAACTTTAGTAAGTTAAGTGCTGCTGTCTTCCAGGCACACATAGGTATTTACATACATTATATATTTTAATCTCAGTAACCTGAGGTAGATACTGTTGGGTTGTCCTTATTTTACACACAAGAAAACCAAAGTTTAGGCTTAAGTAACTTGTTCACGGTAATAGGAATTGGAATTGGAATTTGATCGTAAGTCTTCTGACTCTATGGCCCACTCATAGCCACTAGATTGTATTATCTCCTTAAAATGACTTCTATAAACTTCTCAAGGTGTAAAGGATCAGACTTTTAAAACTACAAAACTAAGAGATAGAATCTGGAATTCAGAGGCTCAGCAGCAAAGGCATTAAACACTTACGCATAATCTAGCATGGCATTTGTTGTATTATGTATTATTCCATGTGAGTTAACATTTGGTGCCAGTCCTCTGGAAGCTAATAAGCTTAGATAGACTGTTTTTAAAATCATGGAGTCAACACATTGAAAAAGTAGATGTTTGGGAAAAAAATAATACAATATTAAGCAAATGCTTATTGATAAAGTACATATTATTGAGTAGTCATAAAATATTTTCATTTTGAAACATTTTTTCCACTTACCCTTTGTGGAGAAGATTTTATTTTAGGGGCTGTTTGAATGAAGAAAGAACTCTTTAAATTCTTGGTAGGAAATGGAAGGAACCTTGGGCTTAGGAGTATGTTTGGTAAAAAGATGTGTGGGAAGATCTTTGAGGCATCCAGCTGGAGAGGAGGAAGGTTTATGGACCTGATAGTCTAAAGCAAAGCTCTTGTCGGTCTGTGGTCAGAGAAGAGGGTCAGTAAAGGTTATTTTAATGGTAGAATGATGACTTGTTTAGGATTTGGGTTGCAAAGAGAAATTCTTCGGATGAAATGTGGCAGTCATCTGGATGGCAGCTTAGTTGGGTCTTGGAGATCTTGATTAAACAGGCTAGGCTTACTCATTCAATTGAAATAGGTAATTTGCCTACATATCCTGATTCTGCGTTGTCGTATGTCATTCTACAGTTACAGCATTCATTGAAAACTTCATCTAAGACTCTGCAAAAGATTGCCAAATACAATCTAAAACCAGTGAAATCAAATCTCTGTTTTTTCTGAGTTAATATATTTATGTTAGAGTTTCCTTTGTGAGTTGTACTGTAAATATTGAGTGTAATTATAATAGTATTATCTAACTGTCTACAAAAATCCAAATTGTCTTTTTCTTTAGAACTTGGGAAAGCTGTATGTCTTGTGCTGTTCTGAGAATACGTAAAATATTTTTTCATTATATGATAATTTTGGGAAGATTACTGACATTTTATAGAATCAAAGATCAGCAGGGTTACTTCCATTTTATACTTAATTAAAAATATTTTTAAATGGGTTTTCTTTATTCCATAATAAAAGAAATCAGGGATACTTAATCGACTTCTCGAGTCCAATATTTCTAATTTTAATATGATTGTAGCATTTGTCCAACATATCACTCTGTCCTCTGAAAAGAGCAATTATTTTCTCCGTGTGGCATCATCATAGACTGTCTATTCCCAAGGTCTTCCAAAAGGTCTGTGTAAGCCTGACAGCTAGGAAACGTGTACTGTTGTAGAACATAAATTCTGGTGACTCATTGATACAAGCCTACTCCTAATGGATGTCTCTTTAGAGTAAATAGCATTCAGCATACAACGGCTAAATGCTAAATGGTTAAAATATTTACAAATCATATTTCCTATCATGGATGACCTTAAATTTAGCAGCAGGTTAATGATTTGTGTTTGGATTACTGAGGAGCAGTCTTTCCTTAGAAAACATGCATTTTGCTTGTGTTGAAAATTCAGGCATTTAAAGTCCTTGCCAAGCAGGTAAACTTAACCATCCTTTAAGCAAAATCTACGTTTTTCTTTTTCATTTTCTATTAAGATAAACATATTCAATTAAATCTGAAATAGCTGGCCACAACTAAACTTTCCAGGAGACTTTTTCTATACCAATCCTGCTGAGAGAGAATTATTGCTAACCTAAGTCCTAAGAGATGATGTGATGTTTTTCAGCATTGGCAATAAAAACAAAAAACTCCCTCATAGAAAAAAAGCAGCAAGATATAGATTCTAAGGATTTTCTTTACAAAAGAAAGCTGTGTGCAAATCTAATTGGCTATTTTCACTGCTATAGCAAAAATTAAAAGAAAAAAATAGGAAAGATTTTTTAAAACTAGAAAATGTAATATCTGTAGTAACTAACACTTGGTTTGGGGAAAAATTAAATCAGATTATACTTGTGAAAATGTTTTGTGAATTGTGAATTTTATTAAAATATGAATTTTTTTTTTGCGTTACGCAGGCCTCTCACTGTTATGACCTTTCCCGTTGTGGAGCACAGGCTCCGGACGCGGGCTCAGCAGCCATGGCTCACAGGCCCAGCCGCTCTGCGGCATATGGGATCTTCCTGGACCGGGGCACGAACCCGTGTCCCCTGTATCAGCAGGCGGACTCTCAACCACTGCGCCACCAGGGAAGCCCCTAAAATACGAAATTTTATATAATTAAGCGTGTACTTTGGTTGGAATTATTGATCTATGGGCCCAGGTGACTTACAGTTCTATAGTCTGATCCTGGAAATTCTGGGTTCTCCAAGGCCCCTAAGGGATTCTCTCTCTGTGTTGATGTAGAAGTTTTCTCAGGTGTACCCAGACCCAGGTAGCTAGGAGATTGCTTAGAGGAAAATTTTAAACCCACATTAGTTTCTTCTTTGGAATGTTCGTAAGTATATGAACAAGCACAGTGTTCAGTCTGTTTGACGGAAATATATTCTTAGGGAACCTGGGGTATCTCAAAGTAGAGAATTATATAAATCATATACTGTTTACATTTGGTCAAAACAATAATAATGTTAACTATTTCCATTTGGTTGAAATAAGCTTAAAACCATAACAGTTTATTTTTCTACTTGTTATTATGATCAAAAGATATTTTAAAAATTATTGTAAAAAGCTAATCTTAATTCCTAGCGGCTATTAGGGTCTTCATTTCTAAAGGGTATTCATTTCTTCATTTCTAATTCATGTGAAAAAGAGATAGAAAGGGCAATTTTTTTTTCTTAAAGAGTTCTTTGTTTCTATTTTATTGATAATTTATATCTCATCTTTTTCCAAAGAAAAATTTATAGCAAACGTCTCCAGCACAAATACAGTAAGATTATTTAATGAGCAGTAATAGATTACAAAACAGATGGAAGGAAGAAGATACAAATCAGAGTCAACTTCAGTTATTCAGTGTTAATTTGTAAGAGTTTTCAAATTAACTGGCTAGCAGAGACCTGGGACAAGGCTTGTCTCCCCATCACAAATAGCTGCTTTTTACCCCTTTTAGTCTCTCCTTCTTCCTTTTGTCTTCCTGGGATTGGAGAAGTGCTGAGTTAACTGAGAAGGATCTCTGGTTGAAGTGGGAGTGAGAACCTACAGCAGCCCCTTATTCTCCAGTACATGCCCCCAACTCCTAGACTATAGGGGAGGGAAAATACTGGATTCCTGCTATACCTTAGTGTTGTTAATCTACAGGTAGTTAACCTGTTCCTACATAATCAAGACATTTGTTCCAGGAATCCAGACCAAGGTAAAAGGTGAGGGCTAAGAGGTAAAAAAAATATAAGCTTGATTTAGACTCTGACTTGACTGTGTTGATGTAGAAGTTTCCGAAGTGCAAAGTAATTCACAGACTCATTGTTTGCCCAGTGACATCCCATATACTACTTTCTAAAGAAAGTCTAGAAACATGAAATTAAAAGAAATTAGGATTGCTGTAATGTATGGCCCAGTATCTTAAAACATGGCTCAGGATTCTGATAAATTGGGCATTGAGGAATGCCCAATTCAATAGCTGCTAACCATATCAATAGCTGCTCTGGGGTTCCTAAGCCTCAAGGAAGCCAGAGATTTAGGATTGGTGTGGGAGAAGCTGGAAGGAGTTGTCGGAAAAGGATGGGTGACGGAGAGACACTGATGGCAAGGACTGCTCAGTAGTTATTGGCTTGTGCATTTACAATCTGATCTTGGATGTTCTGGGATCTCCAGGACCTCTAGGGTGTGGAAAACAATATCATCCAAATTTCTGTTTTTGTCTTGAGACTGACTTTGCTTGACCTTAGTTTTCAAAAGAGCACAGAATGAAATCTTAGTTCCATACTGTTCTAAGGTGACTGGGTGGGAATCCACTGATGGGTGGGATTGAATGGGAACACCTGGTTCTGGTTTCATTTCAAAAACTTGTTTCATTCATGCATAGAAGTTGGCACACTTATTTCTCCCGTTTTGTATCACTTAGGGTATCATCCCATGTAACCTACAAGTGAGAAGTGTAATAACTCTTGGTACTTCAATTTGGTAATATTCTTATGAGTTTCCAGTGAACAGTGATTACACTTCTGTCTCTAGGGAGCCATTTGCCTTGTATACATTAATAGATGTAGACCAATAAAAGGAATCATTAGCTAGATTCTTGTAATCTATGGGTCTGATTTTTTAAAGCTTCATCTTGATGTTACATATTCAACTTTGTTAATCTCTATTAACTAAATCTTACGTTTAGAGGATGTTCTTTTTAGGAGGAGGGATTTTGATTCTTGTAATTACGAATGTGTTAACAAATTTACATGTGGTACAATTGACAATTAATTCACAGGCCTTCTAACTATTTTAATCAACCATTTCTTAAACCTTTCTCTATGCATTTCTTCAAGGAAGAATGTAAATGTACGTAATCTGTTCAAATTACAGTAGTATTTGGAGAGAGAAAAATAGGACAAAATATACTTTCAACCTCCACCAGGGGGACCTATTACTGCAACTAAAAAATTGAATCTGAGGAAGAACATGCATTTCACAGACAGTTACATGACAGTTGTGTTTTTTTTGAGATATACACACATTTGAAAAAATGCTTTTATATTCCATATGAATATTTCTCAATTTTATTTTTACATTATATGTAAAAATTAAAATATAAAAATAGGGAAATAAAATGAGGTTTTCTTGATTTAACAAACTTTTTTTAGTAAATAATTATAAAATGAAAATATAAATTCAGTCTTTATTTGAGAATAATTTGTATTTAAAATTATATATAGGATGACCTACATAAAACAGAGAAAAATGTTTTTCACAAAACACGTTTCTAAATTTTGCCAATTCAGTATATTTTATTCCCTACTCTTCTGGCTATTGTCTGTGATGTAAAGGCTTATAGTTTTTATGGAACATTTTTATACTATAATATTTATAATCAAAATGGGTAAGTTATGTAATCACAAAATTGGTAAATCTTTTTGCCTCATTTCTAGTGAAGATATTCTCTTTTGTGCCTTCAGATTATACATGCTTTCTTAGCATCAGATACTATTCTATTTGTTTATACTAGTATTTCTTTTTCTAAAATTTATTTTTATTTTGTTTATTTTATTTTTGGCTGCACTGGGTCTTCATTGCTGCACACGGGCTTTCTCTAGTTGGCGAGCGGGGGCTACTCTCTAGTTGTGGTGTGCGGGCTTCTCATTGCAGTGGCTTCTCTTGTTGCAGAGCATGGGCTCTAGGCATGCAGGTTTCAGTAGTTGTGGCACGCAGGCTTCAGTAGTTGTGGCTAGCGGGCTCTAGAGCGCAGGCTCAGTAGTTGTGGCGCACAGGCTTAGTTGCTCCGTGGCATGTGGGATCTTCCCGGACAAGGGCTCAAACCCGTGTCCCCTGCATTGGCAGGCGGATTCTTAACCACTGCGCCACCAGGGAAGCCCTATACTAATATTTCTTAATATTCCTTAATTTTTTTTTTATGGTTCAAGTAATTCTGTCTCTATATTCTAGGTGTTTTTTACCTGACTCATATTACTACCTCCTTCCTGAGTTTACTGATTAGAAGTAATTTACATTAATGGTGCTCAGTGGTGAACAGTTTACAAATTCTGTGGGGCAGATATTACTATCTCCATTTTTCAGATCAGGAAACTGAGGCTGAGAATGATTGCATCACCTGACTAATATACTGTGCCTTCTGATTCTAAGCCCAGTATTTTCTCCACAATACCACAGTTGATTTTAAGGTATTCCAGATATGGACTAACCATCTTTCCAAGCATATTTCTCAACCAAGACTAGTGAACTCATAATTTGAGTTAGTGTACCCTCTGACTAGATATGTTTTTCTGTATGAGAAATGCCTTGCTCTAGATAAAGTATTTGGATAATTTCCATTGTCCCTAGAAAATACCAGCACATGGTATTTTAATTGTAGCAAGAGATCTTTTTTGTTCATACCATAATAATACATTTGACTCAACAGTGTTTTAAGGATGCCTTTGAATTTCTGTTTACACACACACACACACACACACACACCCACACACACACCATTTTTCTCCCCAAAGAAAAGTTTTAACTCTACATTATGAAGAATTGAATGCAACTCAAGCAAAATGAGATGAAAATGTGTTTCAGACATATGTAAAGTTTTACTCATACTAAAAGAAATGCCAAGTTAAAGTACTGTGAGATACCGTTTTCACCTATTCAATTATTTTTGTAATATACTCTGTTAAACACTAGAAGGTGTGTGTGTTGGGGGGTGATAAATAAATAAACTAGACATTCTTCCACTGCTGGGATTAAAAATTGGTACAACCACCAGTGGATAACATCTATCAGCCCTATAAATGATAGACACTACTTGGTCCAGCAACATGTTTCTTGGAACTTAGCCTGTGGATATACTTGTGCACATGCAAAATTATTTATGTTCAAGGTTATTCATAAGTTTATTATAGCAAAAATAGGAAATAAATGTCCCTTGATAGGAGGTTGGATAAATAGAATACTACACAGCTGTTAAAGAGAATGAGAAAGCTCTACACTGATATGCAAAGAGCTTTAAGCAATATTAAAACTGCAAGATGCAGAACAATCTTAAGCTACCTTTTCTCTAAAAAGGAAAGAATAAATATTCATATTTCTTTTTATATTCATAAACTCTTGAAGGATACACAAAGGATTAATACAAGTGATTACCTGTTTGGGATTAGAGGCAAAAGAGGCAACTGGGTAGCTGAGAGATGGGTAAAAAAGACATTTTCTTTAGAACCAGGAGAATATTCTACCTATTTTTAAAGTGTGTATGTGAGAAAGAGGAAAGAAAAAGAGAATATGTAAGTCAAAGATTAAGTAGACACGTATACTTTTGCTTCCTAAAATGACAGTAAAGAGGTATTTTTGAAAAGGCATACACCAACAAGGACAGAGAGATTGGAAGAGGAAGAAATAGTGAATTTCTGGAAGCTGGGAAGCAGATGAATGAATGGTACTGACTCAGCAGACCCAGAAAGCGAAATTCTTCGCTGACAGTGGGATAAGCTGAGAAGCTTTCACATTGCAGAATATCCAAAAGGTTCAGGAATTGGCTTCTGCAGTTACCTCTGGAAATGCGATTGAAGGTGGGGATAAAAATAGGAAGAATGGTTGAAAGCCTCTTTAAGCAGTTAAGTTCCCAGTTTCACAGCCAGGCAAGTTCCCTTCCCAGTCTTCTGGTTTAGTTCTGGACTGGGTTAAAAAAAGAAAAAAATCCCACAAAACTCTTTGGATTAAGATGTACCAGGAAGAGGTAGGGGAGGGGTAAATAACTTGCTGAAAACAAAGTGATTAATTGAGCATTTGCATACTGAATATCAAGACCCTTTCTCTCATTTCTCTTTTCCCACTTGGTGTGCAGAGTGTTCACAGTCCAGTCTAGACTGAAGATGCTTCTTCATGAAATCTGACCAGTCAAGAGAAAAGACATCTGGGGAATCCAATGGAATGACCGGTCGAAACACAGTACAGTAAAGCTCACAGTTGACAAATGCTAACATGAACTTAGAGCTTTCAGACAACGTTTTAGTACCTCACTCTTAAATATGAAAAACCACTAATTATGGTTTTTGAAATATGAAAGATCACTAATTAACTGAGGAAAGTTTTTAACCTGAAAGATAAAGACTGTAGTAGATGCTGTGTTGCACTGTTCAGATTGGCCCTTCAAGGACTGAAGCTTTCCTCCAGCTGCTGGTAATGTTGACTACTGAGGGCTCACTTTCAGCTGAGTGGCTGAAAAGTGTCACTTTGCCTAGGGTTACATCCTCTCCTCAGAGCAGCCCATATCTGGTTGAGAGGTAAGATGTTGAGTTGCAGTCACAAAGACATGGTTCCCTTGCCTCAATTGGGGACAAAAATGGGGAACAACTCTAAAGGGCCATTCTGGCTTCAGAATTCCCTGTGGGATTGGCTGTTAAAACTGCATCAGAGGTCAGCTTCTCGGCCGGCCCAATCCTGCCTTCCTAACTCACTTAAAGGTATTGTTCCTGAAGGCACTCCCCAATTAACCACCTGCCCCTAAATCTCAGCCTCAGGAAACCCTATCTATTACAGAATCTAAAACAAACAAAAAAAATGGAAAGAAAAAGATTAATAACCTCAGATAAATACGAGAAGATATTACATCCATGATTCAAAAGCAAGACACTGTAAGAAGAATAATTGAAATAATAAAGAGCTCCTGAAAATGAAAAAAAAAAAATGTGATGGTAGAAATGTAGAAAACTCAATAGATGAGTTTAAAGGTGAAGTTTAGGAAATCTCAAAGTACAGTGAAAGATGTTCTGAAGGTGAGTCTAAATATCTGGCATCTGAATTAAAAAAGCTTCAGAAAGCGACAATAGAGGAAATGTGTGTCATGGGGGAGAATAAGGGGAAAGCAATCATCAGTAAAATAATAACATTTCTAAGAACTTAAGGATATGAGCTTCCAGGTTGAGTGCTTGGCCCAGTTGTGAATATAGGGCTCCTCACAGCAAAATTTCAGAATACTAGGGAGTAAAAACAAGATTCTGTAACTTTCCAGAGAGAATAGATAGGTCACATACAAAGTATTAAGTATCAGAATGGTTTCTTAGCACACTGGAAGCTTGAAGACTATATAACAATAGGTTCAAAATGGTGAAGAAAAATGACTTCTAAACTAATATTCCACATGGCCAGGCAAACTGTGAAGTGTGAGATAGAATAGACATTTGAAGACCTGAAAGTGCTCAAAAAATTTACCTCCCCATTTGTCTTCTTTGGAAGCTCCTGGAAGATATACTCCCGTAAAATGAGGACATAGTATAAGAAACTATAAGATGTATTGTCCATGAAAGAAGAAGCAAAGCAAAATCTCCATGATGTGGATTAAGCAAATACCAAGATGTTGATTGTGACCTAGGCTTTAGAGAATGACCAATCCAGATTTGAGTAAGTCCGAAAGCTCTGGCAGAAATTATTCAAGATGAAATCACTAGAACACCTACCGTGAATAAAAAATTGAGAAGAGATTTAAGCATTTTCAGAGAGTTTGGGGTTAAGTTAGTGATAACTACACATGAAACTAAGTAAATGTAAAAACAAGATTGCTGTTAACTCCAGGGAAATGAAAACTTATGCAAGAAAGAGAAAGAAATAATGTCTTTACTGCCTAACTGTAAAAAACACGTACATAATCATAAAAGGTAAATGTTGAATATTGATCTAACCAAAATTAATGAAATAATAGTATTGAGAAGATGAGGGAAGAATGGGTGTGTTCATGTGTCTGTATTTGCTGTGTTAGAGAACTAAATGCTCATCTTCTATAGAGAGAAGTAGCAATATAGGAATGGAGCATACTTTAGTATTAAGAACATGAATTTTGGGTTCAGACTGCCTGGGTATGAAAGATAGCTCTGCTGCTGTCCAGCAGTGTGACCTTAAGACATGTTACTTGACTTCTCTGTATATCAGTACTCATCTATAAAAGGAAGATATGATGATACACACGATTATTGTGAGGATAATATGTAAGTGAGCTTAGATCACCACTGTACTGCTATGTAGTAACTACAGTATAAATATTTTCAATTTACATTATTTGTTATGGACTGAACTGTGCACACACCCCCCGCCACCGAATTCATATGTTGAAGCCCTAATTTCTAGTACCTTAGAATGAGACTGTATTTGGAGCTAGGGCCTCTAAAGAGGTAATTAAGTTAACATGAAGCCTTTAGGGTAGGCCTCAATGTAATCCGACTGGTGTCCTTATAAGAAAAGATGAGGGCATACACAGACATCAGGGATGAATGGGTACAGAAAAGGATATGTGAGGAGAAGTGTGTCCTTCTCACATATGGCACACAGAGAAGGCAAGCTAAGTAGAGAAGCTTCAGGAGAAACCAAACCTGCCTACACTTAGATCTTAGACTTGTAGCCTCCAGAACTGTGAGAAAATATATTTCTGTTATTTCAGGCACCATCTATGGTATTTTGTTATGGCAGCCCTAGCAAACTAATACATTATCAAATTCCAGAAGATTTACCTTAAAGAGCTAAGAGTGGTTGTCTCTGGGAAGCAGGATATGATAGTAGAGAAGAGAGATGGCTTTTTTTTTCCCTAATGAAAACTTTGTGGAACTCGATTCCATAAACTATGTATATTTATAACTGAAAAACACAAACAAACAAAAAAAAATGGAAAGCAGTATCTGCTAAATCAGAGTTATCTGTTGTCTTTTTTTATCTGAGTCATTAAGAACTCTTTGGAGTTCTCTTTCAAGCACTGTAGACATCTGAGTCTCTATCAAAGATGCCACTAAGTAGGGGCTAATAGCACTTTGGTCACTCTTTTTTAATGCAGGCTAGATTAAATCTAGCCTCAATAATGTCCAGATAGCCAACTGGGACTCATTTCTCCTGGGTAGGAAACTGAATTCACCAATAACTTTTTTTTTTTTTTTTTTTGGCTGCATTGGGTCTGTGTTGCTGCGCATGGGCTTTCTCTAGTTGCAGTGAGCAGGCTTCCTTCTCATTGCGGTGGCTTCTCTTGTTGCAGAGCACGGCTCTAGGCGCACGGGCTTCAGTAGTTGCAGCATGCAGGCCCTAGAGCATGTGGGCTTCAGTAGTTGTGATATGTGGGCTCAGTAGTTGCAGTGCGCTGGCTCTAGGGTGCACAGGCTTCAGTAGTTGTGGCACAGGTTCAGTAGTTTTGGCTTGCAGACTCTGGAGTGCAGGCTCAGTAGTTGTGGTGCACGGGCTTAGTTGCTCTGTGGCATGTGGGATCTTCTTGGACCAGGGATCGAACCCGTGTCCACCACTGTGCCACCAGGGAAGTCCACCAATAACTCTTTTATAACTGAGCCCTCTCAGAGAGAATTGTGAAATGATACTACATATCTCTCACCTCACTTGACAACAGTGTATTTGTTATGGGTATAATTTTTTTACACTATATTTCCATATAGTTTTCCTTGTCTGGTCTCTAATTTCTCTCTGTGAGGCCGTTCTGACATTTTTACCCCAGAGAAGATATAATCAGTTAGTATGCTTTTGGCTGCAAATAGTAGCCAACTAGGAGTGTTTAACCATAAGGAAATATTCTCTCACATAAAAAGAAATCTTGAGATGACTGGTTCTAGGTAGGGTGTCTAGCTTGATGGCTCAATGACATTATTAGGGACCAGACTTTTTGTTTTTATTCTGTGTGCCATTCTTAGCATGGTGGCTACTCTTGTCATAGGTGCAAAATAACTGACTGCAGCAGTTCAGGCCTTATGTCCTCATAAATATCCAAAGGCAGCATGGGAGAAAAAGACATTCGCATTTGAACATTTTGCCAGAAGCCCCAGCATGTCTCTTCTCACATCTCAACGATCATAATTGCATCACATGTCATTCCTAAACAAGTCACCAGAGTAATGGAATTACCAAGGTTGGCTTACTCCAAATAATGCTCTCTGAAGTTGGGAAGGGGCTCAGGCTCCCCTGAAACACATCTCTGACTCATACCTGAATAAAGCCAGGATTAATGTTAGCAGGGAATAAAGGAGGAGAAAGGCAAATGCCATGGAATAGAAAAGAAGAAATACATGTTTTAGCAATAGTTCTAGTGAGATAGGAAGGGAAAGTGGAAAATTCTTTCACTGAGAGGAGGAGAGAGAGAAAGGCAGTGAAAGGTCAGTGATGAATGTCCTGACTCCACACCTTGGGGTTTAAACTTGGGAAGGGGCCTTGCAGGCAGAGGTTAAGGGTGATGGAAACACACAGGTTCCTAGTGAAGGGACCCTTAGTCTTGGCTTCTTAAGACATGGTTTAGGACATTGCAAGTCTTTTAGAGAAGTCCTGAAATTGGAATAAAGCCACACCCAACATGCCACTGTGTAAGAGATTAGATCGCTGAAGAATGGGGCTAGTGAGAGGTGTCTGAGGGGTATGTGAGTGCCATATAATTTGAAGTTCCTGTAGAAGGTGGATTTTTATGCCTGAAGACTGGTTGAGGCCAATGACTGGACTGCAACCAAAAGAACTGACAAAACTGCATGGATCACAGGAGAGCTTCCCTACATTACTGCCTGAGGATATGAAAGCTTCACGCTCCCTCTACTGTTTCTGGAAGGGAAAGGGGAAGGAAGGGGAAAAACAGATCTGACAGAGATTTTGAACTTTGCGTTGATTGAATATTCACATTTCAAAATGCAAATAGACTGAATTACATTTAATTGGGAATTTTTTTTCTACTGGAATAGGACTTCAGAATAAGAAGAGATCAGTTATAGAGAAAAATTACCATTTTTCTTCACCTCAAAGTATATAAATTTTGGCCATGCAATGTTTTACATATTTCAGGATTATCTTTTTTTTCTTTTTTTAATCTTTTGGGGCAATATTGTAAAAATTGGAAAAGGAAGGAAGAAATGTAAAGATGGAGATGGGTAGGGCTCTCTTGAGAAATTGCTACATGGTTTTACAGAACATCAATTAGGATTATGTAAAAATAATGCAAAATTATTTAGCTAACCACTTTCTCCAAAAAGTTAATATGGTTAATAAAATACTTTTAGTATTTTTAGTAAACCTAATGTGATATCATTTAACTGGGTTTTAAATACATTAATTTTTTTTTAATGTAAGGATAACCATGATTCAGTACAGAAATAAGCAACCAGGCTACTTATATTTATTTTGTTTGCATTATGTTTTCTCTTTACTACCTATGTTTAACCAGGTGGAAAACAACAGAAATTTTCCATTTTTTAAAACAAATATAACCTGGTCAGGAATTGCATTTACCTTCTAATTACATTATAATAAATCATGAATGTTTACAGTCACGTTTAGCACTCAGTGAAAACTCAACACATGTATAATAATAGGAAAATTTGTTGGCCAAAATGTTGTAATAGCTACTAAAAATACGTGAATAAATTTTAATATCCAGACCGGAAACCACAGACATAGAGTGTGTATCTGAGGCACATGTATCATTTGAACAGGAGGCAGAGTTACGTAGCTAAAGATTAAAGTGTGGTTTAGAGATGTATTCCACGCCGTATGCACATGCATTGCCTCCATTAGCATTAATAGAATTTACATGCACACAGAGGAGAGAACTGAAATTTGTTGAAAGGCAAAGAAGGAATGATTTTTAACTTTGTAATTCCAGGAGCATGGGACTGTATTATTAAAAGCTCCGTGAAAGGTCTTAATTTAGGAATTGAGATATAGAAGCTCGTATCAAACTACTACATGTGTACTTCGTTTGTATTATTAGAGAAAAGTGAGTCAGGCAAGCTAAAGAATTTGTCAAAGGCTGATCTAGCTGAGATCATAGTACTGTTTAGAAATGGAAAGCAATACATGCATTTTGGATGTGGATTAATTTGAAGAATATGAACAATTTTTTAAACATTTTTTCATCTGAGGCAAAATGTAATTGGTGTTATTGTGTCGATTAGTGGGTGTACACGCACACGCACACACACACACACACACACACACACACACACACACACACACTAGTAATTTATAGTATTTATATTCATTCAACTATAAGCATCTATCCCCTACCCAGGCTTTAGGAAAACATAAATATTTTCAGCCTATGGAGTGTATTTCTTTTTCTTGCTGCAAGATTGTCAAATAAATTGTTGAATCCTAAGGTCTCAGGGAAATTTGGGGGAGGGCTTAGAGGGAAAAGTAAATTTGTATCCTCTCATTTACTACTTCCCAGGAAATGACTCTCATTAAATGTACCTATTCCTTTAGTGAGTATCAGGAAGAAAGAATTGAGCTAAACAACGAATCAGATCAAGATGGCAACAAGTGATAGACTTAACTTTCTGTGGGAAAAATAACAGTTGAAAGTACAGTTTATTTTGGAAAGTCTCTTTGCAATATATTCATTCATTCATTTAGCACATTCTTAATGAAGGTCTACTATGTGCCAGTCACTTTTCTGGCTCTATTGCCCCGGGGGCAAATAAGACAAAGTTCTTGACCTTATGGATTTTACAGGTGAGCAATATGCATTAAAAATTTAAAAAAGGTCCTCACTTTTTAAATTTAGTTATTATATTTTAATTAATCTAATCTGATACTTAGAGATTTGTGCAAAGATTGATGCACGCAAATTCCTATTGCATCATCATTTATAATGCATAAAACTATAATCTCCTTAAATGCCCAACAATATAATGCCATGTATCAAATGCTTAGATACTTTTGAATATGTATTGAAGTTCTGTATAATAAGAAATAGATATCTCTAGGTAGTGAAAAAGAGTACGTTTAATTATCTTGATTCTTTCCTACCCTTTCTGAAATTTCTGAGCATACATTGCTTTTTAAATTTAAAATAATTTTAAGGTCCTTTTAACCTAAAGAGGTAAAACTGATAGACTTTGGGGGTAGAAGATATTTGTGAAAAGCAAGGCCTCACTATTTCTTTTGCTTACACAAATCGTCTTCCTCTTATTTCTGAAATGTTGCTAGTGCCTGTGCCAGACACCCTTAGCGAATTCTTCTATATCATAAGAAGCTAGTTCAGAAGTGTTTGAGGTGCTGTGTATGAATTGTAATGTTTGGGTCAGACTTGAACTTTAAGTGAGAAGAGGCTATGGAGGTGAGGAGGAGGAGTGTTTTCTACTTCTTACACAGAAATGTGAACTGTCAGGTGCTCCAATGCAAAACATGTCATAATGTATTCACAAGTATTACATTCTACTTTTAGGAGTTTGAAAGGAGTGAACTTCCCACCACCTCTGAAGTTAGGTGGGCTATATTATATGTTTTGGATGATAAAACTGGAGCAGAAATGATATGTGTCAACCAGTGGTAGGAATGTTAAGAGCCCATGTGCAGTCTGGCATTCCCTTGCTGTGATGATCCTGAAGCTATATGTTAAGATGGAATTTCCATAGCCTGGGTTTCTTAGTGACTAGTGACAAGACTGAAATCTCCTATGATCCACCTTTAATATTTAGCATGGAAAGAATTAAACTGGTTGTATTAAGTTGCTATGTTTTGGAGGTGTTTTATTATCACATCATAATCCAGTCTTGTTGGATCGATAAAAAAGTAAACAAAAGTATATTTTTTTGATATCTTAACAACACAGATTTCCATCCACAGATTATTCACTGAATAGTTGGTTTTTCAAATGACTAGTTTTTTTTTTCTTTTTAACCCAGATGTCTATCACACTAGTAAGTCAGGAAGAGTTGAAATCTCAGACACCAAATAGCTTATATTTTCATCCACTTCTTGTAGGGCAAGGAGTGTTTGTAAGTTTTACCTTTAGCTTTCTCTGCAGGTCATCACAGTCACAGGTAGTTCACAAGATGGTGGAAGTTGTTCCAGCAAGGCTGTGAAATTTTTTAGAAAATGTGGTTCCTGACACAGAACTCCTAAGACCATTGTAATTTCCTGAGTGAAAAGAATGCCTGACACTGAGCTCCTTGAGACTTTCTTGAAATTCCTGGTTGATAGGAATGTGTTTTGTTCTAATGAGGTGACTGTAAGTGGACTCATGGATGGGGGTCAATCACCAGGAAGACCAAGCCAAGATTAAAAGCTTGAAACTTTCAGCCCTAATCTCCATTCTCCAGAGACAAGACAGAGTTAATATTCCATTGTGCCTACATGATGGAGATTCCAATAAAATCCCCATAGTACAGGGTTTAGGGAGTTTCTTGGTTGGCAAACGCATCCATGTACCTAGAAGGTGGTACTTCTCAACTCCATGGTGACTGAATTTCCTGTGTTAAGATCCTCCCAGATCTTGCTCTATGTATCTCTTCATCTGACTGTTCATCTGTATCTTTTATCATATCCTTTATAATAAACTGGTAGATGTAAGTAAATGTTTCCCTAAGTTCTGTGAGCTGTTTCAGCAAATGATTGAATCCAAGGAGGGGGGTCATGGGAACCTCCAGTTTATACTAAGTTGGACAGCAGTTGTGGGTAACCAAAGGTCCTACTACTTATAAGTGACATCTAAAGTTGGGAACAGTGTTGTAGGACTGAGTCCTTAACCTGTGGGGTCTTCACTAACTCTGGTTAGTGTCATAATTGAATCGAATTGTAGGACACCCAGCTGGTGTCACAAAAAATTGCTTGGTGTGAGAAAAAGCCCCACACATCTGGTATCAGAAGTGTGAGTGTGGTAGTAGTGTGAAAGCAAAGGAGAAACACAGAAGTAAGTTTTTCCTTACAAGGGCCCATTACCTAGAATCAAATCTGCTGATAGAAGAACAGAAAGCAGCCTTTGAGTTCTGTGGCTCAGCTACAGAAGCCATTTATAAAAATAGGGCTGCTGCTTTATATGTGGGTAAAGGATCTTTGAAAGCTTGACCTTGGAGAATGGAGAATGCTTAGTGTTTTTATTTGTTTCCTTATTTTTAAATTTATGTTAAAGTAGACGTTTCTAAGTATGGTTCTGTGACTCACAATTTACCTACTACTTTATAACCATTCTATTGTGTGTATTTCATGTAGCTTCTGACAAACTGAAGGGACTTTTCTTTGTTAAATCTGTAAAGCATCCATTTTAAAGACATACCATGCTTTTACAAATAGAAGATTATGAAGCACCTTTCTAAGGTCATACACACTTTCCTTAGTGTGTATATTTTATTGGTTTCTTGCAGATTGATTTTTCTTTTCTATTTTAATAGTCATCCTACAAGTCCCCCAATTTATATGGACTCAGTTTTTAACACCAGCAGAGACATACTAGAATTTCTTATTCTTAAATACAATTTCCTGGAAAGAGAATCTGATTGGACAAGCTTTAGTTGAGTATCCAAATCTGGCCCAATTAATTCTGGTCTATGGCACCAGGACACATGGGTATCAGGACCCATCTCTGAATGGGGTGGAATATTTGTTCTCAGAGAACGAGGTTGACAACCTAGAATGTGTATGCTGCAGGTAACAGTTGGAAAACAGTAGAGTTGGAAATCATTGTTTTAGAGAATTATCAGTACAATTATATAGATTATTGGTATACTCTCAAAGGATTTGACTATCATAGTCAGTTTATAAAATTGTTTCCTTGAGCTGTTAAAAATATTTCTATATGGTTTTTATTTAAATTAATAACACAGGGGGAAAATATTGATGTAATTTTGGGCATGTAATTTTAAAAACTAAGTTGTACTTTATAATAAAAGAATTACTTTGTATATAATAATAATATCAATGAATATATAATAATATTTATGGAGTTGGGAATGGGTATGGAGTTAAGTTTATAGAAAGTATATGAAATAATGATTTAAATATCACTAGAAGACATATCTTATAAAGCAAACAATTTACTTAAAATTAAAAATTCAAAGTAAAGAAATTGTATAAGAATGCAAGAGATTTCTGTGCATTAATTTTGTATCCTGCAACTTTACCAAATTCATTGATTAGCTCTAGTAGTTTTCTGGTGGCATCTTTAGGATTTTCTATGTATAGTATCATGTCATCTGCAAACAGTGACAACTTTACTTCTTTTCCAATTTTTATTTTTTATTTCTTTTTCCTCTCTGATTGTCATGGCTAGGACTTCTAAAACTATGTTGCATAATCGTGGCAAGAGTGGACATCCTTGTCTTATTCCTGATCTTAGAGGAAATGCTTTCAGTTTTTCACCATGGAAAATGATGTTTGCTGTGGGTCTGTCATATTTGGCCTTATTATGTTGAGGTAGGTTCCCTGTATGCCCACTTTCTAATAATGAAAGATCAGAAAGAGAAATTAAGGAAACAATCCCACTTACCATTGCAACAAAAAGAATAAAATACCTAGGAATAAACCTACCTAAGGAGGCAAAAGACCTGTACTCAGAAAACTATAAAACACTGATGAAAGAAATCAAATATGACACAAATAGATGGAGAGATATACCATGTTCTTGGATTGGAAGAATCAATATTGTGAAAATGACTATACTACCCAAAGCAATCTACAGATACAATGCAATCCCTATCAAATTAACAATGGCATTTTTCACAGAATTAGAACAAAAAATTTTACAATTTGTATGGAAACAAAAAAGACCCCGGATAGCAAAAGCAATCTTGAGAAAGAAAAACGGAGCTGGAGGAATCAGGCTCCTGGACTTCAGACTATACTACAAAACTACAGTAATCGAGACAGTATGGTACTGGAACAAAAACAGAAATATAGATCAGTAGTACAGGATAGAAAGCCCAGAGATAAACCCTCGCACCTGAGATCACCTAATCTATGACAAAGGAGGCAAGAATATACATTGAAGAAAAGACAGTCTCTTCAATAAGTGGTGCTGGGAAAACTGGACAGCTACATGTAAAAGAATGAAATTAGAAAACTCCCAAACACCATACACAAAAATAAGCTCAAAATGGATTAGAGACCTAAATGTAAGACTAGACACTATAAAACTCTTAGAGGAAAACATAGGAAAAACACTGTGACATAAATCACAGCAAGATCTTTCTTGACCCACCTCCTAGAGTAATGAGAATAAAAACAAACAAATGGGACCTAATGAAACTTAAAAGCTTTTGCACAGTAAAGGAAATCATAAACAAGTCAAAAAGACAACCTTCAGAATGGGAGAAAATATTTGCAAATGAAGCAACTGACAAAGGATTAATCCTTTGTCAAAATTTACAAGCAACTCATGCAGCTCAATATCAATAAACCAAAAATGTAATCAAAAAGTGGGCAGAAGACCTAAATAGACATTTTCCAAAGAAGACATAGAGATGGCCCAGAGGCACATGAAAAGATGTTCAACATCACTAATTATTATAGAAATGCAAGTCAAAACTACAATGAGGTTTCACCTCACACTGGTCAGATTGGCCATCATCAAAAAATCTACAAACAATAAATGCTGGAGAGGGTGTGGAGAAAAGCAAACCCTCTTGCACTGTTGGTAGGAATGTGAGTTGATACAGCCACTATGGAGAACAGTATGGAGGTTCCTTAAAAAACTAAAAATAGAACTACTATATGACTCAGCAATCCCACTCCTGGCCATATACCCTGAGAAAACCACAATTCAAAAAGACACATGTGCCCCAATGTTCATTGCAGCACTATTTACAATAGCCAGGACATGGAAGCAAGCTAAAATAAATGTCCATCGATAGATGAATGAATAAAGAAGATGTGGTACATATATACAATGGAATATTGCTCATCATAAAAAGGAACAAAATTAGGTCATTTGTAGAGATGTGGATGGACCTAGAGTCTGTCATACAGAGTGAAGTAAGTCAGAAAGAGAAAAACAAATATCGTATGTTAACATGTATATGTGGAATCTATAAAAATGGTACAGATGAACCTATTTGCAGGGAAGGAATTGAGACACAGATGTAGAGAACGGACGTGTGGACAAGCAGGGGAAGGGGAGGATGGGATGAATTGGGAGATTAGGATTGACATATATACTCCCATGTGTAAAATAGATAGCTAGTGGGAACCTGCTGTATAACACAGGGAGCTCAGCTCCATGCTCTGTGATGACCTAGATGTGTGGGATGGGGGGGGAGCGAGGTCCAAGAGGGAGGGGATATAGGTATACATATAGCTGATTCACATCCTTGTACAACAGAAGCTAACACAATATTGTAAAGCAATTATACTCCAATTTTTTAAAAAAAGAAACAAAATAAAGGAATTGTTAAAGGTTTACAATAGACTGTTGTTTACTAAGTGTTAGCTTTACAAGCTGCTCCTTTAAAAGTTTCCATATTTTCACATTAGTGTATGTCAAAGTTTCTGATATGTTCACTAGGAAAAAAGGCTGTTCTACCTTGTAACCCAAAATTGTTTGAATACAGATTTTTATCATTTAATTAATTAAAAATGCTACAGAATTAGTGTTATGAGCTCAGCAAGTTGGCTGATTTTGAGGGCTTCATATCACTACCTGTTAATTTTCCTACACTCCTGTAGTCAGTTGGAGTTACCATATTCTAATAATACATGTTTTAGAAAGGAATGATAAGAACAAATGTCAGGCAAATGTTAGTATTTGTCAGGTTCCTCAAGCTCTCTTTTTGGTGTTCAAACACCAAATAAGGTCCCTAATAAGGAGCAGGGGACATATTGTACATTACTGATAATTGATGGACTTCATTTTGTGTTCTACAACTCCACAAGCCACCAAAGTGAGTGTCTGTGTGAAGTCAGGCTTAGTCATTTTAATCTCTACTTTTATATACTAGGAGCATCTCATTTCCATGGATATCATAGCAAACATGATATTGGCTGAAGTCAATTTAAAAGAGTTCAAGTTCAAGTGATGATAAATGGAGAAGAAAAAAGATAAGACTTCATTTTAATCTTCAGTAAACAATGGTTGTGTATTTAGTTATTCATGTATTTATCCAAGTAATATTTATTTAACATTGACCATGTGCCAGGCACAATGTGGAGATAGGCAGATTCTCTGCCCTTTCTGAGTTGATGTTTTGTAATGAGAATGAAGCTTGTCCAGAATCTGATGCTGAAATATTATACATATTCCAAGAATAAATACAGGTTTCCCTGAAGGTGGAGAGTGAAGGCTGGTATTAAGGAGGTTTGAGGTTTGTTAACTGTTAGCCAAATTACTGAGGGTTTAGCATGGTGGTTCCCAAACTTTAGTGTACATTAGAATCACCTAGGGGCCTTGTTAAAACACAAATTGCTGCCCCACAGCTCCAGAGTTCCTGATTCAGTAAGTCTTGGGTAGAGAGTGAGAATGTGCATTTCTAACAAGTACCTAGGAGATGCTGATCCTGCTGGGCTTGGGACCACATTTTGGGAATCACTGATGCAGGGAGTGTATTAGTTAACTATTGCTAGTATAACAAATTATTCCAAACTTAGATGACTTAAAACAAATGTTTATTATCTTATACAGTTTCTGTGGGCACAGGTCTGGGAGTACTTTAGCTGGTTCTGGCTTGAGGTCTCTCATAGGGTTGCAGTCAAGATGTCAGCCAGGGCTGCAGTCATCTGAAGGCTGGAGGATCCACTTCTTATGGGTCCCACTCACTTGACTGTTGACAGGAGGCCTCAATTCCTCACTGGCTGTTGGCAGGAGGACTCAGTTCCTTGTTATCTGCATCTCTTCATAGGACTGCTTGAGTATCATTATGTCATGGCAGCAGTCTTCCCCCAGAGCAAGTGATCCAAGACAGAGGGCAATGAGGAAGCTACATACTTTTATGACCTAGTCATATAGCATCACTTTGCCACATGCTATTCATTAAAAATGAGTCACTGAGTCCAGTCCACACTTAAGGGAAGGGGAATTAGGATCCACTTTTGGAGGGAGGAGTGTCAAAAAATTTGTGGGCATATTTTAAAAATCAATGTACAGATTATACTCTCTAATTAGTATTTAAGTAGTTATTAGTTATTTACTAATATTAGCAATTAATTAGTGATTAACTTTTCAAAGATGATAATATGATAAAGGAATAAAGTAGACATGCTGAATAGCCAGAATTCAATAGCTAGAATTCATTATTACTATACTTTCACTTTTAGTGATTTTGAAATATTTTGAAAAGAATCATAATATAACATTGTTGCTAGTATTTTGAATATTACTCATATTTTGAATATTCCTATTTTATAAAAATGTATTTTGCTTAAATGTAGATACTAGGATGTCTATGTATGTATGTATGTATATATGTGTATATGTCTGTATGTACCTATTTAGCTGTGAACATAAGTTTGATCTAGTAATGGTTTGAATCCCAGTACATCATTCAGTAGCTTTGTGACCTTGAGTAAGTTATTTAACCTCTCTAAACTCAGCTTTCTCATCCGTAAAATGGATTTGATAATAGTACCTTCTTTATAGAATTGGTCTGAAGATTAAATGAAATAATAAATATTTAAGATCTTAGTACTTGAATATTATCTCCTTTTTATGAATATATATGTATACATTAAAAATAGAACAATTCAGAAGGGATTAAAATGAAAAGTATAAGTTTAGAGAGCAGTGGACTTCAGTGAATGTTTGGAGAGAGAGAAAAAGTTTATATCTTAGCCAAACAGATAATTTTAAATTGTATTGAACATTGCCGTGCTTAAAGAAAATGAAAAATTTTTAGCTATTTCTCATAGCTTGTACTCTAACCTCCTGCCATATTGCTTACCTATATCTTTCTCCATTCTTTCTCCACTCTCAAGGAAGATCTTTCCCAAATTTCTTACATTTTTCATCCAGAACAATTTAATCTTCGCTTTGTTCTTCTGTTTTCTTCTGATCTATATTTTCCCATCCAAGTGGCTCATCAGGACATTTTCCTAAACAAAGACTGTACTTTCTCTCTTTAAGAATAATATTGGTACCAGCTGTTTAACATATCATTTAAATTCTGCTACTTATAGACTAATTCCTAATATATCCATTAGTAACCCATGGCTATTGACCATGCACTTTGTGTTGTAACCATGAATATACTGAGCCTATGATCTACTGAAATAGGAAGGTGTGAAATAGTAGTTCTGGTGTACACCATTTGTGTGACACTGGCATATTCTTATTAATTCCTGAGGTATGATGTATCATGAGCATTGTTTTTAATAATCCCCAATATCACTTTGTATTCCATGTCACATAAATCTAATAAAAATTTCAAAACCTCAATTTACTAGAAGGCAACTAACCTCAGTTTGAAGTTTTAAAATAGTTTCCTGGGCTTCCCTGGTGGCGCAGTGGTTGAGAGTCTGCCTGCTGATGCAGGGGACACGGGTTCGTGCCCCGGTCTGGGAAGATCCCACATGCCACGGAGTGGCTGGGCCCATGGGCCGTGGCCGCCGGGCCTGCGCGTCCGGAGCCTCTGCTCTGCAACGGGAGAGGCCACAACAGTGAGAGGCCCGCGTACCACAAAAAAAACCAAAAACCAAACAAACAAACAAACAAAAAATATAGTTTCCTTAGAGGACAAAGGTAAAAGCCAGGGTTATTGACTCTTGGATTCTTGTCCAGGATTCTGTGCCTTCAACCTCTAATTTCAGAGGTTTGGAAAAAATGATTAGTGGTCAGGATGATGGCTGAGGTACTGTCAAGTCTTGCCATCAAAAATGGTTTTATTATGTTTTGTATCCTTTACTTAATGCTTCTTAGTTTCATCTTAAGATCTGAATAAGAATCTCTCCAGACATACATACCAAATAAGACTCTCTTGAGGTGGAACCTAGGAATATGCATTGTAGCAAGTCCTCCAGTGCTGCTTCTGTACAATAAAATTTGCTCTGCTTAGTAAAATAGAGTTGGAAAGATTTCCAATGGCAACCATGAACCTACAAAAAGGATTTTCTCAATAATGGTTAATTAACCAAGGATTATATTAAAATGAACAATCTCCTAATTGTTCTGGCTAATTGAAACTTTACTATAATACAGTTTGTTGATTGATTTTAAGAATTCTATTTGTACCTTGCAGTCAGTAGATGTGGCAATGAATATTTAATGACTGGTTTTGAAGAGCTAGGTATTAGAAGAGTGAAGAGGTGTAAACTGAGAAATAATCTAGAACCCAGGTCTCCTTACTTCTAGTCCAGTGCTATTTGAGTTGCTTTTAATTTCTAAGGTTGTTTTTGACTCTCGTGCTCTGTTTTTAGTTTTAATATAATTAAAACTTCATTTGACTATTTTGATTTTATCTTTTTCAGATTTTATTAGAGATGTTTCTTTTTGTGATATAGTAGAAAGATTATTTGCTTTGAAATCAAATTGAATTGTGAATTCTAGTTCTACCAATTACTAGCTGAATGACTGTGAGCAAATTTAATAAGTTCTCTGAGGCTCAAGTTCCTCATCTATTAAATGAGGATAATAATTCCTACATTATAAGGTTATTGTAAGGATGAAACTAATAGATGCTTACATTCCTATTTACTTTAAAAAAAAAATTTATTTGTTGGATTGGTTCAAGATGGCAGAGTAGAAGGGTGTGCTCTCACTCCCTCTTGTGAGAACACCAGAGTCACAACTAACTGCTGAACAATCATTGACAGGAAGACACTGGAACTCATCAAAAAAGATACTCCACATCCAAAGACAAAGGAGAAGCCACAATGAGATGGTAGGAGGGGCTCAATCACAATGAAATCAAACCCCATAACTGCTGAGTGGGTGACTCACAAACTGGAGAACGCTTATACCACAGAAGTCCACCCACTGGAGTGAAGGTTCTGAGCCCCATGTCAGGCTTCCCAACCTGGGGTTCTGGCAATGGGAGGAGGAATTCCTAGAGAATCAGACTTTGAAGGCTAGCAGGATTTGATTGCAGGACTTCAACAGGACTGGTGGAAACAGAGACTCCACTCGTGGAGGGCACACACAAAGTAGTGTGCACATCGGGATCCAGGGGAAGGAGCAGTGACCCCATAGGAGATTGAACCAAACCTACCTGCTAGTGTTGGAGGGTTTCCTGCAGAGGCGGGGTGTGGCTGTGTCTCACCGTGAGGACAAGGACACTGGCAATATAAGTTCTGGGAAGTACTCCTTGGTGTGAGCCCTACCAGAGTCCACCATTAGCCCCACCAAAGAGCCTGGGTAGGTTCCAGTGTTGGGTCACCTCAGGCCAAACAACCAACAGGGAGGGAACCCAGCCCCACCCATCAGCAGGCAAGCAGATTAAAGTTTTACTGAGCTCTGCCCACCAAAGCAACAGCCACCTTTACCCAACACCAGTCCCTCCCAACAGGAAACTTGCACAAACCTCTTAGATAGCCTCATCCACCAGAGGACAAACAGCAGAAACAAGAAGAACAACAATCCTGCAGCCTGTGGAACAAAAACCACATTCACAGAAGATAGACAAGATGAAAAGGCAGAGGGCTATGTACCAGATGAAGGAACAAGATAAAAACCCAGAAAAACAACTAAATGAAGTGGAGATAGGCAACCTTCCAGAAAAAGAAATCAGAATAATGATAGTGAAGATGATCTAAGACCTCAGAAAAAGAATGGAGGAAAAGATTGAGAAGATGCAAGAAATGTTTAACAAAGATCAAGAAGAATTAAAGAACAAACAAACAGAGATGAACAATACAATAACTGAAATGAAAACTACACTAGAAGAAATCAATAGCAGTATAACTGAGGCAGAAGAATGGATAAGTGACCTGGAAGACAGAATGGTGGAATTCATGCTGTGGAACAGAATAAAGAAAAAAGAATGAAAAGAAATGAAGACAGCATAAGAGACCTCTGGGACAACATTAAACACAACAACATTCACATTACAGGGGTCCCAGAAGGAGAAGAGAGAGAGAAAGGACCAGAGAAAATATTTGAAGAGAGTATAGTTGAAAACTTCCCTAACACGGGAAAGGAAATAGTCACCCAAGTCCAGGAAGCGGAGAGAATCCCATACAGGATAAACCCAAGGAGAAACACGCCAAGACACATAGTAATCAAACTGGCAAAAATTAAGGACAAAGAAAAATTATTGAAAGCAGCAAGGGAAAAATGACAAATAACATACAAGGGAAGTCCCATAAGGTTAACAGCTGATTTCTCAGCAGAAACTCTGCAAGCCAGAAGGGAGTGGCATGATATACTTAGAGTGATGAAAGGGAAGAACCTACAACCAAGACTACTCTACCTGGCAAGGATCACATTCAGATTCGATGGAGAAATCAAAAGCTTTACAGACAAGCAAAAGCTAAGAGAATTCAGCACCACCAAACCAGCTCTACAACAAATGCTAAAGAAACTTCTCTAAGTAGGAAACACAAGAGAAGAAAAGGACCTACAAAAACAAACCCAAAACAATTAAGAAAATGGTCATAGGAACATAATATTGATAATTACCTTAAATGTGAATGGATTAAATGCTCCAACCAAAAGACACAGGCTTGCTGAATGGATACAAAAACAAGACCCATCTGTAAGCTGTCTACGAGGGACCCACTTCAGACCTAGGAAACATATAGACTGAAAGTGAGGGGATGGAAAAAGATATTCAATGCAAATGGAAATCAGAAGAAAGCTGGAGTAGCAACACTCATATTAGATAAAATAGACTTTAAAATAAAGAATGTTGCAAGAGACAAGGAAGGACACTATATAATGATCAAGAGATCAATCCAAGAAGATATAACAATTATAAATATATATGCACCCAACATAGGAGCACCTTAATGCATAAGGCTAACAAGTATAAAAGAGGAAATCAATGGTAACACAATAATAGTGGGGGACTTTAACACCTCACTTACACCAATGGACAGATCATCCAAACAGAAAATTAATAAGGAAATACAAGCATTAAATGACACAATATACCAGATAGATTTGATATTTATGGGACATTCCATCCAAAACCAGCAGATTACACTTTCTTCTCAAGTGTGCACAGAACATTCTTCAGGATAGATCACATCTTGGGTCACAAATCAAGCCTCAGTAAATTTTTAAAAATTGAAATCATATCAAGCATCTTTTCTGACCACAACACCATGAGATTTGAAATCAATTACAGGGGAAAAAACATAAAAAAACACAAACACATGGAGCCTAAACAATACTTTACTAAATAAGCAAGAGATCACTGAAGAAATCAAAGGGAAAGCATAAAATACCTAGAGACAAATGACAATGGAAACACGATGATCCAAAATCTATGGGATGAAACAAAAGCAGTTCTAAGAGGGAAGTTTATAGCTATACAGGTCTACCTCAAGAAACAATAAAAGTCTCAAATAAACAATCTAAGCTTACACCCAAAGGAACTGGAGAAAGAAGAGATAAACGAAATTGATAAACTATTAGCCAGACTCATCAAGAAAAAGAGGGAGAGGACTCAAATCAATAAAATTAGAAATGAAAAAGGAGAAGTTACAACAGACACCACAGAAATACAAAGCATCCTAAGAGCACCCTACAAGCAACTCTATGCTAATAAAATGGACAACCTGGAAGAAATGGACAAATTCTTAGAAAGGTATAACCTTCCAAGACTGAACCAGGAAGAAATAGAAAATATGAACAGACCAATCACAAGTAATGAAATTGAAACTGTGATTAAAAATATTCCAACAGGGCTTCCCTGGTGGCGTAGTGGTTGAGAGTCTGCCTGCTGATGCAGGGGATATGGATTCGTACCCCGGGCTGGGAAGATCCCACATGCCGCAGAGCGGCTGGGCCCGTGAGCCATGGCCGCTGAGCCTGCGCTCCGCAATGGGAGGGGCCACAGCAGTGAGAGGCCCAAGTAACGCAAAAAAAAAAAAAAAAAAATTCCAGCAAACAAAAGTCCAGGGCCAGATGGCTTCAGAGGTGAATTCTATCAAACATTTAGAGAAAAGCTAACACCAATCCTTCTCAAACTCTTCCAAAAAATTGCAGAAGAAGAAACACTCCCAAACTCATTCTGTGAGGCCACCATCACCCTGATACCAAACCAGACAAAGATACTACAAAAAAAGAAAATTACAGACCAATATCACTCATGAATATAGATGCAAAAATCCTCAACAAAATACTAGCAAACAGAATCCAACAACACATTAAAAGGATCATACACCATGGTCAAGTGGGATTTATCCCAGAGATGCAAGGATTCTTCAGTATATGAAAATCAATCAATATGATACACTATATTAACAAATCAAAGAATAAAAACCATATGATCATCTCAATAGATGCAGAAAAAGCTTTTGACAAAATTCAACACCGATTTATGATAAAAACTCTCCAGGAAGTGGGCATAGAGGGAATTTACCTCAACATAATAAAGGCCAGATATGACAAACCCACAGCAAGCATCATTCTCAATGGTGAAAAACTGAAAGCATTTCGTCTAAGATCAGGAACAAGACAAGGATGTCCACTCTCGCCACTATTATTCTACATAGTTATGGAAGTCCTAGCCATGGCAATAAGAGAAGAAAAAGAAATAAAAAGAATACAAATTGGAAAAAAAGAAGTAAAACTGTCACTGTTTGCAGATGACATGATAGTATACATAGAGAATCACAAAGATGCCACCAGACAACTACTAGAGCTAATCAATGAATCTGGTAAAGTTTCAGGATACAAAATTAATGCACAGAAATCTCTTGCATTCCCATACACTAATGATGAAAAATCTGAAAGAGAAAGTAAGGAAACACTTCCATTTACCATTGCAACAAAAAGAATAAAATACCTAGGAATAAATCTACCTAGGGAGACAAAAGACCTGTATGCAGAAAACTATAAGACACTGTTGAAAGAAATTAAAGATGATACCAATAGATGGAGAGATATACCATGTTGTTGGATTGGAAGAATCAATATTATGAAAATGAGTATGCTACCTAAAGCAATCTACAGATTAAATGCAATCCCTATCAAATTACCAATGGCATTTTTTATGGAACTAGAACAAAAAATCTTAAAATTTGTTGGAGACACAAAAGACCCTGAATAGCCAAAGCAGTATTGAGGGGAAAAAATGGAGCGGGAGGAATCAGACTCCCTGACTTCAGACTATACTAGAAAGCTACAGTAATCAAGACAATATGGTACTGGCACATAAACAGAAATATATATCAATGGAACAGGATAGAAAGCCCAGAGATAAACCCACAGACCTATGGTCAACTAATCTATGACAAAGGAGGCAAGGATATACAATGGAGAAAAGACAGTCTCTTCAATAAGTGGTGCTGGGAAAACTGGATAGCTACATGTAAAAGAATGAAATTAGAACACTCCCTAACACCATACACAAAAATAAACTCAAAATGGATTAGAGACCTAAATGTAAGACCGGGCACTATAAAACTCTTAGAGTAAAACATAGGAAGATCACTCTTTGACATAAATCACAGCAAGATCTTTTTTGATCCACCTCCAGGAGTAATGGGAATAAAAACAAAAATAAACAAGTGAGACCTAATGAAACTTAAAATCTTTTGCAAAGCAAAGGAAACTACAAACAAGATGAAAAGACAACCCTCAGGATGAGAGAAAATATTTGCAAACGAATCAACAGACAAAGGATCAATCTCCAAAATATATAACCAGCTCATGCAGCTGAATATTAAAAAAACAAACAACCCAATCAAAAAATAGGCAGAGGACCTAAATAGACATTTCTCCAAAGAGGGCATACAGGTGACCAAGAAGCACATGAAAAGCTGCTCAACATCACTAATTATTAGAGAAATGCAAATCAAAACTACAGTGAGGTATCACCTCACACCAGTTAGAATGGGCATCATCAGAAAATCTACAAACAATAAATGCTGGAGAGGGTGTGGAGCAAAGGGAACCCTCTTGCACTGTTGGTGGGAATGTAAAATGATACAGACACTATAGGAAACAGTATGGAGGTTCCTTAAAAAACTTAAAATAGAATTACCATATGACCCAGCAATCCTACTACTAGACATATACCCAGAGAAAACCATAATTTAAGAAGACACATGCACCCCAATGTTCACTGCAGCACTATTTACAATAGCCAGGTCATGGAAGCAACCTAAATGCCCATTGACAGTTGAATGGATAAAGAAGAAGTGGTACATGTATACAATGGAATATTACCCAGCCATAAAAAAGAACAAAATTGGGTCATTTGTAGAGACATGGATGAATCTAGAGACTGTCATACAGAGTGAAGTAAGTCAGAAAGAGAAAAACAAATATCACATATTTGTAGCACATATATGTGGAACCTAGAAAAATGTTACAGATGAACCGGTTTGCAGGGCAGAAATTGAGACACAGATGTAGAGAACAAACGTATGGACACCAAGGGGGGAAAGCAGTGGCAGGTGGTGGTGGTGGTGTGATGAATTGGGAGATTGGGATTGACATGTATACACTGATGTGTATAAAATGGATGACTAATAAGAACCTGTGTATAAAAAAATAAATAAAATTAAATTTTAAAGAAAAGAATGAGATGTGCCAGGAAAAACCCCCATTTAAAAAAAAGATTTATTTGTTTATTTATTTATTTATTGGCTGCATTGGTTCTTCGTTGCTGTGTGGGCTTTCTCTAGTTGCGGCGAGTGGGGGCTACTCTTCGTTGCGGTGCATGGGCTTCTCATTGCAGTGGCTTCTCTTGTTGTGGAGCAAGGGCTCTAGGCACGTGGGCTTCAGTAGTTGCAGCGCACGGGCTAAGTAGTTGTGGCTCGTGGGGTGTAGAGTGCAGGCTCAGTAGTTGTGGTGCATGGGCTTAATTGCTGCACAGCGTGTGGGATCTTCCCGGACCAGGGCTCAAACCCGTGTCCCCTGCATTGGCAGATGGGTTCTTAACTACTGTGCCACCAGGGTAGTCACTCCTTTACTTTTTTTCTAAAATAAATCTTGGCCATTTAAAAAATTTCTTAGATTAATTTAACTTGACTAAAGGTATTTATCATTTTCAAATTCTCATTTGTATTTACATTTTTCTAATAGACAGTTTGAAGATGATTAAAGGTATTTTTTTCTGATTAATTGGTTGTCCTTTCTATTCGTAATATGTAGTATTGATCTATCTTCCTTTGTAAAGAAAGCATGTATCAAAATTGCAAGGTAATAAGCACTCTCTTACTCAAACCCTATCTCCTTCTTTAAGCAAATGCTGTGATACATGCTGTAGGGGGTGTAAAGAAGAGAATTGTAAGAAATAATCTGTGCCCTCAGGTATCTTTGATTCACCAGTGGACAGACATCAGAAACAAGTGGAAAAGTAAATAAAAATAGAAGATTTAAGTAACATTCAAAGCAACGTTAGAAGAGCTGACCCAGTAGTACCTGAGTAATTGTCCGAACACTCACCATTAGCATAAATATGTGCTAATGAAACTCTCCGAAGAATGGTCAACTTTCATTTGAAATAAAAGCATTCATCTGAAGTTGATATTGGCAACCAGAATTACATTTTTCCCTTTTCTGTTTCCGGGGTAACCCAGGGAGGGCAAAGGAATACTGTCTATAGTTATTTACCAACCATTATTGTAAGGCCATGAGACATAAAAGTGGATCTTACTGTTGGAAATTATTCTTGAGAATACCATTGAAGTATGCAGTATTTAATCTTTATTTGTAACGACCATAACAGGTAAAGAGAAAATGGATTAAAATGATCAAGGAAGTGGAATGTTTTCTTTTTCCCACTTATGGTATTAGAGCACATGATATAAAATAATTGCTTATGCTTTCATTCTAAATACCCTTCAAAAAGTGGCTGCGAGAGTTGGATACCTAGACAAAATAAAAAATTAAACAAGAGTTAAATTAATTAATTAACTTTAGGTACCTATTTTCAATATTGCCCCTATAGTTTTTCTCTACACTCCCTTGCCACCAGTGGGTTTTTTTTTTTTTTTAACTTCATATATTTTCCACCTTCTTTATTTCATTTAGGTTTTGTGAGATTTGTATATTTGTGTGTGCGTAGGGACTACATATCAACATTACCTATTTGAACACTTTCATACTTTCTGGTTCCACGAGATGTTCTAGGCTCATATTGAACTTTCTCTGCTCCAGCCCTTGAATCAGTCATTTCTCCAAAGAGTCCTGGTTCATTGTATCGATACCTTTAGAAATCAAGATCTGGGGGCTAAGTGTGTTCATTACTACTGAGGGCTAAGTGTGTTAATTACTACTGAGGTGTCATTGCTTCTAGACCCTTTCAGTGGACAGAGCAAGGAAACATTCTCTCTCTTTCTCTGTATAGATAAAAACCACAATTTCATACTGATATCTCTAATTCCAAGCCTACACTACAGGATTCATTCTAGCCTTCCCTCTTTCATTATTTGTAAATCCTTTCTCCAACAGTGAAATGGATACCTGGATTTTATTATCCATAATATATTTATTTGCTAAGTTCTAGAATGTATTTAGTTTCAGAATAATTTATTAATTAGGGTATAATACTTATGTACAGTTTTTATTGTCTTTAGACTTAAAATATATATTAAAATTTTTTATTCCAAAGTTACTTAGGTTAGTTCTTTTCTTCTTTGTCCTCTTAAATAGGGTTATGTTATTCCTTTCTAACACAGTTAGGCTCATTTGTTGCTATTTATATTCCATTTTGGGTTTTCTCCAAGTCTTGGTTGATTTTAATCATTCATTCATATTCTTTTGTATGTGAAACAATGTCATTTTTCTAAAAACCAGAATTATACAAGAAGATGTACTTAGAGATATTTCCCCTTATCCTTTCTATCCTGTTCTTATTCTTCCTTCCTTCCATTCTGTTCCCACCCCTTGTAGGTAGTCAATTTTATTAGTTTTTGGTTTATCCTTTATATGTATATCTTCTTTTATTTCCCTTTTCTTTTTCTAACACAAATGGCAGAATACCATAGATACTCTTTTGCATTTTGCTATTTTCTCTTAACCAAGTATCCTGGAAATCAATCCATATCAGCTCATAGAGATATTCCTTATTCTTTTTTTTTTAGCTGCATAGTTCTCCATTTGTGGATGTAGCATGATTTATTAATCATTATTCTATTTATGGGCATTTAGGTTGTTTCTAGTATTTTTCAATTGTAAACAATGTTGCAATGAGCAACTTGGTGTATATGTTTTTTTCTATTGTAAGTGAATCTTCTGGCTAAATTCCAGAAGTGGAATTGTTGGGCTAAAATGTACATGCGTATGTATGTAGTTTTGTTAGTTGCTGCCAAAGTCCCCTCCAAAAGGGTGTACCCTAAGGTACGAAAGTGCCTGCCTTCCCATAGCCTCACCAATAGAGTTCATTCCCATGTTTTAAAAGTTTTATTAATCTGGTTTGTGTAAAGTTTAATTTTAATTCTCTTAACTTTTACTGTTGATTTGGAACTAACACTTTGAGAATTCCTTTTTATTTTTTAGGGTCTATCAGATGACTTTTTTTGAGATTCTGTCAAGTTTTATAATTTTTTTGGTCACAGTCATAAGGTTTTATTTATCCACTCACTCACTACCTATTCAAAAAATATCTTGAGTGACCTCTATTTCCCGGACAATGTGGTAAGACATGGTACTTGCCCTCAAGTTGCTTACTGACAGGGAGGACGGGGTAAGCAAGTAAATGGACTATTACAATACAATGTAACAAGAACCTTATTGTTGGGGATGGAGTTGGCTGATGCAAATAAATACAAAGTATTAACGGAGCACTAAAGGGGAGCATTTCCCTTATATTTGCAAGAGGCTTCCTGGAGAACGATCCAGCTGAGTGGATCTTTAGCATGAGTAGAATTAACCAGTGGAAAGAGAAGTAAAGGAGTGTTGGTGAGTTTTCCAGAAAGCCACAGCTCTGCACAGAAGAGAACTTTCAATGAGGGAACAAACCAAATGTGTCCTGGAATTGCAAGTAGTTTAATGTGATTGGCATATAGAATTCATGTATGAACTCATAAATGTAGAGAAGTGAGAGAGGAGCAGAGGGAAATACAGTTCAAAAGGCATGTTGAGAAATCTAGTCTTCAATCAGAGGACAAAGGAGACTTACTAAAAAGTTTTAAGCAGTGTAGAGATACGATCAGGATTTTTATTGTGGAAATGATGATGAAGTGTTTCCAAAGAACTTGAGGTTTGTCCTCAAAGTGTTGAACTATGTTGTATACATAGAGATATGTTAAGTCACGTAAAGGAAAGGAATGGTCCCAAGAACTAACTGTGAGCTTAAAGAAGTAGTAACTTCTTTAAGAAATAATGGACCAGTCTGAATTTGGTAAGCAATGACAACAAGGTTGAAGGGAGGTGGCATCTGAGAGGAGACCATTGTCTGTTTTGGTGGCTTAAAGTGAGTCCTTTTCTCAGAAAAGGAGCTGCTTTTGGTGTGCTGGGCTTTTCCAGCTGAATAACAGTTGAGAAACAAAATGATCTCTACCCACAACAGCCTATGGTTTGCATTGACATGACTTTACTTACTATTTCAGAAAATTCTTGCCCAAAAGGATAAAGTTGACAATAACTTTATTGTTCATTTCAGAAATTTCCTGGGAATCCATTTAAACCAATATTAGACAACTCAAACTAAAGTAGCATGAACCAGTTTTTTACTTTTCAAGATGTGCTTTGAAACCCTTTAAAAAAAAAAACAACTTTCCCCTCCCTCTGTCTACCAGTCCTAAACTATCAGATCACAAATTTGCCTAATTGTAATCAAGCCATCCAGTATATCCATCTTAAACTAGATCCCCCAGATCTTTTATGTATCATGTCTTTGCCTTTCCTCTTCTGAAACACCATCATGATTCTTGTCAAGAGAATTGGCCTCTCGTACTGTGATAAGCAATAAATTCAGGTTTGCTTTATTAAGAGGTTATTCTGGTGGTGTTTTCAGGGAGTAAAGTACATACAAGATTTATTTCTTATTCCATCTACAAATGCTTTTTGTATAAGTGGCAACTCATAGTTTAGACCCATAAGGCCTAAATTAACAGTTCAAGAATTTCCATTACCTTTCTAGTTTTTTCTCTTTCTTTTGACATATGACATTTACAGTCAGTGAGGCCTCAGGGAATATCACTTGTGGTTCAGTCATAATTATTGTTTTTCAAATTAGTGAATCTGGAAATGTATTAGGGATTCAGGAATAAATAAATGAACTATGAGTTCTATCCAATCAGCCTAAATCAACCAAGGAAGAGTTTTGAGAAAAGCTATATAGATTTTATGTAAATTTGGTATTTATGAGCACCAAACTTTTAGCACTGACATCTGCCTGAGAAGAAACTTCATTTACAGCAGTGGCAGAAATGAAGTTCACTGCGAACTAGTTTTGGATACCATATGCTTTAGCATGCTGAAGAGGAGGGGGAAAAGAGGCATTTTAAAAACAGATTTTTCTAGCTCTCACTGTGGATGATGTTGCGTGACAACATTGTGACATCATAACTTACGTTATTTTATTTGCTGTTGCACCAATATAGCATCAAGGCATGTAACAGCACCTTGGATGTATATAGTGCTTTCCTTCCATGGAACTTAAGGCACTTCACAGACATTTTCTTTCTAAACCTCACAACATCTCTCAAAGGTATTGCCAAACTGGAGACAAATTTCACAGTTTAATCATGTGGAACACATTGGTAAATATAGATGTGCCTTTTAGAAAGTTGCTTCAAAGTGTATTTTGCAGCTCACGCGACGTTTCTTAGGGTGTAAACCAGTGGTGTAACTCAAAGCTTTTGGCCCTCTCCAACGCGAGCTGGGAGGGGAGATGTGCTTGGCAGTGCACAGTGGCACAGGAGGAAAGGAGGGTCTTGGGGAAAGGCAGGCTGGCTATGTTGTTACACGTCCTCCCCCTTTCTCCATGTCTCCACACAGGGGTGCCTCCTTTTCCTCCATCTAGTTCTTTTCTTTTCAGCGTCAAAAAAGAAAACAGTTATAAAATTTAACTGTGATTAAGAGTCTGGTTAGGTTTTCAGGGCAGAACACAAAAGTCCATTTAACTCACAAGGCCTGTTGATTATAATCCTGGTAATCTAACCAGTACTTACAGTTTTAATGGAAAATGAGTTCTTCTTATGACATGAGAATGTGGCAACATTGCAGATGAGCTGTGCTGTTTCTTGCTCTGATCTCTTCAAATCCACTGTGAAAGGGAATGGGCTGTGTCTCAGAATGCTTCTGCCTCCTAAACCCCACCTTTTTCCTTCCTAGAGACCCACAACTCCCAATTCCCTAGAAAAGCTCTCTCGATATGGAGTAGAGACTGGATGTGAGTTCTAGCTGTGTCCTGGAATAGCTGTGTGAACCCTGGGTTGTTAACCTCCCTGAGCCTTTCCCTCCATTTGTAATTTATACATACTACCTAAGTCACAGGTTTGTTGTGAAGACTGAGTAAGACAATGTGTATGGAAGAGCTGCAGAGCTGTCCAGCAGATAAGATTAAGGCCAATCAGAAACATCTGACTGTCCAGTTTTCTGACGGTGTCCAGTTTTCTACTCTTTTGGCTATCATCCAAACCAGAACATTTTCTGAGAGTGAAAGAGAGAGGTCCAGGACAATGACAGACAGAAACTGGGACTGTCCCAAGCAAACCAGGATGTCTGATCAGTCCATATGTAGGGAAATTTCAGATGGGAAGTGCCTATGCCTAATTGTACATATTATTGTGGAAACAGGTGCCTGAATTTTATGAATAAGAATATCATTCATTGCCCACATACAAGATGAACCAGTACCACTTATCTTTTATTTTCACAACTCCTTGTATAGCTTATATTTCCCAAAGTTTGCTACATGGACAACAGGTGTTACCTGAGACCATTTCAATTGTTATATAGCAAACATTAAATTTTTTAAACTAGCATGTCAAATCTATATTTTTGGAAGTAAAGTTTTTCATTTAAAAAATAAATTTATTTAGACCAAACTTAGAATTGATTTAAAGGAAACAAATAAATCATATTATAAATGGGTTACAGAATGACTGATATGTGTGAAGCTCTGCTTGATAAGATACAGCCAGGAGAATGAAAGAATAAACTATTCAGTATTTGAATAAACAGTATTATAATATATCACCTTTCATTCCAGGAAAAGTGCTTTGCAGGAGTTGGAGAAAAGACAAATACCCAGTTGTGGCTCAGGTGAGAGGAATAGAACTGGAGTATTTGCACCTGAAGATAAGCCTTGGTTACGTTTCCTGGTAAGTCCTGGGCCTCACCAGTAATTCTGTATGTTATTAATGGAAGCTATGTATGAAGAATTGATAAAACTTGGCTAAATTTAATACATACACTGGTTTAAACTTTGTGCGAACATTTTAATTCATGTTTATTCTTTGAGATATATGATTTAGGATGGAGACTTAGTTGATCTCGTCTTAAGAATTTCGGGAATGAATACTCTTCAAACTCTTTGAGTAGTTCATTTAATTCTCTGGTAATCAAAAAGGTCTTTCTGATATCTAGTCTCAATCCCTTCTATTTTAATTGCAGTCTCCAAAGAAACAGAAAAATTAGGTAGGTGTTGCCATTCTGTCTCTCAGTATGTATTACCAAGATCTGACAGCAGTGGACTTCCTAATGCTCACCTTACTTTGTTTGCACTCAGTTTTCTTTTTGTTTGTGACTTCTGACAATAGAAAGCATGAACGCTTGTTATTGCTTTTGTTTGTTTGCTTCAAATGGAGACAATTTAGATAATATATCAAGACACTTTGGTATGAATGATAAGAGGTCAGCCATTAGCAATTATACTCTTTCCTAAAACACGTCAAAATATTTGCGAGATGGTCATTCAAAGATATCTGTGTGCACTCAAACTCAGGATTTGTAAAGGTTTACAAGTATTTATGTATGGTTTTATGTGTATATTCAGAGTTTTTTTCTCTTTGTGGAACTTTGAAAAATGAAGAGAATTAAGTTGTTTCTAAAAAGCCAAAGCAGCCTGCCATCTCTTTTTCTTTTCTGGGCTACGGTCCAATTTGCACAGCAGTTGCAAAGAAAAAGCAAACGCATCTCTAGATTCAGCGAGAAATATTGTAACAGTATGTAATCTCTGTCAAGATAAAATTGCTTTGTGATTTACATTACAATAAATCCTGACCTTTAAGTGCTGCAGACTAAGCTAATCTGTGAAGTACTTTATTCCAACACTGAATCAGCGAGTGAGGCTCAACCAAATTGATTGCATTAGTCCCACTGTGGTGTGGGTAAAGAACCTATATATATCGAAGCAGATTACAGAGCATTGTTCTATGTGTACTATAATAAGTAGAATAATTGAAATATTCAATCTGTTTCATCATTGTGAAATAATAGAATTATTTTAACCTCCCTTCTCTTTGCCTATTATGGGAATTACAAGTAGCTTCATTTAAATATCATTAGAGCCTCATTTAGATAGATGAGAACAAGGAAATTCAGAATTAAGGGTAAAATACCACATGACATTTCAACCTTAATCCACTTCCTATGGCTATTATTTATTTTCTTTTTCTTTCTCTCTTTCGGTCCCTTTTTCTTTGATAAAAGAGTTGAGATGTTATGTTGAATTTCTCAGTACTAGCTTTAAATTTTTGACTTTTTTATCTCCCCAAGTTAAATATTAGGCTCATCAATCACTGGAGAATGGAATTTTCTTAGAGATAGTATGAATTTTACAAATAACTAGAATTTACCAAATTTTGGAGATTTCAAACTATTATTTATTCATATATTTTTCTCTCCTCCCCTCTCTTGGCTTTCCTCTGGATTTCAATTACACATATATTACACAACTTTACATTGTCCCAGAGGTCAGTGATACTTTCTTTTCCCAGTCTTTTCTCTCTATGCTTCATTTCGGGCAGTTTCTATTGCATGTCTTCAAATCCACTCCCCCACCCCCCCCCACCGTAGTGCCTAATCTGCTGTTAATTATATCAGGATATATTTTTTAAAATTTTCAGGTCCTAAACTTTTCATCTCTAAAAGTTCCATAAAAAAAAAATATTCCATTTCTCACCTCATCACCTCATGTTTGCCAATTCTATCATCTCTGTCGTGTACTCCTCTTTTTCCTGTGTGGTGAATACTGATTGGATAATGGCTATTGTGCTCTTATTTTTTTGGGTGAATTTTGATTTTTTTAACATCTTTATTGGAGTATAATTGCTTTACAATGTTGTGTTAGTTTATGCTGTATAACAAAATGAATCAGCTATACGTGTATATATATATCCCCTCCCTCTTGAGTCACCCTCCCACCCTCCCTATCCCACCCCTCTAGGTGGTCACAAAGCACCAAGCTGATCTCCCTGGGCTATGAGGCTTCTTCCCACTAGCTATCTATTTTACATTTGGTTGTATATATGTCCATGCCACTCTCTCACTTCGCACTTTCAAAATGGGGGTGAGGCTGAGTTTTAAGCTTTGTTAGGCAGATCCCAAACAGCCTTTAGTCTAGGGCTAATTTGACCCTGTGGCTAAGGCAGTACCCTCTGAAGATTCTTCCTCAAGCTTAGTGTATTACATGTCTTCCCACTCTGCCTGGTGGGAACATGAGACTATTTCCATCCCTGTAGGAGATGTGAAAATTGATCCGCTTACTGCTTTCTGCTGCTTCTTTGTTTGGTCAGAGGCACTATCTTCTCTTGCATGCACAAATTAGTGCTTAGCCAAATATCTGTGGGACACCATCCACAGAACTCTGGAAATCTCTCTGTAGCTCCCTCCTCTCTGGTACTTTGCCCCAGAAAGTCTACCTGTCTTGGCATTTCTGAATTCCTACTTCTGTTTCTTCAACTCAGCAAGACCCCCAGATTCGCTTTGGGCTCCCTCCCCTTCCCTGAGGACTGTTAACTGTCTTCATGCAGAATGCTGGGGGACTGCAGAGCTCAGCATCTCCCTCTCAGGAACCATACTCCTATTATTCAATGTCTGAAAACAACTCTCTCCTATATTTTGGTCAAGTTTTCTAACTGTTTAAGGTGGAAAGCTTCCTGTTACTTTATCACAGTCAGAAGCAGATGTTGCAAATAACTAAAGTTTAAAAGGTAGTTTAAGACTTGGATTTAACTATTTGTTCAGCAATTCTTGCTAGGATCCATTTCTGGAGACATTAAAGTGAGAAGGTTATTAAAACAAATCCTGGATTTGTTATAATAAACTGTAACAATTGTCAATGCTCATTGTCTACCCACAAAACAATGTAATGATTGCAAAGCACTGGAAGACACTATAATCACCTCAGCAACTTAAAATTAGATTTTCAAAAACTTTCGGAGTTATATACAAGTGTTTTTTGAAGTACTGGAGGCCTCCTCCATTGTTTCTTATGGCAGCTGTTGCTCTACTGTATTTTAAAGTTACATTTAGTTCAGGGGAACAGTTTTCATTTTATTAAGGCGAACTTTTTTGGGTTTTTGTGTATTTTTTATTTTAGATTTTTATAATAAATTTACAGGGTGCCTTGAGGGCAGCCCAATTTGCATAGTAGGGGGCCACCTAAGAAACTCACCTGGGACAGACCACGTTCTTCTGCCTTGGAGCACTATTTCCTAGAACCAGAATTGTTCATGAGATACCCCACATTATAAATAGAGACATCCTCAGGGCACCATATCAATGTATACTGGAGGGTCTTCTCATGCATTCTGAGGGAAAATAGCAGATTTGATATCCCCAAAATAAGAGTATGTATTCCTGATGCTAAAAGGGTACTTCAGCCCTTAGCTAAAACATTAGTATTTTTAAAGGTCAATTTCATAGTTTGAAACAATTTTAAAATCAAAATATAGTGATTTTCTAGAATATTTGTTTTAGTACCAAAAAAAGAGTACAAAACTAATAATCTTAAGGAAAGATTATATTAAAATATTGGTAGATAGTTATAGATAAGGTCACACACACATAAGTGAATAATCTTTCAAACTGCTATTTATTTAACTACGAATTTTTAAAAACTGCCAACTAATGTGACTGTTATAACCTGATAACTTTTCAATATTCAAATTTTCTGTGACCCAATCTGCAGTCTAGAGCATAAGAATAGCTCACCGATCTTTTGTGATATCAATTAAATCAACATTTACCTCTAAAACAACAATTTTATTTTTATTAGGAAGAAGGCTTGAGTCTTAGCCTAAAACACTTTCCAATGATTTTGGGGTTTTGCCATCCTCAGGTCAGTCAGACACCTCTCCACCTCCTTATACAAAAATGCCAACTCCACACAGGTCATGTAGATGCTGATGTTTTGTCCCTATCTGCTTGATTTGGGGATTCAATAAGATACCTTATCACCTACTTTGTTTTAGGTGTTGGTCTGTGGGTTTTGGTGTTGCTGTTACAACTGTTTGTTTTTATGACAGAATTTGGGGAGCTTCATAACTACCCTACTGCCACCACTGTCTTCCCAGAGTTTCTCCCTACCTTGAATTCTTAAAGCTTTTGTTTCTTCATCTGTTATAATAAAGAGAACAAAATGATCTCCTAATATCCTTTCCAATTCTGAGACCTGTGACTGTATAAGGTAACCCAAAATTGTGAAAGAAGGAATACATGAGGTACAGCCTCACTCTCATATTTTCAGACTGCATGTCTAAGATTAGATGTGTGCTATGCTTATATTTTGTCCTCTTAGTCTGTACTCATCCTTATATCCATCCAACTATCCGTCCATCCTAATAACAAACACTGAGCCTCTGCTCTGGACTACTTTGTTTCTCCAGGTACTTATCAGGTTTGCTGTGCTATTTGAAGCTGTAAATAGCCACACTATAAATGCCATTTCTCAGATATATGATCACCTAAGCAGATCTGATTGTTACTTGGAGGTGAAATGTGAGTGTTAAAACAATTTTTTTGGTATTTTTTTTTGGGGGGGTGGTGTGGGGTGGATAGTGATAAATTATTCCAGCTTTTTAAAAAAAATTTTATTTATTTATTCATTATTTTTGGCTGCATTGGGTCTTTGTTGCTGCACGCGGGCTTTCTCTAGTTGCGGCGAGCGGGGGCTACTCTTCATTGTGGTGCACGGTGGCTTCTCTTGTTGCGGAGCACAGGCTCTAGGCACACGGGCTTCAGTAGTTGTGTCATGCGGGCTCAGCAGTCGTGGCTCGTGGGCTCTAGAGCGAAGGCTCAGTAGTTGTGGCGCATGGGCTTAGTTGTTGCACGGCACGTGGGATCTTCCCAGACCAGGGTTCGAACCCGTGTGCCCTGCATTGGCAGGCGGATTCTTAACCACTGTGCCACAAGGGAAGCCCAAGCAATACTTAAAGACTCATGAGAAATAGCTGGCCCCTGTTTTATTTTTCTCCTCTTCTAATTCCATCTCTCCAGAGGCAACTACTTTCTTTCTTTTTTTTTTTTAACCAGCCCAGCTCCATTTTTTCTCTCCATGGGTCCCTGTAGATAGTCTTATCTTTTTTTTTCTCTTTGAATTTTATTTATTTTTTTATACAGCAGGTTCTTATTAGTGATCATTTTTATACACATCAGTGTATACATGTCAATCCCAATCGCCCAATTCATCTCACACACACACACCCCACCCCCCCATGGCTTTCCCCCTTGGTGTCCATATGTTTGTTCTCTACATCTGTGTCTCAACTTCTGCTCTGCAAACCAGTTCATCTGTAACATTTTTCTAGGTCCCACATACATGTGTTAATATATGATATTTGTTTGTCTCTTTCTGACTTACTTCAATCTGTATGACAGTCTCTAGATCCATCCACGTCTCAACAAATGACCCAATTTCGTTCCTTTTTATGGCTGAGTAATATTTCATTGTATGTATGTACCACAACTTCTTTATCCATTCGTCTGTTGATGGGCATTTAGTTTGCTTCCATGACCTGGCTATTGTAAATGTGTCTTTTTGAATTATGATTATCTCTGGGTATATGCCCAGTAGTGGGATTGCTGGGTCATATGGTAATTCTATTTTTAGTTTTTTAAGGAACCTCCATGCTGTTCTCCATAGTGACTGTATCAATTTACATTCCCACCAACAGTGCAAGAGGGTTCCCTTTGCTCCACACCCTCTCCAGCACTTATTGTTTGTAGATTTTCTGATGATGCCCATTCTAACTGGTGTGAGGTGATACCTCATTGTAGTTTTGATTTGCATTTCTCTAATAATTAGTGATGTTGAGCAGCTTTTCATGTGCTTCTTGACCATCTGTATGTCTTCTTTGGAGAAATGTTTATTTAGGTCTTCTGCTCATTTTTTGATTGGGTTGTTTGTTTTTTTAATATTGAGCTGCATGAGCTGTTTATATATTTTGGAGATTGATCCTTTGTCCATTGATTCATTTGCAAATATTTTCTCCCATTCTGCGGGTTGTCTTTTTGTCTTGTTTATGGTTTCCTTTGCTGTGCAAAAGCTTTGAAGTTTCATTAGGTCCCATTTGTTTATTTTTGTGGTGTTATTTTTATTTCCATTACTGGCGTTTTAATTTCCATTCCATGGTGTTTTTATTTCCATTACTCTGTGAGATGGATCAAAAAAGATCTTGCTGTGATTTATGTCAAAGAGTGTTCTTCCTATGTTTTACTCTAAGAATTTTATATTGTCCTGTCTTAAATTTAGGTCTTGAATCCATTTTGAGTTTATTTTTGTGTATGGTGTTACAGAGTGTTCTAATTTCATTCTTTTACATGTAGCTGTCCAGTTTTCCCAGCACCACTTATTGAAGAGACTGTCTTTTCTCCATTGTATATCCCTGCCTCCTTTGTCATAGAGTAGTTGACCGTAGGTACGTGGGTTTATCTCTGGGCTTTCTATCTTGTTCCATTGATCTATGTTTCTGTTTTTGTGCCAGTACCATATTGTCTTGATTACTGTAGCTTTGTAGTATAGCCTGAAGTCAGGGAGTCTGATTCCTTCCACTCTGTTTTTTTCCCTCAAGACTACTTTGGCTATTCAGGGTCTTTTGTGTCTCCTTACAAATTTTAAGATTTTTTGCTCTAGTACTGTAAAAAACGCCATTGGTAATTTGAAAGGGATTGCACTGAATCTGTAGATTGCTTTGGGTGGTATAGTCATTTTCACAGTATTGATTCCTCCAGTCCAAGAACATGGTATATCTCTACATCTGTTGGTATCATCTTTAATTTCTTTCAACAGTGTCTTATAGTTTTCTGCATACAGGTCTTTTGTCTCCCTAGGTAGGTTTATTCCTAGG
Source organism: Kogia breviceps (assembly GCF_026419965.1). Lineage (NCBI taxonomy): Eukaryota > Metazoa > Chordata > Mammalia > Artiodactyla > Physeteridae > Kogia > Kogia breviceps. Next base: position 72,025,847 of record NC_081313.1, on the reverse strand, counting down.
TATTTTATTCTTTTTGTTGTAATGGTAAATGGGAGTGTTTCCTTACTTTCTCTTTCAGATTTTTCATCATTAGTGTATAGGAATGCAAAAGATTTCTGTGCATTAATTTTGTATCCTACAACTTTCCCAGATTCATTGATTAGCTCTAGTAGTTTTCTGGTGGCATCTTTAGACTTCTCTATGTATAGTATCATGTAATCTGCAAACAGTGACAGTTTTACTTCTTTTCCAATTTGTATTCGTTTTATTTCTTTTTCTTCTCTGATTGCCGTGGCTAGGACTTGCAATACTATGTTGATTAATAGTGGTGAAAGTGGACATCCTTGTCTTGTTCCTGATCTTAGAGGAAATGCTTTCAGCTTTTCATCATTGAGAATGATATTTGCTGTGGGTTTGTCATATCTGGCCTTTATTATGTTGAGGTAAATTCGCTCTATGCCCACTTCCTGGAGAGTTTTTATCATAAATGGGTGTTGAATTTTGTCAAAAGCTTTTTCTGCATCTATTGAGATGATCATATGGTTTTTATTCTTTGATTTGTTAATATGGTGTATCATATTGATTGATTTTCATATATTGAAGAATCCTTGCATCTCTGGGATAAATCCCACTTGAACCATGGTGTATGATCCTTTTAATGTGTTGTTGGATTCTGTTTGCTTGTATTTTGTTGAGGATTTTTACATCTATATTCATGAGTGATATTGGTCTGTAATTTTCTTTTTTTGTAGTATCTTTGTCTCGTTTTGGTATCAGGGTGATGGTGGCCTCATAGAATGAGTTTGGGAGTGTTTCTTCCTCTGCAACTTTTTGGAAGAGTTTGAGAAGGATGCATCTTATCTCCTCTCTAAATGTTTGATAGAATTCACCTCTGAAGCCATCTGGTCCTGGACTTTTGTTTGTTGGAAGATTTTTAATCACAGCTTCAATTTCATTACTTGTGATTGATCTATTCATATTTTCTATTTCTTCCTGGTCCAGTCTTGGAAGGTTATACCTTTCTAAAAATTTGTCCATTTCTTCCAGGTTGTCCACTTTATTGGCATAGAGTTGCTTATAGTAGTCTCTTAGTATGCTTTGTATTTCTGCGGTGTGTGTTGTAACTTCTCCTTTTTCATTTCTAATTTTATTGGTTTGAGTCCTCTCCCTCTTTTTCTTGATGAGTCTGCTAATGATTTATCAATTTTGTTTATCTTCTCAAAGAACCAAATTTTAGTTTTATTGATCTTTGCTATTGTTTTCTTTGTTTCTATTTCATTTATTTTTGCTCTGATCTTTATGATTTCTTTCCTTCTGCTAACTTTGGGTTTTGTTTGTTCTTCTTTCTCTAGTTCCTTTAGGTGTAAGGTTTGATTTTTTATATGAGATTTTTCTTGTTTTTTGAGGTAGACTTGTATAGCTATAAACGTCCCTCTTAGAACTGCTTTTGCTGCATCCCATAGGTTTTGGATCATCGTGTTTTCATTGTCATTTGTCTCTAGGTATTTTTTGATTTCCTCTTGATTTCTTCAGTGATCCCTTGTTTATTTAGTAAAGTATTGTTTAGTGTCCATGTGTTTGTGTTTTTTACATTTTTTCCCCTGTAATTGATTTCAAACCTCATAGTGTTGTGGTCAGAAAAGATGCTTGATATGATTTCAATTTTTAAAAATTTACTGAGGCTTGATTTGTGACCCAAGATGTGATCTACCCTGAAGAATGTTCTGTGCACACTTGAGAAGAAAGTGTAATCTGCTGGTTTTGGATGGAATGTCCCATAAATATCAATTAAATCTATCTGGTATATTGTGTCCTTTAAAGCTTCTGTTTCCTTATTAATTTTCATTTGGAATGATCTGTCCATTGGTGTAAGTGAGGTGTTAAAGTCCCCCACTATTATAGTGTTACTGTCAATTTCCTCTTTTATTGCTATTAGCAGTTGCCTTATGTACTGAGGTGCTCCTATGTTGGGTGCATATATACTTATAATTGTTATATCTTCTTCTTGGATTGATCCCTTGATTATTTTGTAGTGTCCTTCCTTGTCTCTTGCAACATTCTTTATTTTAAAGTCTATTTTATCTGATATGAGTGTTGCTACTCGAGCTTTCTTCTGATTTCCATTTGCATGGAATATCTTTTTCCATCCACTCACTTTCAGTCCATATGTTTCCCTAGGTCTGAAGTGGGTCTCCTGTAGATAGCATACAGATGGGTCTTGTTTTTGTATCCATTCAGCAAGCCTGTGTCTTTGGGTTGGAGCATTTAATCCATTCACGTGTAAGGTAATTATCGATATTATGTTCCTATGACCATGTTCTTAATTGTTTTGGGTTTGTTTTTGTAAGTCCTTTTCTTCTCTTGTGTTTCCTACTTAGAGAAGTTTCTTTAGCATTTGTTGTAGAGCTGGTTTGGTGGTGCTGAATTCTCTTAGCTTTTGTTTGTCTGTAAAGCTTTTGATTTCTCTGTTGAATCTGAATGAGATCCTTGCCAGGTAGAGTAGTCTTGGTTGTAGGTTCTTCCCTTTCATCACTCTAAGTATATCATGCCACTCCCTTCTGGCTTCTAGAGTTTCTGCTGAGAAATCAGCTGTTAACCTTATGAGAGTTCCCTTGTATGTTATTTGTCATTTTTCCCTTGCTGCTTTCAATAATTTTTCTTTGTCTTTAATTTTTGCCAGTTTGATTACTATGTGTCTTGGCATGTTTCTCCTTGGGTTTATCCTGTATGGGACTCGCTGCGCTTCCTGGACTTGGGTGGCTATTTCCTTTCCCATGTAAGGGAAGTTTTTGACTATAATCTTCAAATATTTTCTCTGATCCCTTCTCTCTCTCTTCTGCTTCTAGGACCCCTATAATGCGAATGTTGTTGCATTTAATGTTGTCCCAGAGGTCTCTTAGGCTGTCTTCATTTCTTTTCATTCTTTTTTCTTTATTCTTTTCTGCAGCTGTGGATTCCCCCATTCTTTCTTCCAGGTCACTTATCGGTTCTTCTGACTCAGTTATTCTGCTATTGATTCCTTCTAGTGTAGTTTTCATTTCAGTTATTGTATTGTTCATCTCTGTTTCTTTGTTCTTTAATTCTTCGAGGTCTTTGTTAAACATTTCTTGCATTTTCTCGATCTTTGTCTCCATTCTCTTTCCGATGTCCTGGATCATCTTCACTATCATTATTCTGAATTCTTTTTCTGGAAGCTTGCCTATCTCCACTTCATTTATTTGTTTTTCTGAGGTTTTATCTGTTCCTTCATCTGATACATAGCCCTCTGCCTTTTCATCTTGCCTATCTTTCTGTGAAGGTCACAACTATTTATTCTTATATTTGCTTCCATATATCTGAATAGCTTTTATTGCTATTTCTTGATTTGTCAGTTTTAAATATTATTTATCAACTTCCTGCTCTAGAAGATTGCAGTTTAGCTCTCTTATATCTCCATCCCTTCAAGACAGACATATCTCCCCTTCCTCATTCTTTCAGTAAAATTATATAATCATTTTGTATTTAAATAAATGTTTGTTTACATTGTTATCATCATGTAAATATTATACACAGAGAACCATATATTTTACTTTATTTCATTTCCTTTCATATGTAAGTTATATTTTCTTTGAAATTAAGAAAAATTCTTTTTTTGTTTCTTACTTTTCTATGTAATTATCATTAATTCATCCCCAGTTCTCTGACAGAACTGAAATCCTAACACTTTGGGTAACCCTTATGTTCATTATGTGTGAGAAGTAACCCTTCTAGAGGCCTGTGTTCTCCTGCTTTGATCTGCACTGGTTGTTCTTCAGGCCTGCCACACAGCTGTCATCCTGAGAGTTCCACTCATATGTCTGTTACACATTTTTACTGTGTTCCATTTGACTCTAATGCTGCTTCTGACTTTTCCATTCTTTTAGTCTCCTTATGTGTCAGTTTTGGATTTTTTTTCTAATGAAGTATTTTCCAATTCATTAATCCTTTATTTTACTTGTCTAATCTTTTGTTATGCCCATCTATTGATTCCTTAAACTGTTATTTTCTTTTTCAGTTTTAGAATTTTCATTGGATTCTTTTTAATATAGACTGCAGTTTCAATAAATTTTTTCATCTTGCCATTTATTTTCTTGAATATATTTTTATAGTTATTTTGAAGTTCTTGATAACTCTAATACCTGTAATGTGTTTCTGTTTTCATTTTTTCTCTTTGTTTTTAGTCATTCTTGTCTTCCTGGCATGCATAATTTTTGACTTAATGCTAGACATTGTAAATTAAAAATTATAGAGCTTCTGGTTTTATCTTTTTCCAGAGAGAATTCTTTTTCCCCCTCTGGCAGGCAATTAGAGGGATGGATCAACCTCGATATATTTGTGGATAGTTATTTCCAGTCTGTTCTTGCTCTTATAGTATTTCCATTTGTAAATCTCAGCTAAAAGTCTGGTGTCTACCAAGACCTCTTATACTTGGCAGGCTTTGAACTCCAATTTTTGTCTTTTTTTTTTTTTTTTTGTGGTACGCGGGCCTCTCACTGTTGTGGCCTCTCCCATTGCAGAGCACAGGCTCCGGATGCACAGGCTCAGCAGCCATGGCTCATGGGGCCGCTCTGCAGCATATGGGATCTTCCCGGACTGGGGCACGAACCCATGTCCTCTGCATCGGCAGGCGGATTCTCAACCACTGTGCCACCAGGGAAACCCCCAATTTTTGTCTTTTTGACACTGTGGTCAATTGAAGACTCTACTTCATTTTTAGCTTCTAACTGCAGATTTCTGCTTGGTTTCTTGGCTTCTACTCTTGCACATCTTAAGAATTTGCAAATGCTTTGAGGAGAGAAAGTTCCAAGGAACGTCAGGTTTACTTCTTCCTGTGGTCCCCTTTTCTTTAGGATATTGGTTCCTCAAATTTTGGAAGCCTGGGTATCCCTGAACTTAAATTTGGGTCTCCCCAAACCATGGAAACTGACACAAACTCTAGGCCAACCCTTTTTATTCAACTTCAGTGCCCCACAATGCAAATCAACACATACTCTGAGGGGGGAAAAGCATCAGTGAATGTAACACTCACCTCATTGTGTTTCCCCTTTCTCTGTGATTTTGGCTCTTCAAGTGCAGGTTGCCTTAGTTGTTACCAGTGCTTTAAAAAAATCTATTTTAATCCAGCTTTTAGTTTGGAACTTATGACTTTTAGGATTTGAAATTTTTTCTTGTATTAGTTCTATAACAATTTATGTCCTTCCATTTTTCTTTTTTTTGTGCCCCCCCCCCCCCCAGAAACCCAGAAAACCCTGATATTTTGATATTGAACTTCCTGGATGGATCCCTCAGTTTTTTTTTTTTTTTTTTTTTTTTTTCGGTATGCGGGCCTCTCACTGTTGTGGCCTCTCCCGTTGCGGAGCACAGGCTCCGGACGCGCAGGCCTAGCGGCCATGGCTCACGGGCTTAGTTGCTCCGCGGCATGTGGGATCTTCCCGGACCGGGGCACGAACCTGTGTCTCCTGCATCAGCAGGCAGATTCTCAACCACTGCGCCACCAGGGAAGCCCGATCCCTCAGTTTTTAATTTCTTTCCCTCTTCTTTTCATTTCTATGTCCTTTCCCTTGGGCCAGCTAATTCAGAGAGGAATCTTCGATCTTATGTCTTGGGTTATGGGGTAAGAATGGCTTCTGGTGTTCTGTGAACCAAGTAGGGGTTGAGGAGGAAGGTTGTTCTAAATGTAACCTTGCACTCAGTGCCCCTGTTTTCAACTTGGTACTTTGCTCATGCCTTCACTTGTAACTTCTGTCCCTAGTTCCAGAACTTCCCTCGTTCATTCTCCCCAGATAGTAAACTTCAGTCTTCAGCACAGATGGAGGAGAGAGATTTGTCTATAATTTTGTTTTCAGTCCTACTCCACATGTAGCTTCAGAAATACTTGGTACTGTGAGTTCTTGAGACTTCCCAGGCTCTGTGGCACAAGTAGATTGTAGACAGGTTTCAGCTTTCTCTGATATGTTAAAACACTTACCTTTCACCCATTTTCTTTCCAACTATTAAAATTATCTTGTCAAATCTTGTCTCCTGCATTCTTCTCTCTTATTTTTGTTGTCCTTGTGGATTCATACTTAAAAGTTTTTTTCTTGTCTTGTCTTGTTCTTTTTTAATCTAGGGCTTTAGGGAAGGACCAGAGAACAGGTGTGTTTAATCCACCATACTTAACAGGAAGTTTTAGGTGCTTTATATACATCCTAACATATTTCCACAGGAGGTATTAATATATGTAAAGAAAATGCTGAAGGAACATAGTAAATGACAAAGTTAGAATTAAAACTTAGTCTATCACTGAAGTCCTTATTTTAGAATGAGTTTTTTTTTTTTACTTTGAAATTCAGGTTCTACTCACAAGTATGAAGAAATCCAATCCTTTTCAAAATCAAGTGATTCATGAAATAAGAATTTTTTGCAACGTATGTTCACCTTCTCTATTTAGCAGTAAATTCTTATATTCTTATCACACTATAATGCAGGGGTCCCCAACCCCCGGGCCACAGACCAGTACCAGTCCGTGGCCTGTTAGGAACCTGGCTGCACAGCAGGAGGTGAGTGGCGGGCAAGTCAGCAAAGCTTCATCTGTATTTACAGCCACTCCCCATCACTCGCATTACTGCCTGAACTCCACCTCCTGTCAGATCAGCGGTGGCATTAGATTCTCATAGGAGTGAGAACCCTACTGTGAACTGTGCATGCAAGGGATCTAGGTTGCACACTTCTTATGAGAATCTAATGCTTGATGATCTGAGGTGGAGCTGAGGCAGTGATGCTAGCACTGGGGAGCAGCTGCAAATACAGATTACATTAGCAGAGAGGTTTGACTGCACAGAGACCACAATAAATCAATTGCTTGCAGACTCATATCAAAACCCTATCAGTGAGTGGCAAGTGAAAACCAGCTCAGGCCTCCCACTGATTCTGCATTATGGTGAGTTGTATAATTATTTCATTATATATTACAATGTAATAATAATAGAAATGAAGTGCACAATAAATGTAATGTGCTTGAACCATTTTGAAACCATTCCCCCCTCTGCTGGTCTGTGGAAAAATTGTCTTCCACAAAACCAGTCCCTAGTGCCAAAAAGGTTGGGGACTTTTGCTATAATGAATTATAAATTTTCAAAATCTAATGCAATTTTACTAATATTTTTCTCATTGTAATTTTTATTTTTTATATAAGAACTAGCTGTAGATTCCATTCCAAATGGTGAATTAGCCTAGCATACTAGACATAGTCTGCTGTTTTGCAAATATGGGTCCAGTTATATTCCCAAGAGAGCAATTCAAAAAGAAGCTTACCAATGTCATCTTATTTTTAAATATATCATGTTTTCATTGGCGTTCAAAGCAGTCTTTAACTGCTTGTCTTTTCTTTGCTCTAGATAAAAATTTTTTCAATTACATATACTCTAGTTGATTATGCAATTGTATGTTTCTTGTAATTGCCTCTACATTTATATTAGTATAATCTTCCTCTGTGTTACCACAGAAAAATTTGAGAAATAGCCCCCCCCCAAATCTTACCTTTAAAATACTCCACAATAAATAGAGAAAGAACCACAACTTTAGGTTTTCTAGTTATTGAATTTTAGCTCTCCTGTTTTTAGTAACATCTCTTCAAATCCTTGTATGAAAGGGCTATAAAATGTGAAGTATTATTACCACAACTTACAGCAACAAACTACCTCAACATAGGTATAATCAAAAGGGAAATTTTTATAAACACATTCGTATTCAAATATCTTGTGATATAAGTCAACCCATGTGGGAGTATTATTTTCAAACATAACAGGTAGACATTATATAAATACACACTGCTGAATATTGAAATATCAAAAAAGGAAAAAGTGCTAATAGTAGTACAGCACACTATTATGAGTATTCACATTTATCCACATATCTTTAGAGAATTATTTCTAGTTACACATTACAGACTTTAGCAAAGATTTAGTGATTTATTTAATATCAATATTAGGTTTTGACATTAATATCTTAGCAAGCATAGGGAGATGTGGTCCTAAGACTCACTTCCACTCAACAAAGGGGCTCCAAGTTGAATCTCTTCTCCATTGTTCTGCAGTTTGTTAGACAGACATTTCATATATGTCTGTGTATGTAAATATTCAAAATCCCATGCAATTACATTTATAATTTCTACTCCCAATCTATTTAGCTTTTCCCTTTATTCTTGTTTCTACTTTTGCTGATGACATTTTTATTTTGTGAGGTAAGTTCTTTCTTTTTAAATGTCCCACTTTGCCATCCACTTCTCCTTTATGCATCTTCCATAGATATGATTGGGATTTGGCAGCATTTCTGATTTCTTTCTATTTTCCTCTCTTCTCAATGCTACCTTCCTCACAGTTCATCTCTGGATTGTAACCAACTTTTACCTTTCTCCTTTCAAATGTCAGGTTTCTAAGCTTTCCATTCTCTTTGCTTAACAAGAGGGTTTTAGTATGTGTGGTGCACTGTAAGCTGTTGTTTCACAATATTTAGGGCCAAAATGCCACCATTCTTGGAACCTTATGTTGTCTCTCTCTCAAGTTGGTCAGCTTGATAATCTTACATCTCTTCTTCCTATTAGGTTATGTAGGTAAAATCTATTGGCTGCTTTTGAATTTCTCTCCTTTCTAGACTTCTAAAATGAGATGCACATAATTATAGGGTGCATCATTTCATATTTAATACTCTTAGCAATTTTTTTTCTAAAGAGACTTACCTATGGGAGAGTGGGAGTGAGGTAAAGAGGAGAGATAGAGAACTAGAGCATGAGACAGAGACACAAATATAATATATCTTGGGAGGAGCATTAAGGTGGCATAAAAGGACAGTCATTATTTAAGAGTAAATATTAGTAAAGCAAGAAACTGTATTATATGTACAAATCTAGGCAATAGTAGTATAGGGAACTACTCCCTCCCTTGTTGACAAAAATCACCCAGTCAACCAACCAACCATGCAATAACAAAATAAGCTGTCCCAATTAACATGCTTGGATTTAAGTAGGTAGATACTCAATAAAGGTGAACCAAGACTCTTCATGGTGGTTATAAGAGGCTCAAAGAATTTACTAAGCTAATTTTGTTGCCAACTCTGACATCTCTCCTTAGATCTCTTGCTCTTTCTTTCTATTGGCACATGCCAAGGATGCAGTTGCTAGAATGCAAGATGAAAGTCTTTAACTACAGTTCTTCAACCTTCTACCCCTAACCCATACAGGGGCTGAGTGATAACCACAATGTGTTTTCAATAAACATTTATAGATAGGAATTGTAACTTGCAAAAGAAATTCAGTTAACCTAGTTTGTTTGTTTTGTTGCTTGCTTTTAATAAATTATATTTGGAGAACTCTTATTAGGGACAACTTTGCTGGCTTTTAAAAGCTTCTATAGGTGTCCTCTTGAGATATACAGCTAAAATCATTATCTTTCAACAGAAATAAGCTTGGAAAATCTGTTATCACCAGCAAGCTAGAAATAAGTGAAAGTAATCAAATGCAGGAGATGGGTTCAAGATGGAGGAATAGAAGGATGTGCTCTCACTCCCTCTTGCAAGAGCACTGGAATCACAACTAACTGCTGAACAACAATTGACAGGAAGACACTGGAACTCACCAAAAAGGATACCCCTCATCCAAAGACAGAAAAGAAGCCACAGTGAGGTGGTAGAAGGGGTGCAATCACAATGAAATCAAATCCCTTAACTGCTGGGTGGGTGACTCACAAACGAGAACACTTATACCACAGAAACCCACCCACTGGAGTGAAGGTTCTGAGCCCAACGTCAGGCTTCCTGGGGGTCCAGCAATGGGAGGAGCAATTCCCAGAGAATCAGACTTTGATGGCTAGCAGGATTTGATTGCAGGACTTTGACAGGACTGGGGGAAACAGAGACTCCACTCTTGGAGGGCAGACACAAAGTAGTGTGTGCATCAGGACCCAGAGGGAAAGAGCAGTGACTCCATAGGAGACAGAACCAGACCTACCTGCTAGCATTGGAGGATCTCCTGCAGAGGCAGGGGACAGCTCTGACTCACCGGGGGACAAGGACACTGGCAGCAGAAGTTCTGGGAAGTACTCCTGAGCATGAGTGTCCCAGAGTCTGCCATTAGCCCCACCAAAGAGCCTGTAGGCTCCAGTGCTGGGTTGCCTCAGGCCAAACAACCAACAAGGAGAGAACTCAGCTCCACCCATCAGCAGACAAGCAGATTAAAGTTTTACTGAGTTCTGCCCACCAGAGCAACAGCCAGCTCTACCCACCACCAGTCCCTCCCATCAGGAAGCTTGCACAAGTCTCTTAGATAGCCTCATCCATGAGAGGGCAGACAGCAGAAGCAAGAAGAAAAACAATCCTGCAGCCTGTGGAATGAAAACCACAATCACAGAAAGATAGACCAAATGAAAAGGCAGAGAACTAAGTACCAAATGAAGGAACAAGATAAAAACCCAGAAGAACAACTAAATGAAGTGGAGATAGGCAAGCTTCCAGAAAAAGAATTCAGAATAATGATAGTGAAGATGATCCAGGACATTGGAAAGAGAATGGAGGCAAAGATCGAGAAGATGCAAGAAATGTTTAACAAAAACCTCGAAGAATTAAAGAACAAACAAACAGAGATGAACAATACACTAACTGAAATGAAAACTACACTAGAAGGAATCAATAGCAGAATAACTGAGGCAAAAGAATGGACAAGTGACCTGGAATACAGAATGGTGGAATCTGCTGCTGTGGAACAGAATAAAGAAAAAGGAATGAAAAGAAATGAAGACAACCTAAGAGACATCTGGGACAACATTAAATGCACCAACATTCACATTATAGGGGTCCCAGAAGGAGAAGAGAGAGAGAAAGGACCAGAGAAAATATTTGAAGAGATTATAGCTGAAAACTTCCCTAATATGGGAAACAAAATAGCCACCCATGTCCAGAAAGTGCACAGAATCCCAGACAGGATAAACCCAAGGAGAAACATGATGAGACACATAGTAATCAAACTGACAAAAATTAAAGGCAAATAAAAATTATTAAAAGTAGCAAGGAAAAAACAACAAATAAAATACAAGGGAACTCCCATAAGGTTAATAGCTGATTTCTCAGCAGAAACTCTACAAGCCAGAAGGGAGTGGCACAATATATTTAAAGTGATGAAAGGGAAGAACCTGCAACCAAGATTACTCTACCCAGCAAGGATCTCTTTCAGATTTGATGGAGAAATCAAAAGCTTTACAGACAAGCAAAAGCTAAGAGAATTCAGCACCATCAACAGATGCTAAAGGAACTTCTCTAAGTGGGAAACACAAGAGAAGAAAAGAACCTACAAAAACAAACCCAAAACAATTAAGAAAATGGTAATAGGAACATACATATTGATAATTACCTTAAATGTGAATGGATTAAATGCTCCAACCAAAAGATACAGGCTTGCTGAATGGTTAGACCCATATATATGCTGTCTACAAGAGACCCACTTCAGACCTAGGGACACATATAGACTGAAAGTGAGGGGATGGAAAAACATATTTCATGCAAATGGAAATCAAAAGAAAGCTGGAGTAGCAATACTCATATCATATAAAATAGACTTTAATATAATGTTGCAAGAGACAAGGAAGGACACTACATAATGATCAAGGGATCAATCCAAGAAGAAGATATAACAATTATAAATATATATGCACCCAACATAGGAGCACCTCAATGCATAAGGTTAACAAGTATAAAAGAGGAAATCAATGGTAACACAATAATAATGGGGGACTTTAACACCTCACTTACACGGATGGACAAACCATCCTGACAGACAATTAACAAGGAAACACAGCTTTACATGACACAATAGACCAGATAGATTTAATTGATATTTATAGGACATTCCATCTGAAAGCAGCAGATTACACTTTCTCCTCAAGTGCACATGGAAAAGTCTCCAGGATAGATCACATCTTGGGTCACAAATAAAGCCTCGGTAAATTTAAGAAAATTGAAATCGTATCAAGCACCTTTTCCGACCACAATGCTATGAGATTAGAAATAAATTACATGGAAAAAAACATTAAAAAAACAAACACATGGAGGCTAAACAATACATTACTAAATAACTAAGAGATCACTGAAGAAATCAAAGGGGAAATCAAACCATACTTAGAGATAAATGACAATGAAAACATGACGATCCAAAACCTATGGAATGCAGCAAAAGCAGTTCTAAGAGGGAAGCTTATAGCAATATAATCCTACCTCAAGAAACAAGAAACATCTCAAATAAACAATCTAACCTCATACCTAAAGGAACTAGAGAATGAAGAACAAACAAAACCCAAAGTTAGTATAAGGAAATAAATCATAAAGATCAGAGCAGAAATAAATGAAATAGAAACAAAGAAAACAATAGCAAAGATCAACAAAACTAAAAGCTGGTTTTTTGAGAAGATAAACAAAACTGATAAACCCTTTGTAGACTCATCAAAAAAAAAAAGGGAGATTCTACTGAAAAACCTCTTCACCAACATCACCTACTTCTCTCCCATAACTCAGTTAGACTTCAGCTCAAAAGTCACTTCCTCCAGGAGATCCTCCCTGTCTCCTGTCTTCCTCTTTTCACCAGCCTGATGGAGCCATGGTAGGCCTATCCCAGGATCCCCAAGGACCGTGTAGGTTATGTTAAGGCATTTACTCTTCTTTCTAGAAGAGAATAGGAAGCCATCAAACTGTTGCCAGCCGGGAAAGATAAGACCAAATATGCTGGTAGATCTGGGGCTCAGAGAAGTTTGAACAGCAGCAAGCAGCTTACTTGGGACACAGATGACCCTTGCTCAACAAACAGTGGCCTCATCCTACCTCTCCAGAGTACCTCCAGTAATTCCCTATGGTACTGTTTTCCAGAATGGGGCATGACTATCACTGGGGGCTCTAGGAATAATTTTAGTGGCAAATAACCAAATACTTTTTCAAAGATTAACATATTTATTTCAATGGGGATTCAAAAATAAAACTTGCATTCTAAAAAAAAAATAGAAAAAGAGGGAGAGGACTCAAATCAATAATATTAGAAGTGAAAAACGAGAAGTTACAATGGACACCACAGAAATACAAAGCATCATAAGAGACTACTACAAGCAACTCTATGCCATAAAATGGACAATCTGGAAGAAATGGACAAATTCTTAGAAAGGTATAACCTTCCAAAACTGAACTAGGAAGAAATAGAAAATGTGAACAGACCAATCACAAGTAATGAAATTGAAACTGTGATTAAAAATCTTCCAACAAGGGCTTCTCTGGTGGTGCAGTGGTTGAGAGTCCACCTGCCGATGCAGGGGAAGCGGGTTTGTGGCCCAGTCCAGGAAGATCCCACATGCTGCGGAGCAGCTAGGCCTGTGAGCCATGGCCGCTGAGCCTGTGCGTCTGGAGCCTGTGCTCCGCAACAGGAGAGGCCACAACAGTGAGAGGCCCAAGTACCACAAAAAAAAAAAAAAAAAAAAAAAAAAATCTTCCAACAAATAAAAGTCCAGGACCAGATGGCTTCACAGGTGAATGCTATCAAACATTTAGAGAAGAGCTAACACCCATCCTTCTCAAACTCTTCCAAAAAATTGCAGAGGAAGAAACACTCCCAAACTCAATCTATGAGGCCACTATCACCCTGATACCAAAACCAGAGAAAGACACTACAAAAAAAGAAAATTACAGGCCAATATCACTCATGAATATAGATGCAAAAATCCTCAACAAAATACTAGCAAACAATCCAACAACACATTAAAAGGATCATACACCATGATCAAGTGGGATTTATCCGAGGGATGCAAGGATTCTTCAATATACGCAAATCAATCAATGTGATACACCATATGAACAAATAGAAGAATAAAAACCATATGATAATCTCAGTAGATGCAGAAAAAGCTCTTGACAAAATTCAACAACCACTCAGGATAAAAACTCTCCAGAAAGTAGGCATAGAGGAACCTACCTCAACATAATAAAGGCCATATGCAACGAACGCACAGCAAACATCATTCTCAATGGTGAAAAACTGAAAGCATTTCCTCTAAGATCAGGAACAGGACAAGGATGTCCACTCTCACCACTGTTATTCAACATAGTTTTGGAAGTCCTAGCCTCAGCAATCAGAGAAGAAAAAGAAATAAAAGCAATACAAATTGGAAAAGAGAAGTTAAACTGTCACTGTTTGCAGATGACATGATACTACACATAAATAATCCTAATTATGCCACCAGAAAATTACTAGAGCTAATCAATAAGTTTGGTAAGGTTGCAGGATACAAAATTAATGCACAGAAATCTCTTGCATTTCTATACACCAACAACGAAAGATCAGAAAGAGAAATTAAGGAAACAATCCCATTCACCACTGCAAAGAAAAGAATAAAATACCTAGGAATAAACCTACCCAAAGAGCTAAAAGACTTGTACTCCGAAAACTATAAGACACTGATGAAAGAAATCAAAGATGACACAAACAGATGGAGAGATATATCATGTTCTTGGATCAGAAGAATCAATATTGTGAAAATGACTATATTACCCAAAGCAATCTACAGATTCAATGCAATGCCTACCAAATTACCAATGGCATTTTTTACAGAACTAGAACAACAAATCTTAAATTTAAATCTTAAATTTTAAATCTTTAAATTCAGACTTAAAATGGAAAAACAAAAGACCCCAAATAGCCAAAGCAATCTTGAGGGAAAAAAATTGAGCTGTAGGAATCAGATTCCCTGACTTCAGACTATATTACAGTAATCAAAACAATATAGTATTGGCACAAAAACAGAAATATAGATCAATGGAATAGGATAGAAAGCCCAGAGATAAACCCACACACCTATGCTCAACTACTGTATAACAAAGGAGGCAAAGATATACAATGGAGAAAAGACAGTTTCTTCAATAAGTGGTGCTGGGAAAACTGGACAGCTACATGTAAAAGAATGAAATTAGAACACTCCCTAATACCGTACACAAAAATAAACTCAAAATGGATTCAAGACCTAAATTTAAGGCCACACACTGTAAAATCTTAGAGGAAAACATGGGAAGAACACTCTTTAATGTAAATCACAGCAAGATCTTTTTTGATCCATCTCGTAGAGTAATGGAAATAAAAACCAAAATAAACAAACGGGACCTAATGAAACAAAAACTTTTGCACAGCAAAGGAAACTATAAACAAGATGAAAAGACAACCCTCAGAATGGGAGAAAGTATTTGCAAATGAATCAACGGACAAAGGATTAATCTCCAAAAGAGAAACAGCTCATGAAGCTCAATATTAAAAATTAAACAACCCAATCAAAAATGGGCAGAAGACCTAAACAGACATCTCTCCAAAGAAGACATACAGATGGCCAAGAGGCACATGAAAAGCTGCTTAACATCATTAATTATTAGAGAAAAGCAAATCAAAACTACAGTGAGGTATCACCTCACACCAGTTAGAATGGGCATCCTCAGAAAATCTACGAACAACAAATGCTGGAGAGGGTGTGGAGGAAAGGGAACTCTATTGCAGTGTTGGTAGGAATGTAAACTGGTACAACCACTATGGAGAACAGTATGGAGGTTCCTTAAAAAACTAAAAATAGAATTACCATATGACTCAGCAATCCCACTACTGGGCATATACCCAGAGAAAACCATAATTCAAAAAGATACATGCACCCCAATGTTCATTGCAGCTCTATTTACAACAGCCAGGTCATGGAAGCAACCTAAATGCCCATTGACAGATGAATGGATAAAGAAGATGTGGTACATATACACAATAGAATATTACTCAGCCATAAAGAGGAATAAAATTGGGTCATTTGTAGAGATGTGGATGGACCTAGAGACTCATACAGAGTGAAGTAAGTCAGAAAGAGAAAAACAAATATTGTATATTAATGCATATATATGGAATGTAGAGAAATGGTACAGGTGAACTGGTTTGCAAGGCAGAAATAGAGACTCAGATGTAGAGAACAAACCTATGGACAGCAAGCGGGGAAAGTGAGGGTGGTGGTGGTGGTGGTGGGATGAATTGGGAGATTGGTATTGACATGTATACACTAATAAGAACCTGCTGTATATAAAAAAATAAAGTAAAATAAAAACAAATGCAAGTATTCTAGATATATAGTGTGACTATTCTGCTTTATGTCCCATAAAATCTGCTCTTCACACACTTTATGACCTCTTTGGGGTGTTGGTTTTCATGAATAAAAATGTTACTTAAAAAAAACAAATTTCTTTGCTCTAATTAAGGAAAATGAAAGCCTTCTGTTACAATTTATATTGTTAAAATTTTGACATTTTCTAATGGCATAACAAGTTCTTTTTTTGGGGGGGGGGGCTCTCACTGCTGTGGCCTTTCCCGTTGTGGAGCACAGGCTCCAGACACGCAGGCTCAGCGGCCATGGCTCACAGGCTCAGCCATTCCGCGGCATGTGGGATCTTCCTGGACCAGGGCACAAACCCGGGTCCCCTGCATTGGCAGGCGGACTCTCAACCACTGCGCCACTAGGGAAGCCCAACAAGTTCTATTTTTAACAAAGTCCTATATTAGAAAAGTGCTTGAGATTTCCACGTTCTAGTGAAGTTTGAGTTTTTGTAATTATTTGATACCAAAAATTGTGGTGTAATAAGATAACTTTGGTTGTCTCTGGTTCCATTGTAAATAGTAATTGACCCTAGAAATAAACCTACCTAAGGAGCTAAAAGACTTGTGCTCAGAAAACTATAAGATATATAATTCTATTTCTAGAATTATATGCACCCAGAATAACATGACTAGTGATTAAAATTTTATTTATTTGTTTAGTTACTTAAAGGTGGAGATGGGGAATTTTAAAATAATATTTATTTATTTATTTATTTTGGCTGTGTTGGGTCTTAGTTGCGACATGTGAAGAGTGAGTAAGACTCAGCCAAATCAGGTAGAGAGGAAGAGTGGAAAGACTCCTTCAGGAAGATGAGATAGCATGCAGGCTTTTAAACTAAGTATTCTCTTCATAAATAATTTTTGTACACTGTGGTGATGAGAATGTTGTTTTTAACAACTCCTAGCAGGGAAGAGTCACTACTTGTTTTGTGTTAGTGCTAAAACGGATACCTTTGTATGGAGATGCATGAAGCATTTTTACTGTTCCCTCACCTCTCCAGCCCAGTAACAGCAGCTAGCTGGACTAACCACTTGCATACAATACAATGAAGGCAAACGTACATGTATGTGCTTGCTTGTACCTACCTAACAGGTCCACTCATTAATAAGCTGCACAAAATAAAAGAACACTTGGAAGAAATATGCCTGCTAACAGTTACAATGTGTTTGGCTGCAAGTAGCAACAACAAAAATCCAACCTAAACTGGTTAAACAATTATGACATTTATTTTATATAACTGGTTAAGTCAGAAGTAAGGCAGGCTTCTTGTTATCAAATGGCTGGTGTGAAGTCATTGAGGATCCAGGTTTTTTTCTACCTCTGTGCTCTAGCATACACAGCATCAGCTTCATCCTATTCCTGTTTCTCTCCCTTGTGGTTACTGTCAGGGCTATATGATTTCTTGTTCACATCCAACAGGAGAGAGTGAGATCCCCGACCTCAAGTACAGGATCATATGGAATCAAGTTGTTCCCTTCAGTCTAATCTGAGTACCTTAGGACATATCCTACCTTAGACCAAAAGCAATTTTGAGAGTTACACAATTTTCTATTTACTCAGTGGAGAGGTATGCTTAGAGAGGGTGAGGAGTCAGGAGCTCCTCTCCTGAGTCATGGAGGGGAGATATGGATACCTAAAGAAAACCATCCTTCTGTTAGGAAGGATGAAGGGAGACTGGATGTGGGATAGACGAACAACAGTGTGTTCCAGCAACTTGTTGGCTACTTCTTCATATTTGCTTAATTTAAATTCAGTCTCCTGACCAGAGAAAAAAATACTTCTATATGTTTGGGAAAAGGGCATGATTCTAATGGATCCTAACTCTTTGAACTATGCGTGAATTGGTAATTAGGCAGAGATGAAGTAAATGTTGAGTTGTGGAGACCACTATTTTATCTTTCCTTTCCTTCGCTTCCTGAATTGTACTTTTGAATTTCTACATTGGTTTTTGTGGTCCACATTTACTATAGAGTAGAAAGAAATTGCAGACATTTATTTTGCTGTAAAAGTATTTTTAGATGTTTTGTGGGCTGTGTATCAATTACTGTATAACATAGAGTTAGGAAGGAATGTGCAAAATATATTTAGCAACCTTTTATAATATTTTAAGAGCATTTGATTCTGACACATGCTATATAATTTATAGAGATGCAGGTTACATCATTATAAGGTTACATATTGGGAAATCTACAAAAAAAATCCTTAACAAAAATACCTTCTTGAAACACAGACTGAGGAATGTTCCTTCAAAGGAAAGATATGTGGTGATTGCTCAGGTTTTTCTTTTTTTCCCCCTTCTTTATTTTTTATTTATTTATTTTTGTACTTCCTATGCAAATATAGTTTTGTGGCTTCTCATCATGACAAGTAGATGACTGAAACACAAGTTTTTGTCTATTGAATGACTGACCCTTAGTTTTTTATTCAGGACTATTCTTTCACTCTGGCTACACAGGGTGGAGTGATATGCTTGTTAGAGGTTGGGCAAAGATAAACATAGTCTCCTATGGAAGTGGCAGAGTGCAATTGCATAAGAAAATGCCAAAGTTTTTTTTTTTTTTTCTTTTGTTTTGTTTTGGCTGCGTTGAGTCTTTGTTGCTGTGTGTGGGCTTTCTCTAGTTGCGGCGAGTGGGGGCCACTCATCCTTGAGGTGTGCGGGCTTCTCATTGTGGTGGCTTCTCCTGTTGTGGAGCATGGAGTGCGGGCTTCAGTAGTTGCAGCACATGGGCTCAGTAGTTGCAGCCCGCAGGCTCAGTATTTCAGCACGTGGGCCCTAGAGCGCATGGGCTTCAGTAGTTGTGGCGCCCAGGCTCTAGAGTGCAGGCTCAGTAGTTGTGGAGCACAGGCTTAGTTGCTCTGCGGCATGTGGGATCTTCCTGGACCAGGGATCGAACCCGTGTTCCTTGCACTGGCAGGCTGATTCTTAACCACTCCGCCACTGGGGAAGTCCCACAAAAGGTTTTTTTTGCAAGTTTGTTCAGAGTAAACGTTAATGGACACAAGGGAGAATAAAATTAATAGGTTGAAACTAAAAAAATGATGATTTCTATCTAATATTTGAATAGTGATATATTTTTCAGAGTGTTTTTGTACACGTTATCTCACATAATGGAGTAATCCTGGGATAAGAGAAGGGTGGTAATGTTATAAGCATCTGGCAGATTAGGTAATCAATATATATATGAAGGTTAAATGAATTTGTCAACAATCTCAGACTTAAGAATGAGGTTCATGAACTTAAACTTTTTGTTTCTTTTCTCTCTGTGTGTGTGTGTGTGTGTGTGTGTGTGTGTGTACATTTTCTAGTAAATATTTTACTCGTCTCTCTGTTTTTTTCCAAGAAAGAAAACAAAACAAAATACAAGGAAAACAAAAGAAAGAAAAAGAGTTGATAAAAACTCCTGCTATATTTTTTAAAAAATTGCTTCTAATATTCTCCTATTATCTTTTTAAAAAATTAATTAATTAATTTTTGGCTGTGCTGGGTCTTCGTTTCTGTGCACGGGCTTTCTCTGGTTGTGGCGAGTGGGGGCTACTCTTTGTTGCGGTGCATCGGCTTCTCATTGCAGTGGCTTTTCTTGTTGCGGAGCATGGGCTCTAGCGTGCGGGCTTTAGTAGTTGTGGTGCATGGGCTCTAGAGTGCAGGCTCAGTAGTTGTGGTGCACGGGCTTAGTTGTTCAGTGGCGTGTGGGATCTTCCTAGATCAGGGCTCGAACCTGTGTCCCCTGCATTGGCAGGTGGATTCTTAGCCACTGCGCCACCAGGGAAGTCTCATCCCTGCTATGTTAAATATACATAATAATTTTTAAGGGCTAAATTTTTGCTAGATTATGAGCTCTTACAAGGTATCAATTGTCAATTTCTAGAAATTGAATGACTTCAAATACTTATAAAAATACCCTTTAAAATACAATATTTTCATTTTTACTCTTCATTTTTCTATCAGGCAGGGGTCTCACATATCCAGTTTAATCTCTTTCAAGTGTTTTTCTTATGCTTATGCTCTTATCCTCTTACTTCCCACTCTCCCAAACCTAAACTCACCCCTCTTATGAGGGTGTTTGTGGCTGAAATTACTTGTGAAGCCTCCACTCAAGGCCTGGAGACCATTAATGGACCCTCTCGTATTATTTAGAGGCATCTATTTAGGAAAATATATTCAGGGGAAGGATTATTGTTAGGAGTCTTTGAAATCATATGTGTCACATAGTGGTTTACCCATTCCTGGTAATGCTCCCAGATACAGTCTTAAGAATTTGATGGTTGACACATAGTTGCCTCTCAATAAAAAGCTATAGACAACTATTGAGTTTGCTTCTGGGGTGACTGGGTTGCATGATTTCATGCTTTCTGAATACAAAATAAGTCTTTGGGTAAGGTATGCTTTTTGACAGCTGCTGATAACATGTGAAAGACAATTTAATTCATCTTCAACTAAAGCAGCAGAAAATAAGAAAAGCAAACAGACTACATCACTACTCCTGCTTATTTGATGAATATCAATAAATATGGATGAAACACCTGAAGGAGCACACGAATGCCTAGTTAGCAAATTTGCCAAGTTTGCAGACAATGGGTGTACTGCATGGTTATGTTTGTTGAAAATAAGAAAGAAAGATACATAAATAGGGCTAGTGAGAATGAAGATTCAGTGACAGCATCGCATAATGCTCATAAAGTATCTTTCATCTTGGGTAGTTGAAAGCATTTTAAAAGTGTCCTCATGACACCCTTCTGGTGCTAGTAGATGGTAAAGAAATATCGTCTCCATTTAAATTAAAACGGATGGTGCAATGGGAGTTGAAAAGTGAAGTGAACTGCTCAATGTCTCGGTCTCAGAAATGGAGGCTGTGTCTTTCTGTGGCAAGTGTATTGTGTCATTTGCCCCCAAGCAATCTTTTTCTAGCTCTGTATAAATTATCTACCTGGCAAAAAGAAGACTGAATCTGGGAGCAAAAATATACTTCTGTGGGTGTAATTGTATTCGTGGCCAAATAGAATTTGGACTTCTTCCATTAGCAGGAATGTCTGGTGGTAGTACTAACTTTAAAACCCTGAGTTGTCAACAAACAGAAGGAGGCTAGCTGAACAGGATTAGAGAGGAAGAAATGGAGAGATGGGATAAATACGCAGGCACATCTGAGGATTTAACCTCAAACTTCCTTGAGGAAGATGAATTTATGGGAGAGATCCTTTCCTTAGGTCTGGGCTCATTTCTTTCTCCTCCCTTCCCCAACTACTTTTCTTGTCCTCTTTTGCTTCTTGGTCTCCCTGAAGTACCAGAAGTCAGAACTGGGGACAACCATCATCCAGGGCAGGTTTCTTCCTGGTAAGGAGCAGCAGTACTGACGATATTCCTTCCTCCTGCTGAGGACACTGAACGTTTCCCTGAAGCACCACACTGGGTCATACTTTCATCTCATTTTTTACTTCTCTCACACCTTGCTCACACCAGCTCCAACCACACTGGTCCTTGCTTTTGGCTCAGATAAGCCAGGCATGTTCCAGCCTCAGTCTTTGCACTTTCTGTTTCCTCTATCTGGAATGTTCTTTTAACTCAAATACTATTTTCATGGTATGTCTTTTCTGGCCACTCAGTCTAGATTTAGAGTATCCTGTTTTGCCTGGGACTGAAGATTTCTAGGACGTGGGACTTTAGTTTTAAAACCTGATCAGGGCTTCCCTGGTGGCGCAGCGGTTGAGAATCCGCCTGCCGATGCAGGAGACACGGGTTCGTGCCCTGGTCCGGGAAGATCCCACATGCCGCGGAGCAACTAAGCCCGTGAGCCATGGCCGCTAGGCCTGCGCGTCCGGAGCCTGTGCTCCGCAATGGGAGAGGCCACAACAGTGAGAGGCCCGCATACCGCAAAAAAAAAAAAAAACAAAAAAAAAACAAAAACCTGATCAGTCCCAGGCAAACTAAGATGCCTTTGTCACCCTATTTAAACTACAGCTCCTTCTAACTGGCTTCCCTCCTTTACTGTTTCTCTTAGCATTTATCACCATCTATTATACTCTACATTTTACCTACTTGTTTTTTATCGGTTGCTTTTCTTCCTCCCCCAGTGCTATCTCCATGAAGGCGAAGATTTTTTCAATTTGCTATTTTTTTCCACTGTTGCATCCCTTGTGTCCAGAATGGCTCAAAGTAGGTACTTAGTAACTGTTTTTGAATGAATAAATTAATTAATGAGAATTTTAGGAAGTGTTAATCATATATGAAGAAATCATATATGTTGGGGATATATTTCCTGAAGTAAATTATTGAATCCATAAACTTCTTTTTTTTTATGGCAACTTTATTTTTAGTTTTTTGAGGAACCTTCATACTGTTCTTCTTAGTGGCTGCACCAATTTACATTCCCATGTGGTGCCATTTCTACTCCCATTTCATGTGATGAGTCAATCTTTCCTGGTTGAAGAAATTCCCAAGGGAGGAGGTTTATGACAACTGAGTTACTTTTGGAGGATTTGCCTTTAGGCAGGTAAGGGGAGTTCAGAGAAAGCCTGTCCCTGAATTTTCTGTTTTTTTAAGAACCTACAGCTCAAAATAATCAATATACCAGACCAGCATAGTTTGGGGTGGGGTGTCCTGTCCTGAACTCCTATGATCATATTTTGGGGTGGCGTATTCTGCTACCTTTCAAGTGCTACCACATTAGTATATTTTGTTGTCTTTTCTGACTGGAATCTATAAAGTTCTGGTCAAAGGTAATTTGACTCTCAAAACAAATGCATTATTTCCTAAAGAATGGTCCATTTCTTGAGAAATTTAAACTTTGTTGTTCATAATTTAAAATCAAAGAGTTACTTAGTTTTTAAAATAAATCTTTGTAAAAATAGACTATTAATAGAATGTAGTATACTTAAATATCGTGTTGGTGGATCATTTGTGTGGGTTTAGGTCAACTGATTTTAATCTATTGGAATGTACTTGTAATGGAAGTTCAGCTAGTTTTAACCCATGTAAGCTTCTCATTTGCCCTGGTGAAAACTTAGGCATATGTTTGATTAACATACATGACAGTCCTTCTCTTAATATCCAGTTATTGTTGACTGGATGGACTTCAAAAGGCAAATATACAGAAAACTAAATGAATTTGTAACCTCTCTACTGAACAAGAAATCAGAAGTCATGAGCTGCCATATACTTAGGATGGCATTCTTGGGTATCTGACTACTGATCTTAGACCTAACATGGAAAGTCTGGCTAATTTGTCTCATTGTTCTATTATTTGAAAGCATTTGGATTGTCTCTCACATGTCCATGTTGGTAAAGTGCTATGGGGAGAACATCGAATCTGGGTGCAGAAACCCTGGGTCCTCATCCCCTTTTCACTTAACTTTTCATGTGGCCTTGCATGATCACTTACCGTCTTGGAACTTGAACCTCATAATCTGTGAAATGAGGATGATAAAGTTCTACCTACCTTACCAGGTTGGTGTAAGCTCAAAATAGGAGTGGAGATGCTTTGAAAATTATTAGGTGCTGTGTAACAATGTAAGGTGAGGTAAGATGAGAGGTGAGATGTTCTCCTGGGGGCATGTGTTGCAGGTGATTGAGCAGCCACTGCTGGATGGTTCTGAGCTTGGCTCTTGGTTCATACTTATCTTCCACCTCATGGGTGAGGGTTCTCCCTTTCACCAATGATATCCAGATAGTACCAGGAATGGAGCCTGAATTTTCCCCTTAGATCTAGAGAGTCACTTAAGTGACTCTCATCGACTCTCATCACTTCATTAATGAAGTCTCATGACTTCATTGGGGAGCTGCTCTAGTGGTTTCTTACAAGGTTTAATCAAGTCACTGTTATAGAAGCAGGTCACCTACTGGGAGCAGGGTTTCTTTCCTTTAAAATAGGCATCAGTCCTCCATTTTCAAACTAGATTCTATCTTGGTAAATTGGTGAATAGCCACAAAAAGCCAAATAATATAGTGGTTAAAATGTACTCTGGAGCTAAGCTGTTTATGATCAAATCCCACCTCTGCCATTTCTGAGATATTTGGCATTGAATATATGACTTTTTCCATATGTGTCTTGGTCTCCTCTACCTCATAATATGTATGAGAATTAAGAGTTAATAACATAAAGTACTTAGAAGAGCTCCTGGTGTTTAGGGAGTGCCATGTAATTGTTATTATGTTATTATAATTATGTTAATCTAACTGACCCCTCACTTAAATGGGGTGACTTATGCCTCACTCCCGGCCTGGTTTCTGTTATTCTTTTTGTAAGGATCCACCAAGAGCACACTGCTTACACTTCATTTCACTTCCATGAGCTTTAGGACACAATGCAGATTAAGTATTATCTCTGGGGATTGGTACCCTCCTGCCAGTCTCTCCTCTTCCATCAGAAAAATCCACTATGGACTTCAGGTATATTTTTGGATTATTTAAGAGTGATAACATGTAGTACAGGACAATCATGTTCTTACCAATTATTGCACCATCTAAGGGAGATTGCTCTGCTTAAAGCAGCACCCTGTTGAGGGTAAAGCCATATGTATTTTCTTACTCATATCTTGCTATGATGGCATCATCTATTCCGTCTTTATGTCACTGTGGTTGACTCAAGGAAGGACAATAAACTCAGCGCAGCTGGTCTTTAAGCTGTCTAGTGAATGGCCTGGTCATTTTGCAAGGTGATTTTGCAAGTAAGTTCTGTCAAAGTGTGGATGTTTATTTAGGCCAACTTAGATGTTCTATTTGGGTACACCTTACTGAAGATATATGGAGAAAGCAATGGTTATTTTATTAGCAGCAGTAGGGCTGAGTGAGCTGAAGTGATGAGTAAGCAGTCGTTACTTAGAGACTAAGCTATGAGCAAGCAGAAACCATTCATAAGCAGAAGGCAAAAGACATACTACAGCACAGAGCGAGATAGTTGGCTTGGGAGTGGCTAGAGCAGAAGCACAGGAGCTGGTAACAGAGGGAGATCGACAGAGTCCTTCTGTGGAGGAGGTGATAGGTTAATTAGCTCCCATACCTGCTTTGAGTCTTAAAATTTTTTTTTTCTTAACATCTTTATTGGAGTATAATTGCTTTACAATGGTAGTTTCTGCTTTATAACTAAGTGAATCAGCTATACATATACATATATTCTCATATCTCCTCCCTCTTGCATCTCCCTCCCACCCTCCCTGTCCCACCCTTCTAGGTGGTCACAAAACACCCGAGCTGATCTCCCTGTGCTATGCGGCTGCTTCCCACTAGCTATCTATTTTACATTTGGTAGTGTATATATGTCCATGCCACTCTCTCACTTCGTCCCAGCTTACCCTTCTCCCTCCCTGTGTCCTCAAGTCCATCCTCTATGTCTGTGTCTTTATTCCTGTCCTGCCCCTAGCTTCTTCAGAACCTTTTTTTTTTTTTTTTTAGATTCCATATATATATGTGTTAGTGATTTGTTTTTCTCTTTCTGACTTACTTCACTCTGTATGACAGACTCTAGGTCCATCCACCTCACTACAAGTAACTCAATTTTGTTTCTTTTTATGGCTGAGTAATATTCCATTGTATATATGTACCACATATTCTTTATCCATTCATCTGTGGATGGACACTTAGGTTGCTTCCATGTCCTGGCTATTGTAAATAGAGCTGCAATGAACATTGTGGTACATGAAGTCCTTCAATTTTTGACCTGTTCCAAATTCCAGAGGTCCACCTCATGGCTGTTTCTGGGTTTTCTTGAGATTATGTCACTGTGCATGCTCACAAAATATCCTTATTATCTGAGGTAATATGGATGAGGGTCTGTTCTTTTTCAGCCAAAGAATTTAAGGATCATTTCAGATGCTATTGTGTTTCCTTTACTTATAGAAGGAAAAATAATGAAATTTAAGATCCTGATGGCAGGAAATATATGGCATTTATCATTTTAAGTCCAAATTTAAATCAATTACATAATTATACTAATTTTACTCAAGAAATGTTTTTGAATAAATAAGTGAAAATGTCCATTGTTAATTTTTCCCTTTCTATTTATTGAGGGATATTTCTCATACAATAAAATACACATATTTTAAGTGTTCAGTTTGATGAGTTTGATATTTGGGTTCACATGTATAAGCATCACCACAATCAAGATAAAAAACATTTCCATAATCTCCAAAAGTTTCCTATGTCCCTTTTCAGTCGCTCTCCCAACCCTTAAGAGGGGAATCACTTTCTGATATCTGTCACCACAGATATATGTCACCTATTCTTGGACTTCAGATAAAAGAAATCATACAACAGATATTCTTATGTATTCTGTTTCATTTGTGCAATGTAATGTTTTTGAGATTCATCCATGCTGTGTGTTTCAGAAATCATTCTTTTTTATTGCTATATTAGTATTCCATTGTATGAATACGGCATAATTTATTTATTTTTTTCTCCTGTTGATGGATATTGGATTGTTTCCAATTTGAGGGCTGTGAATATTCCTATATAAGTCTTTTTGTGGACATATGTTTTACTTTCTCTTGAGTAAATAGCTGGAGTGAAATCACTGGATGACAGTGTAGATGTATGTTTACCTTCACAAGCAACTATCAACCCATTTCTCAAGGTGGTTATACCATCTATACCTCTATGGGCAGAGAATAAGCATTCCAGTTGTTCTACATCTTTGCTACATTTTGCATTGTCATTTTTTAAAAATTGAGGTAAAACTGGTATGTAACATTATATGTTTCAGGTGTACAACATTATATTTGATATATGTATACATTACAGAGTGATCACCACCAAAGGTCTAGTTACCATCCGTCACCATACAAATGACTCCTTCACCCATTTTGTCCACCTCCAACCCCTTTCCCCTCTGGTAACCACCAGTCTGTTCTCTGTATCTATAGGTTTGTTTTCATTTGTTTGTTTTGTCTGTTTTTAGATTCCACATATGAGTGAAATCATATGTTATTTGCCTTTCTCTAACTCATTTTACTTAATACCCTGAAGGTGTACCTATTTTGGCAAGATTTCATTCTTTTTCCCTAAAAATTCATAGTGTTGTGCACTTAAAAAAAACTTTTTAAGTGACCTTTTGCATACCTTCTTCTGTGAAGTGTTTAAATCTTTTGCACATTTTTATTAGGTTATTTGTCTTTTTATTGTTAATATACAAGAGTTTTTATATACCCCAAGTCCTTTTCAGATATATGTACTGTAACTATTTTTTTCCTAGTCATTGGTTTGCTTGTTCATTTTCTTTCTTTTTTTTCTGTGGGGTACGCAGGCCTCTCACTGCTGTGGCCTCTCCCGTTGCGGAGCACAGGCTCCAGATGCGCAGACTCAGCAGCCATGGCTCACGGGCCCAGCTGGTCCGCGGCACGTGGGATCCTCCCGGACCAGGTCACAAACCCACATCCCCCACATCCCCCCAACCACTGCGCCACCAGGGAAGCCTTGCTTGTTCATTTTCTCAATGATTTTTTTGAAAACCAATAAGAAAACCATTTGAGCAGAAATTTAAAATTTTAAGATTGTGAGTGTTTCTCAAAAACTTTTTTGGACAGTTTATTATATGAATCAGAGTAATCATTTTTAGGCATCTCTGAGTAAAATATTTCAGGGAAATCAGCTTTCCTGAAAATACCTTTTAAAAAATTTTGGAAAGTCAGATTTTAGTTTGGAATTAAGAACACAAATTGTCTATGCGATGTCTATATTCTCTAACAATTGTGACACTAACTCATCAGTTGTGTTTGGTACATTCTGGTGGTTGTTAAAAGAGTTCTCTTTTTTTAGTCATGGGACCATATTTAAGGAAGCAAGATTGTATGCCATACATAGAACATAAATGAAAGATGTCATTTTAGCAAACAGAGGTATGGTTTTTAATTTGAAGAGGTTTTATTTTTTAATATTAGTTTGATTTTAAAATGAAATAAAATTACAGTAAGTCCCCTACATACGAACCTTCAAGTTGCAAACTTTCAAAGATGTGAATGTGCATTTGCATGTTAGTTCACGTGTCTGGCGTACATTATCACGTGCGTGCATCCTCTACAAGTGGTTGTGCTTTTGTGTACTTTATTGTACAGTACTGTACAGAGTACAGTATCTTTATTTCAAGCCCAGGATGTCGGAAGCAAGTTTAAAAGCAGTGGTGATGTAGCTGGTACTGTATAGCCGATTGTGTTAGTTGGGTTCCTAGGCTAACTTTGTTGGACGTACGAATGTGCTCTTGGAATGGAACTCGTTCCTATGTAGGGGACTTACTGTAATCGCATTTTCTATTTAAAATGTGGAGCACATCAAATCATTGCCATCTTGAAGTAAATCATTTACTTTCTCACTTAAATAACTATCTTCCAGATTTGAATTGTTACCCATTGGTTTCTAAAGTACCAGAGTGATATTTGTTCTTAATATATATGTGCAAATCAAAATTTCCCTGATCTATTCATTGGCTCATATGTAGTCACATTAACATTACTGCTCAAATTATGGTGGCTTTGGGCATATGTCCTAAGAAACTGAAGAAAGTAGAGTCCTATATTTAGGACACCTTAAAAATCAGCTTTTCTGAAGATGCCTAATTTTTTTGAAAAAGATTGACAGATATAGATCACATGCCAGTCAAGAGCATGGCATTTGGAGCAGAATGGGTTTGAATTTCAGCTCTACTTATTCACTGGCTGTGTAACCTTTGGCAAATTACTCATACTTTCTGTGCCTCAGTTTTCTTACCTGTAAAATATAGGGAAAAGAGCAGTAACCATCTCACAGTGTTGTGAGAGAGAAATGTAAAGTGCTGAGAACAGTCTGGCACATAGGAGGCACTCTGTGTTAGCTGTTATTGCTGTTATTATTATTATTCTCCCCCACAGGAAGTTGTGAGGGTTCTTGAGTGTGCCTACTAGCTTCATAAATAACACGTCATGTATTATTTTGGCTGTTTCGACACTGCAGATATACTCTGATTTTTAGCTTCCCTCTGCTTAGCATGCTTTCTCTAGTCTCAGATGGCTGACCATCCTTTGACTGGAAAAGCTCCTCTACACCTTCTGTTTGACGCTATATGTGAACACAGATGCTTCTGAGTGTTCCACAATCTTCCAGAGACCTGGCTATTAGTTTTATCAAAATTTACTAAAGCTTCCTGGATAGCACAAGGTAAGAAAAACAGAGATAATAACTTGACATTTGTACTAGTGGAATTCTGGTTTCCAGTAAAAACAACAAAAAGCCACAACAAAACATACAACTCCCCACACCCTACTCCACCAACTCTAAATAAAATATAAGTTGAGGAAAGAGCGTATGGAACCAGAATAGCTTGGGATGCCAAAGGGTGCTGCAGGATGGCAGGTGCTGTGGGGAAGAAATTGGAGTAAGATTTTTCTAGCAGAAACAGAACACACACACAAAATCAGCAAATATTCACCCGCCAAAAGAGGGAGGGTCCTATCTGAGTGAGGACTGCTGAGGGCAGGACTGAGAACAAGGCATTAGGGTTTTGGGAAGCAGTGAGAACGATTGTGGAAAGATGCAGTGTAAGATAGTAAAGAAAATACCTGTCACAGTAACAGCAGAAGGCAGATTCCTTGATTTAAGAAACTGGGAAAGCACCCTTACCTCTCTTCTCGCATCCACCAGGTTCTCTTGGTAATAGGTAAGCCAAGAAAAAGAAACTCATTCAATTATGAATAAAAAAAGTAAAAGTGCTACATCCACATACGTAAGGAATTACAAGTGAGCTTGGCAATGGAAGAAAACTCACTAGAAAATAGCACCACAATCAGAAGAAAATTGCAAACGATGTTCTTAGAAAGGAAAATGTGTGTATACGTGTATATATATATAATATATATATATCACACAGCTATTAAAAAATCATGAAATAGAAATAAAGGAACTCAGAAAAAAGATGGCCAGACAATAGGAATGAAATGACAATAGGAATGAAATGAAAATGGGAATTGATAGCGTTCAGGAAAGAAATTGAAATTTCAGATAAAAAGTGTAGGACAAGTAAGAACTTGAAGATGCACTTTTTCCCATCAGGAAGCTGTGGCAGAAGGGCTAGCAGTAAGCAATACATAGATATAAATATAGCACCAAGAATTTTAAAAAACATACAAAAGGATGGGGTGAAATAATAGTATATAAGTGTTATATGCCTTAACAATGCAAGAATTGAGCACCTCAGAAAAAATTGGGAGAAGGAGGAGGTCAGATGGTAGAAAGTAATGTAAGTTCAATAGTGCTTCCTTAGTAATAGCCAGAAGTGAAGCAATATCACTTTAAGGTGACAAACCAAGTGGTAGAAGTATAAACATATATAAGATTCCCAAAATAAGTACTCTGAAAAATAATTATTGACTAAAATTGGATGATGGAGGAAAAGGAAGATGGGTTTAGAGAAAAAAGAAAAATTGGTCGAAGTGTTATCCCTTAAAAATATCTTAATAGTTACATGTTTCCTATGCTATTTAAGCTGTTCCAGTTTAATAAAGAAAACATAAGAATATGTCCAAATTCATTTATTAAGGGAGTATAATACTGTTACCAAAACAACTAAAGTTTCACAAGACAAAAAAACCCTACAGATCAGTATCACTTCTAAATATTGATGCAATTACTATATTAAATAAAATATAAGCAAGCCGTATTCATCAGTATAGTAAAAATAATACTTCATAGCCAAGTGGGGTTTATCCCATAACAGTAAGGATGGTTTGATGTTAGTAATGTTAGGGGATTTAGGGGAAAAAAAATCATATGACTATGTCTATAGATGCTGAAAAGGCATTTGACAAAATTCAGTCTCCATTTCTGATTTAATAAAAAAACAATAAAATGGTGATTGGTAGATTAACTATATCTTTATATCTATCTAAATATCTATCTAAATATGCACATATACACACATATGTGCATATTTGTGTGTCATCATCCCCCAAACAACATCTTACACAATAAAGGAAGCATCAGAGGCATTCTCAGTGAAGTCAGGAATAAGACAGTGACACGTGTTTTTGGCACTAGTATTTAAAATTGTATTGGCAGTGTTAACTAACACAATTAAATAAGAGAAAAAATTAAAATGATAAGAATAGGAAAGGAAAAGATAATCTATGAATGGATAACTGGGAAATTCCAAGAAAATCTGTTAAAAAGTAATTACAAACAAAGCTCAGAAGGGTAACAGGGTATGAAATTAAAATATACAAAAAATAGCTTTAATAGACACGAAAATGAGTTAGAAAATATAGTCGAAACAAGACCCCATTTACAATAGCAACATAAAATAAAATAGGTACCTAGAGAAAAGTTAACAAGAAATATGCAAATCTTATAAGTTGTTCTATATATTTAAAGCAAACCCAAGTTGTTCTCAAGTTTTTAGAGAAAAATAAACAAGAAAGAAGCATCCAAAAAAACCCAGCACTTCTTATTTCAGGAAAAAAAAACTGTTGGCATTTTTTCTTGGACTTATATTAAATCTATAAGCTAATTTAGGGAGAGTCTTACAAATCTTAGAAATTGAGAAGAAAAAGACCAGAACTCAATAGAAAAGTGAGCAAAGGGCATAAACATACACAACACAGAAAAAAGCAGATGTGATCCCTAGACACATGAGAAGATAGTCAACCAAACTCATAACAAGTGAAGTTAGGTTAAAATGACACCAAGGTGTATTTCTCATCTATCAGATTATCTTCACCCAAAAGTTTGGTAATATACTCTGTTGGTAAGTTTGTGGAAATAGGCACTTTCTTACATTTCTGGGGGAAGAGGGTGTAAAATGTACAACTCCTCTGGAAGGAAGTTTGCAGTATTTAACAAAATAACAGGTTGACTTTTCCATTTTTACCCAGCAATAGGAATCTTATGTATAAATCTGTATGAAATTTTAGAATCTTCCTGTAGCCACTGCATCACAGTATCAGCACATTCAGCGATGAGATCTTTTACCAAAAAAAGGAGTCCAAGGATCCTTGTGCATTATATGACACAAAAGTCATTAAATATTGTAAATCTTGCACGTTTCATTGCAACATGTTAGTTTTCTGAGCCCACATGCAGATATTACCATCATACACTTTTCACTTACATGAAATACAGTCTCATCACTGCTAGGCAACCTGCAAAGTCGTATCTATTATCCTTGTGAATCTGAACATGGTAGCAACAATTGTTGTTGCAACATATTTCTCTCTGTCAGGGCCTGGAGCATGTGCTAGCGTTTAGATTTCATCTTGAGCTGCTGATGGAGAAGAAGTCGGATGCCAAGAATGCCAGATGAAACTTTTCTTCTCTATTTGTTTGTCCCAGAGGCAGAGGATGTTTTGAACTAGTGATGATTTGTAATATCTTAAATGGTGTGATCTTTGTACTTAAGCACAGAACCAAGTTTAGATAACTTTAACACAGAAGAAAAGAGAAATAGATGGGTAACTCGACAATCTCGTGCATAATTCATGCACAAGTACAACCTAGCTCCTGAGTGTAGGTGAAACTGTCAGTGCCCTGCCTGTATTCCCTTGGCACTTGCCATTCCCATGTGCTTTCTAGTCTGGCTTTTGGTCTGCTTCCACGAGTGAAGTTCAGCTTATTCCAGGAGCACCATCTAGTATGACTTGATGCTCCAAGGTCCTATACTCTGAACTATAAGGCCCAACGTGAGCTGAGAAATTTTTACCATCCCAGTCTCACACGTGCAGTATCAGTCTTGTCCCTGGATCTTCTCACTTCCACTTCTTTTTAGAAAACCTTCAATCTTAGAACATTCCTGGTCTGTCTTTGCTCCAGTCACATCAGAACATAATAGCCCAACATCAGATTATTTTCAAAATCTGAGTTTTTTAACCTTAAATTTGACCATGAGAGGGTTACCTATGATCCATTGTAGAAGGTTTTTCAAACCTGACTGTGCTTCAGAAGCATACATGGAGCTTTCTAAAATATACATGTGCAGGCTCCATCCCCAGAGATTCTGACTCGAGTTCACTTTTCTATCCTTGAAACTAGTATAATATCAGATATCTTTTCAGTAGCTCTAAATCTTAGTTCTTGCTATTCTGTGAGCAATAATTAGATTTATCACACATCCTCACCCACAAGGAAAGCAACAGTTTGGAAGTATGCTGCAATGAAAACAGATATGAAAAAGGAATTTTTCTTTAAAGGAAATAGTCTGCGGAAGTTGAACTCAGCCTTTTCCATGATCTCAATGAACAATTTAGCTCTTAGGAGTCACAGCTTCCCAAACATTGCTGTTTTATATCTATATAACAAAGGGACTCATTGTGGTATTTTTCTAAGGACAAAGGAAAAAGTGGTATATGATTTCACATCTTGGAGGACATAAGTTGCTCACAGTATTGAAAAGGTAGTTTTTCCGGCTTCAAGGATCCAAAGAGCTTAGAGCCAGTGTGGCTCAATGTACCCATTCATCTCTCCTCTTCCGAGCCATCCCTGGACCAACACAATATCATGCTAAGAAGATGTTGGGGGAGAGTTAAGTCAACAAGACTCACCCTTCTCTGTTACACAATTAACATCCTACACACTTTATCCAAAGTGGCACAAAACATAAATAGGAATAAAATTTTTAATGCTTATAATTTTTAATAAGGGGGAGGAAGAGCAAATAATATTGCCTTTCAAATCTGTAGTTGGCAGAACAGTGCAAGTTAAAAAAAAATCAAGTGATTTCTTAAAGTCAAGGGAAAAGATCCAAGAAAAGAATGCAAATTAATGAGAAATCTTATAGAATAAACTACTTTTCAAAAATTGAGAATATTCTTTAAAACTTTTAGATTGCCCTATAACCTGAAATTTTAATGACCAGAATTGCTTTGTGAAACCAAGTTCATCTTCAACTACACAATGTGTAGCATTTTAGATCAGTTAATCTCTACATAGTCTACTTGTATTATAATTAATGTTTTCTTATAAGGTTACATCAACTCAATTAGTTTTTTCTAGAAATCTATTCATCTCAAGTTTATTTTGTTCCCTTGGGGAAAAAAGTGTTTTGCATTAGACTCATCTGTTATAAAAGGAATATTTTTAAAATAATTGAAGAAATAATTTATATAATTCTTACAACTTTAATTAGGCCTTCCAAAATGTTGCATGTAGACAGACCACGGTCTCTCAACTGGCTTATGTTTCTGTATTAGTCCACAGAAAGGATTTTGAGGGGTTTATCTTTCCCTACTAAAAATTAAAAGTCTTTTAGAATAAGTTAATCAAGTCTATCCAAGAACTTGTGTGAAAGATTTGGGTGGTATGTCTCAAGTCATTAGTGTACCTCTTTCCCACTGCTTCTGTGCTCCTCTCCTTGGTGAATTTGCTTTCCCACCACAAGTCACTTAAGGAAAGCATTTATACCCTAACAAAGAGAGCTTCAAGATCAATTTGTTAGTAGACAAAATTCTCACTCCTCCCTCCCTGTCTCTCCTTCACTCTACCTATTTTTTATTCGTTAGTTCATTCACTTGCTCATCCTAGATATTATCATAACCAAGGAGGAGGATCTTGTTCCTAGACTCTTCCTCTGTTTGCCAAGAAGGTAACAAATGCTGACAGAAGAGAAGCCACTTAAAACAAACACTCATGCAACTTTGGGTACTATTAATAAGATAATGGTTTAAAAGAAGACTGTTTTCTCCAGACTATTTTATGTTATTACTACATTGGAGATGAAACTGGATAGAACTCACCTATTCAGATTCAACTGGAACTGGGTAATCATACCATATTTCTACCTTTTTTCCTTGACCACTCTTAGTAATTTTACTAGTATTTTAAAATTTTCACACTCCATAACAGTTGAATTCCAAATTCCAAGGTCATCTGCGGTGGACAAGAAAAACTTTTTTGATGAGAAAATAAACTTGTACATGGTATATAGAAATGTGAAATGTAATCTCTGGGTGGCAGCATGTATTCACCAGCAAAAAGTCCTTCTTAGGTAATGCCATTTCCTTTTTTTTTGGATTGTGAAATTGATGCGTCAGCAATATTCCATGGTACAGAGTGGCTTGGTCATTTGACAGCCCCTCTTCATGTACTTTTGGAACAGGTTATAAAATGTAGAATTGGTGATAATGTAATTAACTGGAATTGCGTATGACTGTGAACTAAATGCAAAAACATGGTTAATTAATGCACTGATGTCAATTTTTAAGATTTTCTTTAGTGAAGTTTCATAATGTGCTAGTCTTCTTATTAAACATTCTTTTTAATATCTTGGAAACAGTATCCAAGCTTATAAAAATTACAACTAATATGAACTTTGAGGTATAGTGAATATACTAGATAACAGAATCAATATTCATAGGAAAGATGAAATCAGATAAAATTTTGCCAATATTAATATAAAATCAAATAATATAAAATAAATCAGAAAGTATAATATTACAAAGGCCTTAGCATTATGGTTAATCCTAA
The DNA here is from genome assembly GCF_026419965.1 of Kogia breviceps. Classification (NCBI taxonomy): domain Eukaryota; kingdom Metazoa; phylum Chordata; class Mammalia; order Artiodactyla; family Physeteridae; genus Kogia; species Kogia breviceps. Next base: position 71,990,279 of record NC_081313.1, on the reverse strand, counting down.
ATGCAATATGAGACTAAAAAAAGTTGTATGACTGTTAAGGCATACAATTACAGGCTGCATTCACTGAAGCTTGGCATTGTTCACATCAAGAGACTTTTCCTGGGACACTGTCTGCTGGTTAGACTAAACTTGTATTACACTCAGTTCTAGGTGTCACACTCCAAGAGGGACACTGACATATGTGAGTATCAAAGAGAATCGGGGAAGGTAGACAGTAGAGAGTCTGGAAAGTATGTTATAAGAAAACACTGGAATGGCTTCGGGATGTTTGGTTTGGAACCTAAAAGAACCTTAGTACATGGCAGCAGTGTCTCAATATTTGAAAAGCTGCCATGTAGGGGAAAGAGACTTTTTTTTGTTTGATTTGGAATAATTGCTATAAGGTATGGGGGCTATTTGTTGGAATAAGGAAAGCTTTTCAATAAGAATTAAAACTATTCAACAAGGAACTGCTCGCCGTTAATTCCTCATCTCTGATAGTGCTTACCCAGTTATCCAGTGTGAATGAGCATCTGTCAAGGGGTGTTGTGGAAGAAGTCCCCTCTGTTACTAAAAGCCTCTTAGAGCCTTCCAGTCCTTAAGAGTTTTCGCTTCTACTTTTGGATACTTAGTGACTTAGGCAAACTATCAAGATGAGTGATTGCACTTTTGCTTTTGCTTTTGGATTGATTTGATTGATTGATTGATTGATTTTGGGTCACAGTATAGCATACCCAAATTGTTAAACAGGGCCTTTTATAAATTTTTTAAGTTGCAACTACTGATAACTACTTGGGTATAAATTTTAATGATGTTAGACAAATGAAACAGTGTCATCTATGATATACTGTGGTCTGGATTGTAGGAAAGATAACTGATTTAAAACAAACCTAAAAACCATGTATAGAAATAAAATAACTTATAATGATAATTTGTTGAGGCATGTTTTCCCCTTGTTTTTCACCATAGTTTTTCATACATCTGATACTTCGCAAACACCTGAGTTGAAATGACACTCAGATTATTAACTCATGTTTGTGCTTCTATGAGTTATTTGGAGAGGCTCCAATCTTCTCAAGTGTATTTTCCCTGATTTAAAAAAGTGACTTCATTTTCCAGTGAAAGATTTTTGTGTGAATTACAATGTGAAATTATTTATCACTATCAGAGAATATTATGCCTACATTATATTGATTTATATTTATAATTAATATCTCTAAATTAAGTAGCAAATATAATAAAGTTAGCTGGTTTATCATTTATGTTCATTGCATGTTTTTAGTGTAATATTGGCTTATTTCTCATTTAATCAACTTTAAAAAGCAGTGGCCATTTTCTTTAAACTTTTTTTTTTAATAAGAAAAGAGGGTAAAATGAAGGCAACAATAGTACTTGAATTTTTTGTTTTGTTTTGTTTTGTGTTATTATTGAGGGAGAAGGATCCATATTGCCTTGGCAGAGAACCCAATACAGCATTTATTTCCCCTACTACCATAAGTGCTTATTTTCAAAACAATTGAGAAATAACAGAAAATAAAGATACAACAAAAGTTTTTAGGAATTAAGTTAAAACTTTTAACAGAGGACTTTAGGCATTCATTTTTTGACTAGATTATATCCTCAACAATTTATTTTCACCAGGGGCAATGGGCAGAGTTGCCCTTATCCACACTTTTATTTTCTATGGTAATAGGGCCTTTGGGTGATGCCAGCTATATATTCCATAAATATAACTGTTATTGATGTAAGTGGAGTGGAGAATATAAACCAGCATTCATTTTTGAAGATCTTATAATGTTTGTTACTCACCTAGACTTCTTGTTTACAGTCTCTGTGGACAAAATTGAGGTTTTAGCATTAGTCTGACTGTGTATTTTTCTTTCTCTAAATTGTAGTCATTCCCTTGTGCATTCAGTTCTACCCCTGAGGTTACACCTTTCATTTTACATTAGCAACTCACCATTTCAAATATTTATATATTCTGGTTAACAGCTATCTAGGGGAAAATAGTGTGTTGTATACTTACATCCTTCTTACCTGCTCCAATTTTTTATTAATTTTTTTATTTTTTGAGGCAGTCGGGGCAGGAAGCATGGCCTTCTTTTGTAATATTTGAAGAATGTTTTTTTTGCGGTATGCGTTTTTTTTTTTTTTTTTGCGGTACGCGGGCCTCTCACTGTCGTGGCCTCTCCTGTTGCGGAGCACAGGCTCCGGACGCGCAGGCTCAGCGGCCACGGCTCACAGGCCCTGCCGCTCCGCGGCTCATGGGATCCTCCCGGGCCAGGACTCGAAGCCGCGTCCCCTGCATCGGCAGGCGGATTCTCAACCACTGCGCCACCAGCAAAACCCTGGAAGAATGTATTTTTAAAAATCGTCCTAAAAAGAAATTTGGCCTGTTTAATTAATTTTAAATTTTAATAAAAGTTTAAAAGGAACTTAATTAAAAATGTTTTTAATAGTCATGTGATTCAAAGTAAGAAACTATGAAAACCTACACAGTGTAAAGCAGTCCTTCAATTCTTTTCTTACACATGACCAGTTCCCACTTTCCCCAGGTAGCTACTGTGAAAATTTTAAATGTGCCCTTACAGAGTTTTGTTTATGCATATACTTCCTACTAATATAGATATTTATCTCTCATTTATTCTAAAACTGACGTTATATTATACATACTATTCTGTATTTTTAAAACTCAGATCTTTCCATAACGATGTAGAGCACTTTTCCATTCTTTTTTATAGCTATATAGTATTCCATTGTGTTGATGTGCTATAAATGACTCAACTGGTCCCCTATTGATGGGTGCTTACATTGTTTCCTATCTTTCACTATTACAGTGCACAATGACTCACTTTAATTTTACACCTGCTTCACACTTGAGCGATGATATTTGTAGGATAAATTCCAAATAGCATTTAAAATTTTTTGATTTTCTTTTTAAGAAACAGGTTATTATTTCTTAAAGATTCTACAAGATTGACACTAGCCCTTTGCCTCTTTTGCAACTTGGACATGTGGAATTTAAAAGTTTTCTGTCCATTTTTATAAGTGCCCAGCCTAATCTTACACACTTTTCTTCTATATCTGCTCTAGAGACTGGGCCGCCCAAAGCAGAACCACTGGCTGGGTTCAACTGAGCTTTTACATTCTGAAACTATCTTTCTTGTTCACAGAAGTACTACTTTTACAAACTAACTCTCTGATGCTACATGTCTTCTTGAATTACCATTTCATTGTTTAAGAACAGGTCTCTTCTAAGCATGAGAGGAAGAGTTCTTTATTCTTTTACTAAATTGGTCAGCCAAAGAACAGCTTTTGGTGAATAAAAGATATTCTCATTTTAGCAAATGAAGGGGAAGTTCTATTCCCTCCAGTCCAATGCAAAATGTTGTTATTCCTTAAAAATGTTCTAAGTGCTCAAAGTGCTGGAAACTGTTCAGAACATACCACAGAACCCAGTTCCTCCCTACATTCAAAATGTTTACATTCTAAAAATGACAAGAGAGGGAAGGTTGGGAAGGTAGCTAGATCCGGAACAGATGGGCACATATGCCCTCTCTCCTTACCAAATGCAGTCCTATGGATGGCTCAACAGTTAATGTAGATTTCTCTTTACTAAGTTTTATAAGTAACTCTGCTGTGCACAGCCAAATGACTTGAAATGTGAAGATGTAATGCCTCTTTGCTGTGCCCTGCTGTTCAAATGTTCTCAGCTTTGACAATTTATCTTGCTGGAAAATGTCTTCAGAATGTCAGTCACTTCAGTTTCCATGCTTGCCATTTGCATGTTGCACACCTGCTGGTATCTTTAGTTGTGATCTATTGTTATTTTTCTGTGGGGGTGGGGAAGGTACAATATTGCATTTGCAGACTTGGAGTTCAGTTTGTGTGCAGTTTGGAAATGATTCTTGTGAGCCCAGCTATTCTTTTTAACATCATGATCACCTACAAACAAATGTTTACTGAGAGCCTGGTGAAATTTTAGTGCTACATTAGCCACTTAGGGAGACAATCATAGATGAATGAAAGGACAAGTTCTTTGTCCCAAAAGGATTAGGTCCCATATGAAGATACATATAGATACATAGGCACACACATTCACAAAGGAATATTCACAAACAGTATCATCTGGGCAAACATAGGTGCAGCTATTCCAGTTAATTAAAAATGTGTTAATAGTGGATGCAGGGCTTCCCTGGTGGCGCAGTGGTTGAGAGTCCGCCTGCCGATGTAGGGGACACGGGTTCGTGCCCCGGTCTGGGAGGATCCCTCATGCCGCGGAGCGGCTGGGCCCGTGAGCCATGGCCGCTGAGCCTGCGCGTCCGGAGCCTGTGCTCCGCAATGGGAGAGGCCACAACAGTGAGAGGCCTGCGTACCACAAAAAAAAAAAAAAAAAAAAAAAGTGGATGCATCTGATAAGGAGTGGGAATGGGGTGGGGGAGAGCATGAAGAGGAATAATAACTTTGTGCCCTGTTTTCTTCTCTATTGTTTGTTTATTTTTTCAATGAGCAGGCAATACCTTGTTTAATTAAAAATAACAGTTTAAAAAGCAGTAATAAATAATTTCATATAACATTGTGCCAATTAGGATAATTCTGGATGCAAGTAATAGGAAACCCATCTTAAAATTAGTTGAAATAATAAAGCATTTATTACTTGACCTAATAAAATCACACAGTAGGTTGGTGTCAGAGCTGGTTAATCCAGTGGCTCAATGATGTCATCAGTGACTAAATTTCTTTCCCTTTTTCTGCTCTGCCATAAGAAGAGGTGCCCCATCAGGGTCATTGTAATGTTCAGAATCTGGAAACAGGAAGAGGGTGCATCCTTCTACGTCAGATTTTTCCCATGTCTCTAAAATCTTTCAATTTTGGAAAATTTCAAGCATACACCCTTCTCCCAGCTTTGATGATTATCAGCATTTTGCTGATCTGCTTCATTTATTCCTTTCCTCCACTTTTTAACCTTGACTATAATACAACAAATATCACATATTTAAGCCATAAATTGTTCAGCATGCATTTAGTAAATATGGACTTTTAATGAAATCATATACTTTTATCACATGTAAAAGTAATAGTAATTCCTTAAAATCATTTACATACTAATCTATGTTCAATTTTCCCCAACTATCTAAAGAAAAAAAAAGAATCCAGATAAGGTCCACACACTGCATTTGGTTGTTATATTTTTCTAAATCTATTTTAAACTATAATTGTCCCTCTCCATTTATTTTGTTGAAGAAACTGGATCATTTATCCTGTAGACTATCCACATACTGGATTTGGCTGATTGCTTCCTTGTGATGCATTGAACTTGATCCTCTTCCTCATATTTAAGATATTTAAATATAAAGACTTGAACAGATTCAGATTCACTTTTGTTTTATTTGGCAGGAATATTTCATAAGTGATACTGTGTACTTCCTAAAAGTTCAGATCAGAAGACAAGTAATGTCTGGTTGTTCTACTGTTAATGATACTATGATTCATCAGTGGATTCAGAAGTTGTCAATAAGATCCATTCTTTATAAAGTTCCACATCAGCTTTTGCATATATTTTGGCATGCATTGATACTTGTTGCCTAGATTCATTATTCTCTTAAAGGTTGCATTTATTAGTTGGAATTCCTGAATAAAGAAGATTTTTTCCTCATAAATGATTTAGTTACTCAAAATACTGGAAAGAGAGAATAAATGCTTGATACTTCCTTTCCATTTAAAAAATTTTTCTCCTGGCCTTTTTTAAGAGTGATAAAACTTGCACATCCATCCATCTTCAGAAGTTTCCCTTTACTTCTTATTGGCCACTTTGGTAGCACATGTCTATTCCTGAAGTGATCTTTTGCAAGGGAAGTAGAATTACCACAATAGAATTGAATCAGACAAGCTTGCCTTCTTGGGGTTGAATAGAAGCCCAGTTTTTTGAGGAGAAGATGCTGCTTTATATTTGAAAAACCTGAGTGCTGTTAGTAATGAAAAGGCAGAGAACTTGTTAGTGGGTAGGCAACTACAATGCCTGGTGGAACATAACTTTCTATATGTATGTCATTGTCACTCCTTATTTTTCGATCACTAACAAGCTAACTGAATTTACTAAAATAAATCTTATCCTTTACCTGTATACTCTGAGTACTCTTTAGTTTCCTTGAACCTTTATTTTTACATCTCAACAAAATCCACTACAACTTTTAATGGCTGATGTACTTCCTTCCCTCTCTTTCAATGGCTTGCCATTGCTTTATGATCCCATGGCCTGACTCCTTCCCTGGGACCAATCTGAGTACCACTGAGCTCTTGCTGTCCAAGCCACCTTGTTAGTATTTGAAACATTTATGTGAAGTTTAGGCATAGAAGAATACCATAAAGATAATTTTTAGCATAGATGAGTGAAATTTCCAGAATATAGGATTTTATCCCAAGTTACCTAACTTGAATGGTGGTTTCACTACTAAATTGATGCTCTCCTAATTACTGTGATCTTCTTTTCTAAACAACATGAGAGTGATGTCTTTTTTAAAAAAAAAAATTTATTTATGGCTGCACTGGGTCTTCGCTGCTGCGTGCGGGAGCAGGATTTCTCTAGTTGTGGCAAGCGGGGGCTACTCTGTTGCAGAGCACAGGCTATAGGCGTGCGGGCTTCAGTAGTTGTGGCATGCGGGCTCAGTAGTTGTGGCTCGCAGGCTCTAGAGGGCTGGCTCAGTAGCTGTGGCACACAGGCTTAGTTGCTCCGCGGCATGTGGGATCTTCCCGGACCAGGGCTCGAACCCGCGTCACCTGCATTGGCAGGCAGATTCTTAACCACTGTGCCACCAGGGAAGCCCCGAGGGTGATGTCTTGAATACCTAGGGTCAGCTTTTTCATTGGTTTGCTGACATATTTGGAGTCATAAGAGATCAGACTAAGAGACTGATTATGGGGGCAATATGTGGGTGGGGGAAAAATTAGGTCAGTCCAAAAGGAGTGTTCTCTGTTGGTTTTCTGAGAGACGAGGCAAAGAAATATAGTCTGGGGGAAAGCCAGGATCATATTCCAGAGAGACAGGTATAAATACAAGCTTAAAGGGTGAGGCATGACTGTAATGGTAGAATTAATAACAGTCATATGTCAGGAGAGTTGGGAGAATAATATCCAGCTATTTTTTATTGAGCATTATGATGTACCAAGCCATGTTCTAAGCACTCTACATATATTAACTTATAAGAACTTTATTACCACTTTTTTTTTTCAGATAAGTTTTAGGACAAATACTGTAGATTCCAACTATATGACTTTCTGAAAAAGGCAAAACTGCGGAGAGAGTAAAAAAAAAATAATCAGTGGTTGCTAGGGGTTATGGGGAGGGAGGGATGACTAGGTGGAACACAGAGGAGTTTTAGGGCAGTGAAACTACTCTGTATGATACTATAATGGTGGATACATGTTGTACATCTGTCAAAACCCATAGAATGTACAACACCAAGGGTGAACCGTAATTTAAACTATATACTTTGAGTGATAATGGGGAAGGCTATGCATATGTAGGGACAGGGGTTATATGGAAAATCTCTTTACCTTCCACTCAATTTTGCCATGAACTTAAAACTTCCCTAAAAAATAAAGTCTATTATTTTTTAATGGAGTTTTATCATTCTTTGGGAGTTTCCTAAGGATTCTGAACATCAATTCCTGCTCTTGAGAGCTCATGGTTGGCCATCTTCTTTTTTTCCCAAGACCTGATTGTTCAGATTTTTAAAAATTCTATGAATTATCTTTTATCTTTCATTAAGTTACTTTTCATGCTTAAGTTAGACAGAGTGGGCTTCTATTGCTTGCAACCAGAGAACCCTAACTGCATACCCACACACACTGATCCATGTTTTATGGCTCATTTTTTGAAAAAGCATTTGACTTACAAGCTGTAGTTACATCTTGGCCAAATGCAAGTAGGTTTTAAGGTTATTCAAAACCAGTTGAAATTTCAACATACTTTGAACATGACTTTTCAATGTTACCAAAGTGAAGTTGCCTTCACTTTTTACAAACTCAGAACAGTAAGAGCATTAAAAGATATTTGTAATATTTGTAAGTAGACATACTATTACATACTACATATTTTTGTGTCTATAAATTTTACCTATAAAATGACAATTTCATGTGGTTCAACTTATTACACACATGAAAGAGAATCAATACTTTTCCTCTTGTTTTCATTTTTAAAATTTCTGCATTCTCAGGAGCAATATGTGTAGGCAACAGGATGGATGAAGGAGAACTCATGAAAATATAGGAAAAGAAGAAAGGGTGAAAGTAGGATTTGCTTAGGAAGAGGTCAAGAATGCTTGAAGAAATAGCCAAAGAATGGGAAGGGTGAAGTGCGAAATGGAGAGAAAGGACGTGTGCAAAGTTCAGCGTCTGGCATGCTCATCTGGCTTCTCTCTGCACTACCAGCATGCTGTTTAGTCTCTGCTCTACGGATCTCCTCTTATAGGGTCCAGTTCTTAAAGTCCGCCTAGAGATATGCTAATTTCTAAGAGGAAACATATTTTCAAGTAGGAACAAATGATACTTTTTTTCTTCTAAGTAATTATCAGTAAAAATTTCAAAGCCTGTTATGGATAACAACATGGTTACATTTACTCCATTTACTGAGAGTCAAACATAGGCTAAGAACTCAATCCTCCCAACAACCCATTGGGCTAGGTTTTATCAGTCTGATTTTACAGATATGAAGTCTGTAATTTAAAGAGTTTAGATAACTTTCCCAAATCTTTCTGCTGGTTAGTATCTGAGTAGAACTGGAGCCCTGGTCTGTATTTTCATGCCTACCTCTCTCACCAGTAGCTGCCTCAACAGCTTTTCTCTCTATCCTCTCTTTCAATCGAGGGGGATGTTCAAGAAGCAATGCTAGAATTTTTCAGAGTAAGGCAAAGAGACTGCATTTTCTTATGCTTTTTGTTCCTGTTATGTTTGCTTATGGATTTTTTTCATGATTCTAATCTTCACTGTTTTCAACTAATGACCTAATTAAACATTTACAACTTTACTATTTGTACCCCAGTGTTCTTGTTTTCCATGTATTTTAACTGTTTCATTTTTTACTTTAAAGTGGTAAATAAATGTATTCTGCATTTCTCAGCTTTTTTAGAACCACACGAAGCCCTTTTGGTAACAGCACATCCTAGAGCAAACTGTCAGGTATTTATTTAGTGCAAATAACAATGGGCTCATTCCTATAGTAAGTATTGTGGTGAGGCAGACCTTCGGAAGACTTGTTTCCTGCCCTCAGGAAGCTTGTAAGCTAGCTAGCTAGGATTATAAAATTAACCAAGGGGAAACAATAGCAAGCAGTATAGAACAATATTTGCTGAAGTATGAGGTGGAGATGAAAAAAACTAAGAATTTACAGAAGTGAGAGGTTGTTGGGGTTTGGAGTTGCCAAGAGGCAAGTGGGGTTTCAGTTGGGTCTTTATGAAGAGCATCCCTTGAATACATGGAGAGGAGCCACAACACTCCAGACCAGGGGAGTGTAAGTAAAGACTAGGAAGCAGAAATGCATAATACCAGGGAATAAGACTGACGTGATAGATAGAAACCTTTCTGTTTCCAGGCTTGTTGGTCCAACGTTCAATGTGTGCCTACAATTGTCTTTCTATGCCATATACATTTTGGTATCTGTCAGCCATAGTTCTCTTGCTTTTCAATGTGATTTTTATTATTTCTAACTTGTCTTATTACTGTATAGGCTACATACTTTGGACTTTATTATCTACTTCATGGTCATGAAATAATAAATAATATTTTTGGTTCATAAATCGTTTCATGTGTATATCCCAGCATGCAGCACATTACCAGGCATATGATTGGTGCCCAGTTAATGTTATTATATTAGTAGGATGGTTGATTGCATGTGGTATGAGCTTAATCAGGTTTAAAAAAATTCTTCTAAAGTCACCTCTTTTGTATTACCAGAGTGGTGTAAGAAGGGACAGACTCAGTAGATATCACCATCCCAGTGATTTGTAAGCGTGGGTTGAAATGTTTTCTTTTCTCCAGTGTATGTGGAAAAGAGGGAAGGTGAGGGTAAGAAAACATTCTGTCACTTTAGAGAAAACACCTTAAGCCTCTAAGTGTGAGAAGTTTTCTAAGTGATAGGAGGGTGCATGGCTTTGCTTCCAGTTTGCTAACACTGCCCTGTTGTGACAAGATCCTAGATACCATGGCAGGCCTGTGAGTGGCCTCATTTGCAAGCACCTCAGAGATGTGCTCTCCTTGTAACCAAGCCATGAAATCAAATTTTGTTTGCAAACTAACTGGCTTATATGTCTCTTTGAAAGTAAGCATGTCACAGGTATTTATTTCCAGCACAACAGCTTCATTGGCCATAACTAATAAATTCTTTACACAGAGACCAACTTTACTAAGCACTGGCATGGGTAGGAAGTGCTCCTGGAGCGAAGACATTTCAAAGACATTTTAATACAGTGGCACCATGCAGAGGGCATTAATCTGTCTCATGATTTCCTCTTATTGTAACAATGGAAAAGGCTTCTAATGTGCGAACCTCGTTAAATCAATCATCTTGGGAATTTAGATGCACAGTGTGATAAAAGCAACAACTTTCTTTACCTTACGGCAATTTTCCATATGTTTTGGAAGTTGGGATTTAGGGAAAATAAGCTCTTTGATGGATTTATGATTCAGCTTCAAATGTTTTATTTGAATTATTCACTCTATTAGCCAAAAGAAATAGAAAGTCCTAAAAAGCTAATAAAGGGTGTTTCATTTTTAGATAATATTTATTGTTTACACAGCTGCTTTGGACCTTCCTTTTATATATTTTAAGCTGTAACTACACTGACAAAATATAATAGGAAATGTATTAATTTGGAGCAAGGAGCTGTTTATACTGTTCTTTATTTACAATTCTCTGCTATTTTTGTTTAAGAATTTAACCAGTATTATCTGACAAAGCAGTTTTATGAGAAGAATAAAAAGCGTGAGGAAAATGTTTAAGACAAAATGTCCTAAGAGATACAGATTTTGTCTAGACTTAACTTCTTCCTGTTTGTATATAGATAAGTACACTGAAAAGGAACACCAACTTCCAGAATATTTTAAATTTGGGCCTAAATGCACATGGGTTATGCCTACACAACTACACCATTAGTACTGGCAGGTGGGAGTGACGAATTTGTAGGAGGCACTGTTTTAATGCTAGAATAAGATTGGCCAGAAGAAATGCACAATTAAAGCATTTGCTTTAAATCTCTGCTGCTATATTAGGGAAAGAAATTGATTCAAAATGTTAACTTTGATTTGCTTTTATTAAATGCCATCCATTGTTTACTTGGCTGCTGGAGTATATCTGGGCATTTCACAGCAAGATGGATAATATGGGAAAGTCCAAGGGTTCATAGGAGAACAATGGCATGATTGTTTGTAGACCTGTAGCTAAACCATGTTAGAATTAATTTGGTCAAACTTTATTTATATTGCTAGATCTCTCTTGAGCTCTCTGCCTGAACTGTAGATATTCGTTCCAGGAATACCTAGACTGGATCTATAGACCAAGTGGGGAACTTACGGTCTGGACTCAAGAATTTGAAAAATCCATATTATATTGAACCAGTTTTCTCACTGCTTTCTCATAGTCCCTGGTTTGGTATTTTTGGAAGTTATATTAACTCTTTCAGAGAACTTGATGCTGTATCTTTATGAGACAAGTGTTTTCTAATTATATCATATTCCATTATCTAGCTCTTTTCCAGTTTGAATTGCATTTATTATGTGGTACTCAGGTGTTAAAAACAGAGAAAAAGCATTTACTGAAACAAAACTGTTTAAAATTAATCCATGCTTAGTATTAGGACATTTTAAATATCATGCAATTATATTTCAAAATTTATATAATCTACGTATATATACGTATATACATATACTATAAACATTTTTCAGAGCTGATATTACATTCTGTAGTCTCAGAGGAGTGGAGAGCCATTTAAAAAATAATAATTGTATTACTTCCCATCCCGAAAGATCACTGACTCTATAATCTTTGAACATTTGTTAAACACTGATTTTCCTCAGAAAAATGGAGTTTAATTAAGCACGATAGGCTTGAAAGAGAAGTACAACATTGTAAGTATTTCTACATGGCTAAAAGCTTATATGACATCTAGGTAAACTTACACTATCTATTAGTTGACAACTTAGATCTCCATGGCTCAGAGGAAAGTGACAATTGTGGGAATGAAGTAAGCCATCAGGATGAGTGGTTATCTAGGGTCTAACTGAGCAGTGGTCATTTTCCAAATATACTTATCTTGTAAAAGTGGTGGTATCTTATGTGTTTTTGAATAAGAATACTGTTTCTTTTTCCTTCTCCTCCTCTTTGCCCCTTTCTATCCTACACCGTCTCCTCCATCTTCATACTTGTCTGTCTTCCACAAGGTTCTGTCTTAGTAAGCTACCCCCAGTAGGGTATTGTGTAGTCTTTCCTTGCCATCAACTGTTTCACAATATTTCCCTCTGTGATGATCTATCTACTAGGTACTAAATGAAGTGGCTTAGGATGCAGACTGTGCTTTTTGCTATAGATCTCTGGGGGAGCTGGAGTGGGCGGGTCTCTAATCTCTGTTTACTTGGCCTTTGCATGCTTTTTGAGATTTGAAAATGTGAACTGATGCTTACCTGGTCAAGTCCAGGGAACTCTGAAATAGAAGCTTCAGTTCTATTAGAAAAGCTTTGAGAGAAGATGAGATAAATGAGAAGAATATGTCCCTGAACACTGATGCTTGGATAATAATGGGGCTGGAGAAGGGAAAGGCAGCAGGTAGCCTGTAGCCTCAGTGGCTACAGGACTGGCTTCTTTTCTGGGCTGTGCAAAGAGCAGCCACAAAGCAAGACCTTCACTGAGTGGAAGGAAAAATACTTTCACAGTCGAATCACAGATAAGAAGGAGTGTGAGCAATTTAGGAGCCAGCCAGAAGTGGAGAGAAGAAGGTCAGTGCTTTGGTGGAAGGCTTGGAGACAAAAACCACTTTATAGTATCGACTATTATGTTATATTATGCTATATATTATGTAATCTTTGTTATTTTACTACATAATAATAAGAAAATACTATACATTATATACTATTCATTATTATAAAATTAAGTATTTTGTCAAAGTGCATTATGATAAAATGCTATAGATATAATAGTGGCATTATTATTATACTCTTAAGCCTTTCCCCTGAAAGGCTTCCCTATAGGGTATAGAATATACTTGCTCCGTGCATTGCATGTAGTTCTGATTTAAAATAGGATAAGAACAAGTTGTGTGGGTTTCCCTGATGGCGCAGCGGTTGAGAGTCCGCCTGCCGATGCAGGGGACACGGGTTCGTGCCCCGGTCCGGGAGGATCCCACATGCCGCGGAACGGCTGGGCCCGTGAGCCATGGCCGCTGAGCCTGCGCGTCCGGAGCCTGTGCTCCTCAACGGGAGAGACCACATCAGTGAGAGGCCCGCGTACCGCAAAAAAAAATAAAAAGAACAAGTTGTGTAAGAGTGTGTGTCAATCTATAACAATGAAATTCTAAACTTGTTTTAAAAGAGGAGCATGATTTGTTAATGTGGTCTTATCTCCCCTTTCCCCATCTTCTGTGAGAGCAGAGGCCTTGGCACTTGGTTCTCAGCTGGTCAGTTTCCCATTCTACCCTTTGTCATCATACTGTGTTGCTGTCACTCACAGCTCAGCTCCATCTAAGGAGAGATGTGCTTTCACTCCCATCCTGCTGTATTTGCAGGGCCATCCTGGTATACGCATTCTGCTTGCTGCTGCTTGTTTACTCTGATGCTTTTCCTAGTGACTGATGCTGGCTTTCACATCTTCCTTGATGAGTATTTAAAACATTTTCCAGGATCCTCATGAGCTCAGTTTGGTATCAGTAACCCTTTCTGTCCATTGTGACTTTGATATTTATACCCTTTCCTTTATTAAGTTTTTCCATCTACTTCAAATAAAATCAATTTAACCAGCAGATCTTCAGATAGGGGGCTTAGGTTTGGAGACCACCTCATTTCTGCCATATTTGCAAGAATTCTGCCAGTGGCCTCAAGTATTAAGGCTACAGAAAGACACTGCAAACTCAAGGCATTTCCAAACTCAGCTCTTGAGAAACTGGTACTTGACCCCTGGGATGTTAAGAAGTTATCGGCCTTAATATTGTTGAATGACTTTGGAGTGACTGATAGAGTAGAATGTCTACTGCAGATGAGGGGTGGAGTGTTGGGCAGCCTTCTGGAGACTTGTAGAAGCTGGGAAGAATACAGAAGGAAATATGATAAAAATTAAACCAGGAACTGGAAAAAAAGATTATCAAACAGTGTTGAGGCCTAAATAAGTTTGAAAAATGTTCGGAATTTACCCCTATCTGGAAGGAGTCAGGAAGAAGGAGTATCTGGTTTGGTAGTAATTTTGGGGTAGGTGATGGGAACAGGTTACTTCAGTGGCTGCTCTTGTATTTTTGTGTGAGAATCAAAGGTGATTAAGACCTATCCTCAAAGAGTAGTGCTGAAGTCCTTCCCTGGTGGTCCAGTGGATAAGACTGTGCTCCCAATGCAGGGGGCCAGGGTTTGAAACCTGGTCAGTGAACTAGATCCCACATACCACAACTAAAAGATCCCACATGCCACAATGAAGATCCTGCATGTAACAACGAAGATCCTGTGTGCTGCAACTAAGACCCAACGCAGCTAAATAAGTAAATAAATATTAACAACAAAAAAGAGTAGTGTTGTATTTTGCACTGAATGATCATCATCAAAAAGCAAGTCTAAGTACAAATAACTACAGTTCAGCTCAAATCCAAGTGGCCAGGCAAGAGAAGGAATCGATATAAGGAATCAAGGTTATTAACAAACACAGATTATCATGAAGAAGGCAGGGGGAGGGGATATAAAAAGACGGGAAAAGAATGACTCCAGTGCTGACAAGTGGACAGCTGCTGTTGTTTATTCATTGATGGCAATCTTGTAAGTTAAAAACAATTAGGGAAAAAAACGTGTGGTAAGAGTTTGTAGAAGCCAGTCCACATGGCTATCTGACTTCTTTTAGAAATGGTCTAGTCTCAGAAGACGCAGAAGAGAACAGTCAGGAATTTCAGGCAGAAATTGGAATTGTCCTGTCAGATAATTGGAAGGGTTGGAGGTGGAGAGATTAAAGAGATTAGTGGATTAGAAAGACCATGGTTGTTAAAATGAGGTTCTGACTTTCTAGGGGAGACTAATTGCTAGGAAATAATTCTCACAAGGGGGGTAAATGATGTAGACTGTCATGGTATAAATTCTTAAATAAGTTCTAATAAGATAGTACCTTCCTCTCATTTGGAATCTACCCTCCAAAAATCACATTCAAAGTAATTTGACCCTCCTCTCTGTTTTATTTCAACTTTTCATTTCTTCCTTTATGCTGTAAAGGAAGTTTACAGCATTAACTTTTCATTTACCTTTATAATGTTATATAATGTAGTTCTGTGAGAGGTTTAAAGATATGGTACATGTGAGAAACATACCCTCTACATTATTCATGTGACAATCATAAGCTAGAAGAAATCTTACATTCTTGATACACAGAGAGCTGTATGAATACAGCAACAATGATTGATCAGTACAATTTAATGCCTGCTTGGTGACATCCCTGGGGCAGTACATGAGTGAGAATGAGGAACCCTAAATTTACCAGCATTTTTGTATAAACATGAATCATAGTAAGTCATGTTTTATGGTTTGATTCATGTTCAATTCAACCACAGGATACAGACAGGGGTTATTTTAAATATAAATAAAGAAAATATGTGGGAAATTTCTCGTCTGTGTGCTCATTGTAACTAGTTCATCTATACAATTCAGAAACATGATTTTCAGCTGAACTAGCTAGAAGTTGACTTGTATCATCTGAATAATTTCCTGATCCCTTTTTCACTTATTTCTCGTAATCTAAACCACCAGTCTACACAAGTAGCAAAATTATATTTGGATTAGAAAGCATGATATACTTTGTCACAAACTTTTACAGTGAAATTTGGGGGTATGACATTGTCTCTTTATTGTTGTCAAAACAAGTGTGAGCCATAGATAAATGAACAAACTGCATGTCTTAAATGCTGTTTTATGAACAAGTCTTAAAATGTACTGTCTGCAGGCTATATCTGAAGAACAAATATTGCTTGTGAAAATAATCATTGATCGTTAGAGGTCATATTCAGTCTCTACACATAGTTAATAGAGGAATATCCCTTAAGTTAGAAAGTGGTAAAGATGTCAAAAATTTAAGGTGGTCTTAAATGGCAAAGGACAAATTTGGACTGGTATCTATTTGTGACTATTAAAAAACTCTTGAATTTTATCCATTACCTACACGGCACACAGTTAGTGCCACTTAGCTAAGAATGACTCCTCCTGTGTAACCAGCTAAATTACTTTGGCTACCAGGCCTATATTTTCTGCTTGATACATGGTAGTTCTTTCCCAGGTGCCTGTTCTTTGTGTTTTCTACAGACTTTTCATCCTCAGTGGCCACCTGGCTTATATTCCCTTTGTTTGATTCTAGCTCTCATCTCCCTCCATTCTGAATAGTTTTGCAGAGATCAGCCTATTCTATTTCTTGCTGAATGCCTCCCTTTCTCTGAGTTACATTTTGTTGTTTTCGTACTCTCATTTAATCTTTTTTCTCGCCTCTTTTCTAATTAACTCCATCTTGCCTCCTTCATTATGCTTGTAATGAGGTCACAGAGGTGTTCTGAAATTTCTGCTTTTCCCATCTGCTCCAGGGTTCCAATTAGTTTTCTTTGGAATTCTGAAGTTTTTCTTTTGCTTAGTAGAAGCTTCCAATAAGGCTAAGTCTAGGATGGCCTCTTTTCTTTCTTCAGTTCACATGAAAACTTTCAAGATTATTCAGGCTCTCACTAGTGTAAAAGGCATCATTTTCTCTAGCATAGAAATGGAGTTAGAGACAACAACAGTTGAGCTACACAGAAAATTTAAATATCTTTTGAAAGAGTGTGAAGTCTGTTCTTCCAGATTGCAAGTAGATGCAGGTGAGAAATTTCAGAAAGACACTTTTATCCACACTTGGACGTGAAGGGTATGTAGCTAACACAACAAAATGAATTTTAAAGGAAATTTGCAAATAATATATTTTAAGGAAAAAGTTTCTTAACTTTAGTATCTTGCTCCTGGAGCATTATTTTCATATAGAATTTTTCAGTAGACTACTGTTTAGCCTTTGCTGTGGACTGAATTATCTACTCCACTCCCCCCAAATTCATATGTTGAAGTCTTAACCCCCAAATTCATATGTTGTATTTGGAGATAGGACCTATCAGGACATAATAAAGGCTATATGAGATCATAAGGGTGGGCCCCTAATCTGATAAGATTGATGTACTTATAAAGAGGGAGAGAAACAGACCTTTCTCTCTCTTTGCATGTGCTCTGAGGAAAGGCCATGTGAGGATAAAGTGAAAAGGTGGCCATTTGCAAGCCAGGAAGAGAGTTTTTATCAGAAACGGAACCCAGCCAGAACCTTAGTCCTGAACTTTTCAGCTTCCCGAACTGTGAGAAAATAAATTTCTGTTGTTTAAGCTCCCCAGTCTATGGTATTTTGTTATGAAACCTAAGCAGACTAATGCAGTCATTAAAAGTAACTCTTTCAAAGAGAGAAGCACTCGTGTAGTTTGTAAAGCACTACACAAAACTAAATACATTAAGATTTTAATTCAAAGAGTATAGGAGAAATTGGAATCCTCATACGTTGCTGGTGGGAATATAAAATGGTATAGCCACTTTGAAGACAGTCCAGCAGTTGCTCAAAATGTTAAACGTTGGGGCTTCCCTGGTGGCGCAGTGGTTGGGAGTCCGCCTGCCGATGCAGGGGACGCGGGTTCGTGCCCCGGTCCGGGAGGATCCCACGTGCCGCGGAGCGGCTGGGCCCGTGAGCCGTGGCCGCTGAGCCTGTGCGTCCGGTGCCTGTGCTCCGCAATGGGGGAGGCCACGGCAGTGAGAGGCCCGCGTACCACAAAAACCAAAAAAAAAAAAAAAAAAAAAAAAAAAAAAAAAAAATGTTAAACGTTGAGTTACCATTAACTCAGCAGTTCTACTCCTCTGTATATACCCAAGATAAGTGGAAATATACAACTACACAAAACTTGTACATGAATGTTTATGGCAGCATTATTTCTAATAGCCAAAAAATGGAAACAACTCAAATATCCATGAATTGATGAATGGATAGATAAAATACAGTATATCTCTTCAATGAAATATTATTCAGCTATAAAAAAAGAATGAAGTACTGACACATCTACAACATGGATGAGCTTTGAAAATGTTGTACTGAGAAGCGAGTCACAAAAAAATTCATGGTGTATGATTCCATTTATACGAAATGCCCAGAATAGGCATTTCATAAATCCATAAAGACAGAAAGTAGATTAGTGGTTGCCTGGGGCTGGGGGCTGGGCCACTGGAGAAAATAGGGAGTGGTTGCTAATTAAATGATGGTGGTCAGGGGAGGGGAGAGGAGAAGTTGGGGGAGGATGAAAATGTTATAAAGTTAGACTGTGGTGATGGTTGCACTACCCTGTGAACATACTGAAAAACATGAATTGTACATTTGAAATGGGTGAATTGTATGATGTATGAATTATATCTCAATAAAGCTGTTAGAAAAGTGTACATACCCATACATAAACACACAGAGAGAAGTGTACTATAAGGAAATACATCAAAATATTAATAAAGGGTTTATGTATGTTTTCAGCTGATTTTCTATTTGCTTCTTCATGTTTTAAAATTTTTTTCAAATCTTCTATATTGAATATACTTTTTAATGACCAGAAAATGAATAAATATTATTAACAAAGTAAATGTTCTCCACTCTCATGTCCAATTGGTAAAGAATCTAAACAGAGTTTGGGCTTGGGGTAGTAAATTAAAGAAGTAACAAGGTGTGTTTACATAGGCTTCTTGTCTCCAAATTCCCTGTCTTTGGTGATGAGTGTCCTTCTACCTCCAGATGTAGGAGGTGCTCTTTTCACATGATAGAATTATTTCCTGCTTTCAGGGAGACAGAAAGGAGAGCCAGAGTGTCCCTCTTACGTTGGCTGTTCATTGAGAAACTTTAATTCAAAATAATTAATATGCCGTTGAGGAATATTTTGGGATGATCTACAGTAGGCATTAGACATGGTAATACCAAATAATTTAATGCCAACCCAACAATGTTAAGAGGCAGTAATCAAGCAAAAGCATTTATTTGGGATCAAAGAATTGCAATTAGTGTTACCCAGATCTGGGTAGCAACCCAAATAGTGTCTCCTTGGGGAGACAAGTCATGGGCTTTAAAAACCAAAAAAGCCAAAAAAGAAAAAAATAAAAAATAAAGGAAATGTCTGCATAAATTGCTTATAAAGAATTTTCATTGGTTTTGGCAACAGAAAGTTAGTCTTGGCTAAACATGATTGGTTGCTAAGACTATCACTAAGCTAAAGTCTGTTACTGGAGGAAGTTGCAGGTGTTCTTGCAGAGTTCTTGGAATATTTGCAGTTTGGCCCAGTTCTAAAGTTCATGTTTCACCCAGTGAGGGCAGTCATAAGGTCCACTTCCTTAATGGCTCCAGGCTCCATTTAAAAACCATTTGATATAAGTGACTCCATTTTATTTAATTTTTCCCATTAATAATAATAGAAAACACAAGCTACTTTATTTTGTGCCAGACATTGTACTATGTGCTCTACCAGAGTTATCTCATTTAATCTCTTTAATCCTCACAACAGATTTCTGTGAGTTAGAACTCCATCACTGATTCAGATACATACGACTTTGACTTCCGGACTGCTCCAGCTCACCTTCTGAGCAGTTTTGGTCATCATCATATTGCTTTTCCATCAGTTCCATCAACATGCCTTGTTCCTCCTGATTTGGCCTTTGTGTATGCTATTCTTACTGTCCAGAATGTTCTGCTAACCGTTCCCTTCTACCCCCAACTCAAAAACAGTTTCCTAGCTAACATTTACTTTTAGATCTCAGTTTCAATGCCCCCTTCTTAGGCCTTTCTTGACCCCCAAATCCAGGTGAGATCCAATTATTTCATGATGTTATAACACTATGTACCTTTCTTTCCAGCAATAATCTCAGTTATACATTTATGTGCATTTGTGCGTTTATTTGGCTCATTGTGATTTCCTACACTAGATTATAAATTTATGGCCATAGGAACTATAGCTAGGTTTCAGTTTTATGCATTTATTTATCTTCGATCATTATTATCTTCCCAGCACTTAGCACATTGTATGGCATATAGTAGTCATTCGTTTAATATTGTTTGGATAGATTGTGAACTTGGAGACTTTCACTTTTCCCTGTTTACTTTTGAGAGTCCATCAGTTTACAGTGTTTCTCTCACTACATCTATGTCATCCCTTCCCAGTACTTAAGTGACCATGGGCACTCCAACAATTTATGGCACTCAGGGTTTTTCCTGAACAATAACAGTCATCACGCTATTGTGACTTCCAGCTTCCATCAGCCTCCAGGATTCACTCCTCTCCCTATTACTAGCATGAGAACAAAGTCTTTTAATTTTGTAGATTCATGATCAAACACAGAGATGTGTGCCTTTGAGTTGACCACTATTCGAGTCAAAACCTGGAATAGTTATTTTTGAGACAAAAGGATGAGAAATGATCAAAGGCTGGGAATTTTTTGTGCAAATAACGGTTGATTCATGCATTTTAAAGGCATGACATTCATAATATCAGAGTGCAAGATGAAACTGCTAATGTAGAGATTACAGTTCAAGAAGGTAGTAAAACTTTTGGCTTGAAAGGCAGGAGAGCCCAGCAACTTGAACACTTCTCTCTGTCTTCTTGAGGGAAATTTAAAAGGGAGACATCTCTGAATTGGGTTTTCAAAAAGTCAAGAAGTTACAAAATAGAATCTACTTTAGGATTTTCATTATGTAAAAACATTCCATGTATATAAAAGGGAAATGACAAGATGAAATTGTTTTTTTGAGGTAACAAGATTATAGGTGAATGTTTTCCTTTATTTAATTTTGATTTACTTTCATATTGTCATATGCAATATATAACGTATTTTTTGAGGAACTCCAAATCTTCTGTAGTTCCAAGTTATAATTACTGTGTATTTCCTATGTGCTGAGTTCCCTGTTATATCATTTTCGTTGTTCCCAATGACAACCCGGAGAGGAAGATGCTGAAGAGGTTACAAAAAAAAGATAGAAATTTGCTCCAAATCTTCTACCCTGTGAGAGGTAGAGCTGGGATTTGAACCTTGCTGGATCCAACTCCAAGCTTAGTGTTTTTTTTTTTTTTTGCGGTACGTGGTCCTCTCACTGTTGTGGCCTCTCCCGTTGCGGAGCACAGGCTCCAGACGCGCAGGCTCAGCGGCCATGGCTCACGGGCCCAGCTGCTCCGCGGCACGTGGGATCTTCCCGGACCGGGTCACGAACCCGTGTCCCCTGCATCGGCAGGCGGACTCGCAACCACTGCGCCACCAGGGAAGCCCCAAGCTTAGTTTTGATCCATTGTCCTACTCTACCTCCTTTTCGAGTCACTTGACACAATCTCCTCAAAGATTTTACAAATTCCCTGACACTGGTAAAAGTATTTCTTCCTCTGCTGCTTTGTTACAATTAACTAATTATTTCAATAAATATTTGCTAAACATTTGCTATATGCCCGTGATTGTTCTGGTTTCTGGATGAACGAAGGTGAACACAATGGACAAAGTCCTTACTCTTAGGCTATTATAGTAGAAGAAAAATAATAAACTCTCAAAATAGCAAATAAGAAATCTATAAGATCACATTGATATGTAGAGAATGAATGTTGGTTATCTGTGACTAGTTATTGGATCCCAGAAGCTGTTTATTAAATAAAATTAATGTGAAGCCCACTGTGAGGAGGAAGCATTGAAGCTGAGACCCAAATAACAAGAATGTTTCCAGCTGAGGAACAAATTTTTCCTAAGGCCCTGTGGCAGAAACCAGTATGGTATGTTCAAGTAGTGAAAAGAGAACAGTGTTGCAAGAGCATAAAAGATGGAGAGAGACGTGGTTGGAGAAGTAGGATGTAGCCAGATCATATAGGGATTTGTAAACCAGAGTAAGGAAAATGGATTTTAGTTTAATGGACATAGGAAGTCATTGGAGGATTTCAACTCAAAAAAATATTATTCTGGCTGCCATGTGGAAAATGGATGGTAGGGGAGCAAGTGTAGAAGCAGAAAGATGAGTCAGAAGGCTGTTAAGATATTTCCACACACTGACACTGAGAGATGATTGTGGTTTTGATGGAAGCAGTGGTTCTCAGATTGAAATGTTCAACAGAATCACTTGGAGGGCCTGTTAAAACACAGGTTGAGGCCCTTTCTCTTCTCCCTTCTGTCTGGTATCTGATTCAATACATCTGGGATGGGGCCTGAGCACAGTCCAGCAAGTTCCCAGGTGAGGCTGATGCTGACTCTCCAGTGGACAAAGGTGTCAACAATACAGATAAAAGGGGAAAGATTCAGAATGTATTTTATTTATTTATTTATTTTCAGTACGCTGGCCTCTCACTGTTGTGGCCTCTCCCGTTGCGGAGCACAGGCTCCGGACGCTCAGGCTCAGCGGCCATGGTTCACGGGTCCAGCCGCTCTGCGGCATGTGGGATCTTCCCAGACCGGGGCACGAACCCGTGTCCCCTGCATCGGCAGGCGGATTCTCAACCACTGTGCCACCAGGGAAGCCCCAGAATGTATTTTAAAATTGGAGTGACAGAACTTGTTGATGGGTTGATTTCAAGAAGCAGAAAAAGAATCATCACCTAGAATTTTGGAGAAGTAGGGGAGGGCTTTTCACTGAGATGAGAAGGAGCAGTTTTTAGTGGGATAGGAGTAAGGGAAGAATCAAGATTCAATTAAATTAAAGGAAAATTAGGAGGGCATTATATTTTATATCTTTATACTGGATTGTATTAACTATATGATGATTATGGTGATTCAAATCCTTTCACTGAGCTGAAGTGGGGGAGTGGTTGGTGCAGGGGAAATAGCTAGCTTGGGCAGGTCCCAACTAAGTGTTGGGGGCCAGAATAGGGTTGGAGCTAAAGAGGGCACAGTGTGTGGATATTGGGAACCAGAGGTATGGTTCAAGCCAGGAGGAGAAATGACTGAACCCAAACCATGTCAGAAATAACCATGGAAGATTCTACATTACAGGATTGGCTGATGTTTCTGTCTAGGGCATGTGAGTTGCAAAGTGCTTTGATGAACCAGGCCAATTTATAAGATGAATGGCAAGACAAGAGCCTGTTTATTAATCAATACATGTGATAATGATAACAACTAACATTTATTGAGTGCATAGTGTTTGATAAGCATTGCTGAGTACTGTATATAGATTACCCAATTTAACTCTTTCAATATCCTATACCAGAAAATCTCATTTCCTCTACTCTCATAACACTTCTGACACCAAATGTGTGGGGCTTTCCCACCAAGTCTCCATTTCTCAGTGGATACCAACTGGGTGTCCTACAATTAATCCAGTTCTGACTAACTGACTAGAGTTAGTGCAGACCACACAGGTTAAGAGCTCAGTTCCAAAAGAGTGCCCCCTACCTCAGACACCAATCGAAAGTCCCAGGTTGTCACCTGTAATTCAGACTGACCTACTATAAATCAGGGATTTCTGAAGTCCTCTCTTCAGGTTTGATCATTTGTGAGAATGGCTCACAGAACTCAGGAAAGTGCTTTACTTACAATTACTGGTTTATTATAAAAGATCCATGTATGGTCAGGCCACTCAAGATGGCTCTTCTCTTGCTCTGTACATCCCCTGCCTGACCAGTGCCTGTATCACCTACTCCCTACTCACCTGACTGACCTTCCCACTTACTTGTCCCTGGCCTCAGCTAATGATTGTCCTAATCTTTAGATTAGAACATCTCCACCATGATAGCTTATCAAAAGGGTGGTGAGGGACATGCCCCTCTGCTGGTTTCCCTGGTAACTGATGAGCCAATCCGACATCAAATCTCCCTATAACTGGTAAACTCCCCATCCCCCTGGGAGTGAAGACTACCTACTACCATGTCCACCCTGCCATCTGCTGCACATCATGGTGTGCTGCTCCAGGACCTTGCTTCAGACATGTAGATCCCCCATCCATTGAATCACTGATGGCTCTGCTGCTGACTCCAGGCTCTTTCTTTGGTCCTGAAGTTGGGCAAGTACGGGGCTTGCAGGCCTGAGGGATACAGCCCAATAATACAATTCAGGAACAGCCAAATGGAAGAGATGCATAAAACAAGATGTGTGGGGAGGAGTGGGGTGTTTCCATGCCTTCTCTGGATACATCACACTCCCAGCAACTTGTGTTCACCAACACCTCCAAGACCCCTTTGGTTAGTAGAGCTTTTATGGAAGCTTCATTAGGTAGGCATGACTGATTAAATCATCGCCCAATAGTGGTTAACTCAACTTCCATCCTTTTTCCTCCACCCTGAGGTTGGGGGGTGGCCTAAAAGTTCCAAGTCTCTGATCACATTGTTGGTTCCCCTGGCAACAAGCCCTCCCATTCCTAGGGGCTAGCCTAGGTCCCCTCATTAACATAAACTCAGGTGTGGTTGAAAGAGGCTTGTTATTAGCAATAAAAGACATTACTTTCACCTTTATCACTCTTGAGCTACTTCAGGAGCCAGGGACAAAAACCAAACATTATAACAAAAGACATTCCTTTTACCTTTATCACTTAGGAAATTACAAGGGTTTTAAGAGCTCTGGCCAGGAGTCATGGAAGAAAAGCAAAATATGTATCACTTGTTATATCACAATATCACACCCTATGAGATAGGTATTATCTAAATTTTATAGATGGGGAAACTTACCTGAAGTCACATAGCTAGAATGTGATAGAGCTGGGATTCATACTTGGGTGCTGTTGAATTTCAACATATTTTAGGTTTCAATCTGTACAAGTTTAAAACATTTTAATTGGGGGGATTAAATAGCTTCTTGCTGCCTAGTCTATAAAATGTTTAATATCAGCTTTAGTTGGGGACATACTCCCCCTATCCTCCTTATGGCATTACTTCTATTGAAAAATCTAGACCCAATTACATCATTGATAGCTCCTCTTCCAGGAATATAATTCATTATATGCTTGTGGACTCTTTGCATGGTCTATGCCTGAAAACAGTATCTTCAGTATAGAATTAGATACAGTTGATATCACTATGTTTTTTTAAGTGTTAATACATTAATTATATGCATGAAAGTGTTAAATTTCCTTGAGAAGTCATTTCTTTTTTCTTTTTTTGCTTCCCAGAGAAGAGAAAATCCTCACATTCTGAGATGCCAGGCCGTGTATCTACTTCCCCTCCCTTTCTCTTGCCTGATATCTTTCATCTTGTCTCCTGTTTCTCATACCCTCACCTTCCAGAATGATGTTTCCTGAGGATACAGGAAGAGAACAAAAGATAGTCAAAACACACGACCCCTTAAAGATAGGTGTACCTTTATCTTCTGTGCTTGCTCTGATGCCACCCTCTGCTGATGACACGTCACTCTCCTGAACCTTGGCTGCTGGTACAGTCCCTGATTGTCTCCTATGCAGACAAATAAGGGAATTCGACAGGCTTGCTTGGGGGACCAGAGGAATAAGAAAGATATTTTCTTAACACATTAAATTCCATGGGATTTTTTTTTTCTGCCCAGAGAAGCTTTCCAGGGTCGTTCACTTGCTATTTTCCCCAAGTCTCTGAATGAGTTATTCATTCGAAAACTTGAGAAACTGAGCAAGGATGGGAATACTGAGGAACTCATGAACTGAATATAGGCTCTTTGAGGGCAGGGAGATAGCTTTCATTAAAGAAGTAGATTATTTTACAGTACTATATTATGCTAGATAGTCATTTAGTAAATCTTATTCAATTATTTAAACTTCATAGAAACCACTTTGCAGACTGTGTAGCAAAGACCACAGATAATACAATATGCTTTATCACCTGCTTTCTGACCTTTATTTCCACAGAAAGGACTTTCAAATACACCTTATGCTTACAATTCTAAAAAATACTTTAAAAAATCAGACTTTATTGTATGAATTTTTTTTGTATGTGTGGTATGCGGGCCTCTCACTGTTGTGGCCTCTCCCGTTGCGGAGCACAGACTCAGCGGCCATGGCTCACGGGCCCAGCCGCTCCGCGGCATGTGGAATCTTCCCAGACCGGGGCACGAACCCGTGTACCCTGCATCGGCAGGCGGACTCTCAACCACTGTGCCACTAGGGAAGCCCCTATTGTATGAATTTTGTACTTTGAAACAGTGTTATGGAAATGTAAAGTGAAACATGTTTTGTTTGGGTATTGATTTGAATTAAATGGAAAAGCAAGAAAATCCCGAGTTAGTCAAGTAAATAGAAGTATGATATAATTGGGGGCTAGGAGGGGCTCAGCAGTTCTTGTTTCTAAATATTCCTCTAATAGTACAGATAGGCTCCCAATATGTCTCCGTTAGCTGTGAGGAGTCACTAATTTAAACGTAATCTCCTGGGAGTAGCATCAAGTTGTCATTAACAATTGATGTTGGAAATATTTGACATCTAATTAAGAGTAGGAGTTAATGAGAATGCAGTCCAGGGTAGTTGGAGCAGGAATGGAGATAAAGCATGTTCACAGTGCTAGCTTTCCATGGAGATGGACTGAAAAAAGTGATGAAAATACAAAAGAAAATCTGCCCCAGGTGGGTATACCGAATCTCCCATTCTGAGGGAGATTCCCTTGCTTAAAAACCCCTGCCAACAGGCAGGTGGTGTGCGTTTTACCTACGCTACATGACCCAGCCTTTCTTCTCTGACCCAAACAATTTATCTTGGTTGCGGGGAAGGAGGGAGGGTGGTGAATCTGACACAAGGGCAGCTATTCAATAGGGGAGTCAATGACCTATGGCATGGCCTAATACAAGATGAGTTGGTCCAATTAGATTCTCACTTTTAGTTATTTGAACTAAATTAGTGGACAGAATTAGAGCTGGAGCTCAAGGTATGCTGTGGAGTGAATTTGGCACCATGGTGGGCCATAAGGAAAGTGAAGATTTTAGGGAACTTACATTTTGAATAAGAAAAGGAAGGCAGTAATTAAGACCACCTAGCCCAGGGAAGGTTGATGCAGAGAGTAACTGATTCTTCAAGACTGTGCATAATCTCACTATAAACTTCCCTTCTCTTAAAATGTTCTATGTGAGCCTCTGTTGTAGTCAAAGGAGCCCAACTAACGTATTGCCTGATTAGTTTTTGTTTAGGATAATCTTGACAGCAAATACTGAGGTATGTGACCATTATTCCATTAAATTCCTAGAAGTAAGAAATTTCTATATGTGATAAGCAGACATTTAAGGGAATGCATTAAATATGATATGCTTACTAGCAATCTAATTTGAAAACCTCTCAGTTCATTTCAGACTTCTCAGCCCGCTTACTTCTCTGATCTAGTCTTGTATGAAGATAAGTTCTAAGACCAAGAATAAATTAAAAGAAAAAGGAAGGATGACAACATTTTACTTAGAGGAATGTTAGTAAGCTTTGGAAGACAACCATGAAATTATCTGTAGCACTTGATCCCATCAAATAGGTGTAAGTGAAATTTCTTCCAGATTTAGCTCAATACTACCATTCAGTAACGCCAGAGTCTACCCAAACTGAGTATATTAAGACATTTTCTTTTCGGATTAACCTACTTTTGAAAGTATATCCTACAGAAAAGTCTGCTGTTGGCATCATTCCTAACATTTTGGTTTTCACGAACGATTAGCTCTACCATAGGATATGAAGAATAAATAAGAGCAAAAGATCATAAAATGTGACCATATTGTCCAAACATGCTATGTATGCCTTGGCAAACAGAACGCATATATTAAGACAAATCATATCTAACTTGCCAGAGAACTGGATCAAAGCTGGCACAAAAAAGACTTCTGTTGGACAGATCAGGAAGGGAAGCTTAACAGTGGTCCCCTTGAAGTAGGGAGACCATATAATTTATCATCCAGACTGGGACACTTCTGAAAGTGGCAGGGACACTACTAATAATTACACTAGGTCAATAGATGTGAACTAGAAGTTTTCCAGGAAACTGAATGTATGGTTGCCCTATAAGGAAGCCAATTCACCACTTCTTCTGCAAAATATCTTTTATCTAATGGCCAAAGAGCTAAAAGGTGGAAAGTCCTTAACTTGGAAAGAAGAATGTTCTAAAATCCAGATCTCTTGAAAATGCATACTGTTAAAATGACTAATAAAAGTCAACATACCAAGGGTTTTATCTTTAGGACCACAACTGCCACATTTTAAGAGAGCTAGCTTAGGCACTGAGGTGTTGTTGTGGGAACTTTATCCAACGTGAAAACAGTGCGCCTCCAGTATTGCTGTGAGGAATCTTGGCTGCCAGGGTCTCTAACTCAGTTGAGCCAAGCACACCAAACCTGAAGACTTTCTGGGCCAGGTCACATGCACTGAAATTATTATTATTTAAATTGAGGTAAAATTCATAAAATTCACCATTTTAACCACTTACAATTTAGTGGCTTTTATTACACAGTGTGTGCAATGATTACCATTATCTAGTTGTAGAACATTTTCATTACCCCAAAAGGAAGCCTCATACCCATTAAGGATCAGTCCTCATTCCCCACTCTCCTCGGTGCCTGGCAACCACTAAACTACTTTCTGTCTCTATGCATTTGCCTTTCTGTTTTTTTTTCATGTAAATGAAATCATATAACATATGGCATTCTGTGTCTGACTTCTTTCACTTAGCATAATGTTTTCAAGGTTCAACCATGTAGTATGTATTGATACTTCACATATCAATTACTTTTCATGGGTGAGTAATATTTCATTGTATGAGTATATGATATTTACCCATTCATCTGTTGATGGAAATCTGGGTTGTCTCCACCTTTTGGTTATTTTGAATAGTGCTGCTGTGAATATTTATACACAAGTTTTTGTTTGAACAGCTGTTTTCAGTTTTTTTGAGTATATATCTAGGAGGAGAATTGCTGGATTACATGGTAATTCTATGTTAAACTTTTTGATGAACTGTGGAATTAGTTTTATAGGAAGGACAGCTGTAAGAGTATTCTCAAAGAGGTCACTCAAGAGAGAGAGTTGGGGGTGGCCATCTAAGTATGGGAACATTTCCTCCAAAGACTGAGGCCCAAAGATGTACATCACTGTCTAACACTTAGTGGGAGAACATTGGTCTGGTTATTTCTAAGGTAAGGAGACTCAAGAAGGAAGCCTTAACACCCAACCCCTTATTCTATCAATGGATTTATTTATTCAATAAAACTAAGTAGGAAATTTGGCAGTTTTTGGTTAAGAATTTTCTCTGCGTACTACATTTCTCTTGGTGCTACTGAGTCCCTCTTTTTTCTGAGGTTTATTTTGAGTTTAGCAATCTTCAAATTTTACAAAAGGAAAAATCACTATGTTTTTTATTTGTCAAACACCAATATCCTTCAGGGGCTGATCTTTCAATATCTTAAGAACAGTTTATTTCTTGTTTTGATAAGAAACTGCTGATATAAAAAGAAACTATCTTAAAATAGAGAATATAAGCATACTGCCATTTTTTCTCTCCTTAGAAGTATTATTTTATCTTTATAAACTTGTTTTTATTGTTTTTTGCCCATGAAATATTTTGTTTACTAGAAATAAAACTTTTCTTTGCATAGGAACAGAGGAACCACATGTCTTTGAAAAGCTAACAGATAGGAGTCTGTAATTCTATTTTACCAATATTATTTCAGAAGTTTAAACAGAGGGTTGACTAGCTTCCAAAATTAAATTGGAAATTCTGTGATTTACTTTGGTTCCTTTTGGATGGAGGGTCCAAGAAACAAGTTTTATTCTGGATTTTCTTGTTTTTCATCTAATGAACTGGAATGGAATACCTAGAGGAATTACCCATGCAATCATTACCTATTATGATTAGATGGTATTTATAAATTGTTTTCTAGCTTCACAAAAGTTCTAAGTCTCTGCCTTTCTGAATGTTCACTCAGCAGATTTATTATAGATGAATCCTTTTGACCTCTTATATGATAATTTCTTTGCTTTTAAAGTAGCCTTTTTGGAGAGGTGAATATATAAGAAATATTTATAATAATCATGATTATACATGTGTCAATTGATTATATTTTAATACTCCTTTATTCCAAGATATCAAATGAAAATATTCTTCATGCTGCTTTTTTTTTTTTTTTTTGCGGTATGCGGGCCTCTCACTGTCGTGGCCTCTCCCGTTGCAGAGCACAGGCTCCGGACGTGTAGGTTCAGCGGCCATGGCTCACGGGCCCAGCAGCTCTGCGGCATGTGGGATCTTCCTGGACCGGGGCACGAACCCGTGTCCCCTGCATTGGCAAACGGACTCTCAACCACTGCACCACCAGGGAAGCCCCATGCTGCCTTTTATTAAGAGAATTTTGAATATTTTTGTCTTTCCACTATTGTGGCATTGATTTTGCGAAACAAATTAACTTCCCATTTATACTCCCAAGCAACACACCTTTGTTGATTAAATAAGACAATTACGATTTTTAAAATTAAATTTCAAATGTTTCCTGTGTTATAAAACTGTCACAATCTTTAAATAATCATAAAAACTTCAAGATCATAATTAATAGAATGATCAGAGGCCATGACAACAAGAGGAATGAACTAATGAGCAAGACTAGCACAGGTAATGTTTCATGTATACCGAAAATGTGTATCATACCCTGGAAACCTTGCAAAGATGTTGGAGGTTGGCACTCTGGTCAGATAATTAATTTTTATCATTTCAGAGATCCAGGTTGGCCATGTTGTGTGTGTGTGTATTTATATATAACTAAAAAAAATTCTACAGGATCAACAATGGAATGCGGATTGTAATTTGTTCAAGTTTTTCCTTTTCCCAGTTTTGTTCAAACATTATCATTGTAAACCTTGAGGTCTGAACATAATACTTTGGTATTCAATGTTGGGTAGAAGATGGTTAGCAAAGAAAAATCACCCTGAAGTTCCAAACTCTTTTGACTGAGAAAGAAAGAAAAATAACCAGGAAGAGAGAACAGCAGCAAAGGGGCAGCATCTGTTTCATTTTTTTAGGAACTGCATCTCATGGACCCATTCATTAAAATTCCAAGGTACCTATGCTTGATTTCTGTTCAGCTGCATTTTAACCCTGTTGGATTTGGAGTAGAGAAATAGAGAGAGGGAGAGCAAGAGGGAGGGACTAAGGGGGAATGTCCCTGATATGTGTTTCATATCAACTACATTGGATAATAACTACTATGGGAATTGTAAACTCTCAGGCACAGTAATATATTTTTGAACATCTGAGATACTTATTACACACTGAAAACACCACGAAATAAAAATAATCTCTTCACACTTCCCAACTGGCTGTTTATCAACTTTTTCCTTTCCCACATTTATGCATGAAGTGTCCCTTCACAGCCAGAAACCCTGTGGTGTTTTTGGCTCTGTTTTGGACAGTAACTTGCTTATTTTCAGAGTTAATGGCAGAAAGCAAAGAAAAATGTAGTCCATTAGTGTGTTACATTATGTAAAGAAAGCAAGATTGCTGAATACTGCCATCCAGTATACTTTCCAAGCATTTATTTAAACCTTTTAATTTCAAATCAAACATCAAATCGAACAGCTCCCCAATAATAGAGTTGAAAAAGATTTTGTCTCTGTATGTCTTAGAGTGATTGACCCACTTATTTAAACTTTCTGTAAACCCATCCTCTATCAAGCAGCCTCCAAGGGGAAACACACACATATGTATACTTAAATAACCATAGCAAATATTGAATATTGACTTTCCTGTTTTTCTTTCCTTTTCCCCACTAAGGGAATAACAGTGTAGGGCTTAATTCTTTCCATGGCTATGTTTATGAGTGTGTGTGTGTGTGTGTGTGTGTGTGTGTGTGTGTGTGTGTGTTGCAAATTTAACAAGCATGACAATAAAAGATGAGCGAAGTCGGTTGCTGGACCAAAAGGGTATGTGATCCAGAAACTTTGAGGTTCATCAGGTACAAATTTTTATAATGGATACTGAGGGTGAATAACATTGCTCAGTTATAGATGAGCCTGAAGCCAAATATATGCTGTCTGTCGGAAGGCTGCAAAGAACATGATAGGGCTATAAAAGCAGATTTTTCTTCCTTAGGTAGGGGACGCTCCTGCTTATATGCTATTTCAGAAACAAAATTCAATGCTAGCTCATAGGCCAATGGTTCTAAGGAAATGTTTTATTTTGCCCAGAACAATTAATCAAATTATGCAATCCAAGAATTAAAAGTTATTTTCCCTGTTCTCTGTGTTCATGTAAAACCAAGCAAATAATATATCCGGATTCTCCCTCTCTCTCTCTCTCTCTCTCTCTCTCTCTCTCTCTATATATATATATATATATATATATATATATATATATATGTATATATATATATATATACATATATATATATATATAAGCAGTTATGCACTTATTCTATATATCTTTATAAATGCATAGGAAAGAGGGACTTCCCTGGTGGTCCAGTGGTTAAGACTCCGTGCTCTCGGGCTTCCCTGGTGGCGCAGCGGTTGAGAATCCGCCTGCCAATGCAGGAAACACGGGTTCGTGCCCTGGTCCGGGAGGATCCCACATGCCGCGGAGCAACTAAGCCCGTGAGCCATGGCCGCTGGGCCTGCGCGTCCGGAGCCTGTGCTCCGCGATGGGAGAGGCCACAACAGTGAGAGGACCGCATACCGCAAAAAAAAAAAAAAAAAAGGACTCCGTGCTCTCAATGCAGGGGGCATGGTTTTGATACCTGGTCAGG
This sequence comes from Kogia breviceps, assembly GCF_026419965.1. Taxonomy (NCBI): domain Eukaryota; kingdom Metazoa; phylum Chordata; class Mammalia; order Artiodactyla; family Physeteridae; genus Kogia; species Kogia breviceps. Next base: position 71,957,399 of record NC_081313.1, on the reverse strand, counting down.
GAACTAAGATCCTGCATGCTGCACGGTGCGGCCTTAAACAAAAAGAAAGAAAGAAAGAGAGAAAGAAAGAGAGAAAGAAAGAAAGAAAGAAAGAAAGAAAGAAAGAAAGAAAGAAAGAAAGAAAGAAAGAAAGAAAGAAAGAAAGAAAGAAAGAAAGAAAGAAAGAAAGAAAGAAAGAAAGAAAGAAAGAAAGAAAGAAAGAAAGAAAGAAAGAAATGCATAGGAAAGAGTTTAGTAAAAGACACTTGTAACTGGTCACAGTGCTTACCTCTTGGAAGCTGATTTGGATTAGGGTGATCAAGTGGAACTTTAGAATGCTTGTAATGTTTGTAGTTTAATGCAAATGCATAAATGTGTCACTTAAGAAACTAAAAAGTAAAATAATTTTAGAATTTATCTTTTCTAGGTGCTTTCCCTTAAACAGAATATCTAAGCTATTTAAGATAGCATGTTATTTTTTATGTAAAAATTTTTATTGATGGAGAGCTTCATTTCTAGTCATTCCAGTGTTTTGTTTTTTTTTTTAAACATCTTTATTGGAGTATAATTTCTTTACAATGGTGTGTTAGTGTCTGCTTTATAACAAAGTGAATCAGCTATACCTATACATATATCCCCATATCTCCTCCCTCTTGCGTCTCCCTCCCACCCTCCCTATCCCACCCCTCTAGGTGGTCACAAAGCACTGAGCTGATCATTCCAGTGTTTTTTAAACTCTAGGGTTGAAACTTTTCCCTTTATCTCTAAGCTAAATCAAGAGAACATAAATATACCGAAGTATTTCTTTTAGTTCTGTTTTCTTTGTAAGGTAAATATAAGTGAAGAATGCTCAGCAACATATTATGAAACAATAGGGCAGTGCTGAAAATTTCTAAGAATTAATGGCAGCATTTAGGACAATTTGACAAGAAGGATCCCCAATAACATGGATTTATTTATGGAATAAAGTATAAGAGAAAGAGTAGGAACAATACTAGATTTTATGTATAAGGCATTTAGTTGTAAATATCAGAATCCAAAAGACTAGGTGTGCAGGTAAAAAATGCAGAATAGATCAAGAGTTGTGCAGTGGTGTTTTCACTTTCACCTGCACATGTAGCAGTTACTTTCAGTAATGATAGTTTTAAAATAGAAGGGACAGCAACACAACACAATATTATATAACTGGGATAGACCATTTCCCAGGCTCTTCATGCAAGGACAGTCACATAGTTTTTCCCCTGCTAGGTTAAATTTGGACTGGCTCAAGCCTCCACATGCCTGATTGGCCCGAACCAACCGATTACTTGCTTACCTCCTTAACTTACTGTCAGGATCCCTGACTACCATAGCCCTTTGTCCAGTATGACACAAAAAGATCTTTCTATTATATTAACTAACTGTTTAACAAGATGAACATCTTGAATTTCTAGTAATTGAGAATTCCAGGGATTGTGTCCCATGAAACAAATAATCACTAAGAAGAATGAGATCATGTATTGTTTAAGTTGCATAACCAAATTTATGAAGAGTTGATTTACATTGAAAAGGGTTTATGTATAAAAGAAGACTGACTTAATACCATGAGCATCACTAGTTGTGATATTAATGTGGCCACATCATAGTATGAATGGACCACCACCTCCTTGTTTTGAAAAACATACAATTAAAAATATGTTGGAATAACAAAGGCCATATTTTCAGTTTACACAATCTAACAATTTAACACTCATATGTCCATATCATCTTAGAAACTCTCATGTAACCTCACAATAATTGAACATATTAAGGAGCAACATCTTTTTTTAAAAAAATAAATTTATTTATTTTTGTCTGTGTTGGGTCTTTGTTGCTGCGCACAGGCTTTCTCTAGTTGAGCCGAGTAGGGGCTACTCTTCGTTGAGGTGCACAGGCTTCTCATTGTGGTGGCTTCTCTTGTTGCGAAGCACGGGCTCTAGGCGCACGGGCTTCAGTAGTTGTGGTGCTTGGGCTCAGTAGTTGTGGCGCATGGCTTAGTTGCTCCGCGGAATGTGGAATCTTCCCGGATCAGGGCTCGAACCTGTGTCCCCTTTATTGGAGGCAGGTTCTTAACCACTGCGCCACCAGGGAAGTCCTGCAACATCTTTATATATATTTTGTAAATGATTTCTTCCAAAATATACCAATACAGTCTTACTTAGAGTATATTAGCATCAACTTAAAATTGCTAATATTGCTACCCGTCTGGCTTTAGCTCTGCTTAGCTGGCTGGGATTTCCCTGGATAGCAATTAAGTCTCACAGTTCAGAAAGTCTAATAAGGTTGCCACCATTCCTAATAGCTATATTGTTTGGGCCACTGTTTTTACCTATAGGTAGTAATCCTTTTGTAAATCTTAAAGATCATTCTAGTCTTCCTTTTATGCAGCCTGTAGATCATCTTAGCTTGAATCTGTATGCATAATGCTCTATTCATGTCACACTATCCTGTGACCCAAATCTCTCTTGGAAAAGCCGCTAAAACTAAGAAATAAGGGGAAATGGCAATTATTAGTTGGCCATGGCACATATTTTCCTTTTCAGACCTTTGAATCATGCTTTTATAGCAGATCTATGATAAAGCAGGGCAGTGAGGCTTGCACAGCTGTGGTTTAACCTCAAGTGCTTTTGTCAAATTTTGTTTTTTTATGAAATGTATTTCACTTCTGGCATTTAGAAGATTGCAGCTTTGAAGAATTCGCGTGGACCTTCTGCAAGCATTTTATTTTGCTAATGAACTAAAATTGATCTCTGTAATTGAAAGATAATGATACTACTTGACTATAATGACTAAACACCAAGTGAATTTTTACACAGTCCTGGTTATAAAATGACTGCTTTATCTTAATTGTGAAATCAGATTGTATAGCTCCTTGAAATTGTTTAATTATGAAAGAAAAAAGTCAGATGAAAAGAGCAGTCAGAGGATGCTGGACTGGATGTCTGCAGACTTGAGTTTTATGCTGGACTTTTTGCAAAAGCTTGGACAGATCACTTAATTTTCTTGGGACTCAGTTTTTCACCTATAGAACCTGGTAGAACAAGGTTATTTAAGGTCTCTTCCAGCTCTTCTATCTCTACAATCTGAATCCCACCAAATTGATTTTTCATAGTAAAAAATATGAACAAAGCTTAACTGTGAAATATTTGACAAGCATTATCAAGATTGAACATGTTTTAGATGTTCAGTGTTCTGTTGGAGAAAAGAACAGTTAAGAACGACTCCTACCCCTACTCCACCCCCTCATAACATGTATTTCTTTAAATTTGAAACACTGTGCAATTGCCAGTTGCTCTAAACTGGTTTTATACTTTTTGTGGTAAGGATGGAGAGAGAATGATTCAACCTATAATTTCACGGGGCATGTTGTGCTTTATAAACTCAGTAACGAACAGTGGGTTGGGTCGGAGATCTGGATCAGCTTAGGTGATTTATAGTCCAGACTATACTTTACTAGATTTATGCTAGATAAACAGGGTCATTAGATATTTTTTTTCCTTTGGGGCTAGGAAAAAGAGAGACAGAAAAGCAAAACTGCCTGCAATACCAAAGCACCTGCTTTATTAAATCTTCCCCAGGGATGTTCATTATTAAGCTCTGAAATATAAGCTCTTACTATAAATGGCAGATAGGGACCCGAACTCTCTTCATTTTTAATATGCATATTTTACTGATTTCTTATTAAAATCAAATCTGCCAATTGGCTCACACACAAAAATATACTTCTTTGTAGAATTTTATGGGTGGATACAGATTATTAAATTGTATGGAGAATGTTCACATATTCATTTAAAAATATTCCTCTATGAGACAAAACATATTCATTTTTATTGCCTTTGCATTTCTAGAGTCTGTGTAAGATAACTGTCTTAAAAATATCAGAGAGAAGATTTTAGAAATAGGTAAAACAGACTTGCTTAATATACCAGAAAACATCTAGTTTTATTTTTACTGAGGGATTAAAAATAGTATATGCGCATATATTTTGAAATGAAAAGGTATAAATAAAAATGCAGATGTAGAGCAGATAACCTGAATTAATAGAGAACTATTTTTCTGCCTTAGTATTCACATGAGGCTAGCTTTTAGCCATTTACATTAATAAACTTTTTGCCAAATAACCTCTGAGTTACAATACTTGGTCTCAATACATTTTTTAAAAAAAGACAATTTTTTTTTCAAAGGAGTACATATCATATTGCCTTGTAAAGAGGGATCATATTCTCATAGTCTTTTGTTCTGAACAAACAAATTCCATGTTTGCCACTCATGATTTTTATTATTATTATTATTATTTATTAATGATAGAAACACTAATTCAGTTTAATTCACACAGAAGAAAATAAAATTTTTGCAACAATTCAGAAATTTCAAAACATTCAAGGATTGTGGTAGACAGAAGGTCTATTTTATCTCAACCTGAAGAAGAAATGAGACAGGAACCACCCAGAGTGGGAAAGATTTTGGGATTCAGAGTCTATTAAAGGAAGGCCGAGATTAAATGATGGTGAACATAAAGTGTTGGTTTAGGCAGGGAGTAAGCCCAGAGACACCTTGGATGCACCTGTAATTATGGCAAACCTATGTTAATTTTTCTGGCATTGGTTGGCTTATCTGAAAAATGGGGACAATGATAGATAGTGAATATAAGGCAAAAAGAGTGAAATCTGCTTATAAACCATTTATATTTGAAAATTATTCTAAAATGGAAAAGTTATTTTCTGTAGATGTTTAACTAATATATTAAAGCAGATTTTAATGTAATAACTTACTAAAGAGCCCCAGAAATAGGGGTGTTATTTTTGGGGGGAGGATTATCAATGTTCAGAACAGTGCTATCTTATTTATGGTATGAATTGGAATCAAACCTATTCCATGAAATCAATTTTTTAACAAAACTGATAAAAGGTAATTTAATTAAAAATCTTATGAAAAAAGAGGTAGTTAAACCCCAATAAAAATGGGAGAGAGAGCACACACATATCAAGGTTTATATATATAATTAAAATCTTTTTACACCGTCAGTCACTTTCATTTTCCAAACTGAAATTATTTTAAAAACTGTTTTATTTTTGGTGGCATTCTGGTGATTACCTTCATCACAGTCATTCTCCAGACCAGGAAAAAAGGCAATGATATCACAACTGTGAAACCATGGTGCTGAACAGGTTTGTTGACTTCTGTATAGGAGGCTAAGGAACCAGCAAATGCCTGAGTGAAATTGCTCTTGAATATGCTCCTGTTCCTCTGAGCTGTTGCTTCAAGCACGGCAATTTCAAGTTCCCTTATGCAAGGGCTCTTTCTTTCTGGTTCTTGTGAGATAAATTTGCTAATACTTTATAGGCAATGATGAGTTGCACTTTGATTCATTAGGTCTATGGATGCTATTCTGTTTTAGAGACTGAAAAGAGGGTAAACGCCTGTGCTGGTCTAAATATTGCTAGCTAGTGGGGGAAGGCAGCAGAGGATAAGGTCATCGTCCCTGTGTTTGGCTTCTGACTACATTCTGTTATGATTTAAGAAAACTGTAGCTCAGAGATCATTTTGCACTCACAAAATAGACACGTGATAATGGTAAGAGATAATGAAAAAGGGCAACTTGGAAATGATAGAAGTAGAGCTGCCTTTGGTATGACTTGATAATGCAGTAGGAAATTCTTAGGATATAAGTGACATAGAGACTTCTGAGGATGGAGAGAGAGAGAGAACATTTTAGGACGTTGTTTGTCTCTTTTACACTGGATATGGTTTAATATTGCTTTTTACCTTAAGATTTAGGTGGGTTGGGTTGGGATAGTGATTCGCCTCAGTGGCCATAATCTTTTTTAGTGTTTAGTGCCCCTACAGCCCTTAATCTTGCTTTAATTTTTTTTTTTCTTGTACCCTTCCAGACTTTTCACACTGTAGGTATTACCCCAGCCCTCTATTAGAGAGATTATAGCGAAGTAATGTGGTATTAACTTGAGTTTGCTTTGCTCATTATGATGAGAAAAGTTATTAGGACTAAGATAACAGCTGTTTACAAAAACGGGTTTAGAGACCGGCAGTTCTCAAAGTGTGATCCCTAGACCAGCAAGAGCAGTATCACCTGGAACTTGCTAGAAATGAGAATTCCCCCCTTCCTGCTCCAACCCCCCCATATGGAATCAGAAACTCTGGTTGTGGGCCCAACAATCTGTTGTAACAAGCCCTCCAAGCGATTATGTTGTGTGATAAAGTTGGGAAGGAATGTCTAGAGATCAGTGTTCCATTTTTTCCGTTCTACCACTTTCTAGCCATTAGATCTTGGTTAATTTGATGGACTTTTCTGAGTCTCTGGTTCTTGTGTTTATAGAATGATGATCAACATTGGCCTTTCCAGCCCTAACATACTGTGAGCCTTGTATTCTAATTACTTGGTGAAAAAGAATGTGGTAGGGGAAAGCACTGCCTGTACATACATTTATCTCTGCAGGTACAGAGATAAATCTGATATTGCTCAGTTACAAGCTCCTTCCACATGTTTAATGTACAGTTATCCTTCTCAATCCTCACTATCTCTGTATCCTTCTTGTAGCAGTGACTATAAAATAAAATGAGCCTACTAAGTCATGTAAGACCAATTCAGGTGCAAGTAGGTAGAATAGATGACAATGATCTTGCTTTTAATTGTTGAAGATGACACAAAACATCAATGATATTATAAAATGTAATTTAAAAGTACACAGCTTTTAGTGGAATGGCTTTCCCCAAATTCATCATAAGCTGAGTACTCAGAAAGTACATAATTAAGTATAGAAGCAATAATAGTGCGACATAACCCTCTTTTTACATTACATAATTTATTCAAAGTTTAGAAAGTGATAAGCACAGTTTTACATAAGGATCTGCTAAAGCACACTTCTGGTAGCCAGGTGGAGACTAGTTAGTTCAAATGGCCAAAGGATAAACTTTTACTTGTGGATTTTCTATTCTCCTAAAAGCAACTTTTAAATGGTAACCTCCTTTTCAGTTTATTCAAAGGTATGTTTTCATGGTTTGGAAAGCTATGTCTTCTACTGCAAAATGCTAAATGTATGTCTTTATAAGTATTAGTTACGAACATGAGTAGTTACATAAACTGAGATCTGGGTCTCCTCTAAGAGACTATGAACCCTCAATACTAAGAAGTCCAGGGGTTGACATTTTGTATGTTTGGGTTTTTTCAGTACTGCAGACAAAGTTAAACCCTTTTATCCCATTGTTATACTAATCTGAATCATTATTTATATATATATATGGCATGCCTATTTTTAAAAGGCACACCAGTGATAAATCTGCTTTGACTAATTTGAAATAATTTGGCAGAAGATTCCTTATATTAAAAGAAAAATTAGTCCACCAGACACATTTGGCACAAGTATAATCTGACTTTTCTTGTCTGTGTATGTTCATAATCTCATTCAACAAAGTTGAATACAATATACACTCGGTTGCTTTGTTTAAAAGGCTCTGTCTCTATATATGCATGCTTTTTTCTTTATACAATTGAATGCTAATAATTGTAAGCTTGTTTATGGCATCATGAAAACATATGGATATGACAATTTTTTATTATTATCTTGTATTTTGCTTACTTTCTTGGTATATATAAATCAGGCAATTATTTTTTAAAAAGATACTTTTAAATGAGGTCTTGGAGTAGCTTCATATAAAATTATACAAGACCAACTTCAATTGAGGGTGGCTTTTCTGTATTTTGTAGAATGTGATAATATACTTTCATTTACAATAAATGATACCAAATTACTTTCTTTTGGCTTTCGGTGGACACCGAAATTTTTTCATCAGAACCTGTTGTTAAAGATATAGAAATAAGACAATAAATGGTCGGGCTTTCTTTTAGAACGTCAGTGTCATTTGTCCAGAAGGGGGAGCTCTCAGTCCACATGCAGCAGAGCAAAGCAGACAGTCTAGTATCTTATCTGCTGCTTGGAAATTGTCTGACAGGAAAATATCAACATAAACCATGCGATTTGCCGCTGGAGCACGCTGGACCTCATCTGCTTAAAAAGATGCACGGATATAGTCATCACAGTTCATAATTTAATAAACTGCTAAAAAAACCACACATTTTCATTTTAGCGACTTTGGTCTCACAACTAAATTCACATTGCTACAAAGACATTTGAATTTTGCACTAATATGTCATGAGCCCTGCACCCATTGCAAATTAATGAGTCTCTGAATAGCACTGTGCATTTGTCATTTGAATTTATGCTAATGCAATGAGGTCTCCTGGTGATGCTGATAGTCCACAGCAGCTGCTCGAACCGCAGAATGTACCGGCACTTCCCTTCTACTTCATATTGCTACCTCTTTTCTTAGCTTTTCTGGCCTGTCACTTAGGTGGCAATTGTGTAGCTGGTTATTGATAGGGCTGCTAATTATCTTTGACTTTACACTATTGGCCTGACCCCCAACACTGAGCAGAAGTAATGGATCAGTGTTGAGAGAATTATGTACATCACACAGTGACAGCCTCAGACCAGAAGGTCAGAATGAGTTCATTGAGAACCAATGGTATTTACAAAGAATGTTGGCATGGAAACTGGTAATATTTTTCAGTGATACTGTGTAATTAATATCAACAGATCAATCTAAGAAAGTGACTGTAATTTTTATAATCATAATGAACAGTATTTGTATGTGTGTGCAAAAAGAGAGGATGGTCCTTTCAGTTTTTCCCTTTTCTATCCAATCTATGCTATTGCAATCTAAGAAAATGGTTATGGCAATGCTGCTGGGTTTTCTGGGTGTCTGAATCTTTATCATGGTTGTAAAAATTGCCAGTGGGTCAAAGAGATGTGGTGACACAGTTGGATCTAGTGGAGGGATTGTTGACATAGGGACATACGTGTGGGAGGGAGGCACACAAGTAACTATTTTCCCCAGACCAAGGCAGTGAAAAAAGGTTCACAGGGTCTGTTATTTTCTTTCCCCAAGTCTTAATTATGAAATTAAAGATTGTTTTAGACTAGTGTTTCTATTTGACTGGCTTCTAGAACGAAGAATGAAAGTATGTAGAGTTTATTCTAATAGATTCAGGAAATTAGATATGGTGTTTAGAAATGTCATGGAAAAATTAGGCAGAAAATTAAAACTAAAACCAGAAGTATACATTAGGTTATGGACCTTTTGAAAATTGTTACTGAATTTAAGAAATGCTCTTCTTTTCCTGAGGCCAAAGAAAAACATGCAAACTTTTTCTTTCAAACAAACACACACACAAAAACACCCCATTTCTTAAAAGGGACAAATAAATACACACCCTGGTAAAATGTAGCACTGTTAGCATTCATTTTTTAGATTGTTAAAGAAGCTAAGTAAGAGTCAATTCTTGAATTATCTCCAGGGGAAAAAAACATTCCAAGGCAGATATGTGTAATTATTTGTTAAGCGATATGAGGAAGTACTGAGTATAGAAGTAAAAGTGACCTATTAATCTCAAATAGTACCCAAGAGCAAGAAAGATCTTTTCTTACAAAACTCATAAAAGGAAGAGGATTTTTTATCCTAACTCCACAGCCTAGTAAGCTGCTCAGATCACCAGCCCCAGGAGATGAAAACACTTCCGTTTGTCTCTACCTGTTGGCACCAACCTAAGGGTTAAAAGACCACTGGAGAGAAAGGAACTTGTCTTAGAAGGCAGCACATAGGACCTTTACTACAGTGCCTCCGTTTTCTATCAAGGCGGGGAGATGGTTTCACTCTTCTTGGAAAAACTTTGAAATGTAAACTGTTTCGATTGATGGCTCCTTCTGGCCCTGGCAACTCTTTTTGGTAGCTGGTGCTCTTTCTGTAATACTTGTTAAAAACGTCTCCGTAGCAAAGATGTTGTTTTTTTATGTGATTTTTTTTTTTTTTTTTTTTTTTTTTTTTTTTTAAGTCAGCGCATGTGTGAGTACAGACAGGCTCTCATCTTGCTCGGCGGAGACTGGCAGGTGAACACCTACTCCTGTTGCCCTTATTCATTTGCAATACTTTATAAGATTAGTCTCTTTGAAAGCTGTTTTCAGTCTAAACTGTCAATCCTCTTCGAATGTGGTCCCTCTCACTGGGAATGACTTCTTAGAACTCATGAGAATGCTGTGGCCTGAAAGTCCCTTTCTTAGCCCAGAGATATTTCCATAAGTGTCTGATAACCTGCCCCTAAACCTTCTACAGCAAGGATGCCTGGGGGAAGCTTTAAAAAACTGGACACACTTATAAGGTATCATATGTTTTAGAGCAGTCTTTCAACTGCAAATACAACTTCCAACACCATTCATATAATTGTGTTCGTTTTCATCTTGTGTTGGAAATTCCATTTTTGGTCAATCACCTATGAAATGACTGTGTGTGTGATTTTTTTACATTCTTGTAACATTCTTAAACTACATCCATGTGAAATTGATCAATCTGCTTAAACAGATTGATTTAGAGAGTGAAATTGGCCAAACTGCATAAACCAGTGTGAAAAATACCCACTTCAGTCTAAATGTTGACTACTTATTTTGATCTGATGGACTCATAATGGTTAAATTATTTCTTTATCCTGTGCTATATAGAGTCAGGTTCATGAGTTACATATTATTATTCACTGGGGTTATTTTTCTTTGTCTGATCATATTAGATGCATTATACTAGTCTTCTCTGTTTTGCTGCTGTTGCTTTTCTGAAAGATTGTACTCCCTTGAATGCACCATGAAGAAGAAAGCCCTGTGACCTCTTTCCCAGTGGAGCCAACCTCTCCCCCAGTGTTTTGCATTCTGAATTCTCCCACTTGCCAGACACTCTACTCACCAATAGCATATTCTGAGGCAGTGAGGCTGCAAATCAATAGAGATTTGACTTGCAAGTGTCAAGGCAGGTGCTGACTAAGTGTATAGTCTTAAGGACAAGACACCATGCTGGTTGTAGGCCTCTTCAGTCAAGTGGCTGCTCAGGTGCTCAGAGATGCTTCTTTCCCTCCATTCTCTTATTATGCACATACACACACATTCCCTCATACACACACACATATGCATATAAAATATATATAACCTCACATATGCACACATACACAAAGACTGGAATTATCATATTCTGTTGTTTTTAATTTTTAAAATTACAGGTAAACAAGAAACACTTCTGTAAAGTTATAAAAATTTTCTCAAACATATTTTTAAATTATTTACTAAAATACAGATAAATTTAATCCCTCATAACTCAATATGAAACGTTTAATTTCTTATGGCACTAAAAATTTAAGTAACGATAGATTCTGTTTCATCTCTGCATTCAAGTACATTTGTACTTGGTGCACTGTGATTCCTGAGTGACATGTACAAGCCCTACTTCAAGGTCCCTGCCTTCAAGAAGCTTCTAGTATAGTATGAAAACAAATATAAACAATATAAATGTAAATAAATATAAAAGATATAAACAATATAAAATTATTTTTTGTATTAAAGTGAAAGTGCTAGGTTGTATTTACTTTTTAGAACAATCTTGATTTCTTACATTTAATTTTCATATTCTTTGGTTTTCAGGATACATGGGAAAAATGCAAATCAGAAATGAAATGACATAATGGTTTGCCAGGTCAGTGCTTAACTTGCTTTTCTTTCCCCCATCCCCTCCTTTTTCTTCTCCTTCATCCTATTAGGGACCACAGGGCTAAGCTGAGACCCTATCCCCGTTCCCATGGCCAATATTTGAGCTAATTAGAAACCAAACATAGTATGAGACCTCTCTACAGACCCAAGTGGAAGTCCTGGGATCATTGGCCTTCTTCAGCAAGGATTCAGTTTTCAGTAAATTCCTGCCCTTAAAAGCTTTCTTTCTTTTTATACAATGGCTTAAATTTACTGAAGAGAATTATGGCAAGTCACTCTCAGGGAGGCCTTAATATTTGCATTTGTTAAGTGAAGATAAATTTGTAAAAATTGTAAACAATTAGATGACACCTAAGAAACATAAAGAAAAAAATTCTCTTCTCTATACTTCCAAACGGTAGTGTCACAGAGTTCCAATTTTGATTACTTCAGGATCCTGGAGACTAATGCATAGTAAAACAAACAAAACAAAACAAAAAACAAAACCTAAAAGTATTTCAATTAAAATATGTTTTGAGTTTGACTAAAAAGTAGTGGAAAGAGGAAAATCAGTTCAACCTGGTAGTTTTATGTTAAGTATACCAGGTTGTACTGCGCATCTCTAGAAATTATTCATCGCACGTAAGTGAAACTACATACCAGTTGAACAACGCCTCCCCATTTTCCCCTCCCCGCAGCCCCTAGCCAGCACCATTCTATTCTCTTTTATGATTCAGCCTTAAAAAAGTAAATCCTGCCATATGTGACAGCATGGATGAACCTGGAGGACATTAGGCTAAGTGAAATAACCCAGTCACAGAAGGACAAATACTGCATGATTCCACTTGCATGCGGTATGTGAAAGAGTCAAACTCATAGAAGCAGAGAGTGAGAAATGTTTTAGGGAGTAGATGAGAGTGGAAGTGGGAAGGGAAGTTGTGTGTAAATCACTTCTCTTAGGTGCCTCAATAAATCTCTGGTATCATCTTCTAAGTTCCTTAGCTCGGTTTGCTTTTAGTGAATCACTCACCTTTCTGCTTCTTTCTGCTGCAAACACTGGGAGGTAAAAGGAAAAATACTCCCGAACTCCAAAAGTACAGAACGAGTATGCACCATCCCGATTGTTTATACTATATAGGGGGTGGGGGCAAAGATATTTTAAAACTTACAAGTGCACTGATAAGAGAGAAATTATTGAAGAGAGGAAATTTGAGACTGTCATCTAGCATTCATTTAAGGTCACTTGAGAGTTCTTTAAATCATAAACGAGAAATAAATTAAAGTGCCAAGAATATTATTTGAACAATATCTGCATAATGTAATGATAAGGTATTTGTGGGGCCTCATCTAATTCATGTGGGGACATTAGAGTAAATTTTGACACCTATTTTTAAAACCAGAGAACAGGGTGTTATATGTGAACTAAGACCCTATAAGGGGATGCAGCTGATCCTGGAAATATGATCCATGGCCCTTAATTTTTGGTTAGGTGACTAGAAAACTTCAAATTCACAAGCCTGTCAGGCCCATGTCACATCCTTTGGCCTCTTTGTGTTCCCTTAGGGCCCAATTTAAGGGTATGGTCTCTGCAGGGCAGGACAGGCATGTAGAAAGTGCTTGCCAAGTGATTTATTTCGCTAAAATATGATAATCGGCTTAGTAGGACTTGGTAGCTTAAAAAATCATAAACAGTATTAAAAAGATGTCTACATTTCTGCATCTTTAAAAAAAAAAAAAAAAGAGCCTTCAGAAATCTTATCTGGCACTATGAAAATAGACTCCACAGAATATTTTTCCCCTTCCTCCTCCCACTCCCCAATTTAAATCAACTAATTAAGAAAGACTGTAACTAGAAGGGAATGATTAACTCATTAACTTAATCATTGTCATACTTGTGAATATGGACTTGTACCAGAGTTAAGAGGTTAATGAATTCAAATATATTGTCAGAACTGTCTATGGTTTTCAAAGAGGAGAATTTTATGTTCTGTAGTTTATGTGCTTAGAAGTTAGAACTCAACTGCGATAAAGTTTGACATCAAAATAAGTTACTGAAATTGTGCAGAAAATGGTGGGTGGGAAAAAAAAATTTCTTATCGTTGTTGCCAACACAAATGCTACCTTCAATGCAACTGCCACCAATACTACCATCATCTTCACATAAATTTTTCTTTCTCATCTGGGTAGCTGGGAATTAACTTGATTGGGCATAGGCTGTCCACACATAGGGATGTTTGAGATCCCCAGATTTCTGTCTTTAGTCATCTTCTCTTCTTACTATGAATGTTTTGTAGCACTTTTATGTCTAATATATACTGAAAATTTCTAAAATTATGTATCCAGTCCAGCTCTCTAAGCCCATAACCCACCTTGTTATTCATCAAGTATAGCAGGCACTGAGCTAGATGCAGTGGATCCACCTGTCCTGGCAGTGCTTACAACCTGGGGAGATGCATTCAATAAATGATACAAATAAATATCTAATTATGAACTGTGATTAGTATTCAGTAAAGCACAGAAGATGATGAGAGATTACCACCTCTCATGATGGAAACTGATTTAGATTTTGAAATTCCTCTAAGGAAGAAGCAATTGTGTTGCAACCTGAAGAGTGAGCAGGAATGACCTAATGAAAGATTGGGAGGATGAGAATTCTAGGCAAAGGTAACAGGGCATCCAAATGTCCTGAGGTAGGAAAGAGCTTGGCACTCTGATGGAACTGAAAGAAGGCACATGTGCCTGAGGATAGTGAGAAAGAGTGGGTGATGTAAGATGAGACTAGAGAGGAAGACAGGAGAAGACCATGCAGAGACTTTGCTGACCATGGGGTTTAGGATTTTATTTTAAGAGAAATAGAAAATGATTGACAAGTTTTAAGAAGCATTGACATGACTAGAGTTTTGTTTAAAAAATATGACTATGGTAATATTTGTGGAAAATGTACCGGAAGAGGGACATAGCGGAAACATGAGAACAGTGGTCTAGCTGAGGGAGGATGGTGCCTCAGAAAAGAAGGTGGAGATGGAGAGAAGGACATGGACTCAAGACAGAATTGATTGATAGGTTATGGATATTGACTAGATATTGAATGGATAGGTAGAATTGATAGATCAGATGCCTGCTGAACAACGTGTAGTTGGGAAGGGTTTGGGAGAAGGCCTCATTTGTCAAGAGATTTCCCACCCTATACTCAAAATTGCATGCTAATTCCATCCTTTGGGAAGAAGTACTATGCCATGTGGATAGCCATGTGGCACAACTCCAGGGAGACCATCATGATGTTTTCATGTGCTTGCTATCCCCTAAAGTTGTACAGTGCAATGGCCCTGGGGATGTGGAATATTGAATGTGCTCTGTTGCCTGTAAAGATTATAAAATAAGATGTTATTTGTGTTGAGGGCTCCGATGTATGATTATGCTCTCCTTAGAGGCTGGCTGAGGACTGGAAAGTACAACCTGGCATGGAATTGTGTCAGTGCCTTAGGAAGGGGGCACCTTTTGCTAATTGGCCTACTCCAAGTAGGGGGACATTTAATGATTCACTGTCCAAAGTATTGCTCTGTATAATTTGTATGCCTCCAAGAGTGATCTTCTTTTAATTATGTATCCCATTAGTCAGATATTATATGTGTACCACAAATTCACCTCTTCAAACCATGCAAGATGATAATTCACTTCTTCAGATAAATTGAATGTACTTTTAAAAAGTTGGTTACTCTGCTATACAATTTACTGCTTTAGCAAAGTAGCTGCTCAAAGTGATAGGTATCTTTTTTCTATGGCGGGCCAATAATCATTAGCCAAAACAAGAAAAGAAATTCCTAAACCCCCAAACCAAAGCAGTTTAATCTATTTTTGAATGAAAATAGATTCACAAGTCATACAAAAATACAATTTTATATCATGGCTAGTTAAGGAATGAGACACTGAGGGGAAAGAGAAAGAGGAAGAGTGTAAGAACATAATCTTTTATTCATTGTGCTTTGAATCCTTATATTTCTTTGTTCCACTGCCTAAGCCCTGAATTTCCTTTCCAAAGACTTGGAGAATCATCTTTCTCCTCCTAACAGTTACTGAAAGCCATGACTGTTGTCTGGCCCCCAATATCTCTTTCTTGGCCACTCTATTATTGTTACAACCCATGCCTATGCTTCTTCCTCGGCCCATCTTCATCTGAAGGCCAAGATACTCCCAATGCCCATGGTGGGAATATGGGATCCAGCACTTCCTTAAACTCTCTCTCTCCTGGTGATTTAAGTCCTGTTGTTTTTGCAATGCTCATGTTTCCTTCTCACACCCAATCTTAAATGATGAAACCAACTACTTGAGACTCATCTGCCTCTTTTCTGAGAATCTCAGAGTGGAGTGCTGTATGTGATGTAGGGACCTCAACCATACAATTAGAATTCTATTTTGGACATTTGCACAACTGGATGAGCTTATCAGTCAAGAACGGGATGATGGGTAGGGGGCTTGCCAGGGGCTTAATGAAATGAAGTTCATGACTGGTTTCAGTTTATTGTCTAGTTCTCCCTCGCCAGTCTAATTAAAGCACAGATTTGAGAGCTAGAGGGGAGAATTGAATTCTGTTTAATTTTCATGCTGGTAAGACCTTAAACTGATTTCTTCCCTTCTCTGGACTTTAAAGTCTGTAATAATTTGGCATGTGCAGAACAACTGCCTAAATGCCGAGTCATTTTTGCAAGAGAACAAGGCTTCTAGAAAGCTCAGTGGACGGTTTTTCACTTCATGTAACCTGGAGTGAACTTCAGATTGGAGGGCTTACCATGCCTCAGTTGGGACAAAAGCCCAATGAATGACAAGGGCCAGCACAATATATGCTTACAGACTGTTGCCGACTGCCTCACCCAGGCTGCTGGTGCTGAAGCAAATTCTATTCGGAAACAGGCCAGATTCTTCTGTGTCTTCTGGGGTACCCTAGAATTTTATAGTGTATGTTTATATTTGTATAATCAGCAAATTTTCTAATTAAGTGAGAATTAGAGTGTTTTACTAAATATATTTAAAATTATTGCCTTTAAACACCAAACTGGACTGTAAAGTATAACTTCCAAAATTGTGTGTAATAATAATAATATATTGTATAGTGTTCACTCTGTGTAAACACTGTTTTAATTGCTTAACTTATATAAGTTCATTTTATGCTCACAACTCTATGAGATTAATTTTCTCTTATTAACCTCAGTTAACATATCAGCATATTAAGGCAAAAAGAGGTTAAGTGTTTTGCCTAAATTACACAAAAACTCAAGGTTATACAAAAGCCTCCACTTTTTTTTTTCCCCTGGGAGAGTCTGGCATAAAAAAATTCATCAGAATTCTACAGGGGCTGCTATTTACAGCTATTTTTGTAGGAGGAGGCAAAACAATCAGGAGATGGATACCTGCTCTAGAGACTCATTGAGTTGAGACTCAGTGACCAGGAGAGGAGATTGGAAGACTCAGATGGCTAAGTAGAGGACAGTATAGGTAGTATAGGAGCATCAAAATATTCAAGATACAAGGAATATATCTCTTGGAATTTTATGGGGATAATTGATAGATAAAGCAGTGAGTAAAGATGGAAAATAAAATAAGGAAAAGCAAGAAAGGTTAATTCAGGGAACTTAAGTGCACAGAGTACAGTCCTAATGCTCATCCATGCTTGAGTTGTTTAAAGAAGACAATTTTGATGTTTCATAGAAGAATCGATTGAAACCCTGACTGAATAAGATTGGGCTGCACTAGTGACGAGAGAGAACCTATACAATTGATTCAGTCCTTGGTTTGGGGGGAAAATAGGGCCAAACGGTTGAGGAATTAACCCAAGCTATGAGATACATGTACAGCAGTCAATAACTGTATGCGTTAAGATTGGCTGCAAACATTACACATTTTAACTCATATCTCAATCCAAAGGGACTGTCTAAGAATAGGGAAGTGATCAATTGGATGCAAAGGTATTATCTTCTTTTAAAATACCAACATTTTAAAACGCTTACAAGGATTTGACGGGCTCCAGTGGATATGTTTTTCCTTCAGAGCTCAATCGTCTCCAAGTCAAAGTTCTCCTTTTACAATATATATTTGATAATGTCACCTCCACTTTCCTAAAATAAACTCCACAGATAATATAAAATCAATAATAACACAATTTTTTTTTTTTTTTTTTTTTTTTGCGGTACGCGGGCCTCTCACTGTTGTGGCCTCTCCCGTTGTGGAGCACAGGCTCCAGATGCGCAGGCTCAGCGGCCACGGCTCACGGGCCCAGCCGCTCCGCGGCACATGGGATCCTTCCGGAGCGGGGCACGAACCCGTGTCCCCTGCATCGGCAGGCGGACTCTCAACCACTGCGCCACCAGGGAAGCCCCACAACTTTTATATAAAGTAAAAATGAATAAAAAGATTAATGTTAAAATAGTATGTATTCCCATACATAAACATTCTGGTAAAGTGACTAGAAGATATCATGAGGTAGTCAGATGTGTGCCCCTGTTTGAAGAATCCCTGTGGATTTGATGGCATAAATGCAAACTGACACAGTTGTGTTATACCAGCAGCCCAAATACCATGAGTAGTGTTGCTGTCAGTGATGTGATTTTCCAGAATGATGAACAACTATAGGTATACTTTCAAACAAAATAAAATACAATCTTCTCTCACTTTTCATAGTAGTTACATTCCTCAAATATCATGGATATCAAAACAGCATAAAGCACACTTTGTGTTTATACGTGAAAGAAACTTAAGTTGTAGGCTCAGGTTTTCCCCCTGATTGAATGTCTGGCATGATATTCCAAAGTCAAATGAGTTGCTGAATAATTTCTTGTGGTGCAAGGTATGTAGCATCCCTGGGCCCTATTCACTAAATGCTAATAGCACCCTCCATCATTGTGGCAACAAAATAATTAAATGCCAGATCCAATCATGGGTACTCATAGTTTTTAGTCAGCAAAAGCATAGAAAATCAGATTCTGATGTCAGTAGTGTGTTAGGATGATCAGAATACCATTTTTAGCTCATCAGCACCTTGGCTAGGCCATGTGAAGGCAAAACAACAAAGTACCCCAAAACTGAATGGCTTGAAACAATGATATGTCAGTTTTCACAATTTGGTCAGTTGATTGGGTGGTTAATTCCTCTGAATGCCAGTCGAGCCTCTGGAGTCATGGTGACAGTCCAAAATAAACCCCATACATTTTCAAATCTCTACCTGACAAACTTCTACTCACTCTCCAGATCTTAGTTTAGATACATTGTCAAGGAGATGTTTCCTGATTCCAGATACTAGGCTGAATTCCCCTTGTAGTACTCCCATAACATTCATTTCCTTACACTCACATTTTTAATTGCTTGGATATTTTCAGTCACACTGAGTTCTGTGAGGGCAGGTCCTATGTTTTATTCATCATTGTATCCTTATTACCTTGTCCCAGGTAGTTTCTTAAAAATTGTTTTTGTATTACATTGCACTGAGTTGATTTGAAATTCAATTTGTGGATCAATTGGCCAAAAAAGTGTGACCTAATAGTTTTAGAAAATATTGGTGGGTTATTTAAAATGTCATTGTTTCAACTTTAAAAATTTACCCTTGGAGATTAAATGAAATAAAATTTTTGATCAATTGAAAAATATCTATACAACATAATGTACATTCACTCTTCAATGAAGTATTGCATCATTACATTCTTCACTGTTCTGCTAATGGGAGATTAGAATCTTCTTTGCATATGCAACATTACCCATCTGGATTTCTAACCACTTCCTGTCCTTTATTTCTTGGGTACATACTTTGAATCTTGAACTTGGTTTGAGTCTTTAGCTATATGTACTAAAACCCTGGATATCTTTTCCTCCTAAGGATTTATCCTCAGTTTTGAATCACCCATCTGTCTCATTACAGCACACTCATCCATTAAATGGTTGATCTTGTCCCTACTCTCATCTTGTCCTTCATAGTCTAAACCTGATCTGCACAGATGTGAGTCTCAGTCTTCACCCATGTATCTAACCCTATATTTTGTCCTGAACCCTGTGAGAACCCGTGGCACTCACAGAATTGCTTGAAGGAAAGAATCTAGAACATGACTCTTCATATTTCCACTTTCACAGTGTGGGCTCTCCAGGGAAATGAAATTGGTTTATCCATATTAATAATCCTTTAAAATACCTTCTTATCACCAATTTCTGAGCCCTTTCATGGCTCCTGAATGACAACTTTGGTAAAAATCTGACTCTAGTTAACATAAATTTCATTTCTTCTCAGTTGCCTAGGATTCAAATCACAGCGATTTTATTGTAATATTATGTTAGCTTAACCAGCGCAATGTACTTGAACTAAGACTGGAGGTCTCCCTCTGAAAAACAGCGGCTAGGTTAGATTATTTCTAGAGCCCTTCACAAATGCAATATTGAAATTCCTCTCACATTGCTTCCTTGTATGGACCCCTGAATTGCTGGTTTCTCTCTGCCTCTACTTGGTGAAAATCAATTCTTAGATAAGAAGTTGAAACTTGGGAGAGTAAGGTGGGACTTGAGTAGGTAATTTTTTATTTGCATGCCTGCTTTACACATATGCTTAATCAGCCTTGCAGTTTGAATAAGTAGAAGAAGCAATGCTATGTATTTGAGCTATTTTGAGACATTGAAAACATTGTGTCTCTTTCAAAATTGGCCACATCTTTTTTGATTTTCTTCCCACTCTGAACATAAAACAGGTGCACGAGCAAGAGTTGGCACAAAGTGAAAAAGTTTTTGCACTGAAGACTGATCATTTCTTGTAGTTCACTTTTCTTAGTCATCAGTGTTGATTCAGAAATATTAAGTATGGTAATAACTTGAAGCCAAATTAGTCAAAATTTGGCCAGCGCTAACCAGGGTTTGCTTTAACTGTGGGAGGAACTTGCAAAAGGCAATATTGATTATGTCTGGGATATGCCAATTATAATTTGACATTCTGATTTCTGCTTTCTGTTTAACTTAGGAGCAGATTCTGCTTTGCTCCTTTTGTGAAAGACAACTGGATGAGTGAAGATTACTACTTGCAATAACACTAAAAATTTATCTGAAATTAGAGGCAGAGCAAAAACAATATCTACTTTTTGTTCATTCTTACTCAAAATGGGTGGAAGTGAGGAATATTACCGAACAACATTTTCTAGGTAAAAAGAGAAAGATTAAAAGAGTACAAATGCCAAGAGTGATGCTTGAGATGAAAATTAAAACAAAATATAATTTAGTAATTGGTAGTTTCTAAAAGCAATGTATAGAGTGGTGAGAAAAGTGAAGAAATTTTGTCGCCATGAAAAAATAATTGGGAACTGAAAGGATACAGAGTAAGTATATAGAAAATGGATATTTTAGAGCAAAAGTTGCCACTTTGGGATCAATACAATCTATAACCCATGACAGAAATTATATTCTGTCTGAGGTAATTGTCCTTTAATATGGACAACAGGATGTTACAATGGGACTCATCCTCTCAGTTTTGGCTGAGGCATAAAAACATTGGGGGCTACATTCAAGAATGAATTATGAGAGTTACCCCCAATCTGAGAACTAGAGAGATGACTCTGAAACCCATGTTGAGGAATCAAGGAAGTGGAGACAGAATAGGATTTTGTGAGGAGAGTTTTTGGAGATAACTCCGAGTGCTATGAATATCACCCCCACTCCTTGACATGGGAATGATTGGAGTCTTGTTGAGAGAGGTTCAGCTCAGAGAACTAGATGTGTGTGTTCCTAACAATTGGGAACAGAGTAGACTGACATCCGATTCATATCTGAGTAAGTTAAAGCAATCTTTAAAGGAGAAGGACCATATTTACAAAGTTTCTGTATGTGCCTCTGTTAGGGGGACAAAGGTATGTGAATTGTAGCCATGGGAAAATTCAGTAGGAATATTAGCCTGAAGTCATTTAAACATGGGAACTGGCAAAAGAAGATGGTGTATCAGGGTGAGGAGGAGACCTTAGAGTAAGAGGCTAAGAGCTATGTCACTGAGGTCAGAGACCACAGAATGATTAGGAGCAGCCAGCCATAGCATAGTCAAGGGAATTGCATTTGCAGGTACCCAGCATGAAAGTCTCCAAAGAATCTGCAAAAGCACCCATGAAAGTATGAGTCTGCCAGGCCTAAAGAACATTCCATGGTACCTTTTCCTGACTTACAGTCAAGGAAGAACTTTCCTATCTCTTTTACCTCTCCTTCCTCCCACCACACATTTGATCCCAGAAGGTCAAGAAACAGCAGCTATTGAGTAAGGGAGAAAAAAAAGTGAGAGAAAGAGAGAAGAAATAGACCACATCTCACTCCTGAAGGCAGGTGGCCATCTGCTGCTAGGACTAGCTGGAGAGCAGTGGGGAAGAGTCTTACTTGTGAATGACATTTGAGGGGTTAATTAATATGTTGGAATAAATACTGTAGTTTCTGAATGAAGGGCTAAAGTGACCATAGGAATTTCTATTACCAAAAAGAGCCTAGGCAGCCCTGGGCTGCCTAACTTTCAATCCAATGAGAAGGGTAAAACTTGCCCCTGTGATCATGTTTTAAAGGACAGAAGAAGACAGAAATCATAGAGATAACTTTTGATTATGTGCCATGAGTACTTTTTCAAATTACTGGCTCTGGAGGAAAAAGCACAGGTCCCTTCTTGAAGGAGATAAGCCTTTGAGCTAAAGATCATGAGCTTTAGATGCTGCTCTGTTTTAAAATCTCTGATGTGCCATTACTTAGCTATAACCTTCAACAATTTACTTAACTTCTCTGAATCTCATCTGTAAAATAAATCAAATAATACTTAACCTTGAAGGTTGTGAAGATCCAGAGTTATGCTCAAGAAATATTGTTTTTTTTCCTACCTTTTACTCCTTTTTCTAGATAAAATCTGAATCTATTATTTTATAAAATATACCTCATGAAAGATGTGTGGTAAATGGTATGGGGGTATACACAAAAAACCTCTCACAGTTCTTGGCTACTGTTTGTGGATATATAATTCTCTCTAGAAAACAGATTGTAACTTCCTTGAAGGCAAGGAGCAGTCGTTATGATGAATGTCATAAAATATGATAGTCAATGGGGACTATCTGAGTTACAGAGGAGAGATCACTGACATGGGTTATTAGACAGTTGTGAGGTGGTCAAGTTCAGCTGTAAGGATAAAACCAGACTTAAACTGGATATGATAGGATTATGCATAGCATTTAAGTATGGGGAATAGTGTTCCCAGATAGAAAAAAAATATCTTGAGCAAAAGTGGAAATGGGCAAAGCATAACTAGGGAGTAATGAACTTATATTTGTGATGGAACAGAGAACTTGCATAGTTTTGGGAATCCTTTTGTAGAAGGAAAGAAGCCAGTTGGTGGAAGATCCTTATGAACTAAATATTTTTGTTGTCATGTATACTATAGTCAAGGTGAAGACTCTGAAGGTTTTGGGTGGGGAAAGAGGCATTGCTTTGGAAAAATTAATCAAGTTTGGGTTATAGGATGGATGAGCTGGGAAAAAGAATAGAAACTGTGAGACTATTTACAGATGATTATAATAGCTATATCATGAGAATCCTGAACTTGGAAGGTGATAAATACTTGTGAGAATGGAGAGAAAGGGGTGAAATATAATGAGAGAAGAATTGACAATTCAGAAAATATTTGCATTTTTAAACATTATAGATGGAAAAGTGTCTAGACCAACACTATCTGAATTTTTTCTCTGATGTTGGAATGTTCCCTGCATTGTCCAAAATGGTAGCCATTAACCACATGTAGCTATTGATAACTTGAAGTATGGCTAGTGAGACAGGAATTGAATTTAAAATTTTATTTTATGTTTATTTTAATTAAATTTAAATCATCCCATGTGGCTAATGGCTACTGTATTAGTGCAGCATCTCTTCCACAAGAAATAGCAACATTTACATTTGAGTCAACAATTAGATGGTTTGAGAATTGCATTGGCACTGTTGCCTCCTAGCTAGTGATTTGAGTTTGGCACTATTGCTGTCTTTGGCAATTACTGCAACAGTTTGAATATTTTATTACATTATTCTCTGACCACTTTGTGGAAATAGAAAAATGAAAATGTTATTACTAGTCTTAATAAATGTGGGTCTCATAAATTAGGTTTAATTAAGGCATAGATAGAAATCGTTAAGTGTCCTGAAAGTGGTAAAACTTCTTTCTCAACCTGTGAAGTCAATTGAGGAGAAAATAAAGACTGCATATAAAAATGATAGAAATATATTATAAAACATAATTCAGGATTTAGATAATTTTCTTATTGTTAAAACAAATTTGTTATTATCATTGTTATTATTCAGCAGCAATTCTTGTAGATGCAATGACAGGCAACATTATCATTTACTTTTCTCACATTACATTTCTGTTTATAATTTCTACAATGTATTCTATATGAATGCAGGCATTTCTTCTATGTATTGCTTCTCACACATGGAAAGTTATTACTATCTTTATTTTATTAATGAAGCAAAGTGGCTAATTTTTCTACAGTTACACATCTAGTAAATGACAGTTAGATTTCGAACAGATCCAGCTGATCCCTAAATTTCCATTTTTGAAAGTAGATAAACATGGAACACACAGAAAACATCCTCCAACTATCATGTGCAATAGTCCATATTTTAACATTTTAAAAAACATTATTTAAATATTTATTTACTTATTTATTATTTGTTTTTGGCTGCACCGGGTCTTAGTTGCGGCATGTGGGATCTTTAGTTGCAACAAGTGGGATCTTTAGTTGTGGCATGTATGTGGCATCTAGTTCCCCGGCCAGGTATTGAACTGGGACCCCCTGCATTGGGAGTGTGGAGTCTTACTCACTGGACAACCAGGGAAGTGCCCCGTATTTCAACATTTTTAACTTTGGCTGTTTAGATCAGGTTTATTCTCTCACCATTAAAGCTAGACCTAATCACATATTTGAATTATTAGAGATTTTATGATTAACTACAAAACACAATGCATTATTATATTAGTAAATAATAATTGTGTTTATTAATGAAGTAAAAATTAATTTCTTTAGACAATCCATGTATCTTCTCATAAAATGTATTAGGAAGGTGTCATCTAGAAGAAATTCTACACTTGACTATATCACCATTCCTGATTTTTTTCTGAGGCTAAAATGTTCCTATTCTTCAAGTTTGTGAAAGGAAGTAAAAGAATGTTTTTTTTGTTTTGTTTTTTGGTCCTAATCCCAGTTGTTGACAAAGTACCACAAAACTGGTTCTAAATTTTTCCCAAACAACCAGCAGCAGTCTTGTCCTGGTACCTACGTTTCTGAAAACCAGACAATCACTAAACTCGACACTGAAAGTCAGCCACTGCCTATATACTCACTCCATTTCTAAAATTCAGCCAATCCCTTAACTCCATGGTTCCTCCAAACCCAATACAAAATCAGGTTTTTGCTTTGTTCAGGAGACTATGTTTTGCCTTCTCCTAGCCTGGGCAATAAATTCATCACTGTTTCATATATAGTTGAGCAGTAGTCTCTTCCCTCAATATCTCTTTATTATTATAGGTGAATGATGCCCTCCTACTATGACTAGTTGTGTTTTGTAGGGGACAAATGACGAAGAGGTTATCTAAAAACTGAGCAAAAACATCTTTCTCTCCTTACCTCCCAGTTTTTGTACCCCTCCTGGGGAGACTCAGAAAGATACATTGAAAGATGAATAGAATGACTAATTACAACTAAACCTCATAAACTAATAAATATTAAATGTTCTTCTTCTTCTTCTGTCTTCTCCATCTCTTGGGGTTCCTCCATTACCCCCGTTACTGTAAGAATGGGCTGAATTTACAGAAGATCCAAGTGATTGGGAGTTCTTTCCTGACTTCAAAAATAATTTATTAAAAGCGTGATTTCTTTTATTATATAAAATACATAATATTTATATAAACAAACATTTGGTTGTTGATGAATACTAAATTTCATGGTTATATGATTGATCTCTATTGTAATTTGCATTACAGAATATCCTTCTGCCATTTGTAATTCCTAATGAGAGATTCTGGAATGTCATGACAGCACTTACCACTGTGAGAATAGCACTGCCCCTACTTGATGGAGAGTACCTCATTTATTAACAGTGTTCTGTAAATGAATACATGGGCTTTGTGGTTGTTCCCTCTGGGCTACAAAATTCTTGGACCTGCAGAACTAGGACTAGAAATCTGATAACATTTGGTGCAATATAATACCACAAACCATGCCCAAATTAAAACCAGGGAGTTAAAATTTATCTTAATAGTAAATGAATGAGATTGCTAATGTGATTCCTATGAGGGACTAGAAATGGGGCAAGTGGCATAAAATAAAGGGTATAAATCTTCACTGGAGAGTTTTTCCAGGTCAGGTCTCCTGTAAAATGCAATCTCAACATATTTTGGCATTTGTGAGGAGATAATAATTACTTCTATGGGATCAAGCTTTTAATACATATACAGCAGGGAATTGGTAAAATAAACTAGACACTAATAGGCAGTGGTGTACTGAAATCTACATGTATTGTTTCACCAGAACCAACTGTTACATTTTCAGGAATTTTTGCTAGCTGGTTGACATCACATTTGTAGCTTGAACTCTGCCATGATGAGAGTATTTACAAGTTGGAAATTGACAACTACTACAAATTAAGGCTCCTTCTCACCACCACCCATTGTGCTTATCTGTTTAATTATAGTTATCTTTGTCTGAAGATAGATGTTGACACCAGCTTATCTCTATGAGCCACATGGGCCCCATACTGAAAATGGCAATATTCTTTCTTATTTCTTTGTGGAAAAGGGATAACAGTGGATAATGTATTTTCTGACTAAACTGAAGTCAAGTTATTTATAAATTCTAAAATGAGGTTTAAAGGATAAGCCCTGATCCAGTTAGCTTTTCTTTTTGTAATCACATAAACTGTAGGCTTGTTGGCATCAGAAGTGAAGGTCTGTTTTCCACTGTGGCCGCACCATTTTTACATTCCCACTGACAGTGTACAAGGGCTCCAATTTCTCCAATCTCTCCACCTCTTTGACACTTACCTTTTTTTTTTTTTTTTAATAATAGTCATCCTAGTGTGTGGTGATATTTCACGGTAGTTTTGATTTGCATTTCCCTCATAATTAGTGATGTTTCATATGCCTGTTGGCCATTTGTATGTCTTCTTTTGAAAATGTCTATTCAGGCCTTTTGCCCATTTTTAATTAGGTTATTTTTATTATTGAAGCTGAATCTGGCCTCTGTACCCTGACACTGAATTAAATCTCAGAGACAGAATTTTGGGTGAAGTAGAAAAGAATAGCTTTATTGCTTTGCCAGGCAAAGGGGGCCACAGCGAGCTAATGCCCTCAAAACTGTGTGTCCCAACCTGGAGGGGGTAGTGAGAAGTTTTATAGTAATGGTTCAAAGAGAGCGTGATCAGCTCGTGGACATTCTTCTGATTGGTTGGTTGTGAGGTAAGTGGGAGTCAGTGTCATCAACCTCTGGTTCCAACTGGTCTGGGGTCTGCGTTCTTGTGGGCAGCATACCGTTAATTTCTCCCACCTGGTGTGGGTTTCAGTATCTGCAAAACAGCTCAAAGATATTGTTATGTATATCCCTTGATGGGGAACCAGGACCTTGCCCCTAAACAAAAGGTTGCACTATTTTTTCTCTAGACTGTTCCTCCCTTGTCTCTGCATTCCCTCCCTTCCCTAATTAGCAACTGTTTGAATCTGCTCCTTGGAACTCAGGGAAGGTCATGGAGGCTGAATGAAGCCTGTTTCCTGTAATCAAGAAGTAGGGGACACAGAAAGGCTTTTGTGCCCAGAAGCCCCACAGGGTCCTGCTCAGTATCATTATTATTATTATTTTTGCTATTGAGTAATAGTTTGGCTATTTACCGTTTATCAGATATATGGTTTGCAAATATTTTCTTCCATTCCATAGATTGCCTTTTCTCCTCTGTTGATTGTTTCTTTTGCTGTGCAGAAGCTTTTTAGTTTGATGTAGTCCACCAAAATTAGAAATAGAAATAGCATATTGTAAGCAGATAGGGTAGGTAATTCCCCAAGAAAGAGAACCAGGCATGGCTTTTCTGACATAAGAGAAGACATTTTTGGCCTAAGGCATTTTGTGATCTAAGCTTGGCCACAGTGCTTGCCCTTGAACAGGTATCAGTAATTAATGATCTTAAGGGAAGTAAGGGAATGCAGGAACAAAGGAAAAGCAGTCAAGAAACAATAGTTCAATGGTAAAACAGAGTCCTAGTTCCTCCTCAAGGAATATACTTAACAATCTGATACATATCTTTGAGCTCTGCAGGAACTAAGGCGCCCCATCCAGGTGGAGGATGGAATGATGATGTTGACCTTTTCTGACTCTTGTGACTTCAGTCATCTAAAGCTTGGAGTCAATCAACCTTTGCCCCAATTTTATGCACAATTCTCCTCTGCTCAAGCCCCTACATGAATATGCACATACCCTTAGCTTAAAGCTTCCCCAGTTTTGCTGTTCTGAGGGACACTGCTTTAAGAAAGATCCTGGGTGTTCTCCTTACTTGCTGCAAGTAATATGTTCTTCCTTCTCCTGATCTTTGTCTTGGTTGTGTCTTTCAGCCTGACACCCAACAAGAGTCAAACCCAGTTTACAGGTAACAATATGGTTCAGCAATCCCACTTCTGGGTATATACCCAAAATAATTGAGATCAGGATCTCAAAATGATATCTGTACTTCGATATTCATTGCAGCATTATTCACAATAGCCAAAATAAACAATCCAAATGTTCATCAACAGATTAATGGATAAGGAAAATATAATATATATATATATATATATATATATATATATATATATATATATATATATATATATATATATATACACATACACAATAAAGTATTATTCAGCCATAAAAAATAACGAAATTCTACCACGTGGAGGGACCTGGAAGACATTATGCTAAGTGAAATCAGTCAGTCACAGAAAGACAAATACTACATGATTCTGTTTTTCATTATATGAAAAATCTAAACTACTCAAACTCATAGAAGCAGAGAATAGAACGGTGGTTGCTAGGGGAGGGGGAAATGGGGAATTCCTGTTCAATGGGTATAAAGTTACAGTTCTGCAAGATGAATATGTTCTAAAGATCTGCTGTTCAACATAGTGCCTATTGTTAAAAAATATGATAGTGTGTACTCAAAAATTTAACAGGTTAAATCTCATGTTAAATGTTCTCACCACAAAAAACCAAACAATCCTCCCCCCCACCCCCCGGCAAAAATCCCAAAGGGACGCAAGGAAACTTTTGGAAGTGATGGATAATTTTATTACATTGATTGTGGTGATGGTATCATAGGTGTATACATATATCCAAACTTATCCAGTTGTATACATCAAATATATGCAGGGTTTTTTTTGTACACCAACTATACCTCAATAAATCTTTGAAAAAAGAAAAAGTCTAATGACTACAACTTGTTTAACTCATTCTTTTCCCTCCCATCCTAGCATATTGGTGACTGTTACAAAAATGAGAAATTCTGGAGATTTGAGCAAACAAAGGATTCCATTACCTCAAATAATTGTAAAATCTTAACAAATTTTCAGTAGAGATGACTGTTTCTTTTTGTAGGCGAATCTTTTAGGAAGTGCTTCTAGGGTTGTACCAGCATCATCATAATAAATTAGCAGTTAATGATTGTCTCCTCTGTGTCCTCTGTGATCTTTAGCAATTTTGAAGCCAGAATCAGTCCAGTTGGAGTAGCAGTGAATGAGGGAAAAGAGTTTCTTAGTACTCTGTGAAAGGGGGTTTATGAGATCGTGGTGGGGCTGGAAGGGATTGCTAACACTTTGGAAGATTCACCTCTATGGAAACATGGTTGGTTGCTGATCATTGTTAAAGTTAAATGGCAATTTGTATGAACATGTATTTTTAAGGCTCTTTTAATTTTGCTTTTCTTTTGCTGTTTATTGCTGTATTCTGAGAAATTATTTGGAGTTAGATCTCATTTCCCATTTTAGTTTTTATTGTTAATATAGTACATTGATTCCCGTATCTGGCTGCACATTAGAATCACCTATGGAGCTTAAAAAAAAAATTCCTGATACCTGGCCCCTATCCCAGAACAATTAAATTTGAGAGCAATTGAGAACCACTGCTCTGGAAAGTAAACTTTTAATAGGGTCAGGATAGCCTAATTTATTTTTGTTCCATCATTTGAGTTAATTAATTTCTAAATTGTTTTTTTAGCGATTACATTTTCATATGGTTCTCTTAACTTTCTTTTTTCATGTATATGAAATATGTTTAATCAGATGACACCTACTGGATAAGCTGCTGTTTTGTCCAGGACATCAGTTTTACAAGCTTGTAAATCTGATAAGCAGTTGTAATGCTTTGTTTTCTTTGATTTAAAAAAGAACCTATGGAGACATCAGCACATCTGGAGGAAAACATGCTTTTAATATTTAGATTGTTATTCACTTTGAATACAAGCTATCAAATTGACATGTATCTTTAAAAAATAGAAATGGGGCTTCCCTGGTGGCGCAGTGGTTGAGAATCCGCCTGCCGATGCAGGGGACACGGGTTCGTGCCCCGGTCCGGGAAGATCCCACATGCCACGGAGTGGCTGGGCCCGTAAGACATGGCCGCTGAGCCTGCGCGTCCGGAGCCTGCGCTCCGCAACGGGAGAGGCCACAACAGTGAGAGGCCTGTATACTGGAAAAAAAAAAAAAAAAAAAAAAAAATATATATATATATATATATATAGAAATGAATCCTTATGGGTAAGGATTTGATGTGATGTTAGGAAGAAAGCCAAACTAGGCAGAGAGCCTTAAGGAGTTTGCCTCATTGCCACTGTATCACAGGAAAGGACCTTTGAGGATATTGAAATTTGACTCTTGTCTGTTGATCTCATAAGAGAAACAGCTCCTGTTAAACATGGTTGCTTTGTTTTTTGCTTTTCTTCTGCTGGCTTATGCAGCAGTTTGTTGATTTAAAAAAAAATCCTCAAGGCATGAGGTAAAATGAATGCCATGTTCTGGTGACTGGTATATACCAAACTAGAGGCAAATTCACATGAGAAAAGTGCTCGACAAAAATATTTCATCTAAGATATTTTCCAGCTGAGTTGCCTTCGCATTCTGTTCCCACCACATTCTCTGAATCGCACGGTGGAAAAGCTGAGACTTTTAACTTATGCTCTGCAAAGTACTGGGAACTTGGGCACAGAAAACCAGGTCATTTTTTTTATTGCTGTCTTTCAGGGAGGGTTTAATTCTTTTTTATATTGTTTATGTAAGGGAAGAACAAGTTTAGGAAGAATTTACTGAATTTCAGAACTATCAACTACTCCAGTTTTAAGTTCCCATGCTGTATGACAGTGTACCTTGTTATCATTGATAAATTAATACAGATCAAATGATAATAGCCTTTGTAGTCCTAATTTGCATTTATATGTGTTGCAAGTATAACAATATAGGAAACCTAATATTGTACTTAATAAAATGTTTATTAATAGCATATGTGCCAATCAACAGAGACCAATGTATTTTATTGAGAGCACGTTGCCTAAATTTTGGCTGTTATCAATATTGATTATTTCTTGCCAACAATATGTTCAGATGTCTACAGTAAACATAAAGTTTCTTTCTTAAGAGCTTAATGTCAAAATTATATATTACTCAGCAGGACTATCCAGGCATGAAATGAGCATATTACTAGAATCTTCTATGTTTATATTCTGTCTTCCTTTCTAATTTAGGTCACGAACCATTTGGCAAGGACCATGCTTAATCCTATCTGCACTTATAGAATGGTATGTGAAGAGATTCCTGCAAATTTATTGAAGAATTCCATTAGGGGAGACAAACCAACTTTACCAAACAGATTGTACAGTTTTGAAAAATGGCTGACCTAGAAGAGTAGTTGGTAATTCATGAAATATTTATTGTCACCAGTTTTATAAAAGCCACCATCCTCTCTCTCTCTGTCTCCATATATGTATGTATGTGGGTATATATATATATATATATATATATATATATATATATATATATATATTTTTTTTTTTTTTTTTTTTTTTTTTTTTTCCTTACTTCTGGTTCTACTATTAACTAGTTGTGTGGCAGCAGGAAGATCATGTAGCCTTTCTGGGACTTAGTTTCCACATCTGTAAAATAAGAGTATGATCCACTTTATCTCCAAGAACCTTTCCAGCCCTTAAATAAACATTATTAAAAGAGGGCTTCACTGAAAACATAGTCATTCTTTAGCAAGAAATTATCATTGAAAAGTTGATAAAAATTGAATGTGTTAGTAAGAGCTAAAGAAGGCTGGCACGTGAATCAGAAGATGTGAGGAATCAGGATAAAATTCCTACCTTGGTACTCTTCTTTTCCCCTCATGGAATGGTCTTCCCCCACACTTACCCCTGGCTCTTCCTTATCATCCCCCAGGTCTCTGCAAACAAGTCATCTCTTCTGAGAAGCCTTTCACGATTAACCTATTCACAAAAGTCTCCTTGCCCACATCTCTCTATCCCATACCCTGCTTATTTTTTCTCATAACTTTTATTACTACCTACCATTACAGTATATTTTGGTTTATATAGTTAATTACCTGCCTCTCTCATTAGGATATATGCTCTATTATGAGAGAAATTTTATTTATGTGGTTCACTGTGGTTTCACCAGCATCTAGAACAGTGTCTGGCACATTGAAGTCATTATTAATATTTATTGACAAAAAAAGTAAATTTCCTTACAGTGACTCCAATTTTTGAACAATAGCCTTTCCTTTTTTTCCTACAATATCTGTTAATTTTCAGAAGTAGTATATTAGCTAAATAGCTTACTAATTTGTGCTAGCCTTTGTAGATAAAATTTCAGTTTTATTTTCTCCCTCCCTCCCTTCATACCTTGGTTCCTTTGTTCCTTCCTTCCTTCCTTCCTTTCCTCTTTTTCTTTCTTTTGAAATATGGGATGGAATTTGGCGTTAAGTAGTAAAAAATGTGGAGCCTTTATTTTCCTTTTTCCTAAATATCAAACGAGAAACTTTATGATATTGAACTTTCTCATGAGTTTCATGTTACTTCCAAGCTTTATCAAAGCTGATATAAGAAATAATTATTGCAGATTGTTTTCCATTTTATTTTTAGGATAACCTGAATGTACATGAATACTAAATATATATATTTATATTTATTTAATATTAAAATTAGCTTTTTGAACTTTGTAAATTATTTGTGTCTCCTCAGGTCAGAACAACAGACTGTACTTTTATTTTTGATTAATTCAAAATAAAGCATTCATACAGTGAAAAGCTGAACTGTATCTAAATTTGGTTCCCATCAAGATTCATTAGAATACTTAGACAGTTACATTGTCACTGGCTACAAAGTCGATGGGAGCAGTTGCATAGGATGAGATAACTCTATAAAGAGATTCTCCTTGGGATTCTGTAGGTGAAAAATGGTTTCTTTTGTTATTTTGGGAAATAATGGAATTAAATTGCTTACATCAAACTTCTCCTCTCTCTAAACAAAGACTGTAAAACTCCAAATAAAAGAAGTTGATTGCTTATATGAATCTAAATAATAAATGTATAGCAAAAGCTTAAATTATTTTAATGAAATAAGGAAAAAAAGAAGCAACCATAGTTATTTTATAATGGCTTGTGTTTCCAGCATAACTGACACTGATTTAAGGCTTATATTTTATATTACATCCAATCATATTTATGAATTCTTGCTTTTTATTAATTATCACTAGTATAGCAAATGTACTTCCAACTACATAAATATACTTTTAGACATAAATTTGGGTGTTTGCATTTTGACTTCATGAGTTAATGTAACTATGAAAGAAAATACCTTAAACAAATTGGAATATCAGTTTTCATCTTTGGATATAGTCTAATTCTAACCTCTGATACGCTACATATGTATTGCTGGTCTCTGCTCAAGAAAGAAGCCAGAGACAAAGGCACTTTGTGTAGTTTGGTGCTACTTGCTGCTTGGCCCACTATTGTTTTACTGTGGCTCCTGGCAACGGGAGGCTTTGATGGACTATGTTCATGTGACAACTGTCTGCTATTAACATGAGAGAAAATGAAAGACTCCAGTTTCAAATGATATGGGCTCCTTAATCTTCACAAGCACAGAAAAGTCAATCAAAATATAATACTTGTTCACCATCAGTATTAAGCTTGTATTTCTGTTCTTTCTGAAGCTGAGCAAATTGGATATAAATCTAGGTAGTTAGGTTTATACAACCAAAACAATCGTGTTTGTGCTGGGCAGTGATTGCACTTGTAGCTCTGCTCATTTTAAAACTGAC
Organism: Kogia breviceps; assembly: GCF_026419965.1. Lineage (NCBI taxonomy): Eukaryota > Metazoa > Chordata > Mammalia > Artiodactyla > Physeteridae > Kogia > Kogia breviceps. Next base: position 71,923,478 of record NC_081313.1, on the reverse strand, counting down.
TCATGGATGAATTATGCATGGGACATTGGCCTAGAATTTAGAAAAGAAAAATTTTGTACCAGTGACTCCTGGTCTCAGCAAAGGCAGATTTTACCTGTTTTGGGACTATTGGTAAGTACAGTAGGACAAGACTATTAAACTGTTCATTTTACTAGTTAACAAAATTGAGAATTTGCACTTGGTGTGACTGAGACCAGCATAGCTAGATTTTGGCAGGTATAAGCTGAACTTAGGTCACCATGTTGCATGGCTACAGATTCCTCTGTACCCATCTGGGCTAGATTCATAAATAAACCTTCTCAAGACGTCTTGGTAGCCACTGCCACATGAACCCTCTTGAGTTACAAAACATCCTATTTTTCAAAAGTAAAGTACACCGTAGTTATTTGATACAAATCTAAATTATGCAAATCCATGCTTGGGGGTCTATAGAAATATATTTGATTTATTGAAGAGTTTCAACCATGTGGATTATTACATTTAAAAATCTGCCTTCAAGGGTACTGTTAAGGCTATTTCTGTCTAAGTTGTGGAGCCCATAGACACATCCTAGGCAAACTGTATAACTTTCTGGGCTCATTCAATCTAGTTCAGTTAAAATCTTCATTCCATTGACTGATTTGAATTGTATCACCATGCCTGCTTCCAGAGCAGGGTTGACCAGAAGTGAGGAAGGGAGTGAGGTCTCTTCTTTCAGTCTTCTCACTCTCGCATGTCGAAAGGGAGGGTCTCACACTGTGTGATTTGAATTTCTTGTCTTCCTCCTTATGCTGGGTCTAGCTCCCCTGGCATTGTGAGAAGGAGCGGGGAGGGATGAGCGGGAAGGAGAAGGTTCGTTAATTGGTTTTCATTTAGTTATCACTGCTTTTTTGGCTTGAATTTTAGTGATCCTGGCATGGCAGGTGTCTGAAAGCTGGCTCTTTTGAGGGCATGTGTCCAACTTCTTCAAAAAGCTCTGGGGGAGGGGAGGTGCCTTACTCTTCCCTGTTCTATGGGTTCACGTTTGAATGGTAGTCTCCCTCTTGGGTGGAATTCAGGTTAGATAGCCCAGGCCTAGCTACTCCTTGCAGTGTTCACTTGGAATGGTGGAAAACTGGTGTGAACCTGCCAGCTGTTCCTACCTTGCTCTCCATCTCCCTAGTTCTCCTTTTCTCTCCTGAAATAGACACCGAAGCAGACAAGTGAGTCTGCTGCCTCAGAAACTCTCACAGTGAGGAGTGATATTCTGGTATCCCTCCAAGTAGCCTCCTCTGAACTTCACGAGTGAGTCTCTTGGATTCCTCCTCTTTTATCTGCTAGGGGGAAGGCAACCCTTTCCCTTACCCATGAGGAGGCAAGAGAATCTATTTTCACCATGAAATCTGAATTTCCCATAAGGCTAATGATCCAAGTGACTCTTTCTTCCTCCTTTTCCCTGGCCATGGCTAATATAGATGGCAGAGGCAGTAGTAGGACAGCAGTAGTTAATTGGGTAGAATCCTCTCAGCTGACTCTTAGTAAGCCTTGGGGAAGGTGTCTCTCTCTAATCATTGGTAAATCTCTTTAAAATTTGGAAGTATTAAGCTTGTCCCTTTCCTTACCCTTGAGCCCTAGTTGCTCATTTCAGGATTATAGAAAAACCCAACATCTGTTAAAAATATCAATAATTTCTCATTTTATGTTCAAAATCTGAAGCAACAATTCTTCCTGCATTAAAAAAAAATGCTGCTAACAATTCCACATTTCAAACCTGGTAGGTCAAGTAGATCAAGCGAGGAATCTGTATTTTTCTTATTTCCTCCTGGAGATGACATTTTAAATGTAAACAGTAATATTCCTATCCTTTGTAATATATGAATTATGTGACTGTTGAATTAGGTAAGGTTTTCATTCATCTTGTACATAAAATGTGACCAGTATATATTTTTCAAGCATCATAAAAATTAGGGTACAATAGAAACAAGTTCCCTGAAATGTTTTATATAAGTAGATTCCAATGAAATGAGCATTTCAAATAGAGTAATTCTCAGTCTGTATGGCCCTAATGATTCTCTGGCTCTAGCTTCAAAATTAATACTGTTATTGGTATTAATGGCAATTATTTTCCACATACTTATTCAAATATTAATTTAAAAGAGACTTTATTATTGCTTATATTTAGTCTTTGTCCATGTCATTTTAGGGCTCTGAACAAAATCAGAGAAGTAATTTGACAAAGAAAGTTCAATGCACTTGAATGAGATTTATGAGGACAAAATTACATGGGGATTATTTCTTACCCATGAGTAAAATATGTAAAGAAGGTGGCAAAATATTGGTGTGTAAGGAGGCTAGGAAACTGGTTTAAGAAGGAGAAAGGTAAATTGCATTGGCCAGTGATAGAAGGAAGAGGGTAGGCGATAGAACACACAAGATGCTCAAGACCTGTATTGTAGATGTGGGGGACATGTGAGAAGGGGACAGAAGTCATGTAAATTATGAGTGCTGTCAGGGAGTATAAGAGGGGTAGACGTGTTGCTGAGAGGTAGAGAACATGAGAATGTCTTCACTGATGAGAGAGGTTCCAGTGGGTACTGTGAAAAATCTAATGCATCATTATTATATATATGCATGATATATCATACACATACATACATACATATATGAGTATATTTCTGTATTTTATATTCATGATTGTATTATGATTATATTAAAAGAATGGAATAACGAATGAGTACAGTTTAAAACACAAAGATTATAGGTTATATTCAAGAGAATATACTCTATCAGTGTGGGAATGTGACTCCTTGTCTTACACTCTGTGTGAGAGAGGGGACTTGGAGCCTCACTTGTTGCCTGTTAACCAGGTCCTTTCCCATTCCTATCTCCCAAGCAGTTCTTGTTCCTCCATTCTAACTCTCTGTGATGCTAAAATGGAGTTCATTTGGTGGTCAGTAGAGCATCACCAGTCACCTCATTGTAATTCTTCCTCTGTTATGAAAGGCCATTCTGGTTACAAATTCAATTTCTTTTCACCTCACACCTATTCTGAACTTCACAGATTCCTAGAGACCTTTGTTCCTTTACACCTTCCTAAGAATGAAAAACGATCATCTCTGACCTTTGTACCATTTGAACCCCTGAGACTAGCTTAGAGGCTTGATCTCTGGAGGGTGGTGGTGGGAGTGTGGTTGTGTAGCACTGGGGTTCCATTTGCTTAGTACCTGGCTGTAGAGCCAACCTAAAGAAAGGTGTGCAGTCAGTGTCTTAGGGACTGTGCCTACTGGCCCTGATCTGGTTTGGCAACAGTGTTTCAAAGTGCTCACAGTAATCTTTGCCACTGAGTGAGGTCTGACTGGATTAAAGCAGGAGTCTGGCCACTATGTACACAAGAAAGGAGATTGATGAGAGATATACTGCGGTCAGAGTCCTAATCCAGTAGGACTGAAATGGCCCCAGGAAATCAAGGATGACCCTAGCCATGAGAAAAGAAGGGGATATGGTTAGTGCTGAGGGGCTGTAGCTCAAAAGACACATGAGTGTTTGGGACCTCTCCCAGGAGCCTTTCACACCAATTTAGGTCAGAAGGACTAGTCTTTCTAGTCTCAACCTCCTGGCTTAGGAAGTGATGCCCAAAACACTGCCAAAGTTTGCTGGAACAGTCAACCTGTAGAGGTGGAAGGTCATCAGTACATTGCTGGGCGGTCTAGGGATGGCAGGAACGTACTTTGCCCTTTGTTTTTGTTCACATTTGGGTCAGAGACCTTTATTTATTTATTTATTTATTTATTTATTTATTTATTTATGGCTGCATTGGGTTTTAGTTGCTGTGCGCTGGCTTTCTCTAGTAGCGGCGAGCAGGGCTACTCTTCGTTGCGGTGTGCAGGCTTCTCTTTGCAGTGGCTTCTCTTGTTGCAGAGCATGGGCTCTAGGCGTGTGGGCTTCAGTAGCTGTGGCTTGTGGTCTCTAGAATGCAGGCTCAGTAGCTCAGTAGCTGGTGCACAAGCTTAGTTGCTCCTCGGAATGTGGAATCTTCCTGGACCAGGGCTCAAACCCGTGTCCCCTGTGTTGTCAAGTGGGTTCTTCACCACTGTGCCACCAGGGAAGCCCCAGAGATATCCTTAGAGGGCATGGTCTAGTGTGTGTGTGTGTTTTCTCATTCTTTACATCTAACTGAAAAGCAAAATTTTTAAGGTTTGTATGTGGGTTTTCTAACAACACATACAACATTTCCGGGAAGGAGGCTGGGATATGTGGGTAAAGTAATCTATGGCACAGAATCTAGCAAAGATAAAAGGTTTAACTCCTTTAAGATTGGAACATAATGTCTTTAAATGAAAAGTGGGAGTAGATTCAGAAGCATCCTCTGGTGGTTTCTTTTTTCTTAGGATGGTTTTTCTTGCCTGAGAAATTAAAAAAAGTTCCAGAGGTTTGGATCTGTATTTTATTTATAGTCGATATCTACACTTTTACTCTGAAATGCTCTGGCTCAGAGCTTGGAAGGAGGATTTGCAATAAAAAATGTACAGAAGTGTAAGCTATAAAGAAAACTCATGACAAAGGCACAAGCATTTGCATTTCATGTTTGTAAATGACTCACAAAGTAATGAAACCCTTTATGGTGTTTCCCCACATGAAACCAATCAAAAGCTTCTAATCAGGTTTGTCCTTAACTGCATCCTACAAAACTTTTATGAGGAATTTTTTGTTTTCCCTAAAAGAGAGATGGAAGTATCTATTTGGATCCATTGTAATGGTAGGGAAAAATTAGTTAATTCTCTTTATATTGCGTAAAATTGGAGGTTGCTGTAAGGACAAATGCAGGCGAGTGGCATGCCAGGACTGCTGGCAAAGAAACTCATATGCTTGGGTTCAGTGTTTGGCCTCAGGCCAAAGGCTGCAACTAACAGGAAAGTGTCAGCATCTCAATATAATTGCATGTCCCAGAACCTATTATTGCACTAATAAAAATGCTTTTCAATAAATCTGAGAAAGGAAGAGGAAAAAAAAAACCATGAAGAAAAGAATTGCCTGAAACATTATATTTAATAAAATTCTCATTAATGGAAAGAGTAGCTTTCTGTTAAATAAATGTGCTTTAATTTTATTTTCTGATTAATTTGATTTGGGGGAAAATTCAAGTTATACTTTTTTTCAGTGTACTTTCTTAAGAGTAAAAGGCAAGTAGGCATCACTGTATGTGAATGTTTTCTCAAGGATAGGGAAAAGGTAGGAGGACCAGGGCACAGGAAGCTAAGAGTTTAGCTAGTAATTAGGTCAGTGATGTACTGAGTGATTTTGGGCAAATGATTTTACCTCTCCATCCCCCTATGTAAAATGTTAATGTTTCATGCTTACAAAAATCTTTGAAACAATAAGAATGTCGAAGGTATTTGACATGTGTACTATTATTTATAATGGGTAAGATAGAAAACACGTGTGCCCACTAACAATGATCTTAATCACACACAGCAGTTTATCTGAGGTAGTTTTCTCTTATGGCAAATTTCACATAAATAATGAATATTTAAAACACCTTTATGAAAAAAGCCACCTGGGTATCCTTATAGGAATGAGCCCTAATAATGCTAGTATATGAATGTAATTTATAGAGTTTTCTTTTGTGCTTCCTATATGACAAAGAGATACAAATAAGAAGAATAATGATAACTAAATTTTGCTCACTTGCTATGGGCAATGTTCATAATCACAAAGGGAAGGAAAAGGAAAGGATATTCTTGTATATTAAGCTTCAATCATGAACCAGATGTTTATATACATTACCTTTTAGTGTTTAGGAAAATTTCTGGCACATAGTAGGTACTCAATAAAGATTTGTTGGGTGAACAAATGCATCTTTTTTAATTTTTAAAATGGCCTTATAAAACAAACCTTATCTCCTATTTACAGAAGAGAGAAAGGTTTAAAAAGTATATATTTGGTTAAGAACACACAATTAGCAAGTGCCAGAGCCAGAATTTTAACACTGGTTTGTCTGACTCCAAAACGAATGTTCTCAATATCAGGACTTTGGAAACATTTTGATTAGCTGCGTTTACCATTTCAAAGTTTTTCAATTATTGTGATGACTTTATTGAGTGAGGAAGAAGTTGGCAGGATGAAAGTGTTATTGAACCAGGTTCGTTTTCCCGACATGCAGCAAGCCAAACGCTGGGACATAGAGGTTGCAGCAGAGAAAGGGTTTCTTCACAAGGCAGCGAAGCAAGAAGCCGAGATAACGGATCTCAAATCTGCCTCCCTAAAGGCTCAGGATGTTTACGGGATAAAGCTGAGGGGTGGGGAACCAGGAGAAAGGTAATTGGAGATAAGAAAAAGGTGAGACAATCATTCTGCGCAGGTGCAACTGAGCTGTAGCCGCTTGGCCCCAGCAAGTTCTGGGCGTGGAATTCTCCGCCCTCTGACGTCAAAAGGTCACGGAGTGGACACCGGCGCATGCCCACTCGGAAGGTCGGTGGTCTTAATCAGGCTTAGCTGGCTGGAGCTAGAACTGGATGCTGCTGACTCCAAGTCTCTGAAAAACAACTCGAGGAAACATCTTACTGTTTAGGCTACGTGGCGCTTGGAAAACATGTAAGTTTTTGTAAAAACAATTCGCGCGAGCTTGACCAGTGAAGGCAAGTTGCAGGTGTATGGCTCTAACTGGTGATTACCCTTGGTTTCAAGATCCCCTGCGCACTTTGGAGTCAAAGAATCTGGGTAACATCTTACATGCAAGAGCTAGTTCGGAGTGAAAGTGTGAGAGAAAGGGAGATGTTGGATGCCTCTCCCTGGTGGAGGAGCTCATCAGCTGGTATGGCCTACGTGGGGCCTTATGGGCTATAACCAGGCACGAGAGCCCTTCTTACAGGGATAGATTACGAGGAGCTGGTGAGTGCAAAATGTGAGTCCTGAAAGCATGGAAGGCTGAGGTTCTCTTCTGAGCTGGGAAGTTAGGCAGATAAAACAAAAGAACAGCAGATGAGAGGAAGGTGGTTTGGGAAGATACTGGAAGGAAACTGCGGCTCATGCCTGAGCTTCTCTGTCCCAGGGATTTTGGTACATGGCGGGTGGGGCGGGGGGAAGAACACGTTTTGCCAATTGTGAGTAGATTGCGGCCTTTGCCTTGTGTGCTAGTTATCACTTACTGCCTCTCAGTTTCCAGTCCACCGTCTTTGCCGTGCTTTGTACTACTGGAGTGGGAACCTGCAGACATTCTTCTTAGCCAGCTGGCACAATGTAAAGCTTTGTTGGTACGATGGGTTCTTTCCCAGTGAGTTTTACCAGTGCCCCCAAAGGTAGCTTTCTGGCCAGTTTAGCCAGAAGCAGCAGTGTGTCCTGGAGGGTCTCACCAGAATCCCTGGGCACAGCTTCACAGAGAGTCTTCCTGGCGTCTCAGAGGATGGCTTCCTCTTTGGACCCCAATAGGGCTGGCCAGCGGGAAACTGCCTGTTGACACTCCAGCTGACTCCTCAGCCATCCAAGGGCCACAGCCACACCCTCGCTAATGAGGTTTGACTCTCAGCCTTGGGGAGAGCCCTCTTCCAAATTTATTCCTGCTTTGGGTACTTTTGTCTTAGCCGTAGAAGCAGCGGCTGCTTCCTTTATCTGATGTACTCATGTTCTTTACCATTCTCTTACCTCTTTGTAGTTAATCCTCTGTTAAAATCTAAAAATTCTTTATGTTACATTTTCTCTCTTAAAATTTCTGGCATGGTTTCTGTTTCCCTACTGGACCATGATTAATACACCAGCTTACCCACCGAAGCAGAGCCTGAGGCAGAGGCCTTTGTGAGAGTTGTTTGTTTGGGGATGTAATCTTAGGGAGCCAAAGACAAGGACAGAGGAATGAAACAAGGAGAAGGAAAAAGCAATTCAAAAATGTGTTATCAAGTTGGTCATGCCAGCAGGCGGTGGATTTTCTTTCTTTCTTTTTTTTCATAACCTTTATTTTTTAATTAAAAAAACATTTTATTGGAGTAGATTTACAATGTTGTGTTAGTTTCTGTTGTACAGCAAAGTTAATCAGTTACACATATACATATATCCACTCTTTTTTAGATTCTTTTCCCATATAGGTCATTACAGAGTACTGAGAAGAGTTTGCTGTGCTATACAGTAGGTCCTTATTAGTTATCTATTTTATATATAGTATTGTGTATATGTCAATCCCAATCTCCCAATTTATGATCCCCCCCGCCCCCATCTTTCCCCGAGGGTAACCATAAGTTTGTTTTCTATATCTGTGACTCTACTTCTGTTTTGTAAATAAGTTCATTTGTACCATTCTTTTTTTAGATTCCACATATAAGTGATATCATATGATGTTTGTCTTTCTCTGTCTGACTTATTTCACTCAGTATGACAATCTCTAGTTCCATCCATATTGATGCAAATGGCATTATTTTGGTTTTTTTTTTTTATGATTGAGTAATATTCAATAGTATTTATGTACCACATCTTCTTTATCCATTCCTCTGCTGATGGACATTTAGGTTGCTTCCATGTCCTGGCTATTGTACCTAGTGCTGCAATGAACATTGGGGTGCATGTATCATTTTGAATTATGGTTTTCTCTGGATATATGCCCAGGAGTGGGATTGCTGAGTCGTGTGGTATCTCTATTTTTAGTTGTTAAAGGAACCTCCATACTGTTCTCTATAGAGGCTGTAACAATTTACATTCCCACCAACAGTGTAGGAGGGTTCCCTTTTCTCCACACCCTCTCCAGCACTTATTGTTTGTAGATTTTTTTGTTAATGACTTTCCTGACTGGTGTGAGGTGATACCTCATTGTAGTTTTGGTTTGCATTTCTCTAATAATTAGTGATGTTGAGCATCTTATCATGTGCTTTTTGGCCATCTGTATGTCTTCTTTGGAGAAATGTCTGTTTAGATCTTCTGCCCATTTTTTGATTGGATTGTTTTTTGAAATTGAGCTACATGAGCTGTTTGTATATTTTGGAGATTAACCCCATGTCGGTCACTTTGTTTGCAAATATTTTCAAACGAAGGCTTGTCTTTTCTTTTTGTTTATGATTTCCTTTGCTGTGCAAAAGCTTTTATTTAGGTCCCATTTGTTTATTTTTGTTTTTATTTTCACTACTCTAGGAGATGGATCAAAAATCTTGCTGCAGTTTATGTCAGAGAGTGTTCTGCCTCTGTTTTCCTCTAAGAGTTTTATAATATCCAGTCATACATTTAAGTTTTTAATGATTTTGAGTTTATTTTTGTGTGTGGTATTAGGGAGTGTTCTTTTTTTAAAAAATAAATTTTATTTATGTTTTGGTTGCGTTGGGTCTTTGCACATGGGTTTTCTGTAGTTGCGGTGAGTGGGGGCTACTCTGCATTGCAGTGCGTGGGCTTCTCATTGTGGTGTCTTCTCTTTGTTGTGGAGCATGGGGTCTAGGCACGCAGGCTCAGTAGTTGTGGCTTGCAGGCTCTAGAGCAGAGGCTCAGTAGTTGGTGGCGCACAGGCTTAGTTGCTCTGTGGCATGTGGAATCTTCCCGGACCAGGGCTTGAACCCATGTCCCCTGAATTGGCAGGCGGATTCTTAACCACTGTGCCACCAGGGAAGTCCCAGGAGTGTTCCAATTTTATTCTTTTACATATAGCTGTCCAGTTTTCCCAGCACCACTTATTGAACAGACTATCTTTTCTCCATTGTATATTCTTGCCTCTTTTGTCATAGATTAGGTGACCATAGGTGTGTGGGTGTATCTCTGGACTTGCCTGTTTCATTGATCTATATTTCTGTTTTTGTTCCAGTACCATACTGTTTTGATTATTGTAGCTTTTTAGTATAGGAGGCAATGGGTTTTCAATCCCATGGACCCTTCTAAGAAAGCTATGAAATCTATCTCAGAGCAGATAGGAGGAAGATTGGAGTAAACATTTATCCACTGGCTTTCCTCTCCCATTGTTTAGAGTGAAAGCCTATCAGATTTCATCAGTGCCAATGTGGTTGAAGCCTGCATAGAACTGATTGATGCTGCAGTGGTTTGAATAAGAGGTGAAGGCAGCAGAATGTGTAAATTGGTGCATAAGACATGTTTGGTTTAATTACCAAAATAAGAAATGGATATTTAAAAATTTTTTCTTGAATGTCTTATAAAAATTTAGCTAAAATTTCAAGGTGAGAAAATTAAGTTAGTAATTCAAAAATATGTGAGCTGCAGCTTGGTTCCTCCGTTTAAAGTGTCTAGATCTAATAGGGGTGAGGGTGAGTGGGAGATTGGCCCTGTATAAAATAAACACTGAGTAGGGCAGTGTGCAAGTGAGGTTAAATAATGGCATGTTCATATGAGAATTTACTAGGAGGCATTGCATTTTAGTGGAGCAAGAGGCCCACTAGTCCAAGAAGTGGCATTATCTCTGCCAAAGCCAAGAGGTCATAGCAAGGAAGAGAAGATGCTGTCAGAAATTCAAAAATTATCAAGAGATAGGTCAAGTTGCTAACAATTTAGGGAGCAAATTAAAGCAAAGGCTGGAAACTGAGTGTCCCATAATTCTGTTTTTCCTTGGGCTGCAGATGTGATTAGAGAGAGAAAACTGTGACTGCAGGTGAATTCTGAAACTGAATGGGGGAAGTTATGGAGGAATAGTGATACCCTGTATTAGGTTGCCCTTGCCAGTAGACATCTCTTGGTGTTCTTCCATACACTTTCTACCTTCTATCTCAATTCAGTGGGAGAGAGGAGAGAAGTCAGTGTCTTCCTTATTCTTCCTTCAGGCCACGTCCTGACCTCATGCGTATAACCTTCTCCCATCCTCATCATCTGAGGCCCATGGTGTTTTTTTCTACGACTGGCCTTATTTCCATTTGCTAATCTGTAAGCAAAAATTACAGGGCTTGACAGTTATTATGAAAATATTTATACTTTTTGACTTAGAAATCTTCAAAAATATTTTTGAATTTTTTTTAGAGAAATATTTTTAAAAGATTTGGCATTTTTGAATTCTAGTAAGCTAGAAGTTTATGTGAATCATGGCAAAAAGATACACAGTTTTCTGCAAAATGTTTTATTTTTCCAAATAATGTGAAGATTAAGAGTGGAAGAGAGTTGGAAATTATGGGAGATGACAATAAGAACCAACATTGTTTGAGAAGTCAATTTTTGTGTAAGTACCTTCATTTGATCTGCTTTTAAATACTACCAGAATGGCATTATCTTAGATTTGTAGCTGAAAAAACTGAGTATGGAGGGGCATGATTAACATACTCTTAAGTCATATAGATTAGCCCTTCCTGGTCTCTTATGTCCACAATCATTTCTTCCCTCTCTGAAATCCTGTTGCATGCTTTATATGTAGGGTGCTTTTGGTTCTTTTGATATTCAAGACCTATACTATCAAAATGTTTTTAAGCTTAGCTCATCAGTTAAGTTAAAGACAAGGAACATGTATTTAATATCACTAGTGCCTAGTGATGCTAAAAGGATGATGAGCTCTGAGTGGTATCAGGAGAAGAGGATATATTTGGTGGATTAATGCCAGTTCTGCCACTTCCAACTGGTGACTTTAGGAAAGTCACTTAAACTTTGTGTTTCAGCTTTATTATTTTGAAAGTGGGTACAGTACAACCCATCTGCCAGGGGTTTTAGGATGATTAAATTAGATGCTATAATTCAGCAGTTCCCAAGGTGTGTTCGTGGAATACCTACCCCAAAAGGTGCTCCTCTGCAAGAAAACTTCTTGCTTAAATTACTTTGTGAAATGTAATTTATTGCATAAGACTTTTAATGAGTCACTGTGCCAATTAGTACATTTAGGAATCTGGAAGGTTCAGCAAGAAAGAAGGTTATTTACCTTTTTTTAACCAAGTGTTTCTCATACATGTCTGACCAACCATTGTTTTACTTATATTGAGTAGGTAGAAGATGCACTAGGACTAACAGTTTGTGCAGTATTACGGTATTCAGATTTTAAGATTTGATCATTAGATTGAAAAGATTGCATGGCCACTAGGATTGGATGGAAATTTGATCCAAAAATATTAAGTGAAAAATGCAAAGTACAGAAGATGCTCCATTGGTGTTTAAAAAAAAGAATATGTATTCCTACATTGTATTGAAATTTCAGGAAGGATGCAATAAACTATTAGTAATATGTAGTTTTTTCTGTGATGGTGTCTGTCGTGGAAGGGAGTCATATATATATGTGTATATATATATATATATTTATATATATATTATATATACCCTTTTATACCATTTCAGTTGTTTACTATAAGCAGATATTACTTGGCTGAAAAAATAATTAAATGTAATTAAAAGGACAAACTAAGAATAAAGCTTAATTTTTGATGACTTTTAATAGATTAAAACTTTAAGAAAGCTTTCATAGTATTAAATCATTTGTTAATCATTATTTTTGTACAAAGGTATTTTAAGATCAGCAGGCCAGTCTCCGTTTGTTATGTGAGCTTGCCAGTTTGGTAATGTAAGTGTATAACATTTCTTTTACCTTGTTATGTGCAAGCTTCAACAAAAATGATAATCTCTTGACTTGGAATATTACCACATCCACATCTCTGACACTACAGAAACGAATACTAGAGATCCTCAGTAATAGTGACCTGTAGAATTATGTTTACGGTTGATTCTTTAATCCAGAATTTAATGCTATTTTTGGGAATTGCAAAAAAATATGTGAAAGTTTTAGTAGTTGTTTGAGATTTCATATTTCCTGGCTTAAGAAGTTGAAACTACATTTAGGCTAATAGACTCATTCAGAAAGGTCACACTGTGGCATCTTACAGTTTGAAATCCAAATGGTACAAAGTGTTATAAAGTACATCCTATACATCAATTTCTTACAAGGCAGAAGAGGTGGATTTGAATATGTAGTGATCGATAATATAAACAGGAAAAAAAAAAGCTTCTGTTTCTCTTCACAACATAAGGAAGGTAATTTGCAGTGTATTTCCAGTACATGAGGTGCTTAAAGCACATTTGGCAACACTTAGCAGTAAGCGGCAAATCATTGTTAGGTCTCTTGGTACCTACACACCCTCATCCATCCGGTGTTGGGGCATTAGAACAGTTCTGTTGGCTGTATCTGCTCAGTAGTTTTGCCAGTCTTTTGATTTTTGAATTTTGCCTGAAATTATCTGGTCTGGTTTTTAAAAGTTGTTCCTTAGGGATAAATGGAAGCTACTGGTTTCACTCCTAGTAGGGGAAATAAAATAGAAATAGCCTCTTGTTTTACCAGTATCCATCCATCCTTCCCCTCCCCAACTCCCTGGTTCATTCTTCATTACTAATTTCCTAACGTGCCCCACCATCCAATCTCTAGTTAGAAAATTCACCATTTCTTAGTGGAGTGGAATTTCCTGTTTGATAGCTATCTAAAAATAAAGTCAGAGGCAAAGAGGAAGTTAAGAAGGGTCAAAAGGAGTGCTCTTGGGGATATTTTTTGTTCCTTAGTAGTGACATTATCATTTAAACCAATAAAGGAGGAAACAGAATAGCAATTTCTTCAGGTACTTTTTAGTCTTGTTTCTTTCCCAATACCCACGATTTGAGAACTAGTAGGCAACAAGGAATGTTTTAACAACCCCAAACCATTACTACTAAAGAACAGTGTGCTGAAAGCATAAGTGAGGATTCCAGTGATCAGTTAGATGAAGTTTGTAGTATTGGGAGCAATCTCATCTTTATTCCCTACAGTTGTGAACATTTGTTGAAAATTATACATCTTTACCAACATTAGGATGAATCTTGATTGATATTTAAACATTTTAGAAAATTGTAAAGCAGAGATATGATAAAGATAACCTTTATTAATTTGTTTTACCATGTATTAGGCACTATCTGCAGTACTTTATATGTAGTAACTCATTTAACCATCTTGTCAACTCTATGAGGTAGGTACTGTGGATATTATTTCTAACTTAGGAAAATGAGACATAGAAAGGTTAAATAACTTGTCTACAGTCTCACAGCTAGTGAGTGATAAGGATTGGGTCCCAGGCCGACTAGTTCTAGAACTAGTGCTTTTAACCATTAATAATGCAACACAATCTCTTGATGAATGTAAAGAATTATAGGTGTAAAAAATATGATTTTATTTAATATTTGCATATTTCACTTGTTAGTTTTATGTACTATATCACAGAATCTTAGGGAAGGGAGAATTTAGGAGAGTGATAGTGAGAACTAATATTAATTGAATACCTGTTAAGTGCCAGGCCGTTTACATGCATGAGGAAGTTAAGAGAACTTCTGTTTGGTTGCTTTGTTTGCCTTAGGGGGTCAGCAAACTTTTGAGGTAAAAGGCTAAATAGTATATATTTTAGGTTTTGTGGGCTATGTATGTCTCTCATTTCCTCCCTCTGTTCCATTCCTTTTTTTCCTTTCCTCCTCCCCTCCTCTCCCTCTTCTCCCCCCGCTTCTTTCTCTCCTCCCCCCCCCCTTTCCTTCTTTTTTCCTACACCTTTTAAAAATGTAAAAATTATTCTTAGTTTGGAGCAGTACAAACCAGATTTGGTTCTTAGGTCATGGTTTTTCCATCCAGCCTCAAGAGGTAAGCTGAACTTTCTTGCTTACGTGTTGAAAATGTAGGATATGTTTCAGAAGGCAGTTCTTCAGAGTTCTGGTTCCACTCTGCTGAGACTCACTGAGACCTTCTTTGTATTGGATTTGTCTTCATTATTGCAAGATGGCACTGCAGAACAACTAGGGTTTTATGTTTCCTTATTCATATTTGAGGGATGGTGTGATGTGGAAGAGAGGGCCTCTGCTGATAAACACAAAGCACAAATACTGAGCATCACTCTGATTGGACAATCATTGCATTGTCCACATCCTAAACCGATTCCTGAGACCAAGGATTTATGGCACTGGTTGGCTTAGGCATGAATTGCATGAATTCTCAAGGATTGTGCAGCAAGAGAGGTGGGGTTATCTGTGGCTCCAACTCATTAGTCAGGAGTGGGTCCTGAGATTTTGTGTTTTTAATGATTTCCCGGCCGATGTTGACAGTTTCTGGTCAGTGGACCACATTTTGAGTAACAAGATTTATCTAAACCTAAACAGAGTAACTATTTAATAATGAGTGATGGATAGAATAAATTTGGGGGAGATAATCACAATGTCTAAAATTTTTTAGAATTATATTTTCTGTAACTGTTAAATAATGCATGGACGATGTGTGGGCTAGAATCAGAATATGAGTAATAGCTATTGCCAAGATTTTACAGTAAGAGAAGATGTTTTTCATAATAGAGAAAAATTTAGAGCTCCCAAGCCAGTTCTGGAGGGAGGCATGGAAAGGTAGAGATGTGGGAGAGGAAGCCAGGAAGAGAGAAAAAAAATATGAACCGCCCTATGTGATCACATTTTTACTTATAAATCCTTGTGAAAACGGAAATACGTATATGATTTTTATGTGGAGTGAGGCAGAGGTAAAATTTGGGGAAGTCAGAGCCCAAAAGACAAAGGGTGCCAGTGTGTATAATTGCCTTGGGGATTATTGGAAGTCTTAGAGGTGTGACTTCAAAGGACTGCAGAGTTGTTACAGCCCAGAGAAAGCCACCCAATTTTTAACATCCCAGTTATATGTAGCATTGTATTAATCACTGCAGCAACTTTGCCAGTTGGGTGTTATCCTTGCTTTTAAAATGAGGAAACTGAAACTCTTAGATGTTAAAGAACCTGCCCAAGGTATCACAAGAGAGCAGATTAGGAGTTTGTGTCACAAGTGGTCTAACTATAAAACCCAAAGCTCATTTGATTTGGGTCATTTTCCTTCCAAATTGAGCAAAACCCCCTCAAAACCTTTTATAAAATGAAATAGGACGTGGGTCCTGCTGTGGTTTAAGAATGTCTAAATGGAAGGATTTGGGGGTAACAACCTGTTTGCAGGTATGTTGAGGCTGGGGGTGTGTGTGTCTTTTTTGTTAGGTTATACATTTATTTAGATGGCTTTTTGGGAGTCAGATAAATCCCCTCCAACCCACTCTTTCATGATGTCCCCGTGTGGGACCTCAGTACATAACAGAGACAAAATTGAGCTTCTCTCTTGCTGTCTCTGAAACATCTCTAAGGAACCTTAGAGTGAAAACCACTGAAATATATACATTCTCTCATAATTTTGTAAGTGAAAAAACTGAAATCCAGAGATTTAAAGTGAACTGTCCAGGGTAACATAGCAAATAAGCAGTGGAGTGACTCCAAAGATTATTAAACCCCAGTGCTTAGAGATTGATTTCTTCCATTTGTGTTTAAAGTACAAATAAAAATTAAGACAGTTGCCTCAAGAGTTGAAGTATTTTGAGGTTTGTGGAAAGTAGACTTTTTAGATTTAGAATTTGCTTACTCTATAAAAGCAGGATCAGATGAGGCATAATGGGATGTACTTTCAGAGTTTCCCTTATATTAATAGTTCCATTTCTGTTTTATAATGTTCGTTATATTATTATAATTTATAATATAAATTATTTATATGATTTGTTATATTATTATAATTCTGAATATTTGGTTAATGTTTTATCAGAACAATGTTACTTTTCTTTTAAATATTTGATTCTATACAAGTAACCACATTTTTAGTTATAACTGCTACCAGATACAAGAGCTACTTTTTTTTTCTTTTTGCCGGGAGAATGTGTATCTGAATTTAGATTAAAATCAATGACATTTTAAAGGAAATTCACTTTACATAAGAATTTTTTAAGCATTACTTAAATGATACATGCTTCTATGTTATTTTGATTTTATAACTGTCAATTATATTAGTTAATTGCCAGTAGGGCCTTGTTCTAAAAGTATCTTTTAAAAAATATTGAAGAATAAATTCATCTTGAATTCAGTATTGACTCTGCCATCTATTAGGCTTTTAGCCAAAATGTGACTTAATAGGGTGAATACAGTAACTGGAGCAATATAATAGCTTCACCCTTGGAAATCCTTTGGAGTAAAATGGTAACCACAAGGGCAAAGGGGAATGTCTTGACAACAGTGCCTTTCATTGGTACAGACGTGCAGACGGTCAACTAAAGGACAACACACAGTGTTACAGGCTAGATCTATAATTCTAATGGCTCAACTATTTGGCAGGAAGCATCATATACATAAAAACTCGTGAGACTAAAAAAAATTCATGTTCCCCCAAATCTTATTCCCCTAGATAGAGGAAAAAAAAGACAAAAAAAGAGACAAAAAACAGATTATAAGAAGAGGGAGGGAGAGTGAGTGACAGAGAAAGAATGGAGAAGAGGGGAGGCAAGGAGGCTGGAGGCTGTTGTAGTTGGTTTGTGCTCTGTAAGGTTGTCCAAAATTATCTGTCTTTGTCACAGTTTAATTTGTATCCTTGAGTTCTGTTGCTCCTCACTTCTTCCCCACTCATCACCAGAATAAGCAGAGTACTAATTCCACTGGCATGAAGTGAAAATCAGATAAGCTCTCCTCTAATACTTCCTCCAGAAAACATTATTTTTTCATTATTGAATTAGGCTTTCTTATTTTTCATAAATAGGAAAATGCTACTCATTCATTCTGTTTTTAGGTATATTAGCAGCTATAATAAATGAGAGGACCATCTTGCCAGTAATAGAGTATTTACTGCTAGAGCACAAGCACTTTCTGTTTGAAGGTTTCAGGTCCCAAATATTCATTTATATAACTACCTAGTGAGGAAAATAAAAATAGTAAGTCTTCCAGATATGTGATGGATAGACAATTTAAGGACTATTTGTATTTTTTGATCTCTTGATTTACAGTTTCAAGCCTTATGTTCTGTAGAATCAAATATGATGCATATGGTATGAATTAAACATCAGTTCGCACAAAGTGAAATAAGGAACCATCACTTTAAAAGACTTTTCCCCTAGATCCAAGGCTGGATGTGTTCACATTACAGTTCCCAGTGCACATGGCCTTTTTCCTCATTTCCTTCTGTGCTGAAGGGAATCAGAATATGCTACCTCAAAACATGCCACTTTGGTGTAAGGATCATTTTGAACTGAAGGCAATTAAGAGCAGACACAGGAGGAATTATCTGCCCTCCCCATTTCTACCTAAAAGCAGAGCGTAAATTTCCTTTGTGAAGGTATGCCCCCCTCCTCTCTTCTGTAACAGGAGCAGGTGAACAACCCCTCTCACTGGAGGCAGAGAGTGGGCACTGAGATGAATCTCTATAAACAAGCCTTACTGACATAACTCTTATCTTCCATTAGTTTCCTCTCATATTTAGCTTACCACAATTTACCACCCTTACAAGCCCCAATCCCTTTTCCTTTGTTTTATCACTTCTCCACAATTTATTGCCCTTTGTTAAGATTGTATATAAGCCTCCAATTCTAACTGCTCCTTTGAGTTCACCTGTATCTATGCTCATTATATGTGTACATAAACTGTTTTTCTCCTGTTAATCTGTCTTTTGTTTGCTGGGCCTGACCAAATCTAAGAGGGTAGAAAAAAAGTTTATTTTCCTCTCCTGCATGACCTATCTGGAAAACTTTCTATTACACAAGAAAGTTTGTTGTTTATTTGTACTGAATAAATCTATGTGATTAGCCTGTCCAATGTAAAACTCAAGTTATGATAAATTGGTCACTAATCTAATAATTTTTAATTAAAAACTAAAATAAAAGCTTAGTGCTATATTTGGTTAATTGAAAGACTATATATAGGGAAACAATTTTTTTTGCTCTGTTAAGGTCTTCTCACACTGCCTCTCCCCCCAACCCAACTAGGAGCTTGCTATCTTGATTATCCTTTTCAGTAAGATAAATGAGAGCATTTACTGAAAAGGCAGTGAGTCAGTGAATCTAATGAGAAGAATGATGGGTAGATTAGTAGTTTGGAGCTCTGGGTTCTGTTTGCTTCTTTCTCTTGGATCTAGGGGACTAGACAGTGTGTGGATCTGGAGGTCAGGGCAAAGTTTTGTATCCAAGAATAAGGTGGAGGTGATAGGGACTGAAGTTCCATGGGGAGAAGCAGTCTACAACCAGGGCATCTCTTCAGGAAAATGAGATAGGTAGAGGACAGGGGAGTAGATTGAGAAGTCAGGAGCTCTGAGAGTGTAGAATGGTGGAGTGGATGAGTGGGAGGCAGGTTTTGAGAAAGATGGGGAGAAAAATCAGGCCTGTGGCTTGGACCAGTGTCCTGAGTTATAATGGGTTATAGGCAGGGGTGGCACATGCTAGTCCTGGTCTTATGTCCTGTGTGATTTTGGCCATATTTCCCTTTTCATAAGCATTTATTATTTCAATTCAGTTTTCATCTCTGTAAAAACCAGATTACCAAGGCTCTTTATAATTTCATTCAGTGATCGAGGTTGATTTTTTTTTTTTTTTTTTTTTTTTTTTTGTTGCCGTACGCGGGCCTCTCACTGTTGTGGCCTCTCCCGTTGCTGAGCACAGGCTCCAGACGCGCAGGCTCAGTGGCCATGGCTCACGGGCCCAGCCGCTCCGCGGCATGTGGGATCCTCCCGGACTGGGAAGGACTCGAGCCCATGTCCCCTGCATCGGCAGGTGGACTCTCAACCACTGCGCCACCAGGGAAGCCCGAAGTTGATTTTTTTGATTAAAAAATAGGACTCTATTTTTCTTTGTAAATTCAAGTTGAGTCATTAGAAAAATAGAGGAAACTGAGCAGACAAATCTATCAGGCAAACACCAGGTTTAATATCATTTAAAGGAAGACTCATGTCTTTTTTGATTGCTTAGGGCATTATTTCCCAACGTGTGTCCAGAGGAACACTTGTATATAGTAAAAAGTACTCACTGAGAATATATAGAGTTCTTTAATTCATGACTTCTCAGAACCATTATCATGCTAAGTAATGTTATGTTCTGTATTGAAACGATTTATTTCTTGAAGTCATTTCCATCTTGAAGTTTAACAGAGCTATTAGGATCATGTTAACCCAGTATGGGATCAAGAGAGGATAAGAAGTTACTTTTCAAATAATTTTTGTTCCTCCTTTCCACAGATAGTTATTTCCAGGAGAAAGCATCAGGAGGATAATTCCAAGTATTCAGTGGTAAATTACTTTGGTGTCTGTTGAAGTAATAGATCATTATGTGGGGGAGAGATTATTCCATTCTGTTCTACATCCGTAGAGCTTTAAAGGCTGTTGCAGGGAGAGACCTCTTGGGAATTCTGACTCCTAGGGTTCCCAAGGTCCCACCTCCTTGGGCCAACTCACCGTTCAGCCACTGGAGATACCGGAAATTAGTACCTTACCTCAGTTTCAGATTTTCTTTTCTATTCTGCTTCAGAAAGGGTCTTTGATTTTCATACTGATGGGTGAAATGCTTTTCTAACCCAGTAAAAGGCTGACACTAAGCAGGAATGAAAAAGGAATCACTTTCTCTCCAAACTCACACTGCTAGTTGACTGACTGACAGTCCTCTGCTTAGGCATTTCCTTCAGAAAGGCCAAATCACTGTGAATTCCAAATATAAATTTTGCTCTGTGAAGTAACACTGTTGACAAGAAGCTCTTGAAAGGTTTGGTTTTTCTTCTTTGACCCTGAGAACAACAGGGTAACACCTACTGACTGAATACAATTGGACACTTTCGTATTTAAAATTGATAGAATAAATTTCGTTCTACGCCTAATTTAGTAGAGGTCTAAATACTGTTTACTGCTAAAAATTTAATCTACAAATTATAAATATGTGTTTATTGACATGTCCAAGAAAACATAATCACACACTACTTTCAAAAAATCACATTTATTAGTAGGGAAAAAAGCGAATGCTCCACTTTCCCTTATTTCTTTAAAAAGTAAAGAATACATTAAAACCCTCTAACAGCTTTTCTTTTAATTAGTAGCTGCAAGAAATCTCAAGGAGAGGTGGATACTTTAAAAATAAAAGGAGCAACATGAAAAGGTGCTCATCTTTCTGAAACCTCTATTGTTCAGTAATGCCTAATGTTAGACATTAAAGGTTTGCGTGTTCATCATCATATTTTATTGAAGTTGGTAATAATTTACTTATTATCTGCAATGGGTTTCTGAAAAATATTTCTCTTTCCATTAAGGATTTCATTTTCAGCATTTGCTTGTCAGTTAAATCCTCACATCATTAATGTAACTTCTCATCATAGGCAAAATTGAATATTCATGCCTAGCTCAAATCACTGTTATTTTGGCCTCTTACTTTTTTTTTTTCCTCCTGAAAGTGTAGATTGTTAACCCATCACTTTACAGCTAAGACTTAAATTTCCTGAGATTGCTTTTGTTTGTCAGTGTAACTTGAAGTTTACATTTGGTCATTTTTTCCATGGACAATAATTTCTGCTTTTAAACTTGACCAGGTCTAGGCATGTCATTTATCCTTTTGCTCTTGGCTAGCTACTTTATTAACTCTTTGGTAGTGTTCCAGGTCCTGAAGCCGTGCTAATTCAATCCTTCACACAGTGCCTTGCCTGCTTGTGCACATGGCAAATAAAACCCTTTAATGACAGTTATCCTCTCAAATGTCTGACCTTCACCCAAGGAATTAATTTCCTTGTCTGAAAGACACTTGAAGAGTATTTTTAGAGGGTCAACCTTAGACTAGATGATCTCTCAAGCCCCTTCCAATCCAGAGTTCTATTTTTCTATTGATTTATCTTACTTTAGGTGAATCAACATTTATGAGGCTCGTCTTTAAATATATTTTTTGAGGTCAAGGATCACATTTTCCTTAATCTGTATTATGGCAAGATAGAGCTTTTCCTCCCCTCACCACTCCCACCCCCACCTCACCATTGCTTCCTTGCACATACCCATCTGCCTTCTGCGGTCAGGTTCACATTGAGCTAGGATAATAGTAAGAGGCCTTCGGTAATGTATCACAAGGGAAAAGGAGATACAAAAACTTTTTTTGCATAATAACTCATAGGAATCATGATATTCTGCAAACTGATGACTCTTGGCATTTTAAAAGACATCTGATTGTCTTGTAGCTGCTGGATGCTAAATCATAATAATTCAAAGAAACTTTCCTTCGTCTCCTTCAGAAGGGAAGAAAACCCAAGCTTCAGGGACAAATAACCGAAACTTTCTTAAACTGGATGAAACATTGGCAACTAGTCCAAAATTGAGCAGGCGAGGATATGAAGGTCAGCTGAGAGGTAGGGTGGATGTTGGTGAGAAGCAATGGTTTTTAAGGAACTACAGGACCTGTCATGGAGGAGAGAGGGAAGAGGTTCTGGGGAAATAAGACAGAGAAGATGGCAAGCCTGCTGTATCTGTTGAGGAGGGGGTGTGGCTGGAATGAGCTGAATATGATGTAGAAGCTGTATGGGTTACAGTATATGACTTGAGCCTGAATATGCTTAGGGAATTTATGCTTGTTACTGCTTATTAACAACAAGATATTATTTTGATAATGGATTGTACAGTTTTAGCTTTCTGTTGGGGAAAATATAGGGGTTATATTGTTAATATGCAATTAATATTCATTTAGAAGGTGTTTATGCTAAAAGTTGTATGGTGTCAATGATGAATGCCAGGCTTCAGAATGGAAGCTCCTAGAAAGTAAACATCCTACAGAATATGCTGTTTATAAGATTCAGTTAATCCAGTTCTCCTTTTGCATTACTCCCAGATTGCACACACATTGTTTCAGGGCATACTTAGCCATTTAATGGTTGCCTAACTATCGGAGAATTATTTGGGGAAGTCACAGGGCAAGAGAGAGCCTAATTAATATTCAGCTTCAACAATAATTTGGGCTTGTTTTCACAGGTTGCCTGGTAGAGGAAAATACCAGCCCTGGGTTATCACTAGAATTAATGGTGGCTTCTGCTGCTGCTGGACAGAATCACTATAAAGTGTTTAGCATACAAATTAATATGGATAATATTTTTGGTATAGTAGAACTTGACTCATTCATTTCACTAATCTGCAGATCCAGTAATTCTCAAACCAACCTCACCCTTCTCTCTATACTCTCAGCAAAGTTTATTAATAGCAGAGAGCTGTCATGAAAATCTCATATTACAGAGAATTCATTACTTATGTAAAAAAGTGCTAGACTACATTTATTGGTCTATTACTAAATAATCTAATAAAAAATTAAAATGCAAGTCTGTTTATGAGGTAAAAAGAGCAGTACACTTTTTTATTTGAAATCATAGCAGTTCATCCTGTCCGTATTCATAGAAAGTACTTATACTGGTTAATTTGTTTTGGACTTTAATAAGATTCTTCATTAATATGGTAGGAAAACTTTAGAAGAACGCATAACTAGTAGAAGAATTCTGTTACTAGGAACATTCAGCAAAAGTAGGAAGAATGATAAGCATCTTATGAACAAACATAAGATTACTATGTGTCTAATTTTTCTGTCCCCACCCTCCATAATAATCCGATACAATTTCTTACCACATTTACAGTTCATAGAACGGACTGAAAGAGAGTCTATAAATGGCAAACTGTAATAAATTTTCCATACAAATGATGGGTTAACTATCTGGGGAAAAAAAAAGCAACAGGCCAGAATAACAGTGATTTGAGCTAGGCATGAATATTCAATTCTGCCTGTGATGAGAAGTTACATTAGTGATGTGAGGATTTTACTGACAAGAAAATGCTGAAAATGAAATCCTAATGGAAAGAGAAGTTTTTTCAGAAACTCATTGCATATAATAAGTAAATTATCACAATTTCAATAACACATGATTATGGCATGCCAGCTAATTCGTTATATGCTACTTGAGCTTTGGTTGAACAATAGTGTTTCATTATTGACTGTAACTCAATTCAGTAATTCACAATTCGAGTGCCTACTATGTGTATCCTGTGTACGGATATCTTAGTTAAGATTGAGAAGAAATCCAATTCCATTCTAGGAGCCTTCCATTTTGTTTTATTCAGTTGATGGAAGTGCTAAATAAATGCAGTAATACCATATTCATTCATATTTACAGAGCATCTGCTGAATTTGCCCTTATTGTAACTGTAATAAAATGTTAAATGGGAAAATTTGACTCAAGTATCAAGATATGGTAATATAAGACAGGGAGAGGTACCACGTGATGCATATTTTCAATGAAAATGATTGAGACCTGACTTTAGGACTCGTGAGCCCTTTGCTTATTTTGAACATGTAAAGAGGTGGAGGTTGAGAATTTGATGTGATTTGGTGAGTAGAGTTTCTTTGGAAAAAGCTGAGTTGTGATTCTTTTCCTCTCCCCCACCACCGCCATCCTAGACTGGTGGGGGAGTGTTTTGTAAGTGTGTCCTAAAGTTGAAGGGACACAGTAGATGAGGTTTACATCTGAGAAAAAATTTAAAAACTTTGGTAGCTAAATAGAGGCAATGTCTAGGTACCTTGATAACATATCTTCCCTCTATCACAGCCAAAAACATTTCGATTTTAAGGAAGAGATGTGGAACTCTGAGTAGAAATGTTTTGGAGGGACTTGTAAATAGTGATCCTGCCATAGGGAAGCTCTTGTAGTAAGAGGCTGTGAAGTGTAATACCTGGAATCTGCCGTTGAGGTGTGGTCAGCAGCACCTGGCTAACGAGGAGGTACTTTCTATGACAAAGGAGTGGCATTCAGAGGGGCTTGGATGGAGAGATTCTGGAGAACCTCCATCTAAGAGGTTGAGTCAACTTTAAGAGAAAGAGTCAACTTTAAATATCCACCTGTTCTAGAGAGTTATGATGCCTTTTCTTTTTCTTTCCTCCAATGCCTTCAACCACAGAAGGTCTGGGAAGTGTGTTTATCTAGCCAATGGAAGTATAGAAACCCTGAAATGAAGACAGAGGAGGAAGGAGAGGGAGAGGGAAAGAGAGAGAGAGAAAGAAGGAAACTACTCTTTCTTTCCTGAACTAGAGGTCTCAGCTTGGAAAATTAAATAATTTAATTGAGACATAAATGTTGTGATATGACTTCCTTTTCCAGAAGGATGGAGTAGATATTCTTTGCCATATTCCTCTCATTAAGTTGAGCTAAAGTCCTGACCATTATATATAAAACAAACACAAGTAGGCTGAACGTTGAAGAGAGGAAGGCAGACCAGCTAGGGAACTTGGCACCTGAGGGCAGACATGGTGATGAGTTCCTTGGGCTTTCTTTTTGCTTCATAGATCACAGACTGGGTAATTCTCCATTTCTAGAGGAGTCAATAATCCAGAAATTCCAAAGGGTGCAGACAAAGAAAAAGCAAAAAATGTGAAAGCAAAAACACACAATCAACAAATTACTGCCCTTTATCACCAAAGGATCAGTCTACCAAGACAGAAAATTTTAAGACAATTACTTTTCTACCCAGTCAAATATGACAGAAAAAAATCTATTGCCCCTAGACATCTGAAAATATAAATTAGAAAATCCCAAGGAATCTAAAAAAAAAAAAAAAAAAAAAAATAGAACTAATAAGTGTGTTCAGCAAAGTTACAGGATACAAAGCCACAAAATCAACATATGAAAATAAATTGTGCCTTGATATACTATGAATAAATATGTGAAAACTGAAATTAAAAATACAGTATCATTTAAAATCATTTAAAAAAGAAATAGTAAACTTAAAACATGTTCAGGACTTTTGTGTTATAAATTACAAAATACTGATGAAAGAAATCAAAGAAAATCTAAATCAGTGGATATGCTGTGTTCATGGACTGGAAGACTAAACATAGTAAACATGTCAATTCTCCTCAAATTGATGTACAGTTTTAATGCAGTTCCTATCACAATCCCAGGAAGAATTCTGTAGATACAGAGAATTTTTTTTTTCTAAAATTTATATGGGAAGGCAAAGGTATTATTATTGCTAAAACAATTTTGAAAAAGAAGAATAAAGTAGAAAGAATCATTTAACCCAGTATCAAGAATTATTATACAGCTATATATAGTATTTAAGAATGCATGGTAGAGAGAGACTTCCAGATTAATAGGACAGAACAGAAAGCTCAGAAATAGTCCCACAAAAATCCTAAGGCCAAATGATACTTGATAAAGGTGCAAAAGCAATTCAGTGGAGGAAGGATAGTCTTCTTAACAAATAATGCTAGATCAACTGGCTATTTGTGGGTAAAAATATGAACCTTGACATAAACCTCATAGCTACAAAAATTAAATGAAAATGGATCACAGATTTAAATTTAAAATAGAAAACTAAAACTTTTGGATGATAAATAGAAGAAAAATTTTGAAACCTGGGGTTTGGTGAAGAGTTCCTAGATGTGATACCATGAGCACGATCCATAAAAGAAAAGAATAGGGCTTCCCTGGTGGTGCAGTGGTTAAATCCACCTGCCAATGCAGGGGACACGGGTTCAAGCCCTGGTCCGGGAAGATCCCACATGCAGTGGAGCAGCTAAGCCCGTGTGCCACAACTACTGAACCAGTGCTCTTAAGCCTGTGAGCCACAACTACTGAGCCCATGTGCCACAACAACTGAAGCCTGCAAATTTAGAGCCCATGCTCCGCAACAAGAGAGGCCACCACAATGAAAAGCCTGTGCACTACAGTGAAGAATAGCCCTTGCTCACCACCACTAGAGAAAGCCCACACGCAGCAACAGACCCAATGCAGCCAAAAATAAATAAAAATAAAATAAATTTATTAAAAAAGGAAGAAAACAAGAAAATAATAAATTGGACTTCATCAAATTAAAAAAATGTTGCTTTATGTAAGACTGAAGAGGATTAAAAGATAAGGTACAGACTTGGAGGGAAATATTTGCAAACCATAGATCTAATAAAGTGTTCATATCTGGAATATGAGAAGAACTCTCCAAAAGCAATAGTAAACAGGAGGCGGAGTCAAGATGGTGGTGTGGGAAGATGTGGAGTTAGTGTCTCCCCACAACTAGGGTGCCTGATGGCTGCTGGTGGGGGACTCTGACACTCAGAGATGGGAGGAGCCCCAAAGTGAACTGGTAGGATGTAGGGGGACTGAAGGGGGAGGAGAAGCAGAGGCCAGACAGGATTGGCACCCCTGAGGCCAGGGAGATCAGGAGAGGCAGGTGGGAGGGATTCTCTGAGAAGAGCAGGAGAGGAGCATAGGGCGATTGCCCTGCCCACTTGGGCCTGGGGAGCCTGCTGAGCTCCCAGGCCAGTGCCCTGCACTCCAAAGCCCCCTCCAGGCCATGTGGGTCCTGGGGGCATAGGAGGGAGGCTGAGGGGAGATCAGGAGAGGCAGGTAGGAGGGGCCCTCTGGGAGGCAGGAGAGGAGCAGAGGGCGATTGCCCCACCCACTCAGGCCTGGGGAGCCTGCTGAGCTCCCAGGCTGATCTCCTGCCCTCCAAAGCCCTGTCCAGGTTGTGTCGGACCTTGGGGGCACAGGAAGGAGGCCAGGAAGATCAGGAGAGGCAGGTGGGAGGGCCCCTCCCAGACTGGAGGAGCAGGAGAGGAGAGGAGGGCATTTGCCCCACCCACTTGAACCCAGGAAGCCTGCTGGGCTCCCAGGTGAGGTCCCTTGCCCTCTGAGACCAGGGGTGGGGGGCACGCCTGGGTCCCTTCTGTTCCTTGAGCCTAAACCACACCCCCCACAGGATCAGGGCCTTTTCCAGCCCTGTGGGTCCTGAGCATTGGCCCCACCCACTGCCCAAACCTCACCCTTTCTTAGGCCCCATCCTCCACAGCCAAGGCCTTCCCCCACCACCCCCAATTTTTTCTTTTTCCTCCTCCTCTTTTTTACTATTATGGTACTGATGTACCTTCCGGTTGTTGATTCATCTATGTTTTTATCTTTATATTCTTTCTTACATATCTGTTAGTTTCCTAGTCTAATTTTATTTTTTACTTTGTTATTTATTTATTTATTTTTTTACCACCCCACGAGGCTTGAGGGATCTTGGTTCATGAGCCCGGGGTCCAGCCGAAGTTCCTGCAGTGGGAGCTCTGAGTCTGAACCACTAGACTAACAGAGAACCTCAGACCCTAGTGAATAATCATCGGAGTGAGGTCTCACACAGTTCCTCATCTCAGCACCAAGACCCAACTCCACCCAATAGACTACAAACTCCAGTGTTGGAAGCCTCAGGCCAAACAACCAGTAAGACAGGAACACAATCCCACTCATAAAAAAAAAAAGAAAAAAATGAGATGGCAAAACACACTATGTCACAGATGGAGGAGCAAGGTAAAAACCTACAAGACCAAATAAATGAATAGGTACTAGGCAACCTACCTGAAAAAGAATTCAGAGTAATAATAGTAAAGATGACCCAGAATCCTGGAAATAGAATGGAAGTACAGATTGAGAAAATACAAAAAATGTTTAACAAAGATCTAGAAGAACTAAAGAACAGAGATGAAGAACACAATAACTGAAATGAAAAACACACTAGAAGGAATCAAAAACAGAATAACTGAGGCAGAAGAACGAATAAGTGAGTTGAAAGACAAAATGACGCAAATAACTGCCAAGGAGAAGAATAAAGAAAAAAATGAAAAGAATTGAAGATAATCTCAGAGACCCCCTGGGACAACACTAAATGCACCAATATCCAAATTATAGGGGTCCCAGAAGAAGAAGAGGAAAAAGAAAGGGTCTGAGAAAATATTTGAAGAGAATGTAGTAAAAAACTTCCATAATATGGGAAAGGATATAGTCACCCAAGTCCAGGAAGCACAGAGAGTCCCATACAGGATAAACCCTAGGAAAAACAAAGACACATATTAATCAAACTAACAAAAATTAAATTCAAAAAAAAAAATTAAAAGCAGCAAGGGAAAACCAAAAAATAACATACCAAGGAATCCCCATAGGGTTAACAGCTGATTTTTCAGCAGAAACTCTGCAGGCCAGAAGGGAGTGGCAGTATATACTTAAAGTGATGAAAGAGAAAAAGGTGCAAGCAAGATTACTCTACCCAGCACGGATCTCATTCAGATTCGATGGAGAAGTCAAAAGCTTTTCAGACAAGCAAAAGCTAAGAAATCAGCACCACCAAACCAGCTTTAAAACAAATGCTAAAGGAACTTCTCTAGGCAGGAAACACAAGAGAAGGAAAAGACCTACAATAAAAAACCCAAAGCAATTAAGAAAATGGTAATAGGAGCATACATATTGATAACTACCTTAAATGTAAATGGATTAAATGCTCCAACCAAAAGACAGGCTGGCTGTATGGAGACAAAAACAAGACCCATATACTGTCTACAAGAGACCCACTTCAGACCTAGGGACACATACAGACTGAAAGTGAGGGGATGGAAAAAGATATTCCATGCAAATGGAAATCAGAAGAAAGCTGGAGTAGCAATTCTCATATCAGACAAAATAGACTTTAAAATAGAGACTATTACAAGAGACAAAGAAGGACACTACATAATGATCAAGAGATCAATCCAAGAAGAAGATATAATAATTATAAATGTTTATGCACCCAACGTAAGGCACCTCAATACATAAGCCAAATGCTAACCATGAAAGGAGAAATCAACAATAACACAGTAATAGTAGGGGACTTTAACACCCCTCTTACGCCAATGGACAGATCACCCAAACAGAAAATAAATAAGGAAACACAAGCTTTAAATGACACAGTAGACCAGAGAGAGAGATCTAATTGATATTTATGGAACATTCCACCCAAAAGTGGCAGAATACAATTTCTTCTCAAGTGCACATGGAACATTCTCCCGGATAGATCACATCTAGGGTCACATCAAGCCTTGGAAAATTTAAGAAAATTGAAATCGTATCAAGCATCTTTTCTGACCACACTATGAGATTGGAAATCAATTACAGGAAAAAAAAAACTGTAAAAAACACAAATACATGGAGGTTAAACAGTGTACTAAATAACCAAGAGATCACTGAAGAAATCAAAGGAGAAATAAAATAATACATAGAAACAAATGACAATGAAAACCCGACAACCCAAAACCTATGGGATGCAGCAAAAGCAGTTCTAAGAGGGAAGTTTATAGCAATTCATTCTCACCTCAAGAACCAAGAAAAATCTCAAATAAACAATGTAACCCTACACGTAAAACAACTAGAGAAAGAAGAACAAAGAAAACCCAAAGGTGGTAGAAGGAAAGAAATTGTAAAGATCAGAGCAGAAATAAGTGAAATAGAAATGAAGAAAACAGTAGCAAAGATCAATAAAACTAAAAGCTTGTTCTTTGAGAAGATAAACAAAATTGATAAACCCTCAGCCAGACTCATCAAGAAAATAAGGGAGAGGATGCGAATCAATAAAGTTAGAAATGAAAAATGAGAAATCACAATGGACACTGCAGAAATACAAAGGATTATAAGAGACTACTACAATTATATGCCAATAAAATGGACAAACATGAAGAAATGGAAAAATTCTTGGAAAGGTACAATTTCCAAGCCTGAACCAGGAAGACTTAGAAAATATAAACAGACCTATCACAAGTAATGAAATTGAAACTGTAATTAAAAATCTTCCAACAAACAAAATTCTATCAAACATTTAGAGAAGAGCTAACACCTATCCTTCTAAAACTCTTCCAAAAAATTGCAGGAGAAGCACTCCCAAATTAATTCTATGAAGCCACCGTCACCCTGATACCAAAACCAGAAAGAGATATCACAAAAAAATTATAGACCAATATCACTGATGAATATAGACGCAAAAATGCTGAACAAAATACTAGCAAACAGAATCCAACAGTACATTAAAAAGATCATACACCATGATCAAGTGGGATTTATCACAGGGATGCAAGGATTCTTCAATATATGCAAATCAATCAATGTGATACACCACATTAACAAATTAAGGAGTAAAAACCATATGATCAGCTCAGTAGATGCAGAAAAAGCTTTTGACAAAATTCAACATTGATTTATGATAAAAACTCTACAGAAATTGGAGATAGAGAGAACCTACCTCAGCATAATAAAGGCCATATATGACAGACCCACAGCAAGCATCATACTCAATGGTGAAAAACTGAAAACATTTCCACTAAGATCAGGAACAAGACAAGGATGTGCACTCTCACCACTCTTATTCAACATAGTTTTGGAAGTTCTAGCCATAGCAATCAGAAAAGAAAAAGAAATAAATGGAATACAAATTGGAAAAGAAGTAAAACTGTCACTGTTTGCTGATGACATGATACTATATGTAGAAAATCCTAAAGATGCCACCAGAAAACTACTAGAACTAATCAATGAATTTAATGATGCTGCAGGATACAAAATAAAAGCACAGAAATCTCTGGCATTCCTATACACCAACAACGAAAAATCAGAAAGAAATTAAGGAAACACTCCCATTTACCATTTCAACAAAAAGCATAAAATACCTAGGAATAAACCTGCCTAAAGAGGCTAAAGACTTGTACTCAGAAAACTATAAAACACTGATGAAAGAAATCAAAGATGACATAAACAGATGGAGAAATATACCATTTTCTTGGATTGGAAGAATCAATATTGTGAAAATGACTATACTACCCAAAGCAGTCTACAGATTCAGTACAATCCCTATCAAACTACCAATGGCATTCTTCACATAATTAGAACAAAAAATTTTACAGTTCGTATGGAAACACAAAAGACCACGAATAGCCAAAGCAATCTTGAGAAAGAAAAATGGAGTTGGGGAGGAATCAGGCTCCCCAACTTCAAACTATACCAGAAAGCTACAGTAATCAAGACAATATGGTAGTGGCACAAAAACAGAAATATAGATCAATGGAACAGGATAGAATGCCCAGAAATAAACCTACGCACATATGGGCACCTAATTTATGACAAAGGAGGCAAAAACATACAATGGAGAAAAGATAGCCTCTTCAATAAGTGGTGCTGGGAAAACTGGACAGCTACATGTACAGGAGTGAAATTAGAACACTGCCTAACACCATACACAAAAATAAACTCCAAATGGATTAAAGACTTAAATGTAAGACCAGATACTATAAAACTCTTAGAGGAAAACATACGAAGAACACTCTTTGCCATAAACCACAGCAAGATCTTTTTTGATCCACCTCCTAGAATAACAGAAATAAAAACAAAAATAAACAAATGGGACTTAATTAAACTTAAAAGCTTTTTGCACAGCAAAGGAAACCATAAACAAGACAAAAGACAAGCGTTAGAGTGGGAGAAAATATTTGCAAATGAAACAACAAAGGATTAATCTCCAAAATATGCAAACAGCTCTTGGAGCTCAGTATCAATAAAACAAGCAATCCAGTTAAAAAATGAGCGGAATACCTAAGTAGACATTTCACCAAGGAAGACATACATGTGGCCAAGAGGTACATGAAACGAGGGTCAGCATCACTAATTATTAGAGAAATGCAAATCAAAACTACAATGAGGTATCACCTCTCGCCAGTCAGAATGGCCATTATCAAAAAATCTAGAAACCATAAATGATTGAAAGGGTGTGGTGAAAAGGGAGCCCTCCTGCACTGTTGGTGGGAATGTAAATTGATAGAACCATTATGGAAAACAGTATGGAGGTTTCTTAAAAAACTAAAAATAGAACTACCATATGACCCAGCAATCCCACTATGGGGTATATACCCTGAGAAAACCATAATTCAAAAAGAGACATGTACCACAACATTCACTGCAGCACTATTTACAATAGTGAGGACGTGGAACCAACCTAAATGTCTATCGACAGATGAATGAATAAAGAAGATGTGGCACATATATGCAGTGGAATATTACTTGGCCACAAAAAAACGAAATTGAGTTATTTATAGTGAGGTGGATGGACCTAGAGTTGGTCAAAGAGTGAAGTAAGTCAGAAAGAGAAAAACAAATACCGGATGCTAATGCATATATATGGAATCTAAAAAAAATAAGTGGTACTGATGAACCTAGTTGCAGGGCAGGAATAAGGAAGTAGACATAGAGAATGGACTTGAGGACATGGGGTGGGAGATCAAAGCTTGGGCAAAGTGAGAGTAGCATCAACATATATACACTACTGAATGTCAATAGTTGGCTGTTGGGAAGCAGCAGCATAGCACAGGGAGAACAGCTCGGAGCTTTGCCATGACCTAGAGTGGTGGGATAGGGAGGATTGGAGGGAGGCTCAAAAGGGAGGGGATATGGGGACGTGTGTATGCATATGGCTTATTTGCTTTGTTGTGCAAGAGAAACTAACACAGTATTGTGAAGCAGTTACAGTCCAATAAAGACCTGTTTAAAAAAAAAAAGCAATAGTAAAAAGAATTCAAACAATTCAATTAGAAAATGGGTAGGGCTTCCCTGGTGGCGCAGTGGTTGAGAGTATGCCTGCCGATGTAGGGTACATGGGTTCGTGCCCCGGTCAGGAAAGATCCCACATGCCGCGGAGCGGCTGGGCCTGTGAGCCATGGCTGCTGAGCCTGCGTGTCCGGAGCCTGTGTTCTGCAACAGGAGAGGCCACAGCAGTGAGAGGCCCCTGCGTACCGCAAAAAAAAAAAAAAAAAAAAGAAAATGGGTAAAAGACATGAACAGGCATTTCACTGGAGAGGATAAAATGGATTGGAGAGGATAAATGGATTACAAATAAATACATGGAAATATATTGATCATAACTAGGCATTAGAGAAATGCAAATCTAAGACCATGATGAGATATCACTGCACACCTATTAGAACACTGAAAACATAGTGATAACACCAAAAGCTGTCTAGGGTGAAGAGCAACTGGATCTCTCATATATTCCTGCTGGGACTGTAAAATGGTACAGCCATTTTGAAAAATAATTTGGCAGTTTCTTAAAAAAAAAAAAAAAGTAGACATACATTTACTATATGACCCAGCAGTCCCAGAGAAATGAAAACTTATGTGCACACAAAAATGTGTATATGACCATTCATATCTTTATTCATCATACTAAGAAACTGGAAACAACCAGAATGGCTCTCAATAGGTGAATGATTAAACAAACTGGTACATCCATATCGTGGACTACTGCTCAGCAATAAAAAGCAGTAAACTATATATGCAACTACTTCAGTGGATCTCAAGGACATTATGCCTAGTGAAAAAAGCCAATCTCAAAAGGTTACATTAAATATATTCTTGAATTTACAAAATTATGGAAATAAGAAAATTAGTGGTTGTCAAGGGTTAGGGGTGGTGGTTGAAGGACATTGGTGTGACAATTAAGGGGTAACATAAGGGAGATCTTTGTGATAATAGAATAGTTTGATAGTGTGATTTCAGTGGTGGTTACACAGATCTACAAGTGATAAAGTGATGTAGGACTCTACACACAGACTGTATCAATATCAATTTCCTGGTTTTGATACCATACTATAGTTATATAAGATGTAACCATTGGGGGGAACTAGGTGAAGGGTACATGGGGCCTGTCTGCAACCTTCTGTGAATGCATGATTATTTCAAAATAAGAAGTAAAAAAAAAAAGAAAAAGGTATTTGTGACTTGAGGTGATTGTAGTTTCTATTACCTGAAAATAAGCAGAAAAGTCTTAAGATTTATAGATTTTTACCAAATGGGGAAGACTTGCAAGGTTCACTGAGCAAACTTAAAGGGCCAATCAAGAGACAAGATCAAGTTATTTATATGATTGCATTCCATGATGTCTGCTTGCTCAACGTAGTCCCAATTACTTACAATACTCTCTTTTTCTTAAAATGCTTTATTCCCATGTTTTTGATGACATGACACTCATCATTTTACCCATGTTTCTTCTCACACAATCTGCTCTCTTGTTTGTGTTCTCTTTTTCATTTGATGGAGACATTAGCCAGCTAGTCACCCAAGTCATAAACCTTTGACTTATTACTCTTTGTTTCTTTCCCATCTTCAACACTCCAGTTCCCCTTCTGCCCCATATAATCACTCACCAAGACCTGTTGACTCCACTTTTTAACATTTTTCTTACTACCACTTCCCTGTTTCTGCCTTCATTTTCCCTCACCTGAATGACTGTGACATCTGCAACATCCACTTACGTATCTTCAGGCCTGTTCTTCCTAACACCATCCTCCAACAACCAGCCAGAGTGAGCTACTTAAAATGCATTCAGCCCTGTCATCTCTACCCTGAAGGCTTTCAGTGGTTACCCATTGCTTACAGGAAAATTTGCAACCCCTTGACTTGCCAACCAAGGTTCCTGATTGTCTGGTCTCTCCCAACCTCTCTAGGCTAATTCTTCTCCACAGCCTGACTCATGTTTGTTACACAGATTCCTGCTCTGTGTATGCATTGTTTGTGCTCTGTCCTCTGGCTTGAATGTTGTCTTTGCTTGGAGTACCTGTACAAGCATACACCTCTTATAATTGTAAAGACTCAATTCAAGACTCTAGGCTTCCAGGAAATCTTCTCTGACCCTCTTAGGCTAGGTCAGGTTCCCGTCTCTGTGCTCCCCAAATTGCTCTATTACTTAGCTGTGCCTATTGGTATAACTATAATCTTACTTTATAAGTAGAGAACTGGATTAAGTTATCTCAGGGTCTTTCAAGGTTTGTTTTTTAATGAACTTATAAGGTACCCTGTGTCATCTGGCATCTCTCATTCATCATTCATTAAAATTTAATAAACACTAATTGCTTCTGTGCAGGAATTATGTTAGGGATGGAAGATGCAAAAGGAAGTGAGGCGTGGCTGCTGCCCTTACTTACCTCAAAGTATACAATATGCATTTTATGTTTGTGGACAGATGGGGAAATCAGGGTAAGATTCTCCTGAGTAAATTAGCAACGTGATGGCACTCACTGTGTTAGCCTCCAGATGAGCCCTGGAGAAGTGCAGTGTTGTGCAGTCATGCTGTGGGAGGACTCATGCTGGTGCAGAGGTTTCCTGTGGTCAGCACATCCACACCACTTGCCTCTTTCAGAACATTTGGGGCCACAGACTCTTAGGGTCAGTTTGTGCCAGTCAGTTCATCCTGAGTATTTCAGTAGTAAGATCAGTTTTAAGGTGAGGCATTTGGAAATCTGATCTTTCTCAACAACACTATCCACAGCATAATAAAAGACCTTTCTGGAGAGTGAGAGGATTTATGGCAGTCGTCAGTTGGCAAAGTCAGAACTTAAAATTTTTCTTTCATCAGAGACTCAGACTGCTTGCTTTCAACCATCGTTTCCCCCTTCTCCCATCTTGATTCTAAATATTACTCTGTTTTTTATTGTTATTTTGGTTGTAAAGGATTGGGAAATGTTATAGTAAAATGTTGTAGTAACTATAGAAGACTGAAAGTGCTTGGTATAATGCCTGGTCCTTTGTAGTATTAAACAATCAGTGGACGGAAACAAAAAAGGGTGTCTTGGCAATTTTGTTAGATATCAAAAGAACCCTTACAAGACAAATTAGAGAAGCAATGGCTGCCTCTCTTTTTATAATATGACAGAGAGCTAATTCAGCTTCTTTAACAGAAACTCAAATAAAACCAGCCTTTTCAAAAAGCCTTTATATTCAATGTAAAGGAAAATGTGTCTTCAAATCCTAAGAGTTCAGCTTCCACCGCTTTCAATGGGAGCTGTACATTCAGAGCCAAGGGCTAATTTTGGTCTATGTGTTTCCCCAATAAGTTCTCTTGGGTGATCATTTTAGCTTCAGCAAAGTGTTTCCTCTAGCTATAAGAGCCAGTGTTTAAAAGTTTAAAGCAATGCGAATAGGCCAAAATCTAAATCAATATTCTGTAGAACAAATAAAGAGAAAAGAGATTTAGGTGGCAGGCACATGGTATGTGCTCCAGTTCCCTGGTAGGCAGATCAAGGAGTTTTCAACAAGAACTTAAAAATAAAAGACCTAAAAAACAGATGTTAACAAAACTGTTCTTTCCCCTTCAGTGAGAAATGACTGGTCAGGTTTCCAGATCAAGACACGGGGGTCACAAAGGAAAATGTCATTGTGTGGTGTCAAGTGAGAACCAACGGGCAAAAGAGAGTCAGATCAATAGGCAGCAGCTTATTTATCTTCCTCAACGTCAATTATTTTAACACCATTTGTTCTGACTTTGTTTAGCTTTTAGGTATATTACTTTGGTTCATATACGAGTTTATATGGAAATTACATGGTATGAGGGCTGTGTTTCTCCTCTTCTCTCCCTACCCTTCCTCCTTCAACTCCCCCAGCTTGCCTGTAGATCTCTAGGGCTATGAAGATGATTCATTACCTTTTGCCCTTTGAGGACCTTGAGTGATTCTAGCTTCAAACTGATGACCGGAAGGAAATACTACATTGAAAGAGCATCTGAAAGCAAGTTCATCACAGGCCTAGTTTAACATAACATTTGACTTCACTGTAACAGTAATTTGAGATGTGATAGGAGAAAACAAACCATGGGAATGTATAGGACCTTTAATATTCTTTAAAAGAGGGTTTAGTATAATTGCCAAGATGCCAAACGCATTTTATTATGAGGAAAATTAACCTTTTAAGAATAAATGAGAATAACTGCAACAATAATAAAAATAAATGGAATTTGTAGAGTGGTTTATATTTGAAGAGTATATTTTTACATCTTTTGTCCCCTGAGCCTCTAAAGCAGTTTGTAAAAGGATTCCCCAGTTTTTTCCCAACATATGTTCCTAATAGGTAAGTACAAAAGTCCAAAGAAATAAATTTTTTTATGTGAAAAAGAAATATTCAGTGAGGAAAACTAGGGAGGTCTGAATTACAAAGTAACCACACTTAAAATACACAGTGATACACACACACACACACACACACACACACACACACACACACACAGCCACAATAAAAAAACAAAGAAAAAGGTTAAAAATGATTTAACCTTAAGTTACAGAAAATACTCCACGGCAGTATCTCGGGAGGTGGATCCTCCTTGAATTAAGTATTAATGAATCATTGAAAAGGTAATATAGGTGCCCCACTTTCCAATTCCACTGCCCTTTCTATTTTCTTATCCTGTGGAAACTGTGAGAGTTTCATGAATTTTCTGGCTCTATTTTGAGATAATAATACTTTACTCAGTGAGAAAATGTATATGAAAGTGCTTGAAAATGTGAGTTATTTTTCATTCTAGATGGTATCTCAGAGTTTATTTTTCAAGTAATTTTTGTAGCTTTTTACTTTCTTTCCTTTTTTCACCTCTCGATTAGTATATTGTATTTGGAGTTATGTAGGATATACAAAAGTGTGAAGTTCCATCCCTATTCTGGAGGAGTTTGTTGCCATATTTGGAGGAAGGAATACACACACATGGAAAGTTAAATTATAAGATAGTGTATGTCTGGAACAGAGAAAACTTAGGAAGGAAATGAGAGGAATTCTTCATGTGGTGCTGGAATAAAAATTGAGGTCTATAGAGGTTTCTAGAAGATTTTGAGAGAGGGAGTGGAGAAAGCACTGGTGCAAGGGTGGGTGAGGGGACAGAAGTGATAGTAACAGAGAAGGGGGGAGGCAAACATCAAGACTTGAGGCATGAAGGCAGTACTAATGAACGTGTGCATGAGCAAAGGGCTGATTAACCTGCTGGTCAGCTTGACAGGAGAGGAAGGTTTGTGTTAAAGGGCTGATGAGAACCATGGTTGAAAAGAAAGCTGGGGCCCATGTCTGGAAAACAGAACATTAAGCTATGGAGTGTGAAAATTCTTTGGCAAGATGAGCAACTAAGGTTTCTGAGAAGGGACATGACTCAGT
Organism: Kogia breviceps; assembly: GCF_026419965.1. Lineage (NCBI taxonomy): Eukaryota > Metazoa > Chordata > Mammalia > Artiodactyla > Physeteridae > Kogia > Kogia breviceps. Next base: position 71,885,045 of record NC_081313.1, on the reverse strand, counting down.
GAAAGAAGTATTTTACACAAATAAATCTGCCAGGAATGTTCAGAAAGGGAGTAAGACTAGTATTAGAGGGAGCAATTAGGAGGTGGCCCCAGGAAGCCAGGCATCAGGTGATAAAGGTCTAGACGTATTCCAGCTATGTACGAAACTCACATGTTTTGGGAACACAAACTTTTCTAGTGTTCTCCAAGAGTCCATCAATCTCAGTAGATTCAAACCAAGTAGGACCCTTAAAATTTTTCTGTAGGGATTGTGGATGTATCTACATCATTAACTAAAGAAATAAAACTGTTATGGAGTCGATCTTAACTGAAAGGTAGAACTGCACAGACTAGGAATAGCAGACACTCAATTTATATAACCCTTGAAGGCTGAAAGCAAAAATTACTACCTTATCTAGGAGGAAAAGGATTTTTATTTCAGTGTTTTAGAGGCTGACCAGACTTGCCGCAGTTCAGATACTCTTTACTTTCCCTCAGGCCTTGGCTTTCCAAGGATTAGTACAGAGTTGGTATCGCCCACCTGCTAAACTCCTTCAGTGGCTCACTCATTGATGAGCAAAGACTGATTGTTGCCTTTTTTGAGAAGGCAGAGGGGCAGCCATTCAGTGTCCAGGCCTACAACTTAGTTAACTGGCAGCACATGGTTTCTTGCTTACTTTCCTGGGGCTGTTTTTTCAAGGAATTATTACAGAGCAGAGGGGTTTAAACAGGAGCTATGGCTTTTCCAAATGTTGGCAAAGTCAAATTCTACTGAACTTTGGGATTAGTAGCAATCTGACTGTATTTTCCTTTTGGTTCTTATTATACTCTCTGCAGCTCTATTTTTTGTGATCCTTGCTGTTCCTGAATGTCTCTTTAAGTTAAGATGTTGTTTAGGAGTTGGTAGAGCTGGCAGACTCTGACATTACATGCTGTATTATTCATTGTTTGGTGACTAGACTTCATATCTGTGGTAAAAATAAACGTGATGCCTCTCAGCTTGCTTCAATCCATTCAGTACTCTTGTGAATGGTTTCCTGTAACTGTGCGACTCCCTTTAAACAAAGTATGAAGGAGGAGGAGGAGGAGGAGGAGGAGGAGGAGGAAGAGGGGGAAGGGAGGGGTCAGTCTCAACCATGAACTACATGACATAATTTTTAGAAGCAGGCTGAATGGCAAATTCAGTTTACAGAGAAGTGTAACAGTTGCCTTGGTGGCACTCTAAACCTCAAGTTATTTTTCTTCCACAGCTGTAGTTTTCCTTTCCATTCTTTTGTTTGGAAGCAGTCGTTTCCATACATAGACATCTCAGGTAAAAATTAGGTTGTAATTTTTCTCATTAAGATGGAGGAACCGATTTCTGGTCATGATGGTTTCAACTTTACTTCATAAACGTACCAGTAGGTGTTGCTATGCTAGCACTAATCTAGACTCCATAAAAACTAACTGGTCACTTTGTGGTGAGTGGGTCTCCAAATAATTCTAATTTGTATGTTCCTTCTCAAAGATCAAAACACTGCTACCAAATACTGAAGCCCTGATGGGTTTATTTTGACTGCAGAAGATTTTAAATGAAGATCTCCTGTTCTGCTGTGTCACTTCACAAAACTGGAAAATAATTTCGTTGACTTCCCAGTTGTTACGGTATTTTGGTCTTTGGAGGAACAAGCAATAACCAATTTGTATTATAACTGGAAAAATAATTTTTCTCCTTCACTCTTCCAAATTTCTGTATTTCATTCATAATAGATATTATCATCACCCCAGGGTCCCAAACCCACATTTTAAAAAAAAGAAAAAGAAAAAAACAGATTCTTTCTGGTATAAGCTTCCAGGCATAGACAGACAGCCTTTGAAACATGCTCTTGTTTGTCAGGCAAACAAGTGAATTTACAAAAGACCCACAGTTTAAGTCCTCACAATATACCTCAGCATCTCAAGTATGTTTACATTGAAAAGTGTTTTCATATTCCTATGTGTAGGAAGAAACAAATGATTTCCTCGTGTTAACCTTTGTAACCCTGCAGCCTGTACTAATTATTAGGCAGAAACAACACACGCTACTACTTCTGTTTTTGACTTAAAGTTCATAAACAAAAACTAAAAACTTAGAAGAGAATAATATTTTCAATTTTTATATTCAAAGATGAAGTTCTTAAAATTAAAACAATTCTGATAATTGATTCTTAGGCAGTCAGCCAACCATTTCAATGTGTGATTTGATGGGAAATAATACAGTTTGTGTACATTATGCTGCTTTTGCATCTGAAGTTTCTTCAGTTGTACCTAGTAAGTGAAATTGAACAGTGAAAAATATGAACCTGTCAAAGCTGCTCTTTTTCCTTTTTTTTTTTTTTAACATCTCTATTGCAGTATAATTGCTTTACAATGTTGTGTTAGTTTCTGCTGTATAACAAAATGAATCAGCTGTACATATACATATATCCCTATATCCCCTCCCTCTTGAGCCTCTCTCCCACCCTCCCTATCCCACCCTTCTAGGTAGTCACAAAACACTGAGCTTAAATTGCTAAACACAGCAGAAACCTATACAGTTCAGATGAAAACTCGTGCTTTAATCCGAAAATACAGTTTACAGAATGTGAATGCACTGATACATAGTGAAAGTAAAGATGAAGGAAATAAGAATAAAGCTTTAGAAGGAGATGAGAGAGAAGGCTGGGGGAAATGTGAAGAATGAATGGAAAAGTGAAACATATTTTTGTTCTCATAATTGCAACTATTCAATAATATGAAACAATAACAGTTTATTGAACCTTTCACAGGTAGGGCTGAATCACATGAGCTGAAGAGAACATAGATTTTTCTATAAATTGCTCAGTGCTCATTTAAAAATGATCTTTAATAAAATAGTAAAGTACTTCTGTTGTAGAAATCTCTTAGCACTTTCTAAACAGCAAAACAATAAAGCACCTTGAAGAGTAGGGTTCAGAGCAAAGTAAATAAAACTAAACATTTTTCTATATTATTTTATAATGAATTTTCATTGATTTTTATAGCTACATGATCTGTGGTCTGTCCTCTCTCCCCTTGCCTCCTTCTCTCTCTCATTCCTTTTCTTTCATGTTCCCATTTCTCCATCCTTCTCAATGGTGTCATTTGGGGGCAACTTTAGTATATGTTAGTTAGCTGAACGAGATTACACAAGGTGAAGGAAAACGCTCAGTTTTTCTCCCTGTTGAGTTTCATTATTGAAATGCTCTGAAGTCATGGGTAGTGAGTGTGAAAAGGAAGAGACATAGATTGGGTGGTAATCAACTTGATGTTTGTAGTAACTGGAGATGTAGCATTCTAATCATTCTCTGAACCATCCCATGGAAGCTGGGTTTAATTCAGCTAAATGGCCCATGATACAGACTCCCCTTCAATTTGATTTCCTCCCTCTGGTGAATTCTTAATCAGAATTTCCCACTATTTAGTAACTAAATTAAAATCTGTAAATTGTAGGCAACTGCATATAATGTGATGATATATCCATAAGCATTGAAATTACTTAGAGCAGTTTATGTAATGAGCATTCTAACATAATACGGCAGTTAAACTTTGGGTTAGGGAAATAATCTGGTTAGATATAGCAATATAGCATAAAGGATCACTATTTCTGAAGAAAAGATTTAAAAGGTGGATGCTTTTTCTCAAGAAAATTCTGATTTAAAAAGAGTTAGGTATGAAATTTTCACTTAAATAATAATTAATTGTATTTATGAACTGATTGCTTAATATGTGCCAGATGTTTAGCTAAACATTTTACATACCTTACTTCATTTAATCTTCACAATAATTTAATGAGGTAGGTACTGCTATTACTCACTTTCTACATATCAGAAAACTGAGACTCAGAAAGGCTAATAATTTGCCCCACATCACACAACTAGATGGTCCTAGGGCTAGGATTCAAATCAAGATATGCCTGACTCTAGAGTTGAGACTCTTCACACTGTGTTATGGAAATATAATCAGAATATATGTATACATCTAGTTTTTATTATTTTCATTTATTTTGTATGAAGTGTTTATCTTAAAATGTGATCAAACCAAAGAGATAATTGAGAGTGGCATATTTATTAAGTTGGATTTCCTGCCCTGCTGGCCTTTGTAGTGGAAAGTCAAGCACTGATACGTGAAACTGTAAAATAGTAAGTCAGTAAAACATGGGACTATAGAGGATTAGAGCAGATAGTGATAGGTGGAAAGCTTCCTGAAGGAGGCAAGACTTTTAACTGAATCCTGTACAGATACTGAGGTGTCTGGAAATCACCAAAATAGATAGGTAGAAGATTGTGAAAATATTTTTAAAGATGAATGAGCCACTGTCAGGAAGAAGTGAGGCAAATACACTAGCTCAGCATTTCTTAACCATGGTTGCACATTAGAATCATCTAGATGCTTTTTAAAAATACAGATACCTAGGCCCCACCCTTGATCAATTAAAAAAATCTGTGGTGGAGAGACTTGGACAATGGTATTTCTTACAAGCTCTCTAGGGAATTCTAATATGCAGCCAGTGCTGAGAATAACCAATAAAGCTATATTGATGTATTTGTGTTGGGGTCAAGTAGGAAATAAAGTGGAATAGGTACTATGCAGCTACAAAAGATGGAAAGATTCTGATGTTAGACTTGATGGTGTAGACACATGGGTATAACTAGATACTCCTGAACAAGAGAGGTCAATTCAATTCAGCTAATAAGAACTGAAAGCTAATGTGTAAGGTACTATAGAGGGACATGACAAGATGAACAAAATCTGATCTCTGCTCTTTAAAGTTTCATAAATATAGTAGGAGGTATACTGATAGTTGTATTATTAAAGCATGCACATGTTAAGGACTGTAATAGAAATTCAGAAATGCTCTGACATAGGAATATTCTACTTCTGGTTGTAAATATCTAAAGATTTCAAAAAGGAGATAACTCTCATTTGAATTTTGACCCAAAAGTAAAATGGGATTTTTGAGAGACACGAAGAGAAGAGCATTCTTGGTATAGAAAGTAATGGAGTTCAGAGGCGCAGAGCTTATGTGAATGAGGGCAGGATGGACAGGGGAAAGAAGCTGGGTGTGAAGGGGAAAGAACTCAAAGAGAAAGAAAGGCTGTATCCAGTGTGCTGAAATGTCCACCTGAAGGCCGAAGTGTGGCGCCTGACACTTTATGTAATGAATTCCACCTTTGTCCTCAGAAAGTCTGCATGTACTGCTCATGAAGTGCAGCTCAAGTTTGTCTGAGGGAGACAATAGTAAGAGAAGGAGGGGCCGGCTATTACATGATGTTGAAAGTGCTGAAATAGATTATGTTTAACTTGCTACCCATTCTTATGACTGTTTGCATTACTCTCTTCCTCCCCCTTTCTAGATGCTGATATCCTACCAGTTTTTGAATTCCACCTTTTCTGTTAAGCTTTTCTGTAAGACTTTTTAAGGAGCTTTCTTTTCATTCTAATAGCACTCTGTTTAAATGTGTTTCAGCCTTTATTATGTTTTTATTAGTGTGTATGTGTATTTTTCTATTAGATTGTGAATTTCTTGAAGGCAGAACCATTTCACTGAGTTAATACAATGTGGACACAAGTGTATGAAAGGGTAAGTAGATTGGCTTGTTTGGATTATAGAGAATATAAAAATTTTTTTTAAACTATAGTATTTTAAAATAATTTATTGAGTACTTATAAACTAAATTCCTTACTCAAATTAATCCTTTCCATAAACCTGGTAGGTAGATATTATCTCCATTTTTTAGATGAGGAAACCAAGAGTGGCTAAGTAATTTGCTGAAGGTCATGTAATGAGCTGCCAGGCTCCAAAGTCTGGACTAGAAGCAGTATACCATGCAGCAGTGATTCTTAGTTTTTAGCAAGCATCAGAAGCATCGGGAGGTCTCACCCTGATTCAGTATTGCAGGGTGGGACCCCAAAATTTAATTTCTAACAATTTCTTAGGTGACATTGGTGCTGCTAGTGTAGGCACCACATTTTGAGAACTATTGCCCAGAGAGTTTAGTTTGAGATGTTGCCCTAAAATCATGTATTTTTAAAAAGTATCCCTAGATGATACTAATGAGAAGTCAGTAATGAGAACCACTGACCTTGATCATGAAGAGTCCTAAATGCTGATTTGACTTTATCATGGCAAAGAGTACCATGATAATTATACTGTATGATTATGGGGCAAAAGTGAATTGGTGGACATGTTAGACCAGATATATTAGATAGACTAGGAGAGAGACTGAAAGTTGATTCTTTCCCTCCCTCTGGCATTTTGCACACTAGAGCCAATCAGATTTTTCTAAAACATTGCATTCATGGAAGTGTTATTCACGTATCTACAAAAGCTCTCAACAAACTGCTGGCCTCAGTAACTTAGTCCCACCCTTGCTTTCCCGCTGTGTTTTATGGTAACACTTCAACTCTGACCAGCCAGGCTTTTCACTGAGCCCAAGACTTCATTTCTCCTTGATGATTTTAATGTGCACTCTCACCCCTCAGTTCTGCCAAATCCTATTTACCCTCCTAAGCCCTTAAAAAAACAAAAAACAAACAAACAAACAAACAAACAAAAAAAACCTTAAAATGCGAAATTAACACTCATATGGTAAAAAAGCAAATATCATGGAAAGGCTGGCAAAAAACAACTTAACTCTACCCTGCTCCGTGACTCCCCAGTCTTACTCCCCAGAGGAAAAAAATCTTTAACTCTTTTAGCTGTTTAACTCTCTATGCTGCTATTTTGTAATGAGCAATTTTAGAAACTCTTACTTCCTGCCCTGAAGATAAGAACATAGGCTTCTTTTTTTTTTTTTTTTTTTTTTTTTTTTTTTTTTTTTTTTTTTTTTTTTGCGGTATGCGGGCCTCTCACTGTTGTGGCCTCTCCCATTGCGGAGCACAGGCTCCGGACGCGCAGGCCTAGTGGCCATGGCTCACGGGCTTAGCTGCTCCACGGCATGTGGGATCTTCCCGGACCAGGGCACGAACCCGTGTCTCCTGCATCGGCAGGCGGATTCTCAACCACTGCGCCACCAGGGAAGCCCAACATAGGCTTCTTATACTCCTAATTTCCCTTCTTTAATTTTTTTCTATATAATAATATTATATGTAATCAAATCTGTTTTCATTACTATGTGTGAATATTGTTCTCTCCAGATCTAAGTCACATTCTCATTTTTTTTCCTTCTACAGATTTTTTCTTTTCTCTTTGTAGTTTCACATGTCTTCCTTTTTTTTCTCGCTATGGCTACCTTTTAATAACTCTTCACTCATTTTTCAAACCCTTTATTGTATTGAGCATTTGTTTTTCAAGTTTTTAAAATGTTTTTCCTGGTGACTTCATTACTCAATCTTCATCTTTTTGTTCCTATGTGGGATGGTTACCACCAAGCCTGTTATAAAGTAGTAATCTTAGGACTTCCCTTAATACCTTCCTGTTGGAGTCAACTCTGTCTTTTTGGATTTACTTTTTTGGCTCATGTCTTTTGGTTTGCTCCCTCCTTTTGCTAGAGCACATTCCCAAATAACTTCCTAAGAAAGTGTATGTGTGAGAAAAATTGTATGAGTTCTTGTGTGTCTGATTAATGTCTTTATTCTTGACATTTTTCTTCTTGCAGGCAAATTTTTACTATTTCTTCTTTTTCATCGTGTTTTGAAATATCTCTGGGGCATCTCCTGGTATGAATATTTTGATTTGTTTATTAATATTTCTGTTCTTTTAGTGGGTTACTTGAAGCTGGAAACCAATCTCATAAACTGTGGAATTTTATTCTGTACCTTTTTTTTTTTTTTTTTTTTTTTTTTTTTTTTGTGGTACGCGGGCCTCTCTCACTGTTGTGGCCTCTCCCGTTGCGGAGCACAGGCTCCGGATGCACAGGCTCAGCGGCCATGGCTCACGGGCCCAGCTGCTCCGCGGTATGTGGGATCTTCCCGGACCGGGGCACGAACCCGTGTCCCCTGCATCGACAGGCGGATTCTCAACCACTGCGCCACCAGGGAAGCCCCTATTCTGTACCTTTTCTTTGATAATTTCCTTCTCTTCACTGTTTGGTTTTCTCTATATGTCAGATGTTGAACTTCCTAGATCAAAACCTTGTATTTTATATAGTTTCTGTCAGACTTTCCATCTTTTCCCTGTTTTTTGCTTTATCTTTTGAGAGATTTATATTTTATTTTCCAACCCATCATTTAAATTTCTCGTTTCATTAATATTTTTAATTTGAAAGTGCTCTTTCTTGTTCTTTGACTATTCGTTTTTTTCAGAGCACCTTGTTTCTGTGCAATATAATAACTAAGGGCTTTTTAAAAAAAAGGCTTTCAGTCTTTGTTTTCTCTGGGGTCATATATTCTGATTGATTTTTACCTCAGTCTTGTATCTTGAACATTTTTCTCAAGCATGATTTTGTCCATATTTAAAAGTAAGGCCTCAAAGAATTGAATGGGAAACCTGTGTTTTTCGATGTGGCTCATGGACAGGAAGGGATTATTTTACAGTTATTGTTTGGGAGGCTGATGCTTATGCTAGAGAAGTGCTGTGTGTCAGAATGTGGTGTCTTTCTCTAGGCTTATTCAGTTTTTCCAGAGGAAAAATATTCATTCTTCTTCCAAGGGTATAAAGACCTAGTTGCTGGTATTTTCTGTAATATGTGGCACATGAGTCCAGAGTTTGTGGGAGGTAATTGACATCTTTATTAACTGTATCCTTCTGTGAAACATTCTAATCTGTGGTTTCGTTCACATCAGTTATCATTCCTCTATCTGCTTAACATTTACCATAATTTTGTTGCAACCTCTTATCTGCCAATGGACCCTCTCCGGATTCCATGCTGGGTGCAGTGTAGTGTATCTACACTGCTGTAGGCAGTGTAGATAGTGTCTTTGCTGGACATTCCCTCTGTGTTTTGGGCATTGTTCCTGAGTAAGTAGTACTTGTTATAGGTTCATAACTTTCTATTTCTTCACTATTATTTTAGTGAGGATTTGGGAAGAACACAGGTAAATTTGTATGCACAATCTCCATCTTTAGCCCAAACTTAAGGCCTAATTGGATACTAAATTCTTCTATAAAACCTTCCTTTCTTGCCTTCTTGATCCATGCTGACAGATCTCAAAATTCCTATTGTAATAAAATCAGTGTTTTCATTCACCACTTATAATTATTTCATTTTCTTCTATATGTTTATTACAGATTTTTGGCCAAATCATGGCTTCTATTTCTTTTGAATTCTCCCAGTAGCAATAATTATACTGGACAAGTAGTAGATGGCTTGAAAACAATTGTTGATTAATTGGATTTAGGAAATTAAGGATAAAAAAATTGCATACATGACTGATAGTAGAAGCCTTTGTGGTAAAACAATAGTAATACTGGCAAAGATAGAGAAATTGGGGAGAGAAGCCAGTGAGTGAATGTAGTGGACATTTGTCAGACTTACTGTTTTGCACAGAACCTTTGAATATGTTTTTCTAATTTGATGATACGACTTACCTTTTTAATCCCTCTCCAAAGCTGAGGGCAATAGTTCACTTTCCTAGCCTCTCTTGCAGATATGGTACAGTCATGTAACTGAAGTACTACAAGTCAGATGACCCTCACTGAGACTTCAGTTCGGGAGTGGGCAATGCGAAAAAGTATATGAATAACTAATTTCAGGTGAAGGTGATGGCAGGGACCTCTGGCCTTCCAGGTTAGCAGCAGAAGAGTTTCCGGTGTCCTGTGCTGGGTCCCTTGGCAGTGTAGGAGGGGTCTTTGCTGGGTAGTCCTTCAGTTGGTTTGGGTATTGTTCCTGACTGCATAGCCCCTAAGCCTGACACTTGGGTGATCTTGGGCACTCTGTATTCATTCTTCAAGAATCCTTTTGTGTTTTTTGTATCTAAGAACTCTGAATGATAAAGCACACAATAAAAAGTATGCATGTGTGAACTAAGGTATGAAATGAGGCAAAAGTAGGTCTCATAGTCTTTTTGAAACATGTAAACACATGTATCAAATCAAGATAAACAGGTCTCTGCCAAAAGTGGAACCAAAAACAAGAGGACAATAGGTAAATTTAACATCGACCATAGTAGAAGAAAGGAAAAAGACAAGTAGCTTCCCATTTTTTTAATAATATAGAAATGGAAGGAACCAGGAGTACTCATATAATTTGGTTCTGGAGTAAAACGCTTTAAAAAATATATTCATCTAAGTCTGAATATTTTGAGAATTCTTTGGGGATTGGGCATATTACTTCTCCCTCTAATTCTTGTCAGGTTAATGTTGGTAAATTGTGTAGCTGCTTATTGACATTCCTTCATTTGCTCTCCCACCTATTTGGCAGTACATGGAAGAAACCATGCTCTGAGAAAAGGTAAATGCTTGCTCTTCTGTTACCATGAGTGAACTGGCCTGAATTAAAGCAGCCAAGGAAATAATGTTGCTTTGACTGGAACTTCTGTTACTAATATTGTCTAGGAAGGCTTGGCTAACCTGTATAGGGAAAGAGAAAGAGGAGACAGTTAATGTACTTGTATGTAGGGGAATGTACTAGGGAAATAGGTAGGGTATGGAGATGGGAGTGTGTGTAAAGAAAATTAGTTTAGGTTTGAACATGTTGGGATTTCAAGGGTAGTGTGAGGTATATTTGGGAATATGAAACTGAAGCTTGGGTGGAAATTTATGCCTAGGGACAGATAATAATCATTATAATTGAAGCCAGGAGAACTGATGCTATTTCCAAAGAAAGAGTAGAGAGACAGAACAGAGGACCTGGTACTGAGCATGAGGGGAAAATCCTGTTAAGGGGTGCTGGAAGAAGAACAGCCAAGAAAGAGAATAGAATAATCAGAGCAGTAGGGTGAGAAGCAGAAGAATGGTATTTTCATGGAAAGTAAGGCAAGTTCAAGGAGATTCTGTAAAACAGCCCAGTGGTATGAAACTGTGGGATCTTTAGGCACTGTGATTTGTATCCTAATTCCTTTATTTCATGATACATGAGAGAGGCTCAGTAAATGCTTGTTGGATGTATAAACCAATAGTCCAGGAACATAAGGATTGGGAAAATAGAGTATATAGTTATCTTCTGAAATTTTAGTAGATTTGGCAGAGGCAAACACAGGTTTTGGGGATTTAAGGAGAGAATGAGAATCTAATATACACACAGATGACCTAGACCACATGTTTGACAAGTTTGGATGGAGAAAGCAATATATAAAATAAGATACTTATCAGAGGGACAGCAGAATCCAATGAAAGTTTTAAAAAAATTGGAATAGATATTTGTGTGACTAAGGATAAAAGGAAGGAAACAGTAGGAAGAGAGGAATTAAAAATATTGCAGAAAAGTATTAAATGAGAGAAATGCATGTATCAAAAGTTCTCTTATCTGAGGAATTATAGAAACAGCATTTACAGATGTATCTCTTCTGATATGATGTCATGAAAAATAATTCAGATCTGATCTACTTCAAGTCATAGTACAGTATAGAACCTTAGACCATAGGATTTTGAAATTCCAACAACCGTCATCCTCCTTATTTTATGGAACAGAACCCAGGAACTAAGTTGGATCTTAAAGACTGGTATAGATTCAAGGATTAGCAAGAATGAGGATTAGCCTAAGGTCACTTTCTCTTTGGTTTACTAATGAACTGAACAATTCAAAAGATCTATCCAAAATCAAAAGCACAATGAATAGATGCAACTTCTTTTGCGGTACTCGGGCCTCTCACTGTTGTGACCTCTCCTGTTGCGGAGTACAGGCTCCGGACACGCAGGCTCAGCGGCCATGGCTCACGGGCCTAACCACTCCAGGCATGTGGGATCTTCCCGGTCCGGGGCACGAACCCGTGTCCCCTGCATCGGCAGGCGGATTCTCAACCACTGTGCCACCAGGGAAGCCCTAGATGCAACTTCTTGATCCTCCCTTTGTATCAGCTGAGGTGCAGGCTAAACTACTGTAACAAAGTGGATCTGATCTATAGTATCTTAAGAGTGATAGAAGTTTATTTCTCTCTCATGGAAAAGTATATAGACAAATAGTACAAGGCTGTCAGAGAAGCTCTGTCACCATTTCACAGACAGCAACAGGGAGACAGAGAATTCAAGGCAAATAGTCTATACACAGGTGACTCAGAAATTGTATGCATCTCTTCTGTACACCTCCTGTAGGCCTAAATTTTGTCGTATGACCACACTTAGCTACATGAGAGGCTAGGAAATATAATCCGTAGTGGGGCACCCGTTGCTATTACTGCTTTTTAAATTCTTCACAGTCTTGGATAAACATGCCTCCTCATCGCATTAGTTAGGTGTTTCAGATGGGAGAATTGAGGCAATGAAACAGACAAGTGAAATGAATACTTAATGAAACATCACAACATATTGAATAAATATGAGAGAGATTAAGTACAAATTTACAGAGACATCTATTTAAAACGACAATTCTATTTGGGTGCCTGTTTGAGTTTCTACCATGCAGCATTTTCAGCCAGTGTGTGTCTGTTGTCTCTGGGCAATTAAAATTATTCAGCATCAAAATCTTAGCTCTGGGACTAGAAAAAAGAATCTAAAAAAGCATTCACTGATAGTCTGATTCAGAACAACTGCTTTCCCCTTTGGTCTATTCATGCATATTTCAATTGGCATTAATGTAAAGTACCTCGTGGGCTCTCTTCTACATGAAACCCTTGTTCTCAACTTGGCAGCAATCCTGGCGCTAGGTTTTAAATGGTCATTCTGGGATGGTAAATCAGCAATCCTCAGCTGATGGGTCTAACAATGAGGAGATTGCTGGAGGCGGGTGGTGTTGTGAGGCTTAAATCTGTTGGCATTAAGTGACAATTCATATTTGCTACAGGAGCAGTAAATTGCACTGTTTTAAAACAGGAAGTCGGAGTTAAAAGCTGTGTAAAACCATTATGCTGTAGCCAGCACTCCAGTCTTTTCTAATTAGGTCATTTGGAAAAAGATGACCTTTTAGTTTCTGTGCCTCTTTGCTGGGGACACATGTTTCTAATTATCATTTGTATTTTACTACGCCAAAGCTGTTGACAAGCTGAGCTTTTTGTGTGTGAGTGCATGAGTGTATGTGTGTGCCGGTGTGTGCACTCTGTGAAGTTAATAATATTTTTGTTCTAGCACTGGGCAAATGGAAGAAGATGGAAACAATGTGAACAGTAATTTTAGTGTGAGGGCAACCAAAAATCATATGGATTTGAGTGAAGAACACGCTAAGGGACATTTTTATGTCTGCAGTGTTTTAGGCCAACTTGACTGTAACTTTGTCTGAAATCACTATATCAATATTTCTTCTGTTTTGGGCTGGCAAGTGTGAACACACTGTGTAAGATACAAGGGAGACATGAACTTTAGTCCACACTGTTACTGGAAATATACCTGCTGGTCATGTTTGAAATTCTGTCTAAGACCAAAACCAAAAATCTTATGATGATCTTCTAAGGCTCACTAGCCCTTTGGCATGCTGTTTTTAGAATGTTTACAAATGCAAACAAATACTGTCTTCTAATGACAACTTATTCCAAAAGAAGTTCTGGATAAGGGCACAGCATGATTATCTATGGTTTAAAAATATATACCATATTTTAGGCGATAGCCCAGGAAGCGAGGCGTTCCCTAAGGCTGGCTATTCCGCTGGCTTCCTTTTCTGTTGTGGGAAAAGTTTCTCAATGTGCTATCAGGTTCTTCATCTGATTATCACAAAATCATAAAATCACATCGCTGGCAGGCCTTTGAGAAGTCTTCTAGCTCACGGTCTGCCTTGAGGCCTTTCTGAACTTAAGCTCTCCTGGAATATAATGGTCTACTCTTTACTTAACAATCTCTCACAAGGGAGACTTGACAAGGAAGGATGATACTATCTAAATGTTTAATATATAAATTACCCTGGCAGTTTGAGGAAAATGTATGGAAGATGATTTGAAGTTTATTATGAAATTGCTAATAATTTATTCAACTCAATTTTCTCTTGGAAGTTCTGTAGTCGGTAATGATGGGTCTCTAATGGAGCAGTTTCAAGTCTGGAAATCGAGCTGGCAGTCATTGTATGACAGAGGTTGGCAAGTTACTAAGGCACCCTGAGCTGGAGTTCTGAGCAGCATAGCCATATGTCAGTCCTAGGTGAAGCTATCATATAGATGAAGGCTTTCTAGCGATTATGGAAGATTTGGCCTTTCCTTTCCTTTATTCTTTGTTGGTTGGAAACTATTTATCATTGAGATGTTTATCAATAATTAAAGCATCAATTGCAAGTGGCTGAAAGGAGGGCATTTGAAGAGATGATAGGGTTGAGGGGAGGTGTCCAGGAGACAAATACTTTGACCAGTCCAATAGTTGGTTATGGTCATATTTGTGAGATGGCCATGAGAATGCACCTAGTAGATCTCCAGGTACAAGGACTGTAATTGACCAAACTTCCCCAGATGTTGCAGGCTGACATCTATCCCCACGTTTGCACCAAGGCCACACTTCCCAGCCAGTATCTGAGCCAGGCAGGTTTACTCAGGCAGACTCATCCTGGGAGACACACAGCTCCTCTGACAGCCATCTTTGGTTCCTGGACTTCCCCACTGCCTTGCTGAACCTCCCTTAGGCTGCTGAATAGTCTAGGAGGCTTCGACCCAACCTTTTTTCCTTCTTTGCCTCACTCAGGGTTTGGCTTGCATGTGGATCTCACTACTCTTCTAGTCTCCCCTGGTGTCCTTCCCACTTTTACCTGCACTTGCCCTAATTAAATCCCCGCCTGGGTAATCATTATGCCCCGAACACAACAAATACTAGGCTGTGATACTTTACAAAACTTCTTTTGAAGGCTTGGGGGTATTATAAGAGAATGACAATGTGAAAAAGGAGAACTTACCACTGGTTCAAGTCTCATCAATTCTAGTTGCCATCTGCCATGCTCATTATAGGGAGCATAGTTTTGACTGGCTCTTCTTAGCCCCTTGCCTACTGTGACATTGCTGGGAGTCGTTTTATCTCCTTTAGAAGGGGTTCCCTCAGATCGGTTCTTCCTGGAAATCTGGGCCATTTGTCCCTGCCTCCTTCCTCATTTTGTTACTGAACCAAACTTGGGTCAACTTGCCCATGCTCAGTAAAGCCAGTCTACTGACACTCAGTTGTGGTGAAGGAAAGTGCAGCATTTATGTAAGGCGCCAGGCAAGGAGTCCAGGCAGCTAGTGATGAAAAATCTGAGCTCCCAGATAGGTTTCAGGAAAGTATTTTAAAGGCAAGGTGAGGGAGGGGAGAGGGTCTTAGGATTTGTGATCAACTCATGCACAATTCTCTGATTGGTTGATGGTGAAGTAACAGGGCTGTGTCACAGGGGTTAACATTATCAGTCCTCAGACTCCAGTAGGCCTGGGGGATATGTGCTCATGGTCATCAAATAGTTAACATCTTCCCTTTGGCAGGGGTTTTCATAAAACAACTCAGGAAATGTGCATCAGATACTATTATCTAGGTACTTCAGAGAGGAGCTAAAGCAGAGGATATGGGGGAGGGGTCTGTCTTGGGAAGGCCCTGTGGGGTCCTGCTCAGTTAAAATTCTCACCCTAGCCAAAGAATTTGAAAGGAAGTTAACACTTAGTACTTGGTTTCCACAGAAATGCTGTTCACAAAGCCATTATTAGGCCTTTGAGTCTGAAATTCCCTATTTCAGAGTAAGACTTTGGTTTTTCTTTTGCATAAAACAAAGAATCCTTAAAGTAATTCCCCCTCCCCACCCCCTGCCTCCCCACACCGCAAAAGAAGAAGCACACTTTACCTAAGATTATATATTGCCTTTACCCCTAGAGCAGAAATTCTCTAACTTGACACTGTTGACATTTTGGACCTAGTCTTTGTTGTGGGAGATTGCCCTGTGCGTTGCAGGATGTTTAACAGCATGCCAGTCACACTACCGCCACCTGAGTCATGCAACCCAGAATGTCTCCACACTTTGCCAAATGTCCCCTGGGGGCTGCATCACCCATGGTTGAATGGTTGAGAACTGTTGCTCTGGAACAACAGGCACAAACTGAAGGCAACTTTTAAAATAGCATTTTGCCTCTATGTGGATGACCACCTGCAGTGCACATTAACTGTAATGTTAACCAAAAAAAGTAAAGTCCAAGGAAGATGGTGTGGGTGTGGGTGTGTGCACGTGCAGCCATCTAACTCTGTTACGCTGAGAAGAGTGAATTGATTTACCATCAACAGTATTTTTGGTTAGTACAGGTAAAATACTGAAAATTTCCCATTCTCTACTACTAAACCAGCCACACAGCCAAAACATTGAAATATGTATAGAACTATATATATTGGGTTGGCCAAAAAGTTCATTCACCTGTAAGCTGTTACGTAAAAACCTGAACGAACTTTTTGGCCAACCCCAAATTCCCAAAGTAATAGAAGTCTACTTCCATCTTTACTTGTATTTATAGTGAGAAACTTGCATATATGACATAGGTGCATGCCTTTTCAAGATCATGTCTCTTGGATGTGTCAAGGATGCCTGTGCTCTCTGTCCATCTTTGTGATGCAGGCTATTTCTAGAGGTAACTTATACCAGGAGGGAATGAGGGCAGTGTCTGCAGCTGACAGTGGCTAGGTGCTGATTTCCTCTAGTTATGCATGACACATCACTACTGTCTTCTGCTTTGTAAACTTCCCGCCACCTGGTCTTGTCTGATGTGTTAGTCTCACTGGTGAAGTAGTCCGTTTGCTAGATTGGTTCATCAGGGTCATCTGAGTTTTGGCCTTCATTTTAGTATGACTCCAAAGGGCAAACAGTTTTGGGGGTGGCTGTTGTGGTAGGTGGGTAGAAGTGAGGTTTTGTCTACCTCTTTGGGTCATTGTATAGTAGACCTATAACATTTATAATGATCTAAGAACTGGGCAATATATGAAAATCTTATTTGCCATGTAGGCTTTTCCTCATGTATTTCATTCTCTAGCTTACACATATTTCCTCCTCTCTATGACCTTTTGATCACATCAAAGAACCAAGACACATGCATGCAATCTAGCAGTTATGTGATGATGCAGAACAGAATAAGACTGAACATCTGAATGAATGGCAAGCACAGCAGTTGCTGTCAGAATTCACAGAATTGGATTATTGTTGAAGGTAAATATAGAAAGTGCTCCAGGAGGCTTTGGAATTTGGATTAGGCTTCAAAGGTTGAGCAGGATTTAGATGGGCGGAGAGAAAAGTTTGTGCAACATAGCCATGGGATATGTATGTGTATGTTAAAACAGTATGAGTGAAAGCTTAGAAGTGGAATGCTGCTGGTAGGTGGCCCTGGCAAAGAAGATTTTGGCAAGAAGGAATGGAGGACAATTTGGACAGGTAGGATGGGGACCATCCTGTGGCATTTAGTTTGGGAGCTTTTGCAAATTTCTTAAAGGCTTTTCTTCTGCAGCTGTAATGACAATAGAATCACTAAAATCTGACTTGGGGTGGTACTCACTGTTCTAGAAACAAGTTGCATCTAAAAAGCATCACAGGAAAAATCCATTTACTGAGAATACAACAGGGAGAC
This sequence comes from Kogia breviceps, assembly GCF_026419965.1. NCBI lineage: Eukaryota > Metazoa > Chordata > Mammalia > Artiodactyla > Physeteridae > Kogia > Kogia breviceps. Next base: position 71,867,547 of record NC_081313.1, on the reverse strand, counting down.
AGAAGTTCATTTGTGAGAGTTATGCTCTCCGAAAATAAGCAGGGACTTGTGCAAAAGCAAAAGAAATTCCTCTTTTGTGCGTGATATGCATGAAAAACAAGTAAGCAATAATGTGATTCAGTGCTCATGGACATTGCATGGCATGGAGTTTACATGGCTTACAGCACCTCACGATGCTAAGCATTCGGTAGGGTCTGTAGGAGAAATGGACTACACTTATAACAGGTAGAACTTGAATATTGACTTTTTATAAGCTATTGATCTTAAATCATCATAGGCTGATTTTATAGATACAAAGAATGCTGGCTAAGTTGCTTCTAGAGTTTCAGATCAAGTTTTCTTACATATGTATTGTTAGCTCTGAAAGACTGGGAGTAAGGGTGCGTTATGATTTTTAAGTCATTTTCTTTGCTTCCAAAGAATGCTCCCAGTTGAAAACTCAGGTTCATAAAATTCCAAAAGAGTCTGAAAAAAACAAACCCATGTTCCAACCTAAAAACGAAAACATAAATATTACTTTCAAACCTTACTTAAGATAATAGTTTAATAATGATCTGATACTAAACTGACTGTAGAGGGTTATTTATTTAACCCCTGCCTTGTTCTAAAGACACCTATTAAAAGAGATTGTTTAGCACTGAGGAACCTTCTCTGAGGCATATTAAAAAAAAATAATGCATTATATTTCATGAGCCCAAAGTGGAGACAGTGGATTAGATTACAAAGATCAAAAGCTGGACAATTTTGGAGGCATGCAGAGGGAGGGGAAGGCAAAGCTTTGTTTATTTTTTATCTTTCCATCTATGTAAGGTGAGGAGTTGGGAAAGAAAAGAAAGCAGAATATTTGTTAGATCTCTCTCTTTGTGAACAATTGACGGTTTGATCTTGAGGCCAGCCACCTCTCTGCCACCAGTATAAGCAATCACCCGCAAGTGAATAGTGAAGATGCCTGGTTCTTACATGAGGCTCTGTCTCTCCCCTTGTGTTGTTGGGAGCACTAGGAGAATCATTTTTCTACACACTCAAGGTGGCAAAAGAGTTTTGGAATTGGAATAAGCCAACTTGGACTACATTAAGTGACACTGGGTAAGTCACATAGGTTCTCTGCACCTCAGTTTCCTCTTCTGTTCACTGAGGCTACTCCTCTCAAAGTTCCCTCTTCTGCTCTGATTATTTGTTTCATCCTCTAAATCTCTGCTTCCAAAATTCTTTGACGTTTTCTATTCTATCTTAAAACTGTATGACATTTTGCACTCATCTGTCTGTTCGTCTTAATATAAAATAACATTTTATTTTCTCCACAAGAGATCACTTGATTATTTCCAGCTTTATTGAAATATAATTGACGAAACATTGTGTAAATTTAAGATATACAATGTGTTGATCTGATACACTTATATATTGAACAATTATTTCCACCTTAGCGTTAGTTAACACCTCTGTCACGTCACATTATTACCATTTCTTTTTTGTGGCGAGAATATGTAAGATCTACTCTCTTAGCAACTTTCAAGTATTAAAAAAAAAACATTTAATATTAACGAGTCCAGTGGATGCTGTTGTAACATGGATCTTTCTTACCCTGTGGCTTCTACAATCTCCTGGAATATAACGATGTAACCTCGAATGTACTTCAGTTTAGGGGGTAGGAGATTAAACACTGTGAGCTGATATCTGCTCTTATCAATCAGAATAGGGTAGGTTATACTGTGGCAAGAAATAATCCCAAGATTTTAGTGGCTTAAAATAATAAAGGCTTATTTTCCCTCATGGCAGATAGCCCCTACTGGTCAGCGGGAGAGCTCTGCTTGTTCTTACTCAGGGCCTAGGCAGAGGAAGGCTCCATCTCTGTGCTTTTGTGATCCAGGCTGGGCAAGGGAAGGCAATGGACATGTGGTGAATCATTTACTGGCTCTTAAATCAATCACATTTCATTGGCCACAAGTCACAAGGTCATACCCAACTGCAAAGAAGAATGAGGGAATGCCATTCCACAAAGTTCTAGGAGGCAGCCAGAAAAATTTGGTGTACAGGACTAATGATGACCACATCAGCTAAAATCAAGAATGGGCCAGAAAGAGGTGCCTAGGAGATAAGGACAGTTTTGGAGGTGTCATCAAAAGGTGACCAGCTGCCCTGGAGCCTCATCACAAAGTGAACTCACACAAGGAACTCATGACTAGTTTGTGTTTCACTTTACTCTTCAGACACTTTGCTTCACAATATCTTTCTCCAAACAGTATATGGAATTTTAGACTCCAGTACAGTCACATTCTAGTCCTGCTTCCCTGAGATCACTTCTAGAGACTACCTTGGCTGAAGTTGTGGGGTTTTTAGAACCCTTTGGCCATACATGATAGTTTCCTGCATGGCTTTCTCTCGAAACAGGTTAAATATAGCCATTGTCTCTGGATTTTACTAGTTTAAGTTTCAAAGGGCCACCTTATCTCTAAGTTCTTATAGGGTGCTCATTATCAGTAGAAGAGGGTATCTTTCTTTTGGTGCTAACGTTATTGCTTCCTACAGAAGGAGGAAAGACCTGAAGACACAGTTGCTTTGGAGGTGAGAGCTAGGCAGTCTAGCTGGGGTCCTTTTCAGTTGCCCTGGGTCTTTCACTTCCAGTTGCATGGGAAGTGCCATGCCAGTTTTATACATCTTCCTTCCACCTACAGAAATGTCTGTTGACCATTAGGGAACATTTTCCTTATGAACATATCTTTTGTAACATGATGCCAGGCACTACAGAAAATCTGAGGTAAACCAAGCCATTTCTCTTCTTTTGGAGGCTCCTAGATTATTAAAAAAATAAAGTAGGGCTTCCCTGGTGGCGCAGTGGTTGAGAGTCCACCTGCCGATGCGGGGGATGCGGGTTCGTGCCCCGGTCCGGGAAGATCCCACATGCCGCGGAGCGGCTGGGCCCGTGAGCCATGGCCGCTGGGCCTGCACATCCGGAGCCTGTGCTCCGCAACAGGAGAGGCCACAGCAGTGAGAGGCCTGCGTACCGCAAAACAAATAAAAAATTAAAAAAATAAAATAAAGTAAAATAAAGAAATGCCAAAAAGGATCATAGAAACTGTGATGAATTTAAAGTTGTTGGGTGAAATGCTTCTTTTTAAAACTCTTGCCAGTATATCTATGAAAGTTTAGGTATAATTTCATTTGGAGATACCAAAAAAATCTACATTTGAGTTTTGTTTTGAATATGAGACTTATGCCACATGGTTCTCTTGGATCCCCCATCCCCACTATTCCCGTGATAGGTCCTGGAAGTAAGTGTAAGACATTCTGTCTGCTCTTGGGACACTCAAAATCAATCTGGGGAGTCAGTGTTAAAAATACTAATACAGGTGGGTATATAATAAAAGTGCTTAGTTGGCAGCAGATATGGGATATATTTTTTAGAGTTCAGAGAATGAAGGGATCATTGTGGGTTAGAGTAGTTGAGAGTGCTTTCATGGAAAACTTGGGATAAAAGGATTTTAGGAACAACAACAAGAAGATACTGACTTCCTCCTATAAATTTACATTCAAATAAAATTGGCTCTGCTTTACCAGTTGTACTTGTTGATCCATCCTCAGTCCCCAAAGCTCTGGATCTGAGCTCTTCTGAAATCCTGTATAATTTAAGCCCTGTGTTGCTGTCCCTTTGAAGTTGGCTAATATGTGAAGCAACAGCCACCAAGGATGCAGATTTGAGAGTAAACAATGGACTCTTCTCATTCTTCTTTGAGTCCAGGAGGGAGCTAATAACTTTCTTTCCCAGGCATGCAAAAAACCTAGCGGGGGCTGAGCAGCGTGGATGGCTGCATTGATGCAGACAAGCCTTCTGGAGGGGCTTCTAAAGCTCTCCTGTCTTTGAAGTGAGTCAGGATACCTCATGTGGAGCTATCCCAAGCATGGTGGGACCAGATCCACAAAACATTCTCACTGTAGTGGGGCTGTGAGCATCCCCTACAGCCTCCCTTCTGGACAGCAGGAGCCCAGGAGCACATGCCGTGGAGCCACCAAGTCTGCAAGAGCAGGAAAGAGCAGTTACCACCCATTGAATCCTCTTCTCCAGTGTGGTGCTGACTGGAGTGGCAAGGGGGTTGCTCATCAGACTGGACTTTCTTCCCTTCTAAGAGAATTTTGTTTTCCTGTTTAAACCAAAGTCAGAATTTTCGTTTGAAAATGAATTCTTAGACTCTGGTTTTAGTTAGAAATTTCCATAGGGAACAATAGAACTATAGTACATTTCTAATTTAAAATTTCGCATTGTTGACGAAGTCTTGAAAATAACAAGACTAGGCAACCCAAACATCTGTTACTTTTCGATCTTTTCTCCCTCAACTTGCAGCAGAATTGTGGCACTGGTCTTGGAATGTGGGCACTGTCTCTGATCAGTATTTTAAGGGGTTTTGGAATGCACAAGGAAATATAGATAAGATTCTCTGCTCAAAATTTATAACGCATTGCAGATTGCACTGTGGGTTTCTGAAACAACGAAAAATCATGGTGGGTTTTATAGCACTTTGGAGGAACAGTCCCGCTCCTTGATGTAGGGTATTTAAATTAATGTTAGTCACAACATAAGACTCAAGTTCAAAATTTGTGTCTCCCTCTGATTACCGCACATCAGACTACTCGAAATGGAGGCAAAACTGAATTTCTCTGGGGGAAATGCAGTGCTACTTTGATGGTCAAATGTATTGGGAACACAGGTTCTTATTAGCCATGTTGGTTGTGGTGCCAGGAAGTTTCAGCCAGCTTGGCTGTGGACTAGCTGTGGTGGCAGAGCAGGGTGCCTCTCGCGATCAGCAGCCTCTGGTCGGGAAGGTGAGGTCTAGGCCTGGTAGAGGCGAGGATCAAGCTCCCTGCGCTCACTGAGTTGGGGCATGGAATGCACTAGCTGCCCGGACATGGCTTCTGAGTCACAGAGAACTGGCAACTCTCTCTGCATAGGCACAAGAGAGCCATAGAGACACAGCTTACTTCGGTGTTGGTAAAGCATTCACGATCCTGGAACACATCCCTCTCTACCACTTTTAATATTACTATTATTTTCTGGCAAAGACTTCTTAAAATGAATGCGACATTGAGATGCTTACTGTTTAACAAAAGTGCTGTTCCAGTACAACCTACCAAGGAATTAACATCCTGCTCAAAATATTAAAGGCCATTTTCTTCCTTTTAAGAAAATTTCCTTCTGACACACCTGTCTTGGGCAGCCTGCAGCCTGGTGGGGATGGCGTGGTGCTGGGAGGAGACTGTTTATAGGGGAGGAAAGACTCTTCCTCTACCTACCATCCGAGATTTGACGGCTGGGTCCATGCAATAAATGGACAATAGGCAAATTAATAAGAGAAAATTTATTCAAACTTATTAGTTTTTAATATTACATGCAAGGTGGCATCAGAGGGGAAAAAAAAAGTAAATACCTCCCCCAGATGGTAAGATTTGAGAGCTTATATATTGTGTTAATAGGGGAGGGGGAGGGGAATGTAGGCTACTTAGGGGAGAGTAAATGATTTTGGGGAAAGATAGAGGGCTCCTTGAAGAATAGATGGGAGGGTATGATAGTTTGTGACAAAGTTTGTCTGGGGGTACAGTGGACTTCTAGTCTCTTCTCCCATGATGAGTCCATCTTCCCTGATTGATGAATTTCCTGTAGTGGGGGTGGGATTTATGAGAATTGAATTCTTTTTGGAGGATCTGTCTTTAGGCAGGTGAGGGGAGTTCAGAGAAAGCCTCTACAAGGCTTTCTGCTGCACAAAATGATATACCAAAGCAGCATATTTTGGAGTGGCATGTCCTGAACTCCTTCTGCACCCAGAAGGTAGTCTTATTTGGCTGTCTACAATTAGGTCCTGGGCTGGTCTGAGTGGGAAGGAAGGACAGTCAGGTCAGCAGGCTTGGTCTGGCGCTGTCTCTAAAGGACAGGGTATAGAGATCTTGCTTTGAAGTTGGATGCTCCCTGGGAGCTTGGAGTGAAGGGTGGTAAATCAGTTGTTTCCAAGCCTGTGAGCTTCTGCTGAATGCTTCTCTAGGCTGACGACGTTCTACTTCTTTTCAGTGCTCCATCTCTTGGGGAGACTTTTGAGTCTTAAACAGTCATGTTTTCCTGGCTCCTCGGCTTCACAGTGGGCCCTTTTCTCTTGTTAAGAGGAATGTTGGACTCCCTGGGAGCAACAATGGAGAGAATATTCTGATTTCCTTTTTTACCCCTGCATTGTATCAGATGTCTTTCTTGCCACTTTAAAAAATAAACTGTTTCTTCTTGATTATTAGAGCCAAGAGTCTTTTCCTACTTACTTCTCTTATGAATTACTAACTTCTGATATGTGTGCATCTTATGTCTAAATCAGAATTAAAAACTGGATTGCTATTAGTTTGGAAATCTAGAGTGACTTTTATAATGACTAAGTTGTTTTCATCTCTGCAGAAATTACTGCTTAGTATTCTACCGTGTTGGATTTCCTTTTACTGTATTCTTATGATGGCTGTATCTACCCACTAACTCAAACATGATGGCCTTTGTTACTAGAGGATTGCTGTGTGAGTATAAGAGCATTCTTTATCTCTGGTGTCACTGTGAGTTGTTTCCCACATGAGCAGCATCTCAGATCTAGTTTACTAATTTGGTACCTTGTTTTATGGATATTAAAATAGTTGATATACAGGTTTGCCAGAGAGTAAGGAGAAAAGTTAATGGCCAGCCCTTACTTTCTCTTACTTTAGAAGTGAAAACAGTGGTTTTCATCATTGATAACTGCAGTCAAAAACCCCACAAACTTAAGCAGTCTTCCATGCAACTTCAGAAATATTTTAAAATAATTAATTTCACTTCAAAAGGTGTAGAGAATTCCCAGTTTCAGTAATTGCTCTTCATCACTCATGGAGCATAGCTTATCTTTTTTCTCCCATTCCTTCCATGTCCTGTCCCAAGAGCATATGTCTCTCCATCTTTGCCCACCACTGACATTTTCTGTGCTCTAGAAGGATATGTGTCTATGCTCTTTTTTCACTTACATTCCCATTATGATCTCTAACATCAACCTTTATAGCATTCGTGTACACATAACCTGCTTCAGAGGACCTTACCTGCATGGTTCTTCCTTGCCCTTAGGCCTTGTCCTTGGCTTTGGTTTCACAGATACATTCACACACACGGTTATAGCCACATGATATACACATGTTCATACACATACCTCATATGCAAATTAATTTACATGGCACTCAATAAAATTGTGTTGAATCATTTAATAAATGTACACTAGTGTGTGTGTGTGTGTGGGGGGGGGCGTGGGTGTGTGCATGGAGATGGTTTATTTTGCTTGTGCTCTATAGAAGCAGGCACTGAAGATAGTTTGCTTCTGTTCCTGAAGTTTCTATTGTGTAGCTTCAGACATTTTCCTTTCTGGATAATTCCTTTTCAAAAAGTTTGAAGAAAATTTGTGCAGCAATTTTGACTTACCTGTAGGTGGAAAAAAGGATAATTTTTTACACTTTACAGCAATTTTGGATTTTTCACATGTGGATAATTCTATGAGCTTTCAAAGCAAACAATTCAAAATTTCCTATTCTTTAGATTGAAATGGTTGAAAGTAATACTACTATAATGTTTGTATTTTGCTTTTTATAATTATTACTATATATACACATTAGTATATATTTATATAATTAACATCACTAGGAATTTCTAATTGATTAGTGCTTACTTAATCAGTCCTTCTAAAAAACCTTTCTGAATCTATGTATATCTTATACACAAAGGAAATATTTTCTTTCTTCTTGAATCTCTAGAAAATCCACTTGCTTGCTTTTAGCACTGGAAAAAAGTTTAATTTTTGTTCAAGTAGGCATTTATTTTAAGCTGAGAGATAAAGCGTACTTCTTTTCCAAATGTGTAGTCTTTAATATCACCTTCAACTATGTGTAGTAGGAACTGGGTCACTGTCTTCTTCACCCCACCCACTTTGCCCCAGAGTGGTTAGCATTTAGGCAGTGTTGGTCCTTCATGTAGGTGACAGCATGTCCAGGAAACTTATGATAGTGTAAAGCCCTGTGGAGGGGATTAGAAATTCTCTCCCTTTGAAAGTGGTTATGTCCTCTACTAACTGGTAAGAATAAGCATTTTTTTTTTTTTTTTTTTTTTTGGTATTGGGAGAGCTTCAGGGGTTCTGAAAACTAGGAGGGAAAAAAATCTCATACAGTCTTGAGACTACTGTGTTTAGGAAAGTTTGGCCACCAAGTGAAAAAAGACCATGTTTTAGAATCTTAAGGCTGGTATGTAGCTGTTTTAGTGGGCTATTGAAATCTAGAATGGCCTCCTTTTATTTCTTGGAGCAATAAATCAGCTGTAAAAAGGTAAGACTTTCAAGCTGTAATAATAAAGACTGAATTTTAACTTAAGAGGTCTTTCTGTAATACTCAACTCTAATTCAATATTATTCTGAAACTGGATATTAAGTATTATTTTAGAGTATAGTGAACAAAACATGTAGTACACAGGGAAAATATTACATGAACCTCATGTTTAACTTTCCCCTTCTTCTCTGTAGAATTTGTAACTCTTACCCTTAGCATTGCATCCCTGCACGTGTGTGTGTCCTCAGATTATTTGAGACAGGGTTGACAAACTAGGATCACAGGCTAACTCTGGACCACCACTTGTTATTGTAAATAAGGTATTATTGGATATAGCTGTGCACATTCATGTAAGCCTTGTCTGTGGCTGCTTTCAAGTTAAACAGCAGGGTAGAGTAGTTGTGACACATACTGTATGGTTTGTAAAGTGAAAAATATTCTGGCCCTTGGAGAAAAAGTTTGCCAACCCCTAATCTAAAATATCAATTTTCTTCTCTTTTCCTTCATGAATGGTACCACAGAAAACTTTAAATAATGTATATTTTTCTACCTATGGCTGACCCTCCTCTTTTTGAAAACAAAACTAAAAGCAAAACAAAAACACCAAACCAATCCACCCCTAAAAGCAAAAATTAAAGAGTCTTTACAAAATGTAAAAACTAGTGATGTGAATTAAACTCACAGGGTCATGAAATAGGCTTACTAAAATACACTGATTTTAATGAAAAATTTTATTCTTGTCTAGGCAGCATAGTGAAAAAAGAGTACTAGTATATGAGTCAAAGAACTTATGTTCCTGTTTCAATTTTGCTATTCTCTGACTCAGAGGTTGGCAGTTTTTTTAGTAAAGGGCAAGATAATAACTACTTTAGGCCATCTTTATTTTATTTTATACAAACAGGTGTTGGGCTGAATTTGGTCTGCCAGCCTGTAGTTGGACTTCCCCTGCTCTAACTCAAGCGCTACTGATCAGCCACAACCTTCATGGGTGGCATTTTCAGGAGACTGAAATCAACAGTACCTTCCAGTTGTAATATTTTCCTATATCTTCTTATGAATCAAAGCCAATGTTTATATTTGACTACATTTAACATGGATCATTTTCTTACCATGTGGAAAGAAGAGTCAGAATAGGGACTTCCCTGGTGGTGCAGTGGTTACGAATCTGCCTGCCAATGCAGGGGACATGGGTTTGATCCCTGGTTCAGGAAGATCCCACATGCCACAGAGCAGCTAAGCCCGTATGCCACAACTACTGAGCCCATGTGCCGCAACTACTGAAACCCGTGCGCTCTAGGGCCCATGCTCTGCAAAAAGAGAAGCCACCGCAATGAGAAGCCTGCGCACTGCAAGGAAGGGTGGCCCCCGCTCGCCGCAACTAGAGAAAGCCCGCACACAGCAACAAAGACCCGATGCAGCCAAAAAAAAAAAAAAAAAAAAAAAGAGTCAGAATAATACGTGAAGTGGCATGTGATAAGAAACTCAATTTTTACATGTCTTGGTATATGAATTTCTATTGTTTTGTAATGCATTGATTTCAAACCTAGAAGTGCAAAACAACTCTTTAATCTTACTCTCAGTTTTGTGGGTGAAGTTCAGGAAAGGCTTGATTGGACAGTCTTCACTTGGGGTTTCTCATGAACCGCCATAGGCTGACCTCCAAGATGCTCAGAGTTGATGCCGGTCATCAGATGGGAACTTAGCTGGGACTGTTGATTGGAGCACCTACACATGGCCCCTTCACCATGGGGTCTCTGAATGGTCCAACATTTTACATGATACTTGGCTTACCGCAAAGTGAGCATTCCCAGAGAATGAGGTGGAAGCTGAGCTGCATGACGTCTTCTGACCTAGCCTGGGAAGGTTGTGCTCCATTAGTTAAAGCAGCCACAACTTTCCCAGATTTAAGTGGAGGACAGGTAGATCCTCCCTCCCAAAGTGAGAAATGTCAAAGAATTTGGGACTATATTTTAAAATCACCACACCCAGCTTTGATAATTTTTAAGTTTATAAAACTAACACTGAATTAGTAGAATTTTTGTATAATTAACCATAGTTATTAAGGGTGAGATATATTAATTTGGATCTTCCATCTGAATGGAACTGAAGTATATATATATTTTATAGATATAATATACACACATACATATAGACATATATAGTTGTATATATACACACACATATATACAGACACACACACACAATGAAACCTGCAGCCTTGACAAAGAAGGAAATTCTTCCATTTGTGACAATATGGATGAACCTGGAGAACACTGATCTATGAAATAAGGCAGACACAAAGACAAATACTTCATGATCTCACTATATGTGGAATCTAAAAAAGTGAAACTCTTAGAAATGGTGGGGTAGAGGAAATGAGTTGTTGGTCAAAGGGTGCAAACTTTCAGTTATAATATGCATAAGTTCGAGAGACCTAATGTAGAGCTTAGTGACTATAGTTAATAATAAATTACTGTATCCTCAAAACTTGCAGAAAGAGTAGATCTTAAGTGTTCTCATCACGTACACAAAAGAAGTAAAAAGATAACGATGTGAGGTAATGGATATTTTGATTAGCTTCACTAATCATTTCAAAATGTAATCACTTCAAAATGTGTTTATATATGAAAACATTACACTGTACATCTTAAATAGTGAAATTTCTATTTGCCAATAATACCTCAGTAAATCTAGGAATAAAACAGAGAGATGAGGTTAGAGAAGAAGTGGTGTTGGTGGGGAGCTCATGTAGGCCGTATCAGCCCTGGGAAGAAGTTTGGATTTAACTGAGTAAGTGGGAAGTCATTACAGAGCTTTGAGTGGAAGAGTGATATTCTCTGACTTAGATTTTTTTCTTTTTTTTTTTTTTTTTTTTTTTTTGTAGTACACGGGCCTCTCACTGTTGTGGCCTCTCCCGTTGCGGAGCACAGGCTCCGGACGTGCAGGCTCAGCTGCCATGGCTCACGGGCCCAGCCGCTCTGAGGCATGTGGGATCTTCCCGGACCGGGGCACGAACCCGTGTCCCCTGCATCGGCAGGCGGATTCTCAACCACTGCGCCACCAGGGAAGCCCAGATTTTTTTCTTTTTTACTCTAAGCTTTTTGAGGTTAAAAAATTTTAATTGAAATGTAGTTGATGTACAGTATTATGATAGTTTCATGTGTACTGCATACATAATGATTTGATATTTACATACATTATAAAATGACCACCACACTAAATCTAGTAAGTCTGTCCCCATACAAAGTTATTAAACTATTATTATTATTTTTTTTTCTATGACAGTATTTAATACTCAATAACAATTAGACAGTTCAAACAGAATGTAGATTTAAAGACATTTCATTTGATTTTCGATTTTAAAATTCATTTTGTCAATGATTCTCAAAATGATTATTAATTCAGTTAATATCAGAGTTCACATACTATTGACTGTGTTCCTTATGCTCTTTGACATCCTCATGGCTTATTTTTATATAACTGGGGTTTGTACCTCTTTTTTTTATGCTGTCAAAATTGTTTTTTATTGAAGTGTAGTTGATTTGCAAGGTTTTGTTAGTTTCTGGTATACAGCAAAGTGGTTTAGTTATAAATATATAGTTATATAGTTATGCATATACATATCCTTTTCCATTATGGCTTGTTACAGGATATTTGAATATAGTTCCTTGTGCTCTACAGTAGGACCTTGTTGTTTATCCATTCTATATATAATAGTTTGCATCTGCTAATCCCAAACTCCTAATCCATCCCTCCCCTATCCCTCCTTGCCCTTGGCAATGGCAAGTCTGTTCTCTATGTCTGTGAGTCTTTCTGTTTCATAGATAGGTTCATTTGTGTTATATTTTGGATCACAAGATAAGTGATATATGGTATTTGTCTTTCTCTTTCTGACTGACTTAACTTAGTATGATAATTTCTAGGTCCATCCATGTTACTGCAAATGGCATTATTCTTTTTTATGGTTGAGTAGTATTCCACTGTATATATGTACCACATCTTCTTTGTCCATTTATCTATCGATGGACATTTAGGTTGCTTCCATCTCTTGGCTATTGTAAATAATGCTGCTATGAACATTGGGGTGCAGTATCTTTTTGAGTTACAGTTTTGTCCGGATATATGCCCAGGAGTAGAGTTGCTGGGTCATATGGCAACTGTATATTTAATTTTTTGAGGAACCTCTATACTGTTTTCTATAGTGGCTGTACAAATTTACATTCCCACCAACAGTATAGGAGGGTTCCCTTTTCTCCACACCTTCTCCAGCATTTGTTATTTACAGACTTTTTACTTCTCTATTTATTTATTTATTTTAAAGATTTGTTTGTTTGTTTTTTGATATGGACCATTTTTAAAGGCTTTATTGAATTTGTTACAGTATTGCTTCTGTTTTATGTTCTGGTTTTTTGGCCATGAGGCATGTGGGATCTTAGCTCCCCAACCAGGGATTGAACCCATAGCCACTTGCATTGGAAGGCAAAGTCTTAACTACTGGACTGCCAGGGTTCCTGTAGACTTTTTAATGATGGCCATTCTGACCATGTGAAGTGGTACCTCATTGTAGTGTTTATTTTTTTAATTGAAGTATAGTTCATTTACAATGTTATGTTAGTTTCAGGTATACAGCAAAGTGATTCAGTTATACACAACTATCTATCTATATCTATTCTTTTCCATAGTCTTTTCCCTTATAGGTTATTACAAAATACCTCATTGTAGTTTTTATTTCTATTTCTCTGATAATTAGCAATGTTGAGCATCTTTTCATGTGCCTATTGGCCATCTGTATGTCTTCTTTGGAGAAATGTCTATTTAGGTCTTCTGCCAATTTTTTGATTGGGTTTTTTTTTTTCTTATTGATTCTATGAGCTGTTTATATATTTTGGAAATTAAGCCCTTGTAGATCACATTGTTTGCAAACATTTTCTCCGAGTCTGTAGGTTGTATTTTCATTTTGTTTATGGTTTCCTTTGCTGTGCAAAAACTTATAAATTTGATTAGGTCCCATTTTTATTTTGGTTTTATTTCTGTTGCCTTGGGAGACTGACTTAAGAAAACATTGGTATGATATGTCAGGGAATGTTTTGCTTATGTTCTCTTCTAGGAGTATTATGGTATTCTGTCTTATATTTAAATCTTTAAGCCATTTCGAGTTTATTTTTGTGTATGGTGTGAGGGTGTGTTCTAACTTCATTGATTTACATGCAGCTGTCCAGGTTTCCCAATACCACTTGCTGAAAAGATTGTCTTTTCTCCATTGTATATTCTTACCTCCTTTGTTGAAGATTAATTGATTGTAGGTGTGTGGGTTTATTTCTGGGATCTATGTTATGTTCCGTTGACCTATATGTCTGTTTTTGTGCCAATACTACACTGTTTTGATTACTGTAACTTTGTAGTATTGTCTGAAGTCTGGGAGGTTATGCCTCCTGCTTCGTTCTTTTTCCTCACAATTGCTATGGCAATTCTGGGTCTTTTATGGTTCCATATAAATTTTAGGATTATTGGTTCTAGTTCTGTGAAAAATGTCCTGGGTAATTTGTTAGGGATTGCATTAAATCTGTAGATTGCTTTGGGTAGTATGGCCATTTTAACAATATTAGTTCTTCCAATCTAAGAGCATGGGATATCTTTTCCACTTTTTTGAATCATCTTCAGATTTCTCTATTAATGCATTATAGTTCTCAGCATATTAAGTCTTTCACCACATTGGTCAGGTTCATTCCTAAGTTTTTTTTTTTTTTTGATGCAATTTTTTTTTTTTTTTTTTTTTTTTTTTTTGCGGTATGCGGGCCTCTCACTGCTGTGGCCTCTCCCGTTGCGGAGCACAGGCTCCGGATGCACAGGCCTAGCAGCCATGGCTCACGGGCTTAGTTGCTCCGCGGCATGTGGGATCTTCCCGGACCAGGGCACGAACCCGTGTCCCCTGCATCGGCAGGCGGATTCTCAACCACTGCGCCACCAGGGAAGCCCTCTGGATGCAATTTTAAAAGGGATTGTTTTTTTACTTTTGCTTTCTGATATTTCATTGTTAGTGTAAAGAAATGCAACCAATTTCTCTGTGTTTATCGTTTATCCTGCTATCTTGCTGAATTCATTTATCAGTTCTAGTAGTTTTTGTGGGAAGTCTTTAGGGTTTTCTATATATATTATCATGTCATCAGCATATAATGACAGTTTTACCTCTTCTCTTCCAATCTGGGTACTTTTAATTTATTTTTCTTGTCTGATTGCTATGGCTAAGACTTCCAATACTATGTAGAATAGAAGTGGTGAGAGTGGGCATCGCTGTCTTTTTCCAGATTTTAGCAGGAAGCCTTTCAGCTTTTCACTGTTGAGTATTATATTGGCTGTGGGTTTGTTATAAATAGCTTTTATTATGTTGAGATATGTTCCCTCTATATGGGGTTTGTACCTTTTAATCACTTTCGCCTCATTTGCCCACCTCCTGACCACCCTCCCTTCTAGCAACTACTTACTGTTCTCAGTATCTATGAGTATGTTTTTATTTTGTTTTGTTTGTCTGTATTGGTTTTTAGATTCCAAATATAAGTGAGATCACATGGTATTTATCTTTTTTGTCTGATTTATTCACTTATTTTACCTTCTAAGTCCATCCATGCTATTGCAAATGCCAAGATTTCATTTTTGTTAATGGCTGAGTAATATTCCTCTGTGTGTGTGTGTGTGTGTGTGTGTGTGTGTGTGTGTGTGTGTACCACATCTTTATCCATTCATCTATCTAAGGACACTTAGGTTGCTTCTGTATCTTGGCTATTGTAAATAATGCTGTAAAAAATATTGAGGTGCATATATCTTTTTGAATTAGAGTTTTTGTTTTCTTGGGAAAAATAACCAAAAGTGAAATTGCTGGATCATATGGCAGTTCTATTTTTAACCTTTTGAGGACCCTCACTACTGTTTTCCATAGTAGCTACACCAATTTACAATCCCACCAACGGTGTAGGAGGTTTCCCTTTCACCACATCCTTGCCAACATTTGTTATTTATTGTCTTTTTGATGATAGCCATTCTGACAGGTGTGATATCTCATGGTGGTTTGATTTGCATTTCCCTGATGATTAGTGATGTTGAGCATCTTTTCACATGTATGTTGGCCATCTGTATGTCTTTGGAAAAATGTCTATTCAGGTCCTCTTCTCATTTCTTAAATTGAGTTGTTTTGGTTTTTGGTGTTTAGGTGTGTGAGTTTTTTAATATATTTTGGATATGAACCCCTTATTGAATATATCATTTGTAATTATCTTCTCCCATTCAGTAAGTTGCCTTTTTGTTTGTTAATAGTTTCCTTTGCTGTGCAAAAGCTTTCGTGATTGATGTAGTCCCATTTGTTTATTTTTGATTTTGTTTCCCTTGCCTGAGGAGACAGATTGAAAAAAATATTGCTAAGATGAATATCTAAGAGAATGTTGCCCATGTTTTCTTCCAGGAGTTTTATGTTTCAGGTCTTACATTTAGGTCTTTAACCCATTTTGAGTTTATTTTTGTATATGGTATGAGAGAGTAGTCCAGTTCAATTCTTTTGCGTGTAGCTGTCTAGTTTTCCCAGCACTAAAGTTCGGAGAGGCCCTCCCATTTCCCCCCTTTGTCATACACTAATTGATCATATAAGTGTGGGTTTAATTTTAGGCTCTCTTTTCTGTTGATGTATGTTTCTGTTTTTGTGCCAGTACCATACTGTTTTGATTTCTGTAGCTTTGTAGTATAGTTTGAAATCAGGGCTTGTGATACCTCCACCTTTATTCTTCTTTCTCAAGATGGTTTTAGCTCTTTGGGGTCTTTTGTGTTTTCATACAAATTTTAGCATTATTTGTTCTAATACTGTGAAAAATGCCATTGATACTATGATAGGGACTGCATTGAATCTGTAGATTGCCTTGAGTAGTATGATCATTTTAACAATAATTATTCTTCCAATCCACGAGCATGATGTATCTTTCCATTTATTTGTGTCATCTTCAATTTCTTTCTTCAGTGTGTTATAGTTACCCAAGTACAAATCTTTTACCTCCCTGGTTAGATTTATTCCTAGGTATTTTATACTTTCTAATGCGATTGTAAACGGGATTGGTTTCTTAATTTCTCTTTCTGATAGTTTGTTGTCAGTGTATAGAAACACAGCAGATTTCTATATATTAATTTTGTATCCTGCAACTTTATGGAATTTATTTATTGGTGCTAATAGTTTTTTGATGGCATCTTTTGGATTTGCTATACATAGTATCATGTAATCTGTAATCAGTGACAGTTTTACTTCTTCCTTTCCAATTTGGATTCCTTTTATTTCTTTTTCCTGTATGATTACTGTGGCTAGGAGTTTCAATACTATGTTGGAAAAGGTGGCAAAAGTGGGTATCTGTGTCTTGTTCCTGATCTTAGAGGAAATTCTTTCAGCTTTTCACCATTGAGTATGATATTAGCTGTGGGCTTATCATATATGGCATTTATTATGTTGAGACATGCTCCCTCTATACCCATTTTATTGAGAGTTTTTTATCATAAATGGATGTTGAATTTTGTCAAAAGATTTTTCTGCGTCTATTGAGATGATCATATGATTTCTTTTTTTCGTATGATTTTGCTTGTTAATGTGGTGTATCACATTGATTGATTTATGGATATTGAACCACCCTTGTATCCCTGGGATTAATCCTGTTTGATCTTGGTGTATGATCCTTTTAAAGTACTGTTGAATTAGATTTGCTGATATTTTATTGTGGATTTTTGCATCTATGTTCATCAGTTATAGTGGCCTTTAAAGTTTTTTTTCCCTTTTTTGTGATGCCTTTGTCTGGTTTTGGTATCAGAGTGATGCTGGTCTCATAGAATGAGTTTGGAGGTATTCCTTCCTTTTCTTTCTTTTTTAAAAATAGTTTGAGAAGGATAAGTATTAACTTTTCTTTAAATGTTTGGTAGAATTCACCTGTAGGTCGTCTGGTCCTGGACTTTTGTTTGTTGTTTGTTTTTTTGATTCCTGATTCAGTTTTATTACTGGTAATTTGTTCATATATTCTGTTTCTTCCTTATTCAGTCTTGGGAGATTTCTTCTAGGCTATATAATTATTTGCAGTAGTCTGCTATGATCTTTTGTATTTCTGTGATGTCAGTTGTAACTTCTCTTCATTTGGGTCCTCTCTTGGTGAATCTGGATGGAGGTTTCTCAATTTTGTTTATTTTTTCAAAGAATCAGCTCTTAGATTAATTGATCTTTCCTATTTTTTAAAAAGTTTTTCTTTCATTTATTTCTGCTCTGGTATTTACTATTTATCTCCTTCTACTAACTTTGGGTTTTGTTCGTTCTTCTTTTTTCTAGTTCCTTTACATATAAGGTTAGACCATTTATTTGTTATTTTTCTGTTTCCTGAGGCAGGCTTGTATCACTATAAACTTTCCTCTATAATTGGTTGACCTACTTCCTTTACTCTTTAATCTATGCTTGCCTTTACCAGTGAGATTTTTCCTTTTTTAATTTTCATATCTCTAGTTGTTTTCTTTTCTTTTTCATTCAGAGAAGTCCCTTTAGCATTTCTTGTAAAGCTGGTTTAGCACTGCTGAACTCTTTTAGCTTTTGCTTTAGAGTAAAACTCTTTATTCTTCAAATCTGAATGATAGCCTTGCTGGGTAGAATATTTTTGGTTGTAGGTTTTTTTCTTTCATCACTTTGACTATATAATGCCACTCCCTCTGGTCTTCAAAATTTCTGCTGAAAAGTTAGCTGATAGACTTATGGGAGTCCCCCTGTTCATAACTAGTTGATTCTCTTCTTCTTTTAGGTTTCTCTCTTTATCTTTAATTTTTGCCATTTTAGTTGTAATGTGTCTTGGTGTAGCTCTCTTTGGGTTCATGTTGTTTTGGACTCTTTGTGTTTCCTGGACCTGGATGTCTGTTTCCTTTCTTAGGTTAGGGATGTTTTCAGCTATTATTTCTTATAATAAGTTTTATGCTGCCTTCTCTCTTCCCCTTTTGGGACCCTTATAATGCAAATGCTAATACACTTGATGTTTTCTCAGAGGTCTGTTAAAGTGACTTCATTAAAAATTTTTATTTCTGTTTAGCTTGAGTGACTTCTCCTACTCTGTCTTCCAGTTCACTTTTCCATTCCTCTGCATCATCTAAACTACTGTTAATTCTTTCTGTGTATTTTTTATTTCAGTTATCATATTCTTTAGCTCTGTTTGGTTCTTTTTTATATTTTTTAACTCTTTGTTAAACTCCTCACGTGTTGATCCATTCTTCTAAGTATATTGAGCATCTTTGTGATCATTACCTTGAACTCTTTATTAGGTAGATTGATTATCTCTACTTTGTTTAGTTGTTCTTCTGAGATTTGGTCTTGTTCAATCATCTGGAACATTCTTCTCTGTCTCCTCATTTGTGCCTGAATCTCTGTGTTTATTTCTATGTATTAGGTAGGTCAGTTACAATTCCTAGTCTTGGAGAGATGGCTTTATGTAGGAGACATTCTATGGGGCTCAGAAGCACAACACTTCTGGTCACTAGAGCTTTATGCTCTAGGGGTACCCTCATGTGAACTGCAGGGGCACTTCTGTTGTAGTAGGGCTAACTGCTTTGGGCACACTGGTAGGTAGGGCTGGCCCCTGGCCCTATTGGCTTCCAGGCCCTGCCTGTCACAGTGGCTGCTGATCCATTGGTGGGTGGGATGGAGTCCTGGCATGGCTGGCTGTGCAACCTGGGGGGTGGGGGATGTTCCAGGTCTAAGCCCTCTGACTTAGACTTTAAAAATCACTATGGCTTCTGTGTAAATAATGGCCTATACTTTTCAGGGGTGGGGTGGGCAAGAATGGAAGCCGAAGTCTCAGTTAGAAGGCTTTTATATTATTTTTATGCAGAAGATGTTTGAGGATTGAATAGAGTATTAACAGTATGGGTGATAAGAGAAAATAAAAATAGATGGGAGACTATTCCCATTTTCCAGGTAAGTAAATAGAGGCTTAGAGAGTTTAACCAATTCTCCTAGAAGTGGTAAACTGGTATTCTATTCTACATTTAATTTCACAGATTAACTTCAGACACGTGCCATATAGATTTGTCACATTTAAAATTAATGAAGTTCAAATAAATTAGGTTTTACTGTAATTTAGGTGGATTAGGCTAAATTAAGAGATGTTAGCCATGGTCCTATTTTTAGACATTTTCATTGATCACACCTGTTCACTGTCTTCATGTAGAAGATGTTTAAAACATAATAAATTGGATGAAACCTGAATTATATCACCATTTTTACAGGATTTTTTATGGAAAATGAGGAAATCACTGCAGATATAAAACCCCTAATCTCATTCAGACATTCTGTATAAATCTGATGAACAGAGCCTAAGAGTCAATCTGAGAAAGTTTGCTATTATCATTTCTGGGAATTGATAAGTGATCATTGATTCGTCAGAATTTCTTTTTTCCTGCCTTAGGTTCAATAAGGATGGAAATGAAAAATGTAGGTAGTTATTTTGGGAGTAATTTAGAAGCAAATCAAAGGAGTGCATACTTTTCACTGAAAAGTAGATGTTACCAGAACTAATCATTGTGATACCTTAACAAGGGAGAGTCTCCCTTGATTAGATAACTTAACAAGGGAGAGTCTCCCTTGATTAGATCTTTTCTCCCTTTGGGCAATGAAAGGACACTCTTTCGTTCTATTCTTGATGTAGTACTTTAAAAAAATACCAGTTTATTGGAGAAGAAATTGACTCCTTTGTCATCAGGGTCATAGAATCTTTTCTGTATTTTTTTTCCCACTACATTTCCCTCCTCTGTGATCTCTCTGAGTTACCAACAAGGTGATTTACTTGTGGCTCTAAAACCTCTCTATTCCTCTCTTCCACATAATCGAGATCTTCAAATAAGCATCTTTCAAAGAGTGACAAGCAATATACAGCTGCAGGATCAGTAACTCCCTTTTAAGCAGCTTTGCCTGCTGTCATTGTTGACTGCTGGAGGTGGTGATCCATGTCAGTCACTGAAAGGACACCTTGGCAAGATTGCAATCTGCTCCTGGAGTTTTTGTGTATGGGAACACTTTTAGATAATGAGATTTTCATGTATTCCAAGCACCACACACACAGGGCCTGGAACATAGTAGGTACCCAGTAAATATTTATTAATATTGTCAAATCATATTTTGAAGGCTTTGCTAACATGGGATAGGTAAATTTGTTGCAGAATGGAGCAATGCAGGAATTTCCTTGTCAGTCCTGGATAAAGTTTATTAATACTAGGAAAAATAACTCTCCAAGCAGCAAGAGACTTTTAGCAATACTCAATGGATTGATATAAACTTATATTTTTAAGCCATCAAACTAAGAAGAGGTTAAGACTAACATTTACTTATTAAGATAATTTCCTAATCATTCTTATAAGAATTTAATGAGTGACAAACTGACGCTGGATATAAATTTATGATTTCCCAAAATAACATTTGATTGGTTTGAGTGATGTCTTACATCAGGTAATCATAGTTAATTTTTGCTTCTGGAGAGATTTGACTTTACCAGTCTATCATGTCATCAGATGTATTTCAAGAATGATTTCTTTGTCTGTTGATACAAAGTTAAAGAATTCCTATGGAGATTCTTAAATCTATAACTTGTATTTTTATCAAGGCAGATGGGACAAGTTCAGAATAGTGGCAAAAAGACTACACATCTTCTGAAATATACTATAAATACATAAAGAATGATTTTACGTTAAAAATATTTTTAGTCATAAATTAAGGGCAAAGTTAGGATTTTTCTCATAAACGAATTTTGGTGCAAAAAGCAATGGGTGACTTATTTTAAGATTAAAGAAAGGTCAATAAATGCTGTGGCCTCAATTCTATTGTAAATATCAGCAGTTAAAACAATGAGAGGAGTTTTAAATATACTGCTAAAACAAATGTGAAAGTTATTTTTCTTGTTATATTTATTTCTTTAACATTCAATATCTGTAATTAAGACTGATGTTTGATTCTAACTCACAAAATAATCTGGTCTAAAAGAGACTTCAGAGAGTTAAAAAGGATATATATATATATATATATATATATATAACAGGGATAAAATTGTAATGTTTTACATTTCCAGATTCTTTTCTGAAGGATAAATTTTGAATGATTTCCTATTTTTCTTTTGGTAATGAACCAATCACCCTAATAAACAAAGCTTTAACAACATTAACAGCACAGTCACAGAAGGCACAATGAAAATTGGAAGAAGAGTAATCCTTAATGTCTAGAAAAAACTCAGACCACATATGGAAATGGAGAGCTTAACCTGGGTGAAGAAAAGGTTTCCTGTATTATTACAGCACTTGCTGCCAAGGCTGATATGAGGAGTCTGGATCTGGCTGTCTCTTGACCCAGATTCCAGTTTTGTCACTGGACCAGGCACAGCACCATTCTCTCATTATTAGAAGGTCTCTGCCCTTCTTCATAGCAGTGGGGGGTGTATTTCTAAGAGCCACTCTGGTTCCCCCATTTGTCATTGCCATTGAGATGTGGCATTTAGCCCAGCGCTCTGGTTCTCAAACCCTGACTGCACATTGGAAGCACCTGTGAGCTTTTATAAACTACCCATATCCTGGCCCCTCCTCAGATATTCTGACTTAAGTGGCTCAGGCTTTGGGATTTTTGGAAACTCATTGGTTATTTCTAAGTTGCAGCTGAAGTTGAGAACCACTGGTCTAGTAAAGTTTGGAAGAAGGAAGAAAACAATTTGTGAAGTTCTGTCTTATTTCTCATCCTCAATTTTGTGTTTTCTCACAGGTCCCTCAGCCTCAGAAAACCCAGTGAAGGTAATTCATGGTTTTTGACTCTTTCCTAAATTGCTTTCCGGGTTCTCTTTGCCCAGAATCTTTCCTAAGTGGGAAACTCGAAAGAGAGGTCAGAGAAGGATAAGGAATTCTGATGATTCTTGGCATCATATTATGACACAGGGTGGAATGGATTCTTTTTAAATGTTCAGTAAGTGAAATGGGCAGAATGGAAGGTAATGGATTGGCATACCAAAGTTCATATATATCAAAATCAATCAAAGCAAACAACTTTAACCAGTGGTATTACAGTAAATAAGCATTGGAAAGTCTTATTTGGAAAGTCTCAGATTCAAGTGCTGACTTTGTCATTGCCAGCTGTGTGACATGTCCAATTTACCTATACTCTCTGAGCTTTAGTTTCCTTATCCATAAGATAGAAACAATATCTGCTGTACTTGGCTTACATGTTTGTTGTGAGGATTAAATTAAATTACAAAAGTGAAATGACATTTTATAGTTTTAGATGTTATACAAATGTTGTTACAATGGGTTAACCTGCTTTAATATGTATTTATGTAAACACATTTTGTGGTTCATTTTTTCAACAAGGGAATAACTCTGGGGAAGAATGGTTATAAAACTAATTAAATCAATGTGTCATAGTCTTCAGCTAATCTGCTTGGGTGGCAAGCTTATACAAAATGAAGAATGGATCTTTTGTAAATCTGATATATTAAACTTACATAGGATATAGTTGGTTATTGGCTTTGAAAAACAAAGTTCCATATCATTTTCTCATACTTAAAAGGTTTTTATCCCAACAGCTACTGAGCCCATGGTAACCATTAAAAGGAAAAAAACAAAACAAACGAAAAAACCCCTATAGGAATAGAAAAAATTGTGATTCTCTTAGGTCACAGAAGAAGTCTTAGTTTTGTCTTAAACTGTAGCGTCTCAGTCAGTTTGAGCAGCTCTAACTACCATGGACTGGGTGGCTTAAACTATAAACATTTCTTTCTCATTGATTTGGAGACTAGGACATTCTAGATCGGATGTCAGCATTGTTGGGTCCTAGCGAGAGCCCTCAGGTTATAGACTGTTGACTTGTATCCTCACACAGTGGAAAGAGCACAAAGTAACACTCTGACCCCTTCTTATAAAGGCATAAATCACATTCATGAGGGTTCCACCTTCATGACCTAATTGTCTCCAAAAGACCCGCCCCAGATACTATGACATTGGGAATTAGATTTCAAAATGTTAATTTTGGAGAGTCACAAACGTTCAGTCCATAACATGTGGCTGCTCAAAATGGAGTGACAGCTGATATCATTCCCACCATTTACCAAGCCAGTGCTATGTGCTGGGCACTGTGCTGTCGTTCATATATTTCATCTCATTCAGGCCCTCAAAACTTCTGTGTGAATTAGGTTCTATTATTATATCAATTTTATTGCTGAAAAACAAAACCAAACAAAACTGAGGTACAGAGGAGCTGTCGCTTTCCCCTTAAACCCAAATCTTCTGACTCAGATCCCTTTCTTTTAATGACTGAACTATACTATCTTCCAGTAATCACTGTTATAAGGGTTTATTAGCAGATTGATTTGGGGAGAGTTGGTAAAAGGAGCTTGGAAGGAGGTGGAGATGAAGGATAGCCTGGGGTTTCTTTCAGAAAAAGTTACCTTGGCTTAGTGCATGGAGCCATAGTTGAAATGTGTGGAGGGTGGGCTACGCATACTAGCTGAAAAAATTGTTCTCACAGAAACTGTGGATGGCTAGTATTCAGTCACCCTGCTTCCGGTGATGGAGTGTGACATTGTTGGGGCTGTAGTGTGCTGGAGTTTTGAGAATGTCAGCAGGCAACATCTTAGGCTCAGACACAAACACTCTTAGCAGCAGCAGTGACAGTGGTCTTCTCAAGCCGTAGACCTGGGATGTAGCTCACGGCATTGGGCAGAATAGGAAGAACATGATGGATGATACACTGTAGTAGACTGCACTTGATCATCAGGACAGGCAACATTTCCTTGCAGGTTCCAAGAAGAAACCTGTGGGGCACTTTTCGTTCTCAAGGGGAGACAGATCCCAGTAAAACAGGTGATTCCTATGGATGCGCCTTCATGGTACCTCTAGGCTGGAGTGGTCCGAATAACAGCAGCAAGAAGGATAACAATAAGCTTACCATATGCTCTTATAAATGCTTTACAAACAGTTATCTTAATCTCTAAAGCACTTTGACGAACTAGAGATTTAGGTATTATAAATATCCTCATTGTACAGATAAGGATCTTGGAGATAAATAATTTCCCCAAGTTCACACAAGTTAATCAATGCAAGGTGAGATTAAATCAGGTGTTTTTGATTCCAGAGCCTATACCATATATTGTACATTGTTTTCTTGTAAAAAATGTAGTGTAAGAGGGTGTTGTACATTTTTTACTAGGACCAACATGAGTATTGGAAGTGGTTGAAAGTCAGCCAGGCTGATATGCCAAGAGCATGAATACCAGTATATTGGAGTCATGAACATGACAGGACGCAGCTGGGGCTTTTTGTTTGGTATGGCTCATAGTTACTTTGAGTGATCCTATGACCTGCAGAAACTGCTAGTCATTTAAGAACAACAAGTGAAATTAATTACCCTCTAAGTGCAGATTAAGTCAGAAAAGTGATTTGAATAAAGGGATTTTGATAGTTTGTTTTGCATTAGAAAGGCCATCACTGGCCAGATTCCAAATTACAATCACAGATACGTGTTGATCTCAAATATCAAAGAAGTGGTTCTCTAATCCGCTGGAGGACACCTCAATGTAAGATTTAGGTCTGGTTAGGAATATGAAGAGATTCCATCTAACTGTAAAGGAGAAGAATGTGGAAATATTGAGAGCCATATATCTACAAGCACTGAGAATGATAATAGGGCAAAAGGGATTCAATGGTTTTATTAGAATAGGAAGTTATAACATGACCTGGAACACCACACTGTTATCATCTATTTCCAGGATACATGGGCCTGCCTGCTTTATCAGTCTCAGAAACTGCCTTCTTTCATCATCACAGTCCAACTGACTCCTCAGCACAGACCTGGCCCAACATTTGGGCACTCAGCATGAGGTCACCTGTACCTGCCAGTTTTTCTCTAACCTTAAGGTCTAGTTATCATTTAAACTTTTTCCTCATTCTTGTGACTTGGTCCTGCTCTGTCTGCCCTTGTCTCTGAATGCTGACATTTTCTTCTGTGGTGGAATCCTGGCTTGATAATTTGTACGGGACTGCAGTTCCTTCCCTTGCATAACTTGAATCTGTTCCAAAACTCCAACCTGATGACTGGGAGACTATTCAAGGTTCTCTGTTGCTGATCATCTTCCTGTGCAGATCTGTGATCATCTTCAGCTCCTAAACATTGGCAGCCACCAGCATGAAGTGGCTGCTTGCTATTGCAGTGGTTCTCAAACCTCAACTTTCATCAAAATCACTTGATGGACTTTTATAATTCAGAACTCTGGGGTATACCCAGAAGAAATGTTGATTTAGTCAGGCTAAGGTGGAGTCTAAAAATCTGCATATTTAACAGTTTCCCTAGGTGGGACTCTGCAGGCAGGTGGAAGAGCACACCCAGGTAGAGAAACACTGCTCCATTGTCTGTTGCTACAACAAGGATAGCCAACATTGGTCTTCCTTCCTGTTCTACCAGATGGGTTACTCTTCCCCCAGGATCTTATCACTTTACCTTACTTGAGTTGTCCTTCAGATCTCATGTTAGATGTTGCCTCTTCTTGCCCCGTAGACTGATAGATGCCTCTAGTATGTACTATTGTACATCCTGTCCTTATCTCTACTTAGCACTCGGCTCACTGTACTTCTCTATTTACTTCTTCATATGACCTGTTAGACTATGAACTCTAACAGGAGAGTTATGTCATGTTCACCTCTGAGTCCTCATTGTCTAGGGTAGTGTACCAGGCACAGAGGAGGAGGACAAGAAATCTGCAGTGGTTCTAGGTGGTGATTGGTCCTAGTCTCTTGTTCAGCTGAGTCATTTGGACTACTCAGAGGTCTCAGTTTGAATTGCTTTAGGGGTACTGGTCTAGACAGGTCCCTAAGATGTATGAGAACTGAGGTTAGGGTCAAAATCTAGCCTGACCTATCTTTTTAATTGCTGGACTATGGCAAGGCTTCCAACACTGGTTCTCATTCAAGGATCCACCTCAAGTAAAAATAGGAAAACAAGCCCATGTGATATCTTAAAATTCAAAATACTCTAATTTTCAGTGCACGATAACATATTGTGGACATAAGGCACTTAAACATTAGAGAAAATGGGAAGCTTTCATTTTGATTCTGGAATGGATCTAGTGTTTTGAGAAGATTGATGATAAATTTCAGAGAGCAGAAGTTTCCTAATATTTTTTTTCCCCTTCTAATTGTAGTTAGTCTCTAATTCCATGAAGTGAAACCTAAAATCTCAGAATCCACGCATACTAGTTCTTGAAAGGACTTTTGAGATGATCATTTTTACAGATGAGGAAAGTTGGGTTAAATATTAGTGTCTACAGTGTGCAAGAAGACAAAAGAGAACGAAAACTCAGACTGGAGTCTATCACGTGCTCATGCTCACATAGCTACTTAGTTTTACATTTCAGCTAGGTCTCAGATTTCCAGATCTCTCTGACAATCCCTGCTCTGTCCAGAAATTTTCATGCTGAAGTAGACTCATGGAGACTGCAGTACATACTTGTCTGATTCAGTCCTGCCCTGCAGCCAGTTTATTTCACTCTCTACTGGGTTTTCATGGTTTGTTTTTATAATGCATTTTTTTCCTAAGGTCTTTTATTATTTTAATATTTTGCCTGTTGAGTGTGTGTGCTTCAGGGCTAATTATCTTATTACTTATTTAAGACATATCTGGAATTGGCAATAAGGGAACACTTAAGTGGTGCTTAAGAAGGAAATGGAGGGCAGTTGAGAATGGCCATAGTTAGGCAGTTAGATGTTTTTTGGCTCATGTTTTATGAACATAGATTTTTATGTTTTTGTATATGTCCTAAAATATAATTAAACTATTGCCAGCTGCTGATGATTCCTCTAATGGAAGAAAGCCAAGGTTTGGGTAATATAAAATGGAGGCTAGTCCAAAAATGATTAATATTTGGCATTTGAGTGTTTGTCTACTCATTTTTTTTTCCAGCAAATCTTTGCTGAGCATCTCTGTGTGTCAGGCACTGTGCTGGGCACTAGAGACATTTTTATACATCTGAATAAAAACATGGATGCCAATTTAGAATTTCATCTTAGATAAAATGTTAGAGGTACAATATAAACAGTAGAGAAGCTATTGAGAAGCTACTTTTCATCCTATATTTCACTCCTCCCAGAAGTCTACTCTTGGTGGGGACTTGATATTTTCTCTTAGGTTAATCAAAGGTATACTTTCTCTCAAGCTCTACTTGGAGGAATCCTCCTGGATTAGTTGGTATCTTTGTATGAAAACTGCATGGAGGATTTGGGATGTCAACAGAGCTGTCATTATGTAAATGTTAGCTGATTAATTAAGATAAAATATTAGTTGCTAATGTAATTACTGAGATACATAGTCAGCCCTCCATATACTCGACTTCTGCATCTGCAGAATCAACCAACCACGGATCAAAAATATTTGAAAAAAATTCAGAAAGTTCCAAAAAGCAAAATTTGAATTTGCTGTGCACTGGCAACTATTGTGTTAGGCATTATAAGTATTCTAGACATAACTTAAAGTATATGGGAGGATGTGCATAGGTTATATGCAAATACTATGCCATTGAGTATCCCTGGAATTTGGTAAGGGGGTTCCTGGAACCAATCCCCCTTGGATACTGAGGGCCAACTGTAAGTAATGATTTATATAGAACAAGTGTTCTCAGTGCACCAGGAGGCAAGTTCTGCCTTTGACAAGCCATATTGTCTGGTCAGATGATTAAAATTGAATTGTACTATTAAGGAAAATCTCAATACGGATGAAAAAGATTTAACGAATAGGAATTAGTGCTCTTTTAGAATAGACAGGAAGTCACACGCAAACCAATAAATGGTATTGTGTAACTCTTTTGTCTCGTGAAGCTAATACTTCTAAATGGTTACAATAATGATGCTGTTAATCATTCCAGAACTGCTGTGGATTAGTCAATTTTCTTAAAGATGGAAGCACAGAGTTTCAGGTATCCCCTCCAAAACAGTAAATAGAATATCTGAAATGCAAACTAATACCTAAAATATAAAAGTTAAGGAAAACACAGAGGACCTACATATTGATGAAGGTTAGAGTGCAGAAGTAGAGACCTGGAAAGTAGTAGTCTTAAAGGGATACACACACACACACATACGCACAATGCATGTATACACATATACTTTCTTTAGATGATACAGAAGAGTGAGAGGTGGTTAAGCTTCATTCCTATCTATTAGTTTACTTTTCCACTGGACAGACCCAATGATTAGGTAAAGCCTACTAAAGTCTAATGTCATTTAAGGGACATTAACCAGATCCTCCTGCTTAAAGTATCATTCTTTCTATTATATTTGTATTAAGATGTTATCTTCCTAAGGTCTTTGTCAAAATATAAATAGAAGGGTGATATGTAGGGCATCGTGACTGTATAACACAAAGACATTTCTCAGATTAACTCAGTATTGCTCAGCATAAAGGCAAAGACATGGGATTTTAGAAAGATGAGCAATTTTGGTTGGGGGCTGAGGGGCGAGGGATGATAGGAAGCTCCTGTAGATGGGATGCAGCCCTAAGAGAGGTAACTAAGGGTGTTGGGGAGATGGGAATGGATGGAAAGACTTGGGCAGATGAACCTCATGGAGAGGCTTCTCTTCTCGGGATGGTGGCCTGTACTGTCATGAGCCACTCTTGGTAGTGCTATCCCGCACACTTGCCCACTCGTATTAAGCAGGACGTGTAAAATTGCAGAGAAAATTGTTCTACCTGCCTTAAATAGCTGCTTTGAAGATTACTGAGGTAATACTTAAAAATGCTGGGGATAAAAGGTTCAAGATAAATGTTTGTGTACCCAAAAAGAGCTCTCTTTCAGGACTGGTGTTGTTGTTGTTATTTAACATCTTTATTGGCGTATGATTGCTTTACAATTGTGTGTTAGTTTCTGCTTTATAACAAAGTGAATCGGGCTTCCCTGGTGGTGCAGTGGTTGAGGGTCCGCCTGCCGATGCAAGGGACACGGGTTCGTGCCCCGGTCCGGGAAGATCCCACATGCCGCAGAGTGGCTAGGCCCATGAGCCATGGCCGCTGAACCTGCGCGTCCGGAGCCTGTGCTCTGCAACAGGAGAGGCCACAACAGTGAGAGGCCCGCGTACTGCAAAAAAAAAAAAAAGGGATCATTTCCTGTCTATATAACAAAGTGAATCAGTTATACCTATACATATGTCCCCATATCTCTTCCCTCTTGTGTCTCCCTCCATCCCACCCTCCCTATCCCACCCCTCTAGGTGGTCACAAAGCACTGAGCTGATCTCCCTGTGCTATGCGGCTGCTTCCCACTAGCTAGCTATTTTACGTTTGGTAGTGTATATATGTCCATGCCACTCTCTCACTTTGTCCCAGCTTACCCTTCCCCCTCCCCATATCCTCAAGGCCATTCTCTAGTAGGTCTGTGTCTTTATTCCTGTCCTACCCCTAGGTTCTTCATGACCATTTTTTTTTTTAGATACTGTTATGTAAGTGTTAGCATACGGCATTTGTTTTTCTCTTTCTGACTTACTTCACTCTGTATGACAGACTCTAGGTCCATCCACCTCACTACAAATAACTCAATTTCATTCCTTTTATGGCTGAGTAATATTCCATTGTATATATGTGCCACATCTTCTTTATCCATTCATCTGTTGATGGACACTTAGGTTGCTTCCATGTCCTGGCTATTGTAAATAGAGCTGCACTGAACATTTTGGTACATGACTCTTTTTGAATTATGGTTTTCTCAGGGTATATGCCCAGTAATGGGATTGCTGGGTCGTGTGGTAGTTCTATGTTTAATTTTTTAAGGAACCTCCATACTGTTCTCCATAGTGGCTATATCAATTTATATTCCCACCAACAATGCAAGAGGGTTCCCTTTTCTCCACACCCTCTCTAGCATTTATTGTTTGTAGATTTTTTGATGATGGCCATTCTGACCAGTGTGAGATGATATCTCATTGTAGTTTCAATTTGCATTTCTCTAATGATTAATGATGTTGAGCATTCTTTCATGTGTCTGTTGGCAATATGTTTATCTTGTTTGGAAAAATGTCTATTTAGGTCTTCTGCCCATTTTTGGATTGGGTTGTTTTTTTGATATTGAGCTGCATGAGCTGCTTGTAAATTTTGGAGATTAATTCTTTGTCAGTTGCTTCATTTGCAAATATTTTTTCCCATTCTGAGGGTTGTCTTTTTGTCTTATTTATGGTTTCCTTTGCTGTGCAAAAGGTTTTAAGTTTCATTAGGTCCCATCTGTTTATTTTTGTTTTTATTTCCATTTCTCTAGGAGGTGGGTCAAAGAGGATCTTGCTGTGATTTATGTCATAGAGTGTTCTGCCTATGTTCTCCTCTAAGAGTTTGATGGTGTGTGGCCTTACATTTAGGTCTTTAATCCATTTTGAGTTTATTTTTGTGTATGGTGTTAGGGAGTGTTCTAATTTCATTCTTTTACATGTAGCTGTTGAGTTTTCCCAGCACCACTTATTGAAGAGGCTGTCTTTTCTCCACTGTATATTCTTGCCTCCTTTATCAAAGATAAGGTGACCATATGTGCGTGGGTTTATCTCTGGGCTTTCTATTCTGTTCCATTGATCTATATTTCTGTTTCTATGCCAGTACCATACTGTCTTGATTACTGTAGCTTTGTGGTATAGTCTGAAGTCCGGGAGCCTGATAACTCCAGCTCCCTTTTTCTTTCTCAAGATTGCTTTGGCTCTTTGGGGTCTTTTGTGTTTCCATACAAATTGTGAAATTTTTTGTTCTAGTTCTGTGAAAAATGCCAGTGATATTTTGATAGGGATTGCACTGAATCTGTAGATTGCTTTGGGTAGTAGAGCCATTTTCACAATGTTGATTCTTCCAATCCAAGAACATGGTATATATCTCCATCTGTTTGTATTATCTTTAATTTATTAAGTAATCTTTAATTTCTTAATTTCATTAGTGTCTTATAATTTTCTGCATACAGGTCTTTTGTCTCCGTAGGCAGGTTTATTCGTAGATAATTTATTCTTTTTGTTTCAGTGGTAAATGGGAGTGTTTTCTTAATTTCACTTTCATATTTTTCATCAGTGTATAGGAATGCAAGAGATTTCTGGGCATTAATTTTGTATCCTGCTACTTTACCACATTCATTGATTTGCTCTAGTAGTTTTCTGTTAGCATCTTTAGGATTCTCTATGTATAGTATCATGTCATCTGCAAACAGTGACAGCTTTGCTTCTTCTTTTCTGATTTGGATTCCTTTTATCGCTTTTTCTTCTCTGATTGCTGTGGCTAAAACTTCCAAAACTGTGTTGAATAATAGTGGTGAGAGTGGGCAACCTTGTCTTGTTCCTGATCTTAGTGGAAATGGTTTTAGTTTTTCACCATTGAGAATGATGCTGGCTGTGGGTTTGTCATATATGGCCTTTATTATGTTGAGGAAAGTTCCCTCTATGCCTACTTTCTGCAGGGTTTTTATCATAAATGGGTGTTGAATTTTGTCGAAAGCTTTCTCTGCGTATATTGAGATGATCACATGGTTTTTCTCCTTCAGTTTGTTAATATGGTGTATCACGTTGATTGATTTGCGTATATTGAAGAATCCTTGCGTTCCTGGGATTAACCCCACTTTATCATGGTGTATGATCCTTTTAATGTGCTGTTGGATTCTGTTTGCTGGTATTTTGTTGAGAATGTTTGCATCTATGTTCATTAGTGATATTGGCCTGTAGTATTCTTTCTTGGTGATGTCTTTGTCTGGTTTTGGTATCAGGGTGATGGTGGCCTCGTAGAATGAGTTTAGGAGTGTTCCTCCCTCTGCTATATTTTGGAAGAGTTTGAGAAGGATAGGTGTTAGATCTTCTCTAAATGTTTGATAGAATTAGGACTGGTGCTTTTAAAATAAATGTAAACACCTATTGTTTCTGAGACTTTCATCCCATTATTAGGGAGCTACCACACTGGCAGCAGGACAAAACATTGGTGTTTGATCCTCTCTGATGTTTTTTCTCGAAAGTTCCCTGAGACATTCTCTACAGGGATGAGCCATATCAGGTTGGGTCAGTCATTTCATATAGATGTAATGTCAGAGGACAAGCGCCCAGTCCAGGAGCCTTAGGCAGGGCTAGGTCACTCATTGATGCTCAAAACCACAGTGGTTAAGAGCCCAGCAAAGCAAATGCAGAAAGATACATACACACATTAGTAGATCTAGCTAGAACTTAATTTCATTTTTGCATAAATATGAATTTGGTCTAATTTCAAAAACTATAAAATAATCATTCATGGTTTGCTATTGGTTTTGTTTCTAATAATGCATTTGGGTTAGGAGTAGGGGACCTGTAGAGTTCTTAGGGCATGGAAGTGTCACAGTCCTGTCCTAGCTAAGAGAAATAGCTGCTGAGAGTCGTGAGTTCTTGTGGCTGCAGGAATAGGTCAGTGATTCTAAGTGGGAAAGACTTCCTGAGTATAATCTATAATTTTGTTCTTGCCTTTTTTTCCTCCACATCAGAGATCTATGCTTTGTATAATTGAGTGCTCAAAGAGTAAAACCTGGATCAAATCACCAATTTGTATCTTATCCTGCAAAGTGGCCTGATGGAACAGCAATGGTGTGATTGGGGAATTTCAAAGGGAGTAGCAACTTACCGGGGAGAATATAACAGATAAGGAAGACCTGGACTATCTTCTTATTTTATAGGGCTACATTGAGTAGAAAAGAGGAAATTGAAGGGAAGGATGGGGGCGGGGTCCCCATTTTTATAAAAGGGGAAAATAAACGTTCAAATATTGTATGGGGAAAGAAACACGGCTTCTAGAAAATAGTTATAAGTTAGCAAATCTATTTCTTCTTTTCTCCTCAGGGTGGGATCTGTTTTCTTTACCACTTGCATTTCCCCCCACAAATGTTGGACTTCGCATTTTAAATAGAACACTAGAAATAGTATACCTGAAAATTCGCCAGAAGGAAAGAAGGAAATTTCTATACCTGTCTTGCCTGTGCAGGATCCTAGGTAATAGATGTGTTTAAATATATGACTAATGATATGCTGTAATTCCAAGCAGTTGGGCTTCAGAATAGGAAAAAGGATTTTTCAGAGAATGTAAGAAGATAGAGATGGAGCTTAAACATGGTAAAGGTCTCCTGATACTGGGGTTGTTTGGAGGAAGGAAAGTGGATCTCTAACTCTTCCAAGAAACAAAACTAGAAGGCCAGAACCACCTTTCCTTTTGTTCTTGTCTGTCTGCAAGAACCTCTGCTTGCCCACAGAAAGAAACTTGACAACACTTTGGCCTATAAACACCAGCATACCAACTGTACTAAATCTCTGCCCAGCTATTTTGGGTAAGCTAGAGGAAAAATAGCAGACTGCTTAGGAGGAAGCTTGGGGGCCCGCCAAGGCCATGACGTACAGGTTTCCAAGCAGAGCTATGGCTGAATCAGAAAAAGCGTGTCTGAGTTGGGCCCAGATACAAGGACTACTCCTCTCAAATTTCTCAGCTTATCTCACAGGAAGAAGAAGTATGGATTCAGTGTAACTCTCCACTTCTCAGAGGTCATCCAACAGGCCATCAAACCACATTTTGTTGAAGTTTCATGAAACTTAGAAGGGGATGTCGGTGGCGGTGGTCTCTATATTCTTTTTACTTTGCCATTTGGCCATCAAACAAACAGCTCTATACCCTTTTCAATGAAGCCAAAGATTCCCAGTGGAGAAATAATTAAAACAACTGGTATTTTCTTAAAGCTGTTTGATGTTTCAACAGCTCCAGTGAGTGGCTGCACAGCAGTGGCGTTCACACTGCTGTTAGCATGGAAAATAAAGAGACTTTGAAAAAGAGTATTTTCCTTGTGTTAGGTTGTTCCCAATTTCTGGACCTGATAGCTAGATGAGTGGTTTATTTTTCTTCTACCAGGTGTGGATTGAATCGGTAACAGGGTCGGGTCATCTATTGGATATAGAATAAAATAACTCAGAAAAAAATGTCACCAAATTTCAAACCCACATGTAAATAAATCTAGGGGCCTCTCTCTTCTTGTTCTTGTTTTTCATAGGAAGGATCTAGGTTACATCTATCAAAATCTGTTAGCTTTTCAGAAAAATAGTTTTCTGTCCTAAATGGCCAGGTAACTAACTCTTGGATGTGATTTTTTAAAATGCATGTTTTAAATATAAGCATTTTAGGAATATGCTTCCTCTTTGTCCTGGAAACGACCAAGGCTCAGTAAGTTCAAAACTGTTCAGTAATGATGAGAATGCTCATCTTGAAATCATACTGCTAACATTTTAAAGTATAAAATTTTCACATAAAGAAAAGCCATATTTTTAAGACCAATTGTATTAGTCAGCTTGGGCTGCCATAACGAACAGCATAAATTAGGTGGCTTAAATAGTAGAAATGTACTTCTCACAGTTCTGGAGACTGGGAAGTCCAAGATCAAGGTGCCCGCTGATTCAGTTCCTGGCGCGAGCTCTCTTCCTGGCTTACACACAGCTACCTTCTCCCTGTGTCCTCACATGGTGGGAGAAGAGAGATATCTGGTATATCTTCTTCTTTTATACAGACACCAGTTCTGTGAGATCAGGGCCCCACCCTTTTGACCTCCTTTAACCTCAGTCACCCCCTTAAAGGCCCTGTCTCCAGTACAGTCACATGGGGGTTAGTGTTTCAACACAGGCATTTTGGGAAGGACACAAATCAGCCCACAGCACTAATTCTGGGTAGGGTGAAACCTTTTGATGTAAGTAAGCCTTGCTTCAAGAAACAGATCATTCACGGGCCACGTCGAAGTAAAAAGCTATATAGTTTTGATTTTCTTTTCTGGGGGAAGAGACATAGCTATATAAAAGGGTACCTCCTTCTCTCATACTGCAAATACACTTTAAATTCAAAACAGGTGATATAAAATAGAGTCATTTTAAGAACTTATTTGAACTCCATATTCAGTTTGATTTAGAGAAAGAGAGAAAGGGAGGGAGGGAGGGAGGGAGATGGAAGAAGGTTGTGGTGGGAGAAAAGAGAAATGTTGAAAAAAGAGAAAAAGAAATAAATGGAGACAAAAATGGTCTCAGGGAAGGACAGACACTCAGGAGAGATAATGAGAGACTGTGTAGAAAGATAGGTGATGGAGGTTCACAGAGGGATGGATCAGTGAGGGGTGAGGTTGGAGGATGAGCCTGTTACTGTCTAGTACAGGGGTTAGTAGAGGCTCTGTTGTCAAGTGCCTGGGTTCAAAACCTTCACCGTATCACCAATTATTCACTGTGTGGCCTTGAGCAAATTACTTCATCTCTCTGAACTCAGTTTTATAATTATAATGCTTTCCTCATTATATTACCTGCTGTTCCTGAGGTAAGGATTAAATGAGATAATACTTAGTGCCTAGCAAATAATAGGCGCTCAGTAAATGTTAACTATTCTTATTGTTTCCCATGCTGACATGTGGTCTGTAGCTAATGTTGATAACTCCTTACATGGGGATCTCATTGAGCTTATTTTGCTCTGTGCCCCTGAGTCCGTTCCCCATGCTGGTTATGGATTCTGAGTTATCCTGCATATCATATTATAGCAGGCAGCTTGATTTAATGTGGAGTCCCCGTACAGTCTCCCCCACCCTGGATTGTAGATATTAAAGATGGTATCCTTGATGGCAAGCCTCTTACTGAGGCTCATTACAGTTGAGGCTCAATAAAGATCTCTTAATGGATAAATGTCACTTGATATATCCATTCATGTATTTAAGAGAATGAGTTGAATTTGAAGTCATTTGAATCTATTTGTGTTAAACATGATTTGGAAAAATTACAAATTTTCTTAATCCTAAATTTCCCCTTTATTAAAGAGATATTCAAGATGTTTGTGGAATCTGATTCACCATGTGAATGGAAGTTCTAAATGTGTTTTTGTTTATCTTCCTTTCTTGCCTTTTTTAAAATACCAAATTCCTGTGTTTGGAGAGAGGCAGTTCCTTTGGGGACTTTATCTTGTGACTAGAAGCAGAAAGTATCAGTAACCTGCTTTGAGAAGTTTGCAGTTCAGTTTAACAGATGACCCAGCTGGGAAGAGGGTCAGCGAAGACAGATTTGAGAGGTGCCTGTTACTCAGCCTGGTGTTCCTGAGGCTGCTGTCCTGATTAATGTGACTCTGCGTGTGTTTTAGAATTTGTGAAAGGTGTATAGGTAAACTGAGGCATGACAAAAAACAAGTCCTTTTTTTTTTTTTTTTTTTTTTTTTTTTGCGGTACGCAGGCCTCTCACTGTTGTGGCCTATCCCGTTGCGGAGCACAGGCTCCGGTCTCGCAGGTCCAGTGGCCATGGCTCACGGGCCCAGCTGCTCCGTGGCATGTGGGATCTTCCCGGACCGGGGCACGAACCCGTGTCCCCTGCATCGGCAGGCGGACTCTCAACCACTGCGCCATCAGGGAAGGCCCAAGCCCTGGTTTTTATTCATGTCATTCCTTCTTTCTGTTCTCATTTTTATTTTCTCATGTTTCCTCTTTCTCTTGGCCTTCTCTTTTCCTGCTTACTGCCACATTTCAAAGAACATGGTCTGTTTGGATTGTAACATTAGTTCTGAGAAGAGACTCGTAACAGGCCATGGAGAGGAGGAGGTATGCAGAGAAACAGAGCAGCAAAAAGAAAGCAATTCAAGTACCTATGAAACTACAACTGTGCTTCTGGTTACTTTCTGCCTCTGTTGAGGACTTTTATAGGAGATACTTTGTTGTTTCATTTTACATAGTGATCTCCTTTCTCCTTGACATTTAAATTCTCTCCCTCTTTCTGCTATTGGCCATACTCAAGACTGCATATTCATATACTATTACCATGTCTGCATGAATAAATGTACTCCAAACCTGTTGTCTGATATATTACACCAAGAATCTCATCATCTGAATCTTATCTTGGGGGCTGGGAGGGTGGCGGGATGGAGGATTTGGATGATACACTTCGCAAAAGTTGTAGGAGGGCAGGGAAAAGAGTTTCGATTATGGAGCACTGTAGTTCCCCTGAGAAGTATTTATCCTCATTATGACTATTTGCATTCCACACAAATCTTCAGTTTCTCCCTTTCTGCTTTTCTCATTTTTCTGAGCCACTCTGCTGCTTGGATTGGCCTAACTGAGGATTTCTGGGTTGTAGTTCTAGACTTGTATACTTCTTGCGAGGAGTGCCTACCTCGACTGACTTGGCAGCTCTGCACTCAAGGATGTGGTTGGCACACTTTCTCTCCTGTTAGTATCCTGTTCAATTAGTGTTGCATGGCAGACTGAGGGAGTGTCTGCAGCCTCGTGGGGGAGTGACAGCAGAAGCCTGCTTTTTGTCTGGTGACCCTACAGGGACTTCTCCATCAGGATTTGAATCTCTGGTGCACAACTCGCTGCATCTCATTCTCTGCTAATTTGCATCTTAAGCGAAGCATCTTACTTTCTAGTCATCCATATTTATGATCTATCATAGTACATGGGTGACTCCTTTCAGTGCAATTTTCCAATGCCATTCGTCTCTGTATTCCAAATTAGGGCCACCCTGATAAATAGGCAAATAGTTCAGGAGATTTCAAACAGGGTTTAGATAATAAACAGGGGTAAATAAGAATGAAATAACACTTGTGGCAAAGCCAATTTAGAGAAAAAAAAGCATTTTATGTGAACATCTGATCACCTTAAATAACATATTAATAGTAGTCATAAAAAGTGCCTTAATATTCGTATAGTATTTTAAAAATATACCAAGCACTTTCACATGTATTTTTTAATGTGTTTCCCTCTCAAAACCTGTGAAATCTGGCAGGATGGGAATGCAGATGTTAGAACTATCAAGGAGATTAAAGATGTCAAAAGTTTGAACAGACCTGAAACCCTAACCTTCTGTGTCCTACTCTTATATGCTTGTCACTAAAACATATTGTTTGATAGAGTAATTTTAGACTGGATAAATGTTTAGAAAATTCTGTTCAATCTAACAATAATTGAACCTCCACATATGGTATTGTGTTTGGTTTCACGTACAAAGATAAGTAAGAACTGAACCTTCACATTTCTCCTGCTTACTAATTTCTGCCACTAATATTCATGCACGGAGATTAGCCTGGAGTTGTATGGTCTGGATATTCAGTTTAGCATCATCTCTCTCCAACAGCATTCTGAGATGGAACTAGTTCACATGCTAGAACTGGGGTCTGTGTTTTCTGCTAAACCAGGAAGAACCTGCATCCTAGTACACACTTTCTGTTCTTAGATTAATAGAAACAGCTCTTTGCATATGTTCATGGAAATGAATCCTAAGGAAGCCTGGATGGCAGTTCAGCCATCTTGATGTCCTTTGACAGGTGTGTCAGTTTCCACTTAATGCGGCAACTTTGTCTTGCCTTTACTAGAAAAGTGTGGCTCTGGTCGGGGAGGAGAGTGTATGTGGGAGAGAGTTT
This sequence comes from Kogia breviceps, assembly GCF_026419965.1. Classification (NCBI taxonomy): domain Eukaryota; kingdom Metazoa; phylum Chordata; class Mammalia; order Artiodactyla; family Physeteridae; genus Kogia; species Kogia breviceps. The sequence goes on along the minus strand of NC_081313.1, from coordinate 71,828,774 downwards.
GGAAGGAGGGGGAGAGGTTGAAGAAATCTATGGTTTAGAGTGATCTTAAGCGATACTGTATGATTCTTGATCATCCCTTACTGGAACGTTCTCCCCTACCTTGAAAAATACATTTCTTAACTTGTAGTGACCATCTGATTTTTTTCCTTTCTTGTTTGGATGTTTGGTCTATAGTTATAACTCCATTTTTAATCCTCAGTTTCTTATTGTTAGCGTAAGATATGGCTTTTTCCCTCCTACTTTTTTCTTAACCTTCTCAAAAGTACAAATGACCTAATTTCTAAAACAGATGCCAATATTTTTTCTGTTCTCATATTTCTTTACCTCAGCATAATAGCAGCCAGAAATTACCAAGCCCTCTTTCTTAAAACTATCCTTCTCTTTAGACTTACAAGTTTCCTATCCTACAAGTTTTTCTTTTCTCTATCTCACCATTCTTATTCCTGCTGTAAGCTCCTAAATGTGGACACTACTAGGTTCCTTTCTCCCTATACACTATTTGTATTCTCACTGGATATTTTATTTATATCCACTGGTTGAATAATCACCTATATGATGGTGATTTACAGATCAATAGAGCCTACTACATCACTTTAGATAGATGATTCCCAACTTCCTCTGAGGTACCCTTATTTATAAAAATAGAACTACCATATGAACCAGCAATTCCACTCCTGGGTATATATCCAAAACAACCAAAAACACTAATTTGAAAAGATGCATACACCCCAGTGTTCATAGTGTTATTATTTACAATTACTAAGATATGGAAGAAACTTAAGTGTCCATCAACAGATGAATAGAATATGCAATGGAATGTTACTCAACCATAAAAAAGAACTAAAATTTTGCCATTTGCAGCAACATGGATGGACTTGGAGGGCATTGTGCTAAGTTAAATAAGTCAGACAGAGAAAGACAAATACTGTATGATATTGCTCACATGTGAAATATAAGAAGTACAACAAATGAGTGAATGTGACAAAAAAGCAGACTCACAGATACAGAGAACAAACTAGTGGTTACCAGGGGGGAGAGGGGCAGGACAGGCGTGGGGGACCGGGAGGCACAAATTATTGGATGTAAGGTAGGCTCAAGGATGTGTTGTACATCACGGGGAATATAGCCAATATTCTATAGTAACTGTAAATGGAAAGTAACCTTTAAAAATTGTATAAAAAATTAAAAAATTTAAAACAATTTAAAAAAGAAAATATTAAGGAAGAAAAAAGAAAATGTTCCCCAAATACCCATATTAAAAAACAAAACCAAAACAACAAAGTAAAAAATGTGTTATTTTTTCTGAACGAAACCTTTTCTTGTTCTTCTATTTTCTATCTTGGTTAATGCTATCACAGTTAGAATTGAGACATCTTTGACTCCTCTCTCACACTCCAAATGTATTTGTTTACTAAGACTATTCCAATTCTTAGGTGTCTCTCAAAGCTCTAGTCATCATTCTCATTTTACTATCCTACTCTGGGCCTTCATCACTTTTCCCTTAGACTATTTCAACAGCTTTCTAACTTTCCCATAGTTTACTTGCAACTTTGTGTGTGGATATGAATTTCTTTTCAACTAGATAGAACTCTTGTAAAAATATATCTTATATTTCCTGTAGTAACCAGGACAGCTCCTTATGCATAGTAGGGAGCTCTGTAAATATCTGTGAATTGTTTTTTTAAATCATAGTTGAGTTTCATCTGAAATAAGATGGCCTATGAAAAGGGAACCCTTGTGCACTGTTGGTGGGAATGTAAATTGATACAGCCATTATGGAGAACAGTAGTATGGAGGTTCCTTAAAAAACTAAAAATAGAACTATCCTACAACCCAGTGATCCCACTACTGGGCATATACCCTGAGAAAACCATAATTCAAAAAGAGTCATGTACCACAATGTTCATTGCAGCTCTATTTACAATAGCCAGGACATGGAAGCAACCCAAGTGTCCATCGATAGATGAATGGATAAAGAAGATGTGGCGCATATATACAATGGAATATTACTCAAGCCATAAAGAGAAACGAAATTGAGTTATTTGTAGTGAGGTGGATGGACCCAGAGTCTGTCATACAGAGTGAAGTAAGTCAGAAAGAGAAAAACAAATACCGTATGCTAACACATATATATGGAATCTAAAAAAAAAAAAGAAAAGTTCTCATGAACCTAGGGGCAGGACAGGAATAAAGACGCGGACGTAGAGAATGAACTTGAGGACACGAGAAGGGGGAAGGGTAAGCTGGGACAAAGTGAGAGAGTGGCATGGACATATATACACTACCAAATGTAAAATAGATAGCTAGTGGGAAGCAGCCACATAGCATATGGAGATCAGCTTGGTGCTTTGTGACCCACCTAGACGGGTGGGAGAGGGAGGGTGGGAGGGAGACGCAAGAGGGAGGGGATATGGGGATATATGTATATGTATAGCTGATTCACTTTGTTATGCAGCAGAAAACTAACACACCATTGTAAAGCAATTATACTCCAATAAAGATGTTAAAAAAAGAAAAAAAAAAAAAAAGATGGCCTAGAGGCAAGCTGGGATTTTCCAGGAAGAATTCTGATTGAATTCTTTTCTGTCTTCTGTGTTGGAAACCTCCTGGCAGAGAATGCTGCTCTGGCTAGACCTGCTCAGACTTCTTCAGTGTGGTGGTGAAAAGCTTGCTTCTGGGTATCTCCAATTGATAGTTAGCACTAACTTTTTGGATTGTGCTGTAATATTAGATAAATATCAACTTTCCTTATGGATATCCTCTACTTCTATGTGAGATCTTCTTTGATATTTAAATATTTACATATATTATTTACATATTCAAATCAAGTTGCATTATGAGTATGTAATGCATGTGGGTATGTGAGATTTAAAGATGCAAACATAATCTACTTTGCACTGAAGTAAAATGTTTCTTGCCACTACTGAGAGAATTTTGAGTATCCATGTGATAATAGGTGGCTGCAGTAAGTTAAGGAAGAGTGACTTCTTTTATATGTAGGTCAGTTTCTTAAATGAACATGTGGGGCAAAAATTGCGAAGTCAAAATAACGCTAAAATTCCCTTAAGAAGTCGTTACCTAGGACATAACCTATTGTTTCATTGAGTCCAAAATATCCACATTTTCATCTCAGTGTTTGAAAAATTGCTCTTTCCTTGGTTGAGAAACAGATGACTAACTTTTGTTTACCGGATACAGTAACCTGAAAATGCATATTGTTAACCACCAGAATCATACACAGCATGATGGGATGCTCAGATTGTGAGACACATACATGAACTGTGATAACACAGGGGACATGTAGCCACATCTCCCATTTCTAGCACCCTAGTCTACCCTGTGTTCGCATTGAGGGAAAAAGCAAGGAAAATCACCTGCCCTCTTTATTTTTTAAATTGTTGAGTGCATATAATTAATTTTGTGTAAGTTAAATGATCTTAGGCTACAACTCCATTGACTATCCAAACATTCATGCATAGAACAAATTTTGGACATCCTGATAATTTTTACATGAAGTAATTAAATGCTATTCACTGCTTGGATTGTGTTCAGAACACTTCTAACACCTGAAACAACTTTTAATTTTTCATCATTAGCAATGAGTCTTGAAGATGAGATGTAAAATTTAGATTCTCCCCTAAATTAAAGATTACATGATCTTTATTATCATTTTTTAAATAAAGAGGAATGTGTTACACCACCCTACCAGGACCTTGGCCACAATAACTGAGACGTGTGATATTGTACCTGGAAATTTTTTAGCCTCATCGACTTTGAAAAGGAATAATTACTGAATTTACTTTCATTATACAGCCCAGTTTCTTCTGGAATATTGTCATTTACTATTAAATAATGGGTATATTTTGCTTCAACTTTTTTGAATAAGCTTAAATAATTTTGTAAGACTCCTAAGGATGCAACATTCTATACTAAGAAATTGCTAATACAACATGAGTTGTAATTATCTAAGTAACTTTTTAAACTGGTCAAATTTTCTTAAAATAAGTGGGTGTGAAGTTCAGCAGCATCAAAGGTAATTAATGTTTTCTAGCAGTAAGTGTGATAAATACTTGCTTGTTAAGTCAATTACATCAAGACAAAACTTGATTGTGAAGTAAGAGTGTACTCTAAGTAAATTGCAGATAGCATTCATGTGACAGACCCACTAATTTGCTACTTGTTATTTCAGCAAGATTTGAAAAATTAGATAGCTGAAGTTACTATGAGGAAGACAGTTTACTGCAGAGATGCCCCAAGTGAAAACTTTAGACCTAACTTTTTGCCTGTTGATTTTTGCCAAGTAGTCACCCGGGGTGTGTTTTGAAACAATCTATGCTCATTCATACCAAAGCAATAATTGTATAGAAAAATTAGAAACAATTACACATTCTGCTTCTTGGTAATATAATGCTATTTGCTTAAGATGTGCAAGTACTTGCTGCAGAGTATCAGCGCTATTGGCCTAAAATAAGAGTATAATAGGAAAATCTGTGGAAGAAATAACAGCATTCCTGGTTGAACTGAAATTTAATGAGGACGGTGGAGAGATGTAATTGTGTGTACTACCTGACTCAACTTTTAATTTAACTGGAATTTGTAATATGTGTTCTAAAGTTATTGGTACTTAGCGAAATAAGTTACAATCTTGCTTCTCCCCATTTTGGGGGTTAAAAAAAGAATTGAACCAAAGTTGGAAAAATAAAAACTTTACTACATGGTCCATACTTTTACATTCACATGGTTAGGAATTTTTAAGATGAGGAATTCAATTTATTTGAAAGTTAGTTATGGTTTATTTCATAGTATCCAAAGATAAATATTCACATTATTTATTATTTCACCAATTGTGGGTCCACTTGACACTGTAATATACTCTTGTTTAGCATTCAGATGCCATGTTTTTCCCAGATATGGGTGTTTTCAGCCTTTGACTTTTATTGATAAAGTAGTTGAAAGTGTCTGTGGAAGATGAGAAAGTATCTCGAGATTATATAATTAGTTGGATTTTCTTTTAAGTTTGATATTCTGTCTCAAATAATTAATTTATATATATTTATATATATTTCCCTTGCTATCTTACTTATTAACTTACTTGTTTTTGGTGACTAAGCTTAACTTTTCAAAGTTAACCTCAGTTCCCTTTTTACCTGGGAATTGTTTAGATTCTGTGAAATACTGTAGTAGATTCCCAGCATGAGTAGAAAAAATTTCAACACTGAACTTCCCAGAGAGACATTCTAAAATGGTGCATAGTATTAATGATAAAATCCAAGCACATTTCTAGAGGAATGGGTAATGGGAGAATGCTCTCTGTAATGGGAGAATGCTTGGACAGTTCTGGCTTTCAAGTTAGAAATACTCTCTCACAGATACTTTTTCTCTTCTGCTTCCTTGTATTTCTCTCAAGACCCTCCTTCAAAGTTCCCAGTGACACATTATAGGTAAGAACCTGAACTAGGACTAGGTAGACCTAGGTTCAGGTCCTGACTCTGTCCACTACTTACTAGTCATGAGACTCCTATCAAGATGTTCCACCTCTCTAACTAAAATGTATTATATGTTGATAATACAAAAGGGTGATGACAATAGCGCCTATTTTACAGGATGGTTGTGAAGGTTATAGGAGCTAATGTTTGTAAAACACATAGCACAAAGCTTGGCTCAGATAGTAAAAGCATACTAATAATTATTTCCAGAATTAAGAGCAAGGCTCCTGCTTATCTCAGCTTCATCAATTACCCATTCCCCATCTCCCAGTTGGCAGTGAAGGTGGAAAAAAATATATCCTCTACACATTTTCCTTTCATTTCTCTCCTCAATATCATATTCTTTATCTGAGTCCCATTTTTTCTTTGCCTAATTGATAGTGATAATGTTAAATAACTGAAATGAGGATGATGATAAGAGCCACTCACAGATTTGAGCACTTATTGTATTATGTGCCAGGAACTACGTTAAGCATTTTAGCTGCATGATAATATTTAATCCTCAAAGAATCTTGATCTGAAAAATTTAAGGTGCTTATCTTGTAAATGAAACATATTTAGTGGGTGAATAAGCAATCTTTTTCTACTTTTCATGAATCAACTACCAGTATCCCGTACTATGTAATAATGAAATTGGGGGTAGGGTTGTAATTCACATTTTTCTAAGACCAATCCCCGAAATCCATTTCTAAATAACAGTGACAACAGTATCAACAGTTAACTTTACTAGGTGCTTGTGGCAGGGATTGCTTCACATTGTTATCTCTTAATGCTTGTGCCAATCTCATGAAGTACTGCTATCATTCCAGTTGTACATAGGAAGGAAGTGAGGGTGAATACCTTGCCCAAGTTTATGAGGCTGGTTTGTGAGGGTGCCAGGTTTTGACCCCAGATGATCTCATCCCACCCTTAACCATTATGCTGCTCCTTCCCCCAGCACGTGTGATGATACGGATGTATAATGGATCACACACGGGTTGTATATCTTCTTAGCTCTGAGCAAAATTTCAACAATTGTCAGAAAAATCATTTTTCTGTTCCTTACCTCTGTGCTTTTGCAATCACTGTCTTCTGTGATCAGTGTAATTCCATCCTCTTCCCTGTCAAACCACCCCCTCTTTCATTCTTCCCTGCACAATTTGAATCCTGACTCCAGATAGTTTCTCTGGACAGACCAGGAAAAGAATGACATGGCATGTAATTCTCATTACCAGTCACCCTTTGACAAAATTCACTAACTTAAGCCTGCATGTTTGTGTGATTTTTGCTTATTTTCTGTGCAATATCAGGTGCAGAGTTGCTTCTTTGCCTTATGATTTTTATAAACCTTGAGTTCAACAAGGGGTAGGAAATAGGTTACATCTTGATGTCTCTCTGAAGCATGCTGTATGCCGTTAAGAGCTCAGTAAATAGTTTTTGATGATTTTATAAACCTAAGAGGAGCATAAACAGAAATAGAAACTACCTTAATGATTTAAACCTGTGTGGGCCATCTGCATATTGTCTGTGTACAATTCCGCATACTAAGTGTTAATTTTGAGATTCCCTCTTACTCTGGAGGCATAGTAGAAATGATTAGGTTGAGAATCATAACCCTGATAATTAGCTCAGAGATTCTGAATCAGGATGTGTGCTGCAAAAAAAGTGATTTTTTGGAACATTTGGCCCTAAGGGGTTGGATAAGCAGCTGTCTCAGATTTTATACCTGCCAGCATCTGGTTCGGTCAGTAGGTACTAGGAAATGTAACAGAGCTGTAGGGAGTTCTTCTCCTAACTCTGTCTTGACCTCTGGAGAGTAGGACAAGGCCCTGATTCTCTTTGGGGAACAGTTAGAAAAATATAGAATTATTTAAATTGTATAACATTTGCAAAGTACTTCACAGGCATTTTTTAAAGCTCTTACTCTCAACTCTATCTGAAGTGAATTTGTATGTTGTCTCCATTTTATAGAGTTTAGTAAGGTGCAGAAAGATGTAATTTCTTTGCTTGGGTACGCAAATGAGTCAACAGCAGGCCAGAATAAATATTCATATAGTTTTAGGGGCCATTCTGTTTTTTTCAGTTTCCATGTTATCTTATTTCAAAGGCAAATAAAACCAAGAGGGGAGGAGAACAGAAAAGGCAAATAGTAGAGTGATGAGGAGGAAAGATTTTAAAAGGGAGATGATTACTTGCGTATTTCTCACTTTTTGAATCTCAGTGTGTGTTGGTTCTGTAGTGGTTTAAAAATGTATTCATACTCTAAAGTCTTTGGACTTTGAAATGTCCAAAGAAAACATTACTTTTATATTTCGCAAACATTACTTTTTTATTTCGCAACTCATATAATCTTGCTCACTGATATCTCCCCATTTGATCCCAACTGTGCTATGTAGTGGAGGGAAAAAAAAACCAAACCTAACCTATAACTTTAAATTTGGAGGGATTATTGTTCTTCAGACTCTTCCAGTTTAATTGATCTTTTGATGAGTCCACAGACCTCCTCCTTTTCTCCCTTTCCCTTTTCCCAAAGTAGTTCTTGGGTTTAGGAGAAATATTGATGATCTCAGGGCACTGGGGTCTAAGAAGTGGGCCCTTGATCTTGTGCTGTTCTTGGCTACAGGGTATCTGTGTTGCCCTTGGGGGAGGGTCGGCTGTCTCTGCTGAGGTGCGGTTGGTTGATAGTGTACTAGGTGTCCTGTTCTCCTGTTCCTATAGTTCGTAACTGGTGTACCTCCTGTTTCTTTTTTTTCATGGCCTAGTTTTCATGAGGAAAACTAGGAGCCCATCCCCATTTCTCGTGGGTCCCACCTCGGCTCCTACTGACTCTAGAGAATGCGTAGAGGGGCCTGGCACTCCCTTTTACTATCTGCCTTTCCCATGCTGTCAGCATGTTTCCCAACAGATCTCAGCCACCTCTACTTCTACCTCAGGGCACAAGGGAACTTCCAAGTCTCTTCTATTACTACATAGGAGAGAAAGACAGCTTGAAAGTATTAACTTAGGTTCTTTCTCTGCCTATTTCCATCATTCTGCTTTGCTAATTCCTAAGTCAATGGTGCTGGTGGAATTGCTGCAAAGCTGTCTCTTTCTAGATTCCCAAATGAGAACTGGGGCAAAGTCTTTTTGCTTTTAGCATTCCCCCCAAGTTTCTAACATGTCTTCTTCCTCCTGGACTTGTACCTAGAGTGCTGAAGTCAGGATGTAAGAGTCTCATTCTGTTCTCTTATCTACTACTTTACACAACTTAACAACCAGTTCCCCAGTCTACTTGCTGTTTGTGTTCTGTTTGAGAGGAAAAAATTTTGCTGAGGAATCCACACATTGTTGGAAACATTTGTCCTTGGTGTATCCACATGAACAGTAGTCTTACATTTGGACCCATGGATTCTAGTCCTGATTCTATGACTTTAAGCAACTTATTTAACCTAACATAGCCTTGTTGTCTTTTTCTTTAAAATGGAATAATAATTGTATGTTTTACCATTGCTGTGAAAATTAAAATATGGCAAATTTATGAAAACACTGGGAGGAAACAACTCTAGTGGGGATAATGTGCTCACTTATGAACACCTGAGGAAGCTCAGGGAGTAGAGTTTGAGGGTTTAACAACAATGACAGAATTCCCTTTCTTCCTGTCCTCAGGAATTCATGTTTGAATTTGTCCAGGGTTGTTCCTTCATAATTTCTTTATTTGCATCTATAATTAATTTGTGTTTCTGAATAGGAATGTAGTAATGTTTTATAAATTTGTAATTTTAAAAACTTAACCCTGTATATCCCCTGATGGACATCAGAACATAATGCAGAGTTCTAGAACACGCAATCTGATAATTATAACACATTGTCAGTGTCATAAAAAAGTTAATGGGGAATATGCTATAAAAGCTTTGATGGGTTCTCTGTGTGTCTTATAATGGAATCTATATCCATAAGTATATTTATTTATGTTTACTCATACCATAACTATATTTATATATGATGTATATAATTCATATATACATAAAATACATATATATACATATAAAATATAGCAAACAAAAATACATATGTATATACAATTCAGAAAAGCTGGTACAAGATGAAAATCCAAGCTCATATGTACCCTGAGTTGTGGGTCTGCTTTCTTAAATAAATGAAGTAGATAAGATGTATACGTAGATGTCTCTTTGGTAAGACCTTATTATTTTCTATGCCATTAAGGGGTCTTCTCTATACTTATTCTCTCAGTTCTTATTTGGAGGTTTGCCAAAATAAAGTCCCACTAGCCACAAAGAAACAACGTACTTAGCTGATCTCTGTAATACTAGCTTTTGGAGACTTAATTCCCAAACCAAAAGATTTTGCTTAACCTTTTACAGATAGAATCACTTAGTTTGTGTAATGGAGAAGGAGAAATCAAAGAGAAAGACAGTTACAGCTAGATTGCTGTGATGATCTATAGGATATAATGCATAAACATTTTTCTTTTTTTAATGTTAATATCTATATCCACAAATCCCTGAAGATTGTGCCTTGGTCAAAAGTAATGGCTTGGGAGAAGTACATTTTAAATATTTGTTATGAAATCTTTCTTATTATAAGTATAGAAATCCTATACTTATGAGTAGACTTATTTTCAGTGAATGAAAATGGTCTTAAAAGTGAAAATTCTCTAAGACACATAAATACTTACTGGTGTATCTTTGAAATGAAGCTTTTAACCTGTGCATTAATTTTAGAATTGTATCTAATGGTTTGTGAGAACTAAGACGAAAACAGTAAAAAAAAAAAAAATCAACATGCATTTTGCAAATCTTAAGCAAATTATATATATATATATATATATATATATATATATATATATATATATTCTGTTGTTAAGAAAATAATGAAAGAAGTCACAGTCATGAACATCAAACTCAGTATTCCTGACATATATCCTCTTGGATATGAAAAAATTTTGCATTATATTCTAAAGTAGGGAATTTGGCTTCAGCCTGAAGACCTTTTTTATACTAGTCCAACAAGGATGTATATTTCTGAGCAGGAAAAGAGCTTCACCTAATTTTGAAAGCATCACGGAAGATACAAAGACAACATGATACCTAAAATGAATTACGAGGCTTCAAACTCAGAGTTTCTTTTTGAAATTGAATCCAAAAGAAAGTTACACATTGGCTGCATAATTTTTACCTGGAGGCCTTTAAGATTTGTTGCCTTCCTGAACAAGCACAATTCTAAGGTCTATTGAGATCAACAGTAAAAATAAATATCTACTGAGTGTCAGCAATGAGGGAGATGTTGAAACCTAGTATGTCTTAATATTTAGTTAAAGGGAATTCTTTTTTCATCACGGTAAATTAGGCCCATATCGTATTACTGAGTGAGAAGTATAGTGGCCTCGTGGGCTGAATTGGGAAAAATGTGTTACACGTATATGTACAACTACCTTTGACGTATCTTACACATTTTACAGTCCTTCTTGATTTCTTTTGGGTAGGTTTTTTTTTTTTTTGGTTACCCAAATACTTCTTGATAATTTCTAATCGAAAAGATAGAGATTTCTTTTATCTGTTACTCTCAAACATTGGCCTGATTTTAAAGCTATATGAAGTACTCAGCTTTATAACAGGATAGTTCTTTTTTTTTTTCTTTCAATTTTTTTAAACGTTTTTATTGGAGTATAATTGCTTTAAAATGGTGTGTTAGTTCCTGCTTTATAACAAAGTGAATCAGTTATACATATACATATATCTCCATATCTCTTCCCTCTTGCATCTCCCTCCCTCCCACCCTCCCTATCCCACCCTTCTAGCTGCTCACAGAGCACGGAGCTGATCTCCCTGTGCTATGCGGCTGCTTCCCACTAGCTATCTATTTTACATTTGGTACTGTATATATGTCCATGGACATGTATATATGTCCATGGACATATATATATGTCCATGCCACTCTCTCACTTTGTCCCAGCTTACTCTTCCCCCTCCCCTTGTCCTCAAGTCCATTCTCTACATCTGCATCTTTATTCCTGTCCTGCCCCTAGGTTTTTCATAACCATTTAAAAAAAATTCCATATATATGTGTTAGCATACGGTATTTGTTTTTCTCTTTTTGACTTACTTCACTCTGTATGACAGACTCTGAGTCCCTCCACCTCACTACAAATAACTCAATTTCATTTCTTTTTATGGCTGAGTAATATTCCATTGTATATATGTGCCACATCTTCTTTATCCATTCATCTGTCGATGGACACTTCGGTTGCTTCCATGTCCTGGCTGTTGTAAATAGAGCTGCACTGAACATTTTGGTACATGACTCTTTTTGAATTATGGTTTTGTCAGGGTATATGTCCAGTAGTAGGATTGCTGGGTTGTACGGTAGTTCTATGTTTAGTTTTTTAAGGAACCTCCATACTGTTCTGCATAGTGCCTGTATCAATTTACATTCCCACCAACAATGCAGGAGGGTTCCCTTTTCTCCGCACCCTCTCCAGCATTTACTGTTTGTAGATTTTTTGATGATGTCCATTCTGACAGATGTGAGATGATATCTCACTGTAGTTTTGATTCGCATTCTCTAATGATTAATGATGTTGAGCATTCTTTCATGTGTTTGTTGGCAGTCTGTATATCTTGTTTGGAGAAATGTCTATTTAGGTCTTCTACCCATTTTTGGATTGGGTTGTTTTTTTGATATTGAGCTGCATGAGCTGCTTGTAAATTTTGGCGATTAATCCTTTGTCAGTTACTTCATTTGCAACTATTTTCTCCCATCCGGAGGGTTGTCTTTTCGTCTTGTTTATGGTTTCCTTTGCTGTGCAAAAGGTTTTAAGTTTCATTAGGTCCCATCTGTTTATTTTTGTTTTAATTTCCATTTCTCTAGGAGGTAGGTCACAAAGGATCTTGCTGTGATTTATGTCATAGAGTGTTCTGCCTATGTTCTCCTCTAAGAGTTTGATGGTGTGTGGCCTTACATTTAGGTCTTTAATCCATTTTGAGTTTATTTTTGTGTATGGTGTTTGGGAGTGTTCTAATTTCATTCTTTTACATGTAGCTGTCGAGTTTTCCCAGCACCACTTATTGAAGAGGCTGTCTTTTCTCCACTGTATATTCTTGCCTCCTTTATCAAAGATAAGGTGACCATATGTGTGTGGGTTTATCTCTGGGCTTTCTATCCTGTTCCATTGATCAAGACCATACTGTCTTGATTAGTGTAGTTTTGTAGTATAGTCTGAAGTCCGGGAGCCTGATTCCTCCAGTTCCGTTTTTCCTTCTTAAGATTGCTTTGGCTATTCGGGGTCTTTTGTGTTTCCATACAAATTGTGAAATTTTTTGTTCTAGTTCTGTGAAAAAACCCATGGTAGTTTGATAGGGATTGCATTGAATCTGTAGATTGTTTTGGGTAGTATAGTCATTTTCACACTGTTGATTCTTCCAATGCAAAGGCATGGTATATCTCTCCATCTATTTGTATCATCTTTAATTTCTTTCATCAGTGTCTTATAATTTTCTGCAAACAGGTCTTTTTTTAAATCACAGTTTCAATTTCAGTGCTTGTGATTGGTCTGTTCAAATTTTCTATTACTTCCTGGTTCAGTCTTGGCAGGTTGTGCATTTCTAAGAATTTGTCCATTTTTTCCAGGTTGTCCATTTTATTGGCATATAGTTGCTTGTAGTAATCGCTCATGATCCTTTGTATTTCTGCAGTGTCAGTTGTTACTTCCCCTTTTTCATTTCTAATTCTATTGAGTTGAGTCTTCTCCTTTTTTTGTTGATGAGTCTGGCTAATGGTTTATCAATTTTATCTTCTCAAAGAACCAGCTTTTAGTTTTATTGATCTTTGCTGTTGTTTCCTTCATTTCTTTTTCATTTATTTCTGATCTGATCTTTATGATTTCTTTCCTTCTGCTAACTTTGGGGTTTTTTTGTTCTTCTTTCTCTAATTGCTTTAGGTATAAAGTTAGGTTGTTTATTTGAGATGTTTCTTGTTTCTTAAGGTATGATTGTATTGCTATAAACTTCCCTCTTAGAACTGCTTTTGCTGCATCCCATTGGTTTTGGTTCATCGTGTTTTCATTGTCATTTGTTTCTAGGTATTTTTTGATTTCCTCTTTGATTTCTCCAGTGATCTCTTGGTTATTAAGTAGTGTATTGTGTAGCCTCCATCTGTTTGTATTTTTTACAGATTTTTTCCTGGAATTGATGTCTGGTCTCATAGTGTTGTGGTCACAAAAGATACTTGATAAGATTTCAATTTTCTTATATTTACCAAGGCTTGACTTGTGACCCAAGATATGATTTATCCTGGAGAATGTTCCATGAGTGCTTGAGAAGAAAGTGTATTCTGTTGTTTTTGGATGGACTGTCCTCTAAATATCAATTAAGTCCTTCTTGTTTAATGTATCATTTAAAGCTTGTGTTTCCTTATTTATTTTCATTTTGGAGGATCTGTCCTCTGGTGAAAGTGGGGTGTTAAAGTCCCCTACTATGATTGTGTTCCTGTCGATTTCCCCTTGTATGGCTGTTAGTATTTGCTTTATGTATTGAGGTGCTCCTATATTGGGTGCATAAATATTTACAATTTTTATATCTTCTTGGATTGATCCCTTGATCATTATGTAGTGTCCTTCTTTGTCCCTTGTAATAGTCTTTATTTTGAAGTCTATTTTGTCTGATATGAGAATTGCTATTCCAGCTTTCCTTTTGCTTTCCATTTGCATGGAATATCTTTTTCCATACCCTCACTTTCAGTCTGTATGTGTCCCTAGGTCTGAAGTGGGTCTCTTGTAGACAGCATATATATGGGTCTTGTTTTTGTATCCATTCAGCCAGTCTGTGTCTTTTGGTTGGAGCAGTTAATCCATTTACATTTAAGGTAGTTATTGATTACCATTTTCTTAATTGTTTTGTGTTTGTTATTGTAGGTCTTTTCCTTCTCTTGTGTTTCCTGCCTAGAGAAGTTCCTTTAGCATTTGTTGTAAAGCTGGTTTGGTTGTGCTGAATTCTCTTAGCTTTTGCTTGCCTCTGAAGGTTTTAATTTCTCCATCAAATCTAAATGAGATCCTTGGCTGGATAGAGTAATCTTGGTTGCAGGTTTTTCTCTTTCATCACTTTAAGTATATATGGCCACTCCCTTCTGGCTTGCAGAGTTTCTGATGAAAGATCATCTGTTAACCTTACGGGGATTGCCTTGTATGTTATTTGTTGTTTTTCCCTTGCTGCTCTTAATATTTTTTCTTTGTATTTAATTTTTAATAGTTTGATTAATATGTGTTTTGGCGTGTTTCTCCTTGGACTTATCCTGTATGGGCCTCTCTGTGCTTCCTGGAATTGACTATTTCCTTACTCAAATTAGGGAAGTTTTCAACTATAGTATCTTGAAATATTTTCTCAGTCCCTTTCTTTTTCTCTTCTTCTAGGACCCCTATAATTCGAATGTTGTTGTGTTTAATATTGTCCCAGAGGTCTCTGAGACTGTCCACAGTTCTTTTCATTCTTTTTTCTTTATTCTGCTCTGCAGTAGTTATTTCCACTATTTTATCTTCCAGGTCACTTATCTGTTCTTCTGCCTCAGTTATTCTGCTATTGATCCCTTCTAGAGAATTTTAAATTTCATTAGTGTGGTGTTCATGGTTGTTTGTTTTCTCTTTAGTTCTTCTAGGTCCTAGTTAAACGTTTCTTGTGTTTTCTCCTTTCTGTTTCCATGATTTTGGGTCATCTTTGCTATCATTAGTCTGGATTCTTTTTCAGGTAGACTGCCTATTTCCTGTTCATTTGTTGGGTTTGGTGGGTTTTTACATTGCTCCTTCATGTGCTGTGCATTGCCTTGTCTTCTCATTTTGCTTAACTTACTGTGTTTCTGGTCTCCTTTTCGCAAGCTGCAGGTTTGTAATTCCCGTTGTTTTTGGTTTCTGCTCCCAGTGGCTAAGGTTTCTTCAGTGGGTTGTGTAGGCTTCCTGGCAGAGGGGACTAGTGCCTGTGTTCTGGTGGATCAGGCTGGATCTTGTCTTTCTGGTGGGTAGGTCCACGTCTGGTGGTGTGTTTTGGTGTGTCTGTGTCCTTATTATGATTTTAGGCAGCCTCTCTGCTAATGGGTGGGGTTTTAGTTCCTGTCTTGCTAGTTGTTTGGTATAGGGTGTCCAGCACTGTAGCTTGCTAGTCGTTGAGTGGACTGGGTCTTGGCATTGAGATGGAGATCTCTGGGAGATTTTCGCCATCTGATGTTATGTGGAGGTAGGAGGTCTCTGGTGGACCAATGTCCTGAACTTGGCTCTCCCACCTCAGAGGTACAGCCCTGACACCTGGCTGGAGCCCCAAAAGCCTGTCATCCACACGGCTCAGAATAGAAGGGAGAAAGAAAGAAAGAAAGAAAGAAAAAGATAAAATAAAATAAAGTTATTAAAATAAAAACCAATTATTAAAAATATGTTTTAAAGTAATTAAAAGAAAGAAAGAACAACCAAACCCAAAAACAAATCCACCAATGGTAACAAGTGCTGAAAACTATACAGAAACCCCCCCTCACCCCCCCCCCCTCAAAAAAAAACAGACAGGGAGAACTGTAGGACAAACGGTAAAAGCAAAGCTATACAGACAAAATCATGCGCAGGAGCATACGCATACACACTCACAAAAAGAAAAAGGAAAAAAAAATCGTTGCTCCCAAAGTCCACCTCCTCAATTTGGGATGATTCGTTGTCTATTCAGGTATTCCACAGATGCAGGGTACATCAAGTTGATTGTGGAGATTTAATCCTCTGCTCCTGAGGCTGCTGAGCGGAATTTCCCTTTCTCTTCTTTGTTCGCACAGCTCCCGGGGTTCAGCTTTGGATTTGGCCCGGCCTCTGTATTTAGGTTGCCTGAGGGCGTCTGTTCCCGCTCAGACAGGACAGGGTTAAAGGAGCAGCTGATTGGGGGCCCTGGCTCAGGCCGTGGGGAGGGAGGGGTACGGATGCAGGGCGAGCCTGCGGCAGCAGAGCCCGGCATGACATTGCACCAGCCTGAGGCGCGCCGTGCGTTCTCCCGGGGAAGTTGTCCCTGGATCACGGGACCCTGGCAGTGGCCGGCTGCCCAGGCTCCCAGCAGGGGAGGTGTGGATAGTGACCTGTGATTGCACACAGGCTTCTTGGTGGCTGCAGTAGCAGCCTTAGCGTCTCATGCCCGTCTTTGGGGTCCGCACTGATAGCCGTGGCTCGCGCCCGTCTCTGGAGCTCCTTTAACTGGCACTCTTAATCCCCTCTCCTTAAGCACCAGGAAGCAAAGAGGGAAGAAAAAGTCTCTTGCCTCTTTGGCAGCTCCAGACTTCTCCCAGACTCCCTCCCGGCTAGACGTGGCACACGAGCCCCGTTCAGGCTGTGTTCATGCAGCCAACCCCAGTCTTCTCCCTGGGGTCTGACCTCCGAAGCCTGAGCCCCTGCCCGCCCCGGCGGGTGAGTGCTGGTCGGCACCGATCCTCTGTGTGGGAATCTCTCCGCTTTGCCCTCCGCACCCTGTTGCTGCGCCCTCCTCCGTGGCTCCGAAGATTCCTACCTCCGTCACCCGCAGTCTCCGCCCATGAAGGGGCTTCCTAGTGTGTGGACACCTTTCCTCCTTCACAGCTCCATCCCACTGGTGTAGGTCCCGTTCCTATTCTTTTGTCTCTGTTTAATCTTTTTTCTTTTGCCCTACCCATGTACGTGGGGAGTTTCTTGCCTTTTGGGAGGTCTGAGGTCTTCTGCCAGCCTTCAGTAGGTGTTCTGTAGGGGTTGTTCCACATGTAGATGTATTTCTGATGTATTTGTGGGGAGGAAGTGATCTCCACGTCTTATTCTTCCACCGTCTTGAAGCTCCTCTCAACAGGATAGTTCTTTTGGCAAAGGTTCTTTTTTTCTTTTATCCTCCCTCCTTGCCTCCCTCCTTCTCTCCTTCTCTCCCTCTCACTCTCTCTCCCTCCCTTTCCTCATTCATTGCTCTTTTCTTCCCATCTGGAATCCCCTCCCCAATATTAAAGGTAGTAAAATCTATATTTTTTTACTTAAAACTTTGTGAGTTCTGCAATTCAGAATTTACCAAAACATTTTTTTCTATTAATCAACGGAAAATCAAATATTAGAAACATATTGTCTACCTATAAAAAGTAAAATATGTTAAAAAATCTTTCAAAATTCTTGTGATACTTTCTAGAGCACTGACAAATCATATCCAAATATTGTTCTGTTCTGGGGCAGGGGTGGAGATTGTTTCCATCAGATGCTTGAGACTTGTCTGCACAGAAAGCAGATAGGTCAAATTGACACTGTGACTTTCTATAGTTTTTTCATAGCAAAAATCTGAGTCTTTTACCTTGATGATTTCTGAAAGTATTATTCAGAAAGACTACATGGAGAATAAAAGTTGAGTCAGTGTGTTTTTAAAAAATAATTTTATAGCTCAGTGTAGTTGTATCAATAGCCTCTACCCTGGTGATCCCAGTCAACTTTCTGCTACACTTCCCCACACCCACCCAGCCTCTCATCTTCAATTTTGATAATAAAGATAGTTACACTGAGGAATTGGTGGCCTAGGAAAATCGTGAAATCATAAAGATTCTCCTTTAGTCCACCTTCTGTCAAACTTCTCCTCAAGAATTATTAATTTCCCAGGAAATCTGACTTTTTAAAAGAGTGATAAAGCTTCAGAATAGGAGTATGACAGGACATGGGATGTTTTGAAAATAGCTACTAGTGTGTTTTGAGTAAAGTGTAGGGTATGGATGAGGAAGAGGAAGTTACAGAATCTGCCAACAACATTATCATAAAAAACCCATTTTGTGCCATGTGAAAGTGTTTGGACCTTCTTCTGAAAGCAGTGGAGACCTACTGGAGGATTTTAGGTGGCAAGGGGGTGGGGGTTATCGTACATTAGATTTGCATCTTAGGTGGGTCTTTCTAGCTGCAGTTTGTGTATGTGGTAGGGAGCTCTCATAGGAAGCTGTGGTAGTGATCTGGGTTCAAAGTAGTGATGACCTGATCCAAGTTGTGGCTGTGGGGAGGGAGAAGAAGGAAGCTACAGTAAAGAAGTCAAGTCTCCAGGGCTTGGAGTTGTGGTCCAGCACTTGGAAATTGCGAATCACATCACTTCTGCTATTAGTTTAATTGTAGATGCATTCTCCATTGTAACATCTGGGTTTCTAACTTGTGTCAGAAACCTAATCTCTCTCTTGTGCTCCAGTTCTGGTATTCTAGTATTATTATACATTCATTTATATGTGCCATATAGCTCAGTTAGAGTACAGTGTTAAAGAAATAAAGGGGAAAATTTACTCTTCACAAGAACAAGCTAGTTTTAACACAAACCTAAACAGTTTTGTAGCCATAGACTAGCCTTCTAATTCTTAGAGGGCATCTCACAAAAAACTAGCACTCCATGGACTACATTGTCACTCCATGGACTTCAGATCATGCTAGGCAACAGATTTGCTGAGAACTTCGTACAAACCTATTAACCATCATGGAAATAAATAAAACGAACTAGATGAAATTATTCTGAAAGTATTAGGGGCTGTAGAGAAGTCAGTAGCAACAATGTTCATTGCTCGAAACAGAACTTTGACATACTCTCTGTATTTATATACTTGTACTAGAAATTTAGCTTCAGAGTTTTCTATGAAAATTAAACTCAGTTGGAAAAGGGCAGTAGTCAAAAGATACACACTTTTTAGACTGCTTAATTTCTTGAGTTATTTGGTAGCCTAGAACTGTTAAGGGCACGAGGAAGTCTGAGACATTGTAGGATCTGGGAACCTTAGCCAGGCTGTGGAAGAAGTTCTTGTCTCACCTGCTTAGTATTGAAAAGAGCCTGCCTAAGAACTTCTATAAGCTGCCTGGGGATTGACTTGGTTGCCTGACTGAGCACACAGTGTCCCTAGGACAGGACTTCAACTTATTCAATTAGATCTTTCTTCTGATCAGGTCAGAGGTATTATAGCAGCTTTTTAATAGGTAATGGAAAAATCTCAGATCTTGTTTGCCTACCTCCTAGAAACAAGTGGTGAGAAATGGCAAAAATGACATCAAATTGGTTGGCCAAGATGACAATGGTAGCATTTGTTCATGTTTTAGGATGTGGAACATCGATCAAAGTGGTATCAAGGGAGTAGAATTAGTGAAAGAGAAGTGGCTGTGTTGGCAGAAGCAGCAGAATAACTCTGGAGGAGCCCGAGCTCGAGAAAGCTTGTCTGTGGTGTTTGCAATATAGTGAATGTTTGTGTCCCCTTAGAATTCATTATGTTGAAATCTAATTCCCACTGTGGTGATATTTGGAGGTGGGCCTTTGGGAGGTGATTAGGTCATGAATGGGGAGCCCTCATGAACGGAATTAGTGCCCTTATTGAAGAGGTCCCAGAGAGCTCTCCTCCTCCTGCCATATGAGGACAGTGAGACCGTATGAACCAGGAAATAGGCTCTCAGCAGATGCTGAATCTGCTAGCACCTTGAACTTAGACTTCCCATCCTCCAGAACAACGAGAAATAAATTCTTGTTATTATAAGCCACGCAGTCAGTGGTGTTTTGTTATGGAAGCCCACACTGATGAAGACAGTGTTGGAAGTAGCAGCAGAAGTGGTGAGCCAGCAAGGGGTGTGGCAGGTGGTTGAAGTGCCTTTAATTAACACATTAAGGTATTGCCTTCCTTAAGCAGTGGCAGGCAGTTGAGCATCAAAAAAGACCATGAGAACAGGAATGGGAGGTAACCACATGGATTAGTATGTGAGCTCTAATTGCTTCAAGATTTTTTTTTTACTGCCATAAGTTTTGCTACATTAAAAAATCTAAATGTAAACATTGGGGCAGCGCTTATTGTTATAGTTTTGTTAGATTTATGAAATGTTCATAAAGTTTTGTTAGATTTATGAAATGTTCATAAAGCTTAGATCTAAGCTGGCTTTATGTGTAGAGTAGTAGGTAGAAGTTGGTTTTAAGCAAATCACTGGAAATTGCAGAAAATATTGCAATACGTCAAGCGATTTAAGTTGTCAGGAAGGATCAGAGATTAATTCAGTTACTGAATTTCATGCTTAGTTTCCTTTTTTGCCAAATAATACTGGAAAACAGAGGTTAGCTGTTACGCTTACTTTAATACTTCTCTTCTTGATTGAAATTGACATTTTTATGTGGACCACAAAGCATACAAAATAGAGCAATATTATATTTTCTCTAAAAAAAGAAATTGTATCAAATAAAATACAGGCTGTACACTTGTTTCTGATGCTAGCAATGGAGGATATGTACTGACTTCTTATAGAACATATTTAGTTTTAGTAGTGCCTCTTCATGCTGCTGGAATACATTCATTTAATAATTAATTTTGAGAAGTCTGTTACTACATGCTAGGTACTGTCTTGTTGGTCAGGATACATTATTGAATAAAAAAGATAAGGATTTCTGCCCTAGCATTTATATTTTGGTAGGAGAAGGCAGACAATACAGTAAAACAATAAGTAAGTAAATAAGAGTAAGTTAAAAAGTGATAACTACTGTAGACAAAAGAAAAAGTAGAGCAGGCTCAGGAGGACGGGGGTATAATTTTAAATTCAGGCTAGTTTCATTGAGATGACATTGGAAAAAACCCTTGAAGAAAGTAAGGAATAAAAGCCATGAAGATACCTGGGGTAAGAATGTTCCAGAGAGAGAGAGAGTAGTTCATGCCAATGTGTTTTGGAGGAACAGCAAGGATCCAAGTGTTTCACCATGTCCAGATTGCCTTGTCAGCCATCTGATGGGGGGCAAGTGAGGGCTTTTTGCTTCCGTCAGTAAGTACACAGTAAATGCCAAGCACTTTGCTAGAATTTTGGGAAGATTAATATGTTTCCTGACCTCTCAGAGCTTACAGTCAATCAGGGAAAATATACATTAAACACATAAGACCTTAATTATAACTGGGAAAAGTTTTCCCAAGTATAAGGATTCCACACAAAAGTAGAATTTAGCTTAATCTGCCACTAGCATTGATTTTCTCAAGGAAACAAATTTCTGGTGAGTTGTGGAGAAAGAAAGTGAGCAGGGCCAAGGAATGAGTATCACTTTCAAGGTAGAGGAATTAGCCTGTTCAGTGTGGACTGAAGCAGAAAGGAGGCCAGCAAGTTGATGAAATTGGAAAAAGGCCAGTGTGATTTGAGCATAGAACATAGGATAAGTGGCTTGAGTTGAGGCTGTGGCCAGATGATACAGATCCTTAGACCATATTAAAGAGTTTGGATTATATCCACAGGGCCAAATGAAGCCATTGAATGAGTTGTGTGGAGGTGTGGGCAATATAGAAAGGGCAGCTAACTGAGAATCTGCAGAACTGGGTTCTAGTGCGGGCTGTGATACTAACTTGCTGTGAGACTTGAGTAAGTGAAAAAAAAACCCTGGGCCTCAATCATTTTATATATCCATGCCTGTATTTGTATCTATATCTATATCATTTTGCATATTCAGATCTCTATTTGGTAGATTACTTTGTCTCTAGGATACTGTAATAGGTTGAATTGTGTCCCCGCCAAAAGATATGTTGAAGTCATAACGCCCAGTACTTCACAGCGTGACCTTGTTTGGAAATAAGGTCATTGCAGATGTAATTGGTTAAGATGAGGTTATACTGGAGTATGGTGGGCCCTGAGTCCAATATGATTGTTGTCCTTTTAAGGAAGGGGAGATTTAGTGACACACAGAGGGAAGACAGCCATGTGAAGACAGAATCAGAGACTGGAGTGATGCACTGATAGGCCAAGGAGTGCCAAGGCTTACCAGCTTGACTAATCACATCTGCAAAGACTATTTTCAAACAAGGTTATAGTCATAGGTACCAGAGACTGGGACTTGAACACATCTTTTTAGGGGAAATAATTCAACCCACTATACCTCCTATTGTTCCTATTCTCTAAAGAATTGTCTGTACTGATACTTTTGCATTTCTTACCATCCTATTTAATCCTGGGTAATTTGGTTTCTGTTTCTGCCCCTATAAACTAGCTGCCATGCAAAAATTCACCAACGATCCCCTAGTTGCCAGATCCTTTAGATAATTTTTAATCTTCCTCATACTTCACCTCTAAGGGACATTTGAATCTGTTGGCCACTTTTTTCTTAAAGCTTCCTCATCCTTTAGTTTCAAACCCACACTAAAAATTTTCTTGTATTTCTCTAAATTTGTTATTCTCTTCCTCTACCTGCCCTTTAAGTAGTGGTTTCCCTGAAGTCCTGTGCACTTTTTTGGTTCATCCATCCATCCCTATGTCTTCACTCACTGCGGGCTAGCTAATGACTCTCAAATTTGCATCTTTAACCAAGCCCATCTAAAGCTCGAGGTAACAGTACTGAAATGCCTACTGAATATCTCTGTTTAACATATCCCAAGTTGAACTAATTCTCTTTATCTCCTAACCTATTCTGATTATTCTTATCTAGTGAATAGCATCACCTTCTACCATTCATCTGAATCAGATACCTAGAAGTTTAAGTAGATCACTCTGCCACTTTCTTCACAATCATTTAGTCACCAGTCCTTCATATTCTTTTTCATCTCGGCATTGGTTCTTGGAACATAGCTGGGCCTCCCATTCCCAGCTTTGTACTTTCTCAGGCACTTACACCATCAGAGGGACCTTCCTTAACAAGAAACTTAAGATGTTAATCTTCTGCCTAACCCCTTGATTATCTTTTACTGTTTAGAGAATAAAGTTCAAACTTCTTAAGCATGGGATCCACATCAGCCTTCTGCCTATAGCCTAGACTGTTTTTTACCCGTCAGCCTCTACATGATGCTTTAACCACACCCAGATGGCTGCTGTTCTCCAGACATGCCAGGTCATTTTCTCAGCACTCTGCCTTTGCTCATCCTCATGCTTATTAATAAAAGTCCCCTCCCCAAATCTGCCCAGATGAACGTCCTTCATCTTTTTTTCAAATTTAACCTCTAGCATTATATTTTCTATGAGCTTTCTGTGATTGTCCCCATTCCCCACTCAAATAAATTGCCCTCTCTCCTTTGGGATGTTCTATCATATCATCTGTGAAACTTCATGGGTTTAATGTGTGTACATCTGTTTTCCCTTCTTCATTGCAAATGTCTTGAGGGCAGGCACTATCTGTATTGATCTTTTTATTCCCAGGACCTAGAACAGTGCCTTCCCATAACTAGTGCTTAATAAATGCTTTTTGAAGGCATAGCATATACAGTTTATAAGTACTTCATTTTTAAAAGAAACATGGTGAATTTGGGGATTTTGATTTCTCTATGCACCGAATTATTTCTCTGAGTTATCCCCCCCAAAAAAGGAAAATCTGGAAGAACATCCAGGAAAGAACAAAATATGCAGCTGAGTATGAAATTACTTCATAGAGTAATAGATAATGAAATAGTGTACATTGAAATTTGCCATGGTCTACATTTCAGTATGCTTTGTGGTTAATCACTTTTACTTTAAACATTCTAAATTGATCAAAAGATCATCACTCAACTCTCAATAGATACCTTAGGAAGGAAAGTATTTCTTTAAGTCAGCAATAGTTGGTGAATTAGTATCTATTGTCTCCAGTGGAAAGTAGTTCGTCAACTTTTCCATGTTATCATCCTGGAGAACAGAGGGGTAATGACTGTAAGCAGTAAGCACTAAGTCCTGCTTAAAGAGGGCATGTCAGTAAAGGTTTCCCCACAGTGAGGAAGCTGCTGCCTGCTCATTTTGGATGCTTTGTGCTTTATTATGTTGTTTCTGGATGGCTTTCCATCTTTCTTTTCTCACTCCTTGGGCCCCTCCTCTAGGGCTCAGTAACACGGTAGAGATGCTTTTTGACAGACAAGAGATAATCTTACACTTGACTTCCAATATCAAGGCATTTTAACCGGCACACTTTATATTGAATAATTCATGGGTATTCAAGCTTTACTTCACTCCACAAAGAAAGTGCTTTCTCTTAGCAGCCACAGTAGATATGAGCAGCTAATTCATTATTTAAAGAGATTAAGTATTAGCAACTGGTACTGGCTCTTCAGAGCTCTCTTTATTCCCTTCGCTCCTGTTATCCCCAGCCTCTCAGCTGGCTGGAACAGTTTTTAGATTGATTTTACCATATTTAAGTCTTTTTAAAAACAGATCTACCCCAAAATCTCACTATTTTCAGACTGCTTTGTCCTATTTTAAAAACGTAAAGCAACGTCTGTTAGAACTCTGTGAATCTCTGCAGGCTCACGGGAATACATACAATTGCAACACTTTTTGCTTTCAGTTAAGAAAATGTGGCAGGTGGGAGGAATGCAAGAAATTCAAGTTTGCTCAAATTTACAGACCACTTGCTGCAATAGGCCAAGGAAGGGTTGGGCATTTTAATCAGGTAGTGAAAGTGGATGAATCCTCACTTTCAAGTATTGTTACTCTGAAAGGAATAGTCCCCATGGAGAACTGTCCTCTATATTTTCAGACAAAAAGAGGAGGAAGGGTTTGAAATGTCTGTTTCTTTCTTGTAGACAGAACCTTAGGTTGGATCTCATTCAGCACAAATTTTCACTCTTTCATTTCCAGTTAAGAAGAGAGAGGAAAATTTGTCGAGGGGTTATGAGGTTTCACTTTCCATAGACCTTGCCAGAGGGTAACATAACAACGTAATCAGGTCTGGGATGGTGAAATAGTGGGAATTATTATATATATATATATATATATATATATATATATAAAATATATATATATATATAAAATATATATTATATATATAAACTTCTTTTAAAGTTTATATATATAAACTTTATATATATATTAAACTTCTTTAAAAAAGTGATTCTAAGGAAATGTATTTCTAGGATATGATATGAAAGAAAACATTGAACATGTTGTTTAAAGCAGTAATAAATGCTTTTCATAATTTTATATCTTAGATCAAGTTTAGTATTTTTAGGAATGTTTTAAAGTAGATATTCCACTAGAGTGATAAAATAAATTGATGTTTTTCTTTTTTTTCTACTCTATATGGCCTGAAAAACTGGGTGGTTCTTAAACTAAGGAACTATTATTAACTTACATAGCTTTCTTTTTTCCATTTAAATATTAAAAGGGTATGGATTGTAAATGAACTTCCTAGACCTATACCAGGATGCTGTTGAATTTTGAGTATCTTTTACTTAGTGCATAGGGAATATATTATGTGCATACTTCATTTCTTCATAAATTTGTTGAATGAGAAAATGAGAAAAGCATATAGTAGATGATCAATAACAATGTGTTTCTTGAATGACTGAACCTTAAGTCCAGATCTGGACCATAGTATGAAAAGCCTTGCTTTGAAAGGTAGAAAAGTAAGTCTGCATCAAAGATCATTTCCCTTTTATTGTATTAAAGGCAAGGTCCTGTGTGCTGACAAATAACAGACAGAAGTAAGACGCTATCCTCACCTCATAATTCTTAGTGTCCACACTAGCTTTAGAACTGTCAGAGAATAGAGAAAAAAACTCATAGGAGACAAGAAGACCACCACTCTCAGAGGAAAACTGTTGTTTCTGAAGCTCAGATTCTACAAGCTGTTCCTTGTCTAATGTGCAACAAGGAACACAAGTTGAAGATTTTTCATGCAGAAGAGTACATGACTGTAAGTAGCTTGAGTTTTGAAGTTAAAATGACCTACGTCTAAAACATAGTTCTACCGTGTAATAGCTGTTGCAACCTTGGGCAAGTGGCATAATCTCCCCAAACCTCCTTTTCTATTTGTAAAATGAGGATTTTAATAGCATCAAACTCATAGGTGTGAGAATTGACGAGATAATGCCTGAAAATTGTTTAGCATAGTGCTTAGCACATACGAAACATTCAATAAACCTTTTCTCAAAAGAGTCTTCTTGGAAAATTAACCTGACACTGACATAGAAATTTAATTTGCAGTTGAGACTGTAGACGTTTAGAAAATTGCTGCATTGTACAAAATTGGGAGTTTTATGAAATCCTACTGTATTTTGTCCTAAGTTCTTTACTTTTTATTTAAAAAATGTTTTTATTAAGATTTAATTTTTTAAAATAAATTTATTTATTTTATTTATTTATTTTTGGCTGCATTGGGTCTTTGTTGCTGTGCGCGGGCTTTCTCTAGTTGTGGCGAGTGGGAGCTCCTCTTTGTTGTGGTGCCTGGGCTTCTCACTGCAGTGGTTTCTCTTGTTGCAGAGCATGGACTCTAGGCGTGTGGGCTTCAGTAGTAGTGGCACGTGGGGCTCAGTAGTTGTGGCACGCAGCCTTCAGTAATTGTGGCCCGCGGGCCCTAGGGTGCAAGCTCAGTAGTTGTGGCTCACGGGCTCTAGAGAGCAGGCTCAATAGTTGTGGTGCATGGACTTAGTTGCTCTGTAGCATGTGGGATCTTCTTGGTTTTGTCCTAATTTAAATAGGCATTCCAGATCAGTTGTGCCAAAAAGGAGGGAAAACATTTTCATACTACTCTTGGACATAATTATAGATATCAGAAGAGACCTGCTCACTATGAACTAGTAGCTTCTGCTTCCACTGAGGTGCTTTTACATATCTTCACTGAAGAAAATGTAGCTTTATTCATTTTGCAAAGTTTTATAAACAATTTAAAGTTTTTGTGGAAGTTTGATATTTTGTATTATGTTATGTGTTGATTATTTTAAGCATGCAACTGAGATAGAGGTGGGAATTGAAAATTTTGTTTCTTAAATGGGAAAAAGATTTGGAGAATGAGGGCCTGTCTATTGTCATTCCCTAGTTTTAAAAACATATTTAGGAATCTGAACTGTGAGAAGTTGAGGCAACCTTGCTGGAAACAAAACTCTTCTCCAAGATCAGAATTTAAAGTGTGAGTCCCAGGTTTTAAGATTTACCTATCATATCAGCTGTTGTACAGAATTGGGGTCTTTCTTCTACTAGATATCTTCCAGAGACATTTTTAGACAATATTACCTTTTTCTAAACACACACATATGCATACACATACATTTATAAACACAAAACGTGCAATTGTGAGCAGTCACCCCCACTTCTGCTGCATTGATGATAACTCAATAAAGAGACATAATGGGAAAGACTAAAATATATATTTATAAAAAATTTATAAATCATTCCGAAACTTTATAAAAGTAAGCTATTTTTTCCCTTTGTAAGCGTGCTTACTTTAATATGGATGAAAAGTGCTGACAGCTAGTCTGTAGGAACAAGTTATGTTTGGCTATTCTCTTTTGCCATTAGTGAAGAGAAACCATTCCTTAATGGTAGGGCCACCTAACAGATGCTGAGTTGAGTTCCACCCACAATTATTGAATGCTGACAAGGTGCCCTCCTCAAGCCATGTGCTGGGACTTAAATAAGAACCAGTGCTGGAAACTCAAGGAACTAACAGTCCCATGAAGAGCTTTCAGTTGAGGGCAGTCACTAGAATATTTGTATTATCTTGAGGTGTGTAGGAAGTATTCTGTTGCTAATAATAGGCAAAGATCTGAAGTTGGGAATGACATTAATTTTCATCTGTCTAAAAGGATTCAAATTTATATATGACATCACTTGAACACATATGTTTTCTGATATGAGTTTGAGAAGGGTGAGTGAAATCACAGGTGGATCCAGAACTACACAGATCCAGCAGCCTCTGGTGAGCAGCCATTACTGCTCTATAGCCAACAGTTGTGTGCTTAGAGTATTTTGTAGAATTTATGAACTATGATATTACAGCTACTTCCATTGTCTTCTTAATTTTACCCACACATTTTAAATGAAAAGGTGAGACTAGATAAAAACTAGGGTGCTTAGAGTTTTACATATTTGTCTTATTGAGAATGATGCTCTTTATGTAAAAAATGTTACAGCTTATACATTCTATTTTGTAATAAAAAAGAATTATATTTGTTTATGAATATACCTAGTATTATGTAATTGCTCAAGTTATAAATATTTGTTTAGTAGAATTCTAGAAAGTTCAAAATTCATATTTGACATGTAGTTTAATATTAAAGCAAATATTAGTCATATTTATTTTTCTCTGTAAAAAACATTTTTTGAGAACTGTAACAGTATTAACAGTATGATTTAATTCACATGCTTTAAAAATACTTTTTGAATGCCATGTAAATGAAAATAAGACATTAGTGTTGTTTTGTTTATTTTTCAGATTTTCTTTTCTCTCTCTTTCGTTTGTTTGTTTTTTTACAAATCTAGTTTTGCCACTGAATTGTATGGCTCTTGTAGGCATCATCTGACATGTGGAATACAATGGAAAAAAAAGTTAGGGCACAGTGTCCTAGTGAATTTTAACTATAACTTTTCTCCAAATATGTGATTGTCCTATAATTATACTATTACAACAATGTCTGAGATTCATTCAACTTCCAATACTTGGCCAGCCAGAGATCTCACCTCTGTTACTCTCAACCTGTCCATTTTCCAAACCTCCAGTTTCCTGATTTTTGTTCTATTTCTTTGGTTAAAATTGCCTGCTTCTCTGAGACACTAATGTTAGGACTGATAAACTCTTTCCAATTATTGACCAGTTCTGTCCAGAGAGGGTAAATGAGGATCTTTTCCAAATGCTTTCTGAAAGAAAGAGATATATTTAATACTTAAGATTTTGATTTATTAATCTTATTTCAGTTGACTGCCTTACTGTCTAAATTCCACATTTACATGAAACTGAATTAGCATAGCATATACAGGGTGATTCAAGAGTAGTAAGATATTCCAAAATTCTACAAAGAACAGGTGTGTTTTGAAACAATGTGAGCCTAACAGGGCTGAGAAATCAATGTATCCAGTACTAAACAGACCCATAAGAAAATAAAAATATATTTCTGGCCAACTTTGGTGCCAAGATAGTGAGTTTTAAAAGTTAAGTATCAGGATTACCCAAAGAGGAAGAAGAGTGAGAGAAATCAATGAATCAGTTAAATTCTTTTGGTAATTTTTAATATATTACACTAATTCCCTCTCTAAAGACAGAAATAGTGAATGAACTCAACAAATAACAATTAGTTATAGGATTCTAGTGTCTTTAGGGCAACTCATCTTTATGATTATTGACATTCTAGCATTGGCCCATTAATATTTAGATGATTTGGTTTTGAAAAATATCTCTTTCCCTTTAACAACTTAAGAATTTTTGCCACCTCAACTGAGAACAATTTTCAGAACAAATGGAAACCAGTTTTGTTTACTGTTCCATTGTTATCATTTTTGAAATAGAAGTTCAAACCATGGATTCTAGAACACTTAGGTCAAAACAGAGTGTGGGGGACTTCCCTGGCTGTCCAGTGGTTAACACTTCACCTTCCAGTGCAGGGGGTGCTGGTTCGATCTCTGGTGGGGGAGCTAAGATCCCACATGCCTTGCTGCCAAGAAACCAAGACATAAAACAGAAGCAATATTGTAACACATTCAATAAAAACTTTAAAAATGGTCCACATCAAAAAAAAAATCTTAAAAAAACACCCCCAAAACAGAGTGTGGTATACTCAAATTTTTTGTCTCCAAAGGCTATGCTATTACCCATTAATTCAAGTTAATGTAGATAAATTTTAAGCATTTTATTGGTGATAAGCATTGCTTAACAGTTAAAATGTCTAAGAAAGTTGGATTAGAATTACCAGAGTTCCATAATTTTAATGGTGGTTTTTATGTTGGTCAGCTATGTATTTTTAAAAGTTAACTCTCTATCATCCATCTTCTTGTCAGTGACAGTTAACAGATAATGTAGAATACAAGTATGTAAAATACAGTAATTGGAAGCTTTGAGAAACATCACTTGGATTTCTGTCTGCCTGCCTTTCTATCTATCTATCTACCTACCTATCTATCTATCTATCTATCTATATCTATCAAATTTCCTTTACATATGATTAGAAAAGAAGCAATAACAGGGCAAGATTAAAATTTGGCCATGTACAAGCCACAGGGTAAACCATTCTGCACATGGAAAATCCAAGGTGATTTCTTATGTGAGTTTGAGATACAACACACAGGGAGAATTTTGTCATACCTTAGGCAGTCATGCTACAAGAGTTCAGGACTCAGATTACAAGAGAAGAAACACTATGCCTTCCATAAACACTTATATATGGAAATAAGGCAAATGAAGGCAAATGTAAGGTAAGAAACTGAAGGTTTTAACACTTGAGTTTTCTCTCTAGTTTGTTCTAGGTCCTGAGAATGACTAAATAAATCTTGAAATTTGCCTGTTTGCAAAAGCCTATCTATATTTTCTTTCATATATCTGTATATTTACCACAGAAACCTTAAATGTATACAAATATGAATTAATTGATATCATCAGGACATACAGTATTTCATATACATGCATAAATGACTTTTCCACATAACTGAAGCATAACCCTATGAGAACTACAATTAAAAAATCAGCAATTTGAAGAAAGAACATCTTCAAAGTAGCAAATGGTTCTGGAACTTCCAAAAAAGAACACCCAGACCATAATTATTTCCTGCTAGCTCAGGGTTAGAAATGCTTTGGCTCCACTGAAGCTTGCAAGAGCCCTAGAAGTATTTGCCTTCTTCCTAAGGAGTTCAAGGAATTATGCCCTGAGGCACTGGTATATCTACTTATTCTTTTTCAACCATACTCTCAACCTTCATTGCTGTCTGTGAGCCTACCTTTGAAATGGCTCTTCTGTTGATCTCCTCTCTTCTCTCTTCTCATAATTTGTATATTACATACTACTTAGGCTGAAGGTTTTGCTTAATAGAATTTTCTCTAAATATTGGTTTAACTAGGGTTCAAGAAAACTCCTGGGGAGCTATTCCATGACTATAGCATTGGGAGTTGTGTTGAGAGAATTGTTGGAGCGATTTTATTCTTTCCACTTCAATATCCTATGGGAGAAGGAGTTTATAATATAATTGATTAAAGCACAAGCCATTTATTGGGTTACATTTTAACAAGTAGGGAGTGTTACCATTACCTCTAATGCCATGACCCATCCATTTCCATATCCTGTCTCTCTAGTACTTTTGACTTCTTTGTATTAAACTGATCAAATAGGGTTTACTTCCCAGAGATAGACCTGACTAACTCATACTAACTCATGTGTACTCTCTATTTCTGTTTTAGCCCTTCTTCATCTATGATTGGGTAGGTAAATTATGTTTAGTCTGTTTTGAGGGCTCCAAATCTTAGTTTTTTGGAGAGAAGAGCAAGAATCCTTATTTAGGCTTCATCTAAACTTTGCTCTTAATGAGAGAAGTTGTGTAGGTGGTGGGTTAGGGTAGTGAAGAGAGAATAGGGTAACGTTTCCAAACTAATATTCATTTCCCACTGAGTTATGGTTCCCTTCATGCATAATTGCTTGTCCAGAGAAACCAGAGGGAAAGGGTGCAAACCTTTCCTTGAGCCCTGATACATTAAGCATATGTTTTGTCAATTTTGTGACATCTCGTTTGGTTGCTTGGAGACTTCTGGGACTCTTGTTTGTACTCTTGATAGGTAAGGCTTCTCTATAGTTTTCTATATGTAAGGCTTCTGGATAGCTGATCTGTTATTCTAATTACTTTAAGAGAATAAATGATAATTTAAAATCTAGAAACTTGAGATTTATTTAAGTCTGTGAAGAGAATGAGTGTTAAGTAGAATTAACCTTGTTATAGGGCTTTACCTACTCAAGTGAAATTTTGAGTGAGGGAATCAGTTGCAGACTTTCCAGGAAAGCTTAAACCAAATAATTTTCATTGAAATTTCAGGCAAATAACTATTAGTTCTTAGAGTTATAAAAACGAATAATACTTAAGATCAAAGCTAAAACCTAATTCAGATCACTTGTATTAAGCTCCACTTAAGAGGTTCATAATCTTTTCATCGAAGGAAAAAGCTATTTTTTTCCACTTCATTCTACAAAATACTCTCCTTTTTGTGAAGATTTTGTTCTTTGGTCTGATTCGTTTAGCTGGAGCCAAACTGAATTGCCAGTTTTTGAGCCAAACTTGTGATTGACTGAATTGGACCATTGTTACTGAAAAGAGCAAAGAATGTTTTGCTGAAGCCCTTGAGGTGTTGAAGACATAATGTCTGCAGGCAAAAAAAATCAAAACTATTTTTATGTGTAATGATATGACTGGACACTTATTGAAACTGTTTTGATCAGAGCCCAAAGAAACAAACACATGTATGTGAAATTGAGCCCTCCCATGATGAAATAGGAAAGTAGCTCACACTTTGCTTTGTTAATGTTGTTGAGAAGACATTGCTTAGGAGTGGGACAAGTAGGGCAGGATTTGAGCTGCTAAAACTATAGAGATCTTCTACTTAGTTTAACATACTGTAATGAGACACAGAGGTTCTGTTCTGAATTACTAAGCTATTACTTTTGAATTTTGTGTAGTCAGATATTCCAAGGTTTCCATTTAGCATTTACTAAACCACTTAGAGGATTTCCTTCTGGAACTAACAGAACTCAGCTCTGGCAGGGACCTGATAAAGTGAGAGTAAGAAATAAAATCTCTTTGCAATCCTGTCTTCCAGGGAGGATAGATAAACAAGTCCCATAAAAAATGTATGTCTATTGTATTACTCTCTTTAGGGGGTTGGTTGGGTTTTTTCCCCCCTATTACAGTGCATTTTGAGGACCTAATATCAGGTATTAAAAAGTTATGCTATACTAAATATAGAAGATATTTAAAAAACTCACATAGTAGCTAGCATTCACAATGTTCAGTCACATAAATAACTAAAGAACTCTTAAACAACTGGGTTGTATTATTTCCATTAGACAATATTCAAGGTGTAGGAAGGCAAACACATGGCTGTGTGCAGTTATATCTCTAAAATACCTTTGGCTTGAAATTATTAGCCTATATGGCCAATTCTAATAGCTGGTTAGAGAACACCAAATGTCAAGACATCCCTCCTGTTGTAGCACTTACTATGTTTTAGTTTCACAGAATACAAGTATTAAAAATAGAAATATTCAGAGCTAATGTCTTACATAAGAGATTTCTATCATATATTTATTTTGCTTTTAATAATCATAGAATTACAGAATTTTAGGTTTGCAAAGAATTTCAAAATTTACTTTTTGTAGTTATTTCTCTGCTTTTAAATAAGACAAGATTTCATTCATTTGGGAAAACTATTTTCCTTGTCTTAAAATTCTCCTGAGAATACATACTTCCTTCGAGTAGTGTCCAACCAACACATCAAGTTGTGCCAGTAGGTTCTATACATGTAATGGCTTGTGGCCATTACAATTCCTTAAACTGTAAGCGCAGGTATAAGATGGGATGTGGGAGTGTGTTTGGGAGAAGTGATCTTTATTTTGCTTTTAGTCTATTGCTTTTTTTGGTATTACCTTCCCTAACCCAACCTGATAAAACTTTAGGGAAATGAGATGTTTCTCTTTTCTTAAAAAAAAAAAAAATTATGAAAACCCCTGCTTTATGTTACCCGTGGGTGATTTCACTTTCTCAGAACTTCTACATTTTATGTATTTATAAGAATCCATTCTAAATTCTTTGTGCTCCAGCTGAGTCCTTTTTAGTCCTCAGAAGAACAGGGAAGAGCTGCTCTCCATCACTGATAGCACAGCTCTCCGTGTACATGATGACTTTAGCCTTGTAGCTGATCTGCTGTGACAGAGGCAATGTGTAACTCATCGGGGGCTGCTCTTAAGTCAGTGAGTGATAAGACAACTGGCTGTATCTCAAAGACTCCTCAAGTCTGATGCTCACACTTACTGGCTTAAGAGCCCAAGAATGAACAACAGAGGATGATTTCAGGAGAGAATTTCTGTCTTCATCTGAGTCTTCAGATTACTTGGTTTCCAATTAGACACTCAAACTTCAAGTTTCTAAAAGTTTGACCCACTTGCTTCCTGTTACATAAGGGTGACTTCTAAGTAGTACTGCATTTACTATAGAGGGAGAGGTAGTACCACATGAGGAGGAATACCAGAAAGGTCCTTTTATCAATATTGAGTCATTAGAACCAGAAATTCCTTGTGAAAGAGCAGAGATCAGGAGAAAGAGCTTTGGAGACAGATAGCTCTGAACTTGAATGTCTGCTCTTCCACTCAATAGCTGATGGGAAAGTGGGAAGGAAAATGTTGGAGATAGCAGAGTACTTAGTACTAAGGACTGGGTGGGACTACCATATGCCAGTCAGGAGGGCCTTGGGCAATTATGTGTCTATATTGGGGAAAGTTTAGGTAACAAGAGAAAAAGGGAGGAGGGATAGCACCAAAGACAAATACTGAATACTTTCATAAAGATAAGAATTTTTTTTAAAAAAAGGAAGTTAAAGGCTAGCTAAATCTGTGGATACTCAAATGCAGTGATTAGATTTATTCTCTCTCTCTCTCTCTATATATATATATATATATACACATACATATACTGTATATAGATTGATAAAGATACATGTATTTTTAGAATTTTATTTTATGTGTATGTATTTACTTATGAACCTGCTGCATACCAAGTATTGTGTTAGTCATTGGGAATACAAAGACAAATAAGCCATAGTCTTAGTACCTTAAGTTTGCACACCCCTTTGTATCTTTCATGGTATTTTTGCATAGATCATCTCATTCTATGTCCTCTGCAAGTTCGGACAAAAAGATACTTAATCCTGCCAGGGTATGCAGGATCATGAATATGCAAGGGAAGGTTGTAAGGAGTTCTGTTCTATATCTTGATCTGGCACCTTTCCATATGACGTTGGAGAGTGTAGAACTATAAAGTCTAGAGAAATCGTGACTACCACAGGTAAGGATTATTAGGTACCAGAAGGTATAAATGCATGTTGAAGAAAAGTGTCTCCCTCTATCCCTTTTCTGAAGTGTTCTGTGCCTTGGAAAAAGAATCTTGCTCCCTTGAGGAAGTATCTGGATTTCTGTGAGCCCATTTGCAGAATCACATTAGCTGCATGTGTTCCCAGTCTGGGGTTGTATAGAGAATTCTATTGAACAACTGTGAGGGCCACTCTCTTTCCAGGTGGTAAAATCAGGAACTTTTAAAGGACTTCTGGGCATTAATTATAATATAGGTGTTACAGGGTGAATGGGCATCTACATTCTTCAAACAAGCTATGTACACAGATGGTCAGGAAGGCGTTTTTCTGAATGAAGGGGAAATGGAGAAACGAATTTTGAAAAAAATGTCATCAGAGTTATTATCCATTATCATTAAATATAGATACACAGTATAGAATGCAATTAAAGTTATTTTTGATTCCTGGCAGAACTTGAGGTGGTGGTTTGTCTGACTGTTGTAGGACATCAGTGAGTGGGACTGGGCCTCATTAGGGAGGAGGAAGGAAGAACAAAAACTGCCAACACAGCAAATGGAGCCCCTTGAAGCAGACGGTTAATGCACTTTGTCATATAACACTGGGAACTGTAGCTCCCCGTGGTCATGAAGAGAATAGAAGGAAAACAGGGCTCCCAGCTAGTATGCTTAAGCACATAAGTGGTTCTGAGTTTTGTTAGAGTTCAGTAAGGACTGATCGTTGGAAGATAGCCATGAAAACCAAGTTTCACTTTAGCATTAACATGTTCAAACAATAAAGGTTGGTGAAACCTTTATTTCAAATGCATTATGGAAAACTTCAGGGCAAATCAAATTTAAGTTAGCAGTATATATGTACTTTAGTTTAGGAACTAAGAAAAATATATCATATATAACTAGGCTATATAAATCATCTCTCTAACACCCTTCAGTGGCTTCTCAATGCTCTTTGGAAAAATCCTCACCTTTTATCATGGACTTTCTACTAGGTCTCAGCCATCCTGGTCTTGTTTCAACTCCTTAACATGGGAAGCTCCCTGCTGCTTCAGAGGGTCATCTTCCCCAGTCTCTTTCCGTTCTAAGCAGTGCATCATTCTTCAGATTTTAGCTTAACCGTCCCCTCCTCAGGAAGCCTTTCCCGATTGAATCAGACGCACTGCTCCTCATCTGCCCCTTTTGTTATTCTTATATCAGCCCCGTAATGTTTCCTCTAGTACTTTTGACAATTTTCCTTATTTTGTTAATTTTGTTGCATCTTTTGACCCATTTTTCATAGCAGAGTATAAGATCCTTATGTGTTCGTTTTCCTCACCACTGTATTTCCAATGTCTAGTAGAGTTAACTGGTAAGGGTAGATACTCAGTACACGTTAAAAAAAAAAAAAAAAAGAAAAAGAAAAAGAAAAAAACTAAAGATGTCAATTATTCATATTTAAAGTCTCAGCATTCCAAGAATACTCAAGACCTAGGTTCTGAAATCGCTTTCATTGGATATATTCACAGCAGACATGAAGTCTGAGGAGGCAGGCTAGGTCAAAAATGATGCTCTGTGTGTATAGCAGTTAGCATGGTCCTGGTGTGCTTGTTGAAATGTCTAATAAAGCTCTCATCACGAAAACTTTGGGGAAGTTCTGTGAAACGATTAAAATAAAATATGTGCTGGTAATTTAGATCCATAGTATTTGTTACAATCAGCTACTTTAAGTCCAGAAAGGAATATGTTTACTTGCTTCCAGTGTCATATCTCCTTAGTTCACTTCACAGAAAATGAGAATAATCGTGTGTAGGAAGCACACAGTCCAGGTCCTAATTTTTGCCTCACAGTCTTCACTCCATATGACAGGAATTGGCAATACAGTGATGAAGAGAGATAGGATTCTTGGCCTCACAGAGCTTATAGTCTCAGTTTTTATTGGGAGTTTCTTTTTAAGCCTCTATCATTTGCCCAACGGCCTCTACCTGAGACAAAAAAATTCTCCATGAATGCCTGTGGTCATTTCCCAGTGAATGTCTCTAAGCATATCTAGTCTGATATCTCTCCAGATTTTTCTTAAATGTTAATCTTTGTCATCTTATTTCAGTGCTACACATTTAGTAAAATATTAATGAAAAGTCAGCATTTAGGGGATAAAATGGATTTTGAAACTAGAATTCTCATTACCAGCACTTTTTAAATTTTTTTTTTCTTTTATTTATTTATTTATTTATTTTTAACGTCTTTATTTGAGTATAACTGTTTTACAATAGTGTGTTAGTTTCTCCTTTACAACAAAGTGAATCAGTTATACATATACATATGTTCCCATAACTCTTCCCTCTTGTGTCCCCCTCCCTCCCACCCTCCCTATCCCACCCCTCTAGGTGGTCACAAAGCACAGAGGTGAACTCCCTGTGCTATGCTGCAGCTTCCCACTAGCTATCTAATTTACATTTGGTAGTGTGTATAGGTCCCTGCCACTCTCTCACATCGTCACAGCTTACCCTTCCCCCTCCCCATATCCTCAAGTCCATGCTCTAGTAGGTCTGTGTTTTATTCCCATCCTACCACTAATCTCTTCATGACATTTTTTTTTTTTTTTTTTTAGATTCCATATATATGTGTTAGCATACGGTATTTGTTTTTATCCTTCTGACTTACTTCACTCTGTATGACAGACTCCAGGTCTATCCACCTCATTACAAATAACTCAGTTTCATTTCTTTTTATGGCTGAGTAATATTCCATTGTATATATGTGCCACATCTTCCTTATCCATTCATCTGTTGATGGACACTTAGGTTGCTTCCATGTCCTGGCTATCGTAAATAGAGCTGCAATAAACATTTTGGTACATGACTCTTTTTGAATTATGGTTTTCTCAGGGTATATGCCCAGTAGTGGGGTTGCTGGGTCATATGGTAGTTCTATTTGTAGTTTTTTAAGGAACCTCCATACTGTTCTCCATAGTGGCTGTATCAATTTACATTCCCACCAACAGTGCAAGAGTGTTCCCTTTTCTCCACACCCTCTCCAGCATTTATTGTTTCTAGAGTTTTTGATGATGGCCAATCTGGCCGGTGTGAGATGATATCTCATTGTAGTTTTGATTTGCATTTCTCTAATGATTAATGAGGTTGAGCATTCTTTCATGTGTTTGTTGGCTATCTGTATATCTTCTTCGGAGAAATGTCTATTTAGTTCTTCTGCCCATTTTTGGATTGGGTTGTTTGTTTTTTTGTTATTGAGCTGCATGAGTTGCTTATAAATTTTGGATATTAATCCTTTGTCAGTTGCTTCATTTGCAAATATTTTCTCCCATTCTGAGGGTTGTCTTTTGGTCTTGTTTATGGTATCCTTTGCTGTGCAAAAGCTTTTAAGTTTCATTAGATCCCATTTGTTTATTTTTGTTTTTATTTCCATTTCTCTAGGAGATGGGTCAAAAAGGATCTTGCTATGATTGATGTCATAGAGTGTTCTGCCTATGTTTTCCTCTAAGAGTTTGATAGTGTCTGGCCTTACATTTAGGTCTTTAACCCATTTTGAGTTTATTTTTGTGTATGGTGTTAGGGAGTGTTCTAATTTAATCTTTGTCATCTTATTTCAGTGCTACACATTTAGTAAAATATTAATGAAAAGTCAGCATTTAGGGGATAAAATGGATTTTGAAACTAGAATTCTCATTACCAGCACTTTTTTTTTTTTTTTTTTAATTGGAGAACTAGAATAACTAGTGGTGTGAAATTATATTTGGGGGAAAAAATGATTCTGGTACAATTTCTTGCATATGTCTCTCCCCCTTGCCCCCAAATTGGTGTGGAGCCAAGAATGTTACATTGCCCTTAAAGAAACAGTAAACCCTGAATAAAGCATGAGATTCTTTGTGCCTAAAGTATATAAAATTTGAGACAGATTTTGTGACACTGATTTTATTTCCCCAGAGAACTTTTTTTTGTTTTATTTTGTTTTGTTTTTGGTGGTATGCGGGCCTGTCACTGCTGTGGCCTCTCCCTTTGCGGAGCACAGGCTCCGGACGCGCAGGCTCAGCGGCCATGGCTCACGGGCCCAGCCACTGTGCGGCATGTGGGATCTTCCTGGACTGGGGCACGAACCCGTGTCCCCTGCATCCGCAGGCGGATTCTTAACCACTGTGCCACCAGGGGAGTCCCTGAATCTTTTTTGTTTGGATACATGAATAAAATTAAAAAAGAAAGAGCAACCAATCCCAGAACTTTTTCAACAATGTGAAAATACCTAGCACTACTGAACTCTAAACTTAAAAATAGTAAGATGGTATGCTTTGTCTTATGTATATTTTACCACAATTAAATTTTTTTTTAAAAAAAGAGAAAGTAAAATAAAAAAGGAAAAGGAAAAGAAGAGAAGAAAATTACTTGAAATTTCTAGTGATCCCACTCTAGGAAGTACTTAAAAAAAAAAAAAAAAAAAAAATCCCAGCATGTTCCAGAGATATATCAGCATTGATTCAGGGGAAAACAAAACAAAACAAAACAAAACAAAACAAAAAACTAAAGAAAAAGAGAACTAGTAATAAAAGTAGCATGCAAGCAAGACAACTCTAATTATTTAATTACGGAATTTAGAGTAATGCTTTAGCTACATTATTCTGAGTAGCTATCAAGACAGTTGCAATTATTTAAACACAGTGTCCAGAATTACATTATTATAGTATTTCAATAATGTTGGGGGCTTCCCTGGTGGCACGGTGGTTGAGATCTGTCTGCCAATGCAGGGTACATGGGTTCGAGCCCTGGTCTGGGAAGATCCCACATGCCGCGGAGCAGCTAGGCCCGTGAGCCACAACTGCTGAGCCTGCGCATCTGGAGCCTGTGTTCCACAAGAGAGGCGGCAACAGTGAGAGGCCCGCACACCACAATGAAGAGTGGCCCCCGCTTGCCACAACTAGAGAAAGCCCTTGCACAGAAACGAAGACCCAACACAGCCAAATACATAAATAAATAAATAAATAAATAAATAAATTTATTTTAAAAAGCCACCACCGTACCCAAGGTCATCTAGGTTTTTAAAAATTAAAATTAAAAATAATGTTGGAAGTTTATAAGATGCTGTACAATAAATTAAAATAAAATAAAATAAATAAAATAAAATAAATAAGAACTTTCTCCGACAGATTTGATGAGAGAGTAACATAATTCAAAGTTTAAAAGGAGAGAAGGAAATTATTGGAAGAAGAAAGAGATTTTATCACATAACATTTAACTTGATTCTTCTTGCTTCTAATAGGGGCATTAGTGTTATAGTAAGAAAAATCTTTAAAACAAATAAGATGACAATTAACTATGAAATTAGGGACAACTTTTGGAGGAGAGTATGGGTGACATCAAAATAAAACATTTGCCCTGTCCTACATGAAACCCCCTTTTTAAAAAAGAACTTTTAATTTTCAAGTATTTCCAGAGTTGCAAAAATGGGATAAAGGGTTCCTTCACTCATCTTCACCATATATTAACATCTTACATAACCTACCATAGCACAATGATCAAAGCCTAGGAATTAATGTTGAT
The DNA here is from genome assembly GCF_026419965.1 of Kogia breviceps. Classification (NCBI taxonomy): domain Eukaryota; kingdom Metazoa; phylum Chordata; class Mammalia; order Artiodactyla; family Physeteridae; genus Kogia; species Kogia breviceps. Next base: position 71,788,101 of record NC_081313.1, on the reverse strand, counting down.
ATATTACTACTAACCAATCTACAGACCTTATTCAAATTTTTCCAATTTTCCTATTAATGTTTTTTATCTGGTCTAAGATCTAATCCCAAATCCCCCAATTTCATTAGTTTTCATGTCTCCTTAGTCTCTTCTAATTGGGGCATTTCCTTAGTCTTAATTTTTTATTCATGATCTTGACATTTTAGAAGAATACTAGCCAGTATTATGTAGAATAAATCTATCTCAGTTTGTTTGTCTATGTTCTTTTAAGTTTATATTATGCATTTTTGCCAAAAATTGTAGAGAAATGATTTTGTGTCCTTCTCAGTACCTCATATCAGAAGATACTCTGTAACTTCGGACAGTATAAAATGTTCCAGGCTCATATTGTATTTTCCCTAGCCCAGCTCTGGTTACTTTTCTTGCAGGATGGTGTATTTAGAAACCAAAATCTGGGTATTAGGCAGGATCATTACTACTTGGTAATCTTTCTTCTAAATACTCTTAGGGGACAGAACTAGGAAAGATACACACACACACACACCCCCACACACATATGTAGGCACATACGTACATACACATTTATATCTATTTCTATACCTATCTGTGTTAAAGACAATAATAGTGGCAACAACAGTAGTTTATACTGATACATCCAATTCACATCCAAACCTACAGTGTCCATTGTAACCTTCTCCCTTACCTTGTTAATATGTCCTTTCTATGACAGTGAGATAGCTGGCTCTTATACCCACAATATATTTAATTATTTGCTAAATCCTAGTCTACACATAAGGTAGTTTCACAATTATTAATCTGTATCCCTGTGAAAAACAAGTTTATTACTTAGAGTACAATATTTGTCTTTGCTCTAACAATATTTAGTAAAAGCACTGTTTTCCACAGATACTTAGGTTAGTTATCATAACTCCAATAAATTTAATACATTATTCAGTATCAAATAGAAAAATTGCATTTTTGAGAAAGAGCAACACAATGTGACTGATGATCATTTATGTCTAAAAACAGAGTGAATACACTTGAGTGGTTGGGGCTGTAGCAATGCCCAATATTTCTTCTTTTATATTTTATTTGGTTTTTAAATTTTTTTCAGCTCTTATAGTATCTATGTTAGATACCTAGATACCTTTTTTTTAAAAAAAACAAAAGCCCTGTAGTACTCATTGTAAACTCTAGTGGCCAAATAGACATTTTCTTATTTTTGTTTAATATATATAGTTTACAAAAGGCATTTTAATGATTAATTTGGAGAACTATAAGAGAAAGCAAGAATAAAATTTATGTATTTATTTTTAACATTTTTTTCTGATTGTGAAAGTAATAAATGCTCGTTGTACAAGTAATGATTGATAAAGAAAAACATTATAGAAGCTAGTAAAAATTACTTATTATGTCATTATCTGGAGATAATGACTGTTAAATCCCAATACACGTCCTTCATTTTTATATATGGGTATGTGAATAGCTATATGCATAGTTTTAAATTATGCTGTTTTCACTTTCTAATTATTATAAGCATTTTCCTTGTCACTAAATACCCTTCAAAATATGATTTTCAGTGGCTGAATATTTTTTATCAATTACCATATTTTATCTAGCTATTCTAATGTTGAGGATTCAGGCAGTTTCCAATTTTTGTGCTCTTACAAAAAGAACTTCACTGGATGCCTCATCTGTGTTATAAAACTTTATATGTAGTTTATGGTGAACAAAGTGTTAGTGCATTTAAAATGTAGTAAACAAAAAGATGGCTAGGACTCTTTCAGAAGAAAATAAGTGACAAAACTTTTGTGAATGAATGGAAAAAAATGAGGAAAGGGGAAGAGCCAAATTCACACCAGATGGAATATACAGTAAAGTTGTTCTTTACTGAGAAAATGGGTGATAGAATGTGTTGACCCTTACCATAAATTTTCTGCAAAAGAAATTTTACTAGGTCTATCAGTTAGTTTTTGCTGTGTAACAAACTACCTCAAAATTTAGTAGCTTAAAACATTATGCTATAAAAAACCATTTCTCACCACTCTCTGCTGGTAGGGCAGTTCTTCTTATCTGGGTGGGCTTGGGCTTGGACTGGATGGTCTTGGCTAGCCTCAGTCACATATCTGGTGCTTTAGAAGGGATAGCTGGAGTCTCTCTTCATATGGTCTCTCATCTCTCAATGAGGCCATCCTGGGCTTATTTGCATGATGTCAGAGGGTTGGCTGCCTGTTTATGACAGCCCCTTTGAATTTTTCCTATAGTGCCTATCAAAGAGTAGGCAAAAATAAATACTTGAATTGGTTGGTGGTCAGTCGGTTCATGAAATTGTTCCATTTCAGTTGTTTCAAGACTTTGGAGCTTCTTAGGAAAAGTTCTGATATGCAAGCTTCAGGTTCAGATGTTCTCATTCAGTAGGTTGCAGTGGGGTCTAGGAATCTTATTCAGAGTAAGTAGGATATTCTGATGCAGGTAGGCCAGATTTTTGAGAAAACTATTCCAGGCTATATGACTCAGTGTATTATAAAAAAGCATAAGGGAAATTCATTAAATACATATGGATGGTAGACCCAAAGATTTAAAAACTGATATCCTGACTTGAAAAGAATAGGTTGTGTTCAATACATTATTTTATTAAAAAAAACCAAAAATCCCCCCTCTCTCCTGTTTTTTGGCTGACACTTCCACAGCTGTGAGACAGGCCAGACTGGAAAAGTCTTGGATCTAGAGAGTGGAAATATCATTCAGAGGTGAGTGAAAACCAGGAGTCAAAACTCAAGAGCAAGACCAGAGGTCTATTTGTTATTTGGGGGAAGTGCATATCAGTTATAAAACCAGGAAATCACTCCAAAATCAAAGTAGAAACAAGCAAACAAACTAATGTGGATGAAGGTACTATCGGCCAAGGACTGAACAGGGTTCATGTGGCATGAAGAAATAAGAAGGAAGGAATAGATGATGGATCTGATGCTTAGGTGATTTAAGCTTTAAAAATGGTAGATTAAGAAGTTTTATGGTAGATGTCAGTAATGTACTTAGTAGAATATTAAGATTTAGGGTCACAAAATCCAATAATTTGTGGAATGTGGTACAGGTTGAAAAGAGTTATCCCGTTCTGGAATACCAAGGTCAGAGTAGAATTAGAAGTAAGAAGGGTTCTCTGTTCCGATCCATCAAATTACTGCCATAAAGCTTTTTATAATCTCCTCTCTTAGGACTGAAGGCTGATTTCTATGATTAGAGAGGCTTGGGCTAGAAAATCATCAAGAAGGACATTCCCTTAGGATATTTGTCTAAGTTTTTTATTCAGGTTTGTAACACTAATTACTTAAGATATTAAATCAGCCAAATATCATCTTTTCTTCTTGCATCACTTGTCTCTACCCTTCCACCCATGTCAAGTAGGAACAGTCAGTCATCCTATTTCTATTATGGTCAGTATTGCTATTGATACTGAAGTATGGCCATTTTTCTACATGACTTATTTAAACTACTGGACTCTTCACTCCTTGAGGCCAGGAGCTTTATTTATCTTACTTCTCCATTATATGACATAGTGCCTTGAACATAGGAGATATTTAATAAATGCTTTATGAATATGTGAAAGGAGAGATTAGTTATTTTAAAGAAGGGCACTTTAAGCTTTTGAGACTGGGATCTCAGGAGACTCAGGACTTAAAAGGAAAATACTCAATATGTGTGAAATACCATTTGGTTTTTTCTTTAGTAATATGTCTTTTGTCTATTTTTAAATTGGATTGTTTATCTTTTAAAATTTAGTTGTATTTAAAATATATTCTGGGACAAGTCCCTTGTCAGATATATGTATTGCCAGTATACTCTCTCACCCTGTGACTTTATTTTTCAGTCACCAGACATAAAAGCATATATGTTGTATGATTCTGTTTTATGAAGTTCAAAAAGCAGGCAAAACTTACCTACTGTAATAGAAGTCAGATTAGTGCTTACCTTTTAGTGGATGGGGGAGTGATAATGACTGGGAAGGTGCAAAAAGAGGCTTCTGTGGTGTTAGTAATATTCTATATTTTGATCTGGATGGAGGTTCCATTGGCACATGCATTTCAAAAACTAGTAGGCTGTATATTTAATATTTGTCCACTTTATATCACAATAAAAAATACAAGTAAAAAAAATAAAGTGCATGAAAGAGGCTTTTCAAAAAACATATACTTTTTAGTCACTGTCAAAGGAAGGAAGCTCAATCATTTAAATGAAGAATAACCAGACTTCTGCCTTTGTCAGTGTGATCCAGACCAGCCCATGCACTGTTGGATATTTCATGAATGCTCTCCATGTAGTAACCTGGCATAAGCATGGTCCCAAATTAAGCAGCTATTTCGGATAACTTAGATTTACTAACCATCGTCATTTCTCAACCATTTAGACTTACCACTTGGGGATATTTAAATAGTCTGTTGAGAGGATCATATCAGCCACAAGGACTGTACTTGTTGGATTCTGGTTCATTTGGCCTCTTGAGGCATATCATAAATCATGAGGTATATGCAAATTTTCAGTCATTAAACTACTTCCAATTAGCACTCTACAGGGAAATCTTTTTTTTTTTCCCCATCTTACTTAAAATTGGGTTTAAAGCTCTCTCATATTTATTACATCCAACTTGTGGTCCCAAATGGAAATGTTCTTTAGCCTTTACTACAATAATCTGTAGAACCCTTTGCCTAAATGGAGGGTCTGGTTAGATTTCTCTTCTGGGTGATTGCCCTTCTGTTTATTTAAAGGTAGGATGATGCATAAAGTTTTAAAGTGATCATCATTTTTGTCTTATGTAGTCGCTATATATATATCCTCACAATATAAAACTAAAATTTTTCATTCTCATTTTAAAGAGTTGCAAAGGATATAATTTCCAGTTTACTGTAAATATTAACATTGTAAACAAACTATAGCATCACTCTCTTAAAAGTATCCAACGGAGTGTAAATGTTATAATATCAAACCAACATCATCCATTTAAAAAAGTGAACAAATTGTCTTAATAGTTAGAGATTTATTTTCCTTGAATTCCTGCTGAATCCCATTTTCCCCAAAGGATTTAACCTGATACAGTACATTTTTACACTTGAAAATCTTTTATTGTATAATTATCTTAATTCTTAGCAACATATTTATATTAATTGAGATTAAAATCTCTATTTCTTGTGACCATAAACCTATAAATGTTAAACTTTTTTCTAGGATTGAATTATCATTACAACTATTATTAGTACATAATTGATCAAGCCAATACGCAAATGTATAAATCTTGAAAAAACTTACTATTAAAATTAAAATTTTTTTTGTGGGGGTTGAAAGGTATCATGTATTCATGGATGTATATTATTTATTACTAGAAGGAGACAAGTTTTATATCCATTCTATTTCTAATTTTTTTGTAGTTGAAAACATTGATATTTTCACATAAATAAGCAGATGCAAATGAAGTTTATTTTTTATAGGAATATCACTTTTTAGTTCATTGTCATGTCAAAAATTATATAATTATGTATTATTAAAATTGTATTTCAATCATCAACTTGATCAGAGCCACCTTCAATTGCATTGTAAGCAAAGAATTAGAAATCATCTGATTTGCAAAAGGATTACCCAGTCATTAGTATTTTCCTTTCTTAAAAACATAAAGGTTTTCCCACGACTTTTCAAGGGTTTATTACTGTTGTTTTTTCATGTAAAGGCACCTTCTTTAACTCGATATACTCAGAAAGGGTTGATGAGATTAAAATATCATTTATTTAATACATCTGTGACAATTTTTGATAAAGTTCTTTTTTATAAAGTACTTTTTATATAGTTCTGTCAGACTTTTAACTGTGGACTTAACTCTTTTCAATTCATGGAAAATGTTCACCTTATAACCTAGTTGGAAAGGTCAGTTTTTGTTTTTTGTGGTACGCGGGCCTCTCACTGTTGTGGCCTCTCCCGTTGCGGAGCACAGGCTCCGGACGCGCAGGCGCAGCGGCCATGGCTCACGGGCCCAGCTGCTGCGCAGCATGTGGGATCTTCCCGGACCGGGGCACGAACCCGTGTCCCCTGCATCGGCAGATGGACTCTCAACCACTGCGCCACCAGGGAAGCCCGAAAGGTCAGTTTTTATTGTCAAAAAAATCAGCCAAGATAGGCTTCCTTTCTGTCACAAAATGTCTGCCTTTGTTTTTCAATATTTAAAACGTTTTTTTTTTTTTTTTATGATAACCACATCACTTCTGATTTCCAGAGTGATTCTGATGAATAAATGAGAGATTGTTTTCATGTAGATTTTTACTGGTTCAGTAAAGGTGGCTGTACCTTTAATATTTTGTGCCTAAAGTGCTCTCAGGACTTTCCCTCAGGAGCACTGTCAGTAGGCAGGGGAGGGACAAGGTAACAAAAATTGTCTTCACTCCTGATATCCATTCACAGTATATCTAAGTTCAGATCATTCCAGTGTGGGCCAGATTATCCTGTCTTTAATTTCACTCATACATAGCCATTAACAGAAACAGGTGTAATATATATAAGGGCAGACAGAAAGCCATATCATCCATTTACTGTGCCTTGATTTAAGAAGTCTTCACAGAGTTCTTAATATCATTATTTCAAATTGTTCCTTTGATGGGCATCAGGAAAATTTATACTTCAAGGCAGTGCACCATGGTGAGATTCTGGAAGAATAAAGACAAGTATGCTTTTTCTTTTCAAAGTGGAAGCAGAGTGATTATCAAAGGGCAAGTGGGGAAGGAGAATAGAATATGTCTGATTCCCAGACTGATTTCTCTAATAAGACTGTGTTCATTTCCTGTTTGAAAATAAAGTATGTATATGCACAAATATCTGTATGTATAACATGTATGAAAACAAAGTAACTGAAATGATTTTGAACATCGGCTTTTTACTTTTAATGTTTAAATCTGGAAGGTGAAAGACAAAGCTGTGCTATTTTATTATTTTTTTAAATGGATGAGGAGGTGTGAATTTACTTACTTCCTTTTTTTTTAACCCCTCCTTTCAATTTTTTTTAAAAGACTTTATTTTTTAGAGCAGTTTTAGGTTCACATCAAAATTGAGAGGAAGCTCCAGACATTTTCTATATACCTCCTGCCCCAACACGCACAGCCCCCTCTCCCATTATCAATACCCCCCCTCCAGAAATGGTACCTTTGTTACAACTGATGAACCTACACATTTTATCATTTAAAGTCTATAGTTACATTATGGTTCATTCAGTGTTGTACGTTTTATGGGTTTAGTCAAATGTATAATGACATGTATCCTACATTATAATATTATACAAAGTTTTTCACTGTCCTAAAAATCCTCTGTGCTTTGTCTATTCCCTTCTGCCCTCTTCCCCTGACCCCTTGCAACCACTGATTTTTTTTTACTCTCTCCGCAGTTTTGCCCCTCCTTCCAATTTTGTATATGCCAGAAAATCATAGGATGCTGTAATATTTCAACAGATCTGAAAGTTAGAAGAATGACTTTCAGAGTTAAAAATTAAAACTTCTGTCTTTTCTGAAAAGGTTACCTACTGTCTAGCTAGAGAATAAGGTAGGAGAATTCATGGAAAATAGAATCTGTTAGAAATTTAATTAAGGAAGTCCAAAATGGCACTGGATTTAGAACTTTGTAGAATTTAGGTTATGAATAAAAAAGGACAGAGCATAGATGCTGGAATATTAAAACCTTCCTTGATTAATAAAAAAATTTCTCATTTCATTATCATTCAAATTTCAAATGCTTTTTAACAAAACAGTAATTGATGTATTTACTACAATTAGATTTTACAGTTAGATCTTTTTCTCAACTGACCTTAATAATATAAAACAGATGTTTACTTACTAATGTCACATTTTTCATGCATATTATTTATGATTTTCATTTTATGTACTGATCAAAATCCATTACTTTTATTACTTCAGTTGCTTTTGTGGGATTGGCTCACAGCCCTAATTTTAATTTCTTTACATTTTTAGTGGATGGAATTGAAGACCAATGTCTCAAGAAATGTAGGATAATACTCATATTTTTCTCCTCCAGTGAATCAGCCCAAATTATTTTTCACATGAATATTTCTGTTAAAATGTCCATGGTATGTGGACCTGTTCATGGTCTGAATTTTTTTTTAAAGTCTGTGCTAGTAGATTTATTTATTCAGTAAACATTTATTGGGCACTGTAATATGCCAAGTTTTTTGGTAAAATGTTTATATAGCTATGAGACCAGTTTCTCTGCTCCTAAGGAGGTCACAGCTTTATCAAGACAAATGTACAAAAGTAGGATAATGGCAGGCTAAACTTATGGTCAACTTGTAGAAACAGCAACAACAGTAACAACTACAACAAAAACACACACATAGGGAACCTCTATTATCTTTCCCCTGAATGTCTGTACAATTCTAACTGATCTGCCAGCGTCCTCCCTGCTCCCACTATTGTCCATTCCTGAGATGGAAATCAGAGTCATTCATTTAAACATAAGTCAGATCATGACACTCCTCTACTCAAACACCCCCAGTGGCTTCTCAACTCATAGTAAGCGCTGGAGTCCTCAGGCTGATGGGGTGAAAGGCTCCACATGCCTGCCTGTCTCTCTCAACACCACATTGCTCCGGCTCACCCAGCTCCAGGCATGTGGGCATCCGTCCTAGTTCTGAACACATACGAACACATTTGAACGTGTTCCCGCCTCCGATTTTCTGCACTTGGCTGTCCTCTCAGTCTAAGCACTCTTCCTCTGGACACACACCTGGTTTGTTTGCTTAATTCCTTGGGATTGCTGCTTATGTGTCATTGTCTCATTAAGGCTTTCCATGACCATCCTATTTAACAGCAATTACCCTACTGGTCAGGATGTCTTGTCCTAACTCTCCATAGTCTGTTTTATTTTTCTGCCATCCTGTGTTTTACTTACATGTTTTACTAGTCCTTATGGCATGTAATGTGCTTTATCTATTCTCTTCCTCCCTCCATTAGAAGGTAAGCTCCAAGAGGGATTTTAGTTAATGTGATCATTGCTGTGTTTCCATGTGTAGAATAGTACTTAGCAATAGTAGGTGCTCAAGTGTTTCTTGAGTGAATAATTGAATGAAGGAAATCTGATTCAATCTCAGGACGTCAAAAGGATTTTCCTGTGAAATTGGTTTTGAAGGATGATTAAGAGTGACTCTGAAGGGAAAGGAAAGGTATTCCAACCAGAGGAAAAAGCAGGCAGCGAGGCAAGAGGCTACTAGACTTCCACTGTCACAAGTATAATTATCTTCCAAAGTGATTAGACTCTAAATGGATTGAAGTTATATCAGGGATATTGAGCCTTGCCTCCAAGAGAAGTTGTAAATTGTTTTGTGTGCCATGTGTTATCTTCCTGGCTCAGAAAGGCAAATTCTTTCTATTACCGGTGGAAAGAAGATGAACACTGAAGATGGATAGACAATAGCCTATCCAAGACAATGGAGGTACGATGGTACTTCATAGAATGAATGAAAGCACTAAACATGGTCATGCATGTTCCTCGTATTATAGTTTTGGTACATAAGGACCTTAGAGGGATGAGGACTGTAGCTTGGGAAAAGCTTTCCTATTATTTTGACAAAATATTTGTTTTGCTTCTGGCCTAGTGTTTGTTTTCAAAGTTCAAAAGAATATTTGGTGACATTTCTGCTTGGAATCTAGAAAATGGAATCCGGGAAATCTAGGAATATGTCAGTAACTCATGCAGAGGATAAAGAAGAGGGAATCTTTGAAAAGCGGTCACTCAAGGCTGGGAGTGATAGGCACGGTATTAGATGATACATAGAACTATAAAAACATAGTATGGTATAATCATTGCCTTAAAAATACTTATAATTTAATGAGAGGAGTAAAATGAACCATAATAATATCAAACCCAGCACATATTGTGGGTACACTATATCCAAGCACAATGATAAGTGATTTCGTAGTGTAATTATTTAGTATTCATAACAACATTATGGGATTATTAGTATTATGTTTGTTTTACAGATGAGGTAATTAAGGCTTAGGGAGACTAGGTAGCTTACCCAAAGTCAAAAAAGTAGGAAACAGTTTGAACCCAGATCTGCTGACCTCCAAGCTCATACTGAAAACACAAAATTTTATATTTAGAAGAAATGTATAAATAGAGTTTCATATGGAAGTATTTACGTACAAGCAATAATATATGCAATACACTAATAAAATAAGCAACTGAATGTATATGTATCTAATATGTATATGTGTAATATTGCTTTACTTCAGAGCAGTTAAAAGCAAGTAAGTTAGCTTTTGTTCTTGTATACTTGACTAACCTCAAATATTAAAATGCAGACATTACTAACATTATATTATGTTTTGGGGGGAAGGGTGGAAAGTTTTAATGGTTTTATCAGACTTTTTTTCCTGAGAAGTCAGAAAAATCAACTCTTTTCCAAAGTGTGTTTTTCTTTATTACTTTTATATTGTTAAGTAATATCTGTTATTAAGGAATTTAATGTGTATAGTACTCTGGGTTGACATCTATCTTTTTAAATAAGCCACTTTGTAAAAATTTGGCGTTTAGAAAGGTGCATTAACTTTTTCAGGGCCCTGTTCAGTGCTCTGCTGGAGTAATTCATTGGTCTGTTATACATCCTGGAGTACTTTGCTGGCAAAGTGAAGAATGTCATCTGTTACAGCTCCAGAGAATGTGCTGGCTTCTGTAGAAGCATGATGACGTAAAAAATAACAACAACACAACTCTGGAGAGTCTGCTGAAGTTTTTGAAACTTCATACTCAGTACCTCTGTAAAAATCTCCATGTTGCCGAAATTCCTAAAAAATCGGTAAAATCTCATTAACTTGCTGTCAATATTTAAAAACCAGTTCTAATTTGAAGAGTAATTCCCAGGTCACCTAAACTATATTATCTGTACAAATACAACGTTGGAAATTTGGCCCTAGTGCAAAGTGCCTCTAGAAATAGTTAATAGTAAGCAACTGTTTTTAAAACTCTTGAAGCAGAGTTAACTGCTTTACAATTTGTAAAGCACCTAGCAAAAAGCAGAAAGGAAGAGTATTTAAAGCATTGTTTACATTTCATTTTTTTTCCTTCAGACTTTTTTTTTTCTAGTCCCTTGTCAAATAGCAATTTGTGTCAATAGCAAGTGGTTTGCCTGAAGGAGCAATCTCTCTTATGTGCTTGCTTGGGTCACTTAAAGTCATAATGTTGAATTTATATATCTTTAATTTAAAGGTGTTTCTCCTTGGTCTCTGTTACTTTAAATCATTCGAACTTCACTTTCCTAAGGTAGAAATGGCAGAAGGGTATTTATATGGGTGGAAAACAAACTGCAGTTTTATTTCATAAAATGAAACTCTTTTATCATTTTTTTTTTTGCGGTACGCGGGCCTCTCACTGCCGTGGCCCCTCCCACTGCGGAGCACAGGCCCCGGACACGCAGGCCAAGCCGCTCCGCGGCATGCGGGACCCTCCCGGACCGGGACACAAACCTGCGTCCCCCGCACCGGACTCCCAACCACTGCGCCACCAGGGAAGCCCCTGTCTTTTTTTTTGTTTTTTTTTTTAAAAACCAGGATCTTCTCTTCCTGTCACTTTCTCCTGATAGCACCTGAAGGAGCCAATTAACTTAGACTGAAAGAACATCAGTTTTCTTTGAATCTTACCTTGTCTTTCCTTTCTACTTTCACTTTTAATGAGTGGCCAAATCTGACTTTTCTTTTGCACACTTTTAAAATTGTTTTCTATTTTTGCATGGCTGCTGCTACAAACCAAGTTCGGTTCTTGCTGTCCAATACCTGGAAATATTGCTAAGGCGTTCCTGTTTACATCCCCAGTTTCGGTTTCTTCTGCACATCCCATATAAGGGGATACATACACTGTGATTAATTTAAGCTCTTGCTCAAGAACCAATGCTTATTTCCATTTAAAAAATCATATTTGAGTTCTTGGAACTCAATCAAGGGCCATTTCAAGCTGACTCCAGACCTACCTTTCTAGAATTATTTCCACTTCTTCAATATACTGTACATGCTGTAGGAAAACGGCACATTATGTTCTTGGCACATATATGTTCTTGGTTGTATAATCTGATTTTTCCTGTCCTGTCGTCTGTGCTCATGATATCTTGAAAATGGTCTTCAGCAATTTCATATAGATCAGCCCATATAACTTTCCTTAAGTTTCTATAGATCTGGGATATAAGCCTAAGGGTGGAGATTTTGCTTTTAATCACTGATACTATGAATCTATATTTGTTTAATGCTCAAGCAAATGAATCATGTCACTTTTTCCTAATAAATGATAGCTCTGTAGCATCCTGAGAATAAACACTTTGGGTTAAATATATTTGAGAAAAAATGATTTCTGCCTAATAAACTTTTGAGTTTGGATATAGGGTGAATAAGAGTTAGCCCCAGGACTCTGGCCTCAGACCACCAGGATTCAAATCCCAACTGTACTTGCTCACTTTATAACCTTGAGCATGTTACTGAACCTCTCTCTCTATCTCTTCATTTATAAATTGTATATATCACATATGTTTATAAGGAGGATTTAATAAGTTAATATATGTAAAGCATTAAGAACAGCATCTGGAACTGCAAACTGATAGAAAGAAAAGGAGAAACTAGTTATCAAAAATGGTATGCAACAAACATATTTCAGAATGTCAGAATGTAGCAGCCCAAAGTGCATTGTTCTGTCTTGCCTCTGTAACTTGATTTGTATCCAGATTTCTTTACTGGATACATTTCTTCCAGTGAATCCCAATCTCTGAATATTATCAGTGAGAAGACCCTTTCTCATTGTCACTTGAATAAAGGAAAAGGTGTAGGTGTATGTGACTTGGAGTAAGCTGTCCCAATAACCCCTAAGAAGCAAAATTGCTTCTACAGACTCAGGGACTCTCTTCACAATGCTGCCATGGTCTTTGAATATGCTGAAGGTCAGAAGGACAGAGAACCCTTGAAAATAATTATAATAGAGAACACATAGTTGATTAAGATCATTGATCAATACTATATGTCAGCTACTGTTTTAGGCATTAATTGTTTTATCTCATCTAAGCTGACAACAGTCTGAGGAAGCAGACATCATTATAATACTTTTCTTTTTAAAAATGAGTAAATTGAGGAACAGGTAAATAACTAGCATAAGGTCATATAGTCAGAAAGCAGAGGAAACAAATCTGATCTGAGAAGTCAAACAGTTTGATGTCAGGCAACCCCCTTTTCCCACCACTTTTACACTAAGCCCCTTTGTAGGTAATATAAATATTTACCTTTTGTATTGGTTTACTTGTGCTGCCATAAATACCACTGACTGAGGGACTTAAACAACATAAGTAAATTTTCTTAGACATCTGGAGGCTAGAAGTTCAAGGGCAAGGTGGCAGCAGGTTTGGTTTCTCAAAGGCCTTTCTCTTTGGCTTGCAGATGGCCGCTTTATGCTGTGTCCTCAAATCTTCTTTCCTCTACTCAAGTATCCTTGTGTGTTCTGTATGTTCAAATTTTCTTTTCTTACAGAAGTCAGATTGGATTAGGGCCCCACCCTAAGGGACTCAGGGTGTGAGTGAGTCCACATATCCAGTCCTGGAATGTGTTGTATTTTAAAAAGACAAAAACAAACAAACAAAAAACATGCTTCAGGCAGAATTTTCAGTCTTTATTCATACTATTATCAGTTAATGTGCATCTGATGATTTTGTCAGCATTAACTTTTATCTCCAGTCCTTTCCTATGTTCAAACATTCCCAACTCTTGGGAATCTCTCACACTTTTATCCCATCATAGCGCCCTCACCTGCCTGTCCCTGCTATTTTGCTTACTAGATTCCACCTTCTCTCAAAGAGTGGAGGCCCTGGGAGAGATGTTCTTTGTTCGATTTCATTGTTCTCTTTTGAGAGTTTGTATATACTTCTCTTTTCCCACCCAGTTCCCTGAGTGACTGGCAAAGAGAGAGAGGGAGGGGTGTAGACCTTCTCATGTTCACTGCTTTTATCCCACCACATTAACTGTTACTGAACACTTTTCTGAACAAAGCACTGTGAAAAAGTGTTCTACATCCATCGTGTTATTTTCACTTTCACCTTAGTTTTATGTTAGCTAAAATTATTATCCCTGTTTACGGATGAGAAAACTTGTGTTTAAAGAGATTGTATTATTTACTAAGTGTCCCAAAGCTAGTAGATAGTAGAGCTGGAATTCGTACTTTAGAGCTAGGGCTCTTAACCCTGGTGGTATTTGGTGGCCTGGCTTTGATTATTGATAAACTTTTATCATCGTGTATGACATAGCTGAGCAGTTTCTCCCTATTTATGATGGTGAAGAATTTGTAGAAACTCATTTAAAGGGGATTATTACAATTATGTAAGTGTAACACTTTGACCTTCATGATTGCCAGATATTATAGAGTATGGAGATTATCAAAATGAATATATTTAAGTTACAAAATGTCTGTATTGTTGGGTAGTTGATACCCATATATAAAAAGTCCTTCTTAGAGCCCTCAGGCTGCATGCAGGTGCTAACATAAACAAAACCCTGATAGGATTTAAGAAAAAGAATCCCATGTTCCAAGTGTAAGTAGGAAAGCCAAATATTGCACTGATTCTGGCTCTGGGAAAAGTACATACTGTTATATTTCGGCACATCAGAATTTTCCAGGGATGTGCCTGGTGTCTTGGAGTAAAGCCAATGTGATTTTTCTGCCATCTAAGTCTTGCTTCTTTATAGGTGTCCTTGCCATGTTCATTATGTAAATCATAGCTTCTTGTCCCTGAATTGTGAGACTTTTCTCTTTCTCTATACAAATGGAAACACCCTCACCATTTTCCAGAATCTTGCATATATAATCATCACTTGTTCCTTTATAGCTTCAGGCTTGACTTTATACAAATGTTTGAAAGAATGAATTGATAAAGGGAAGTTAGTCATGTGCACCCATACCATTCAATAATTATTACTTTTATTTATAATATTAATATTTAACAACACTAGGATTTTTTATTTTTAGCAGAGGGAGGAAAATTTTCCTTTTCTGTTGTTGTGGTTATACCAGGAAACTAAGACCCAGGCTTAAAAGAATGTAATATTATGATACTCAATTTCACATACATTTTACTGGTCCTCAGTCTTAACTTGGCCTGACAAATTCTTTTAGGACCTTTGGAGAGACGTAATTTTTCAATCAATTTAGAAAAATCAATACCCCACATCAACAACTCAGTAAAAAATAGAAATTGATACTATTTAAAATCACTAAAGGTTATATATACCTATAATTTTTTTTTTTTTTTTTTTTTTTTGCGTTACACGGGCCTCTCACTGCTGTGGCCTCTCCCGTTGTGGAGCACACGCTCTGGAGGCTCAGGCTCAGCTGCTCCGCAGCATGTGGGATCTTCCTGGACTGGGACAAGAACCCGTGTCCCCTGCATCGGCAGGCGGACTCTCAACCACTGCTCCACCAGGGAAGCCCCACCTATGATTTTTTTTTTTTTTTTTTTTTTGCGGTATGCGGGCCTCTCACTGTTGTGGCCTCTCCCGTTGCGGAGCAGAGGCTCCGGACGCGCAGGCCCAGCGGCCATGGCTCACGGGCTCAGTTGCTCCGCGGCATGCGGGATCTTCCCGGACCAGGGCACGAACCCGTGTCTCCTGCATCGGCAGGCGGATTCTCAACCACTGCGCCACCAGGGAAGCCCCACCTATGATTTTTAAAACAATCGTTTAATTAGGATAAATAATCAGTATTGATTCATTTTCAGTGAGACTTGAGGGTCAGCTTTTAGTATGAAGGAGTCATTAAATAAGTCTAAATAAAGTAATATATGAATGCCTAACTTTTATGAATAAAATTAAAAGAGCAGATGGGTTATATAGTTTCTAAGAAGCATGTATCCTGTTGAACTAAAGTCGTTCAGAAAAATCTTAATATTGCCTAAATAGCATAATGAAATGATGGCTGACTCTCAACCTTAGAAGGCGAGAAGAACTTTTAAAAGTCAATGATAAGGGGTAAATTCTTTAATTCTAGCCACAGTGAAGATTTTTGGTGGCATTTAATATGTCTTAAAGTTTCCAAATCCTATTCTCTTTAAATTTATATTATTTGTAATTATTTCTGTATCACTTTTTGAAGACATAAGTTTATTCCCATTGTTTTTGATGACAGACCAACTCTTACACCAGCAAGCTCAAAATTCAGCCGTACCACAAGTGTGGAATATGGCAGAGAGGAGGGGTGTGTCCATGCAGCAAGCCATAACCCAGGGGAATCCCAGTGCAGATTGATGGGGACCTTACTAGAATCAATACATTTATTTATTTTAAAAACTGGCAGTAGGTTTTGTATTTAGGGTTCCCAAACCACTCTAAGGCTTGGGGATTAAAGGACTCACAGGACTCAGAAAAGCTGTTATATTCACTGTTATAGTTTATTACAGTGAAAGGATACAGATTAAAATCAGCAAAATGTAAAATGCTTGGGGGGGGGGGGGGGCAAAGTTGAGGGGAAACCCCTGGCAAGCGTCCAGGTGTTTCCTCTCAGTGGAGTTGCATGGGGAGGTGCTTAATTCTACGGAAATGATGTGTGAACTGTTGTCAACCAGGGAAGCTCATCCAAGCCTTGGTGACCAGTTTTTATTGGGGTATATCATGTAGGTATCCCCGTGACTGATCTCATCTACTCAGACCCCTACCCCCTATCCCTGGCCACAGGTCAGGCTGATACAGAGTGGCACAAGCCTTTAGGCATACAAAAACATTCTAATCAGACGGATTCTTCTCAGGGCTCAGAGGTCGTTTCCCAGGAGTCAAGTCAAAGGCCAGTCTCGAAGACAGGCCTTTCTTTGGGATATACAGAGTAGTCCAAGTCTGATGAGTTAACCTTTTCCTGAGCAAGTGTATAGTTACAGAACGGTAGATGAATAGGTTATTTCACTACAATTTTATTCAAGTACATGTCTCCAAGTAATTAAGGAAGTTGTAGGGCTCATGTCAATGAGCGTTTCACCTATGGGAGAAACTATTCTGAGTCTTTTATTAGTGGGGAATTTAGTAAATAATGTAGACTTCTAGAAGGAAACCCATGGAACTCAGTATCCTGTAATAAAGCAAAGAATACATTTTGCCTTAAATATCTCTATCTTTTCCCTTCATGGGAATTCATATTTCTTTGAAGGAGCCAGAAGAACAAGATATAGAACCACAATAATTTCAAATAGGAGTGTAATATTTTTACAGGCAGCACTGATTTATAAGTCCAACCCCCAGAGGTGCAGACAGGTTTATCATCCAGCTATAAATGTCTAAATGCATAATGGAATACAAAGTCTAATTTCTAAAATGTATTTGGGTGATGTATTACTCATTTATAAATGCAGCTGAAGTCAAAGAAAAGAGTTCACCTATTTTTTTTAAGGTTGATCATACAATGCATTATTAAAGTTTTTAGATAAAAGGTGAAAATATTATCTATTCTAGTATTATAGAGAAAGATGGAGGAACACTTGGCCATTTTTATTTGTGTGTTTGCTTTCTTGGTTTTTAAAACTCTAATAATTCCTTTCAGTTTTGGAGCAAACACATTTCCAGAAGTGACAGAGGACCAGTGGTTAATATTAGCATCAGCTTATCATGAGAAATACATATTATAGTCAGGATACTATTACCTTTTGTTAATAGCTCATGCTGGCACTAATTAGCTCTAACATAAAACTAATAGAAGCCATACATTCCTCTTAATTTTATGCATACTTTTGAGGTCTATTCTCCCATGAAAATGGTTTGTTCAGTTAAATCTCAATAATGATGGCCCTCATACCCTCCATTAAAAATTCAGAGAGGTATATATGCATATATTTTTTAAAAGAGCCAAAATTGCTTATGTTGTTTCAAAAAACAGTAGAACTTGAGTAGACACAAAAGGATATGACTGGTTTTAATTAAATCATTACTGGAAGACGAAATGTGATATGAATTTTTGGCAAAGAGCAGAGCAGTTTCATGTAAGGATAGTACTAGATTCCACTTCATTATAAGCTATAATGATGGGTATGGGATTGCCACAGTTGCCACATTTCTCCCAAAAGAACTTTCATAAGAAAAGAGCAAGACTTAGGCCGAAGAAAGCCTGAGCTCAGAACTTGAGATTCAAGAGAAAGATTTTAAAATTTTAGTTTCATGAAAGGAAATACAGACATCTGAAGAGCCCGATAGAGCATTGCTTAAGGACTCCATTTTCAAAAGGCCATTTTAGTAGTTGCCCGCATGGTTCTTACTAACTCTCCTTCTTTTAGTAATTGTTTTTCTTATCAAACTTGACAATGCTAGATAGATAAATGATAACTTGATTGGCAGCTTGACATTGCTAGATAAACTAATTCATTTTTGGAATGAATTCAATGTCCAGTGGCTCAGAGCGCTGCAGATTGAATGTCAGAAATTTGTTCTTATTTTCAATAAATGCTTCTATTAGTTCCACTAACAATAATCTAGAGAGCTAGAATTGGTGAGAAGAGTTTTATGATAACTAATTGTTTGTAACTCTTTCATAAATTTGGGTATTTAAAATATCTGGAGTCAGAGTAAGCTCTCTATTCTTAAGTAGTGCCTTCTGAAGTGACTTTTCCTGGAAGATATCCCAGTTTGCATTTTAAGGAGTCCAGATTTTCAGAAGTATAAATGGACAATGATTTTATTTTTGAAATTAAAATGTAAGTCAGTTTACCTTCAGTTGAAGACTTGCCTTCCCATTGGAGAACATAGGTTGGTAAATAAAATGTATCACTTTATTGTCAGCATTTCTCAGAGTAAAGTATAACTCAAGTACATGACATAAGATTTTTCTAAAACAAAATGATCATAAAAATTGAAACAGCTACCTTCTAGTACTCCTAAATGTAGAAGATTAGCAAAAGAAAAACAATAATTCAGTTAAATTCAAGATAAATGTATTGAGGTCTTACTTAATGGAAAACACAGTATTGTATCCTTTGAAGGATATCAGAAAAACTGAAATGTTCTAATACAAAAGAGTTAATGATTTTGTCACAGCAAGTAATTGTAATAGCTGTTTTTATAAATAGAGGTGATAAGAGGCCCAAGAATTTCTTACGAAAAAGAGGAAATTAGTGTGAGGTCAAAGATTTTGAGACAATTCCATAAAGGAGGTGGTGAGAAAAACTGATCTTGAATGAGAGATACAGTTTGGACATATGAAGCAAGGAAAACAGGGAGGCTTTGGGGAAAACTATAAACAAAACAAGAGGGTTGGAATAAACAAGTCAGGACCATAAGGATGTCTATAGTATCAGACATCAAAACTTTGCAGGCTTGGACTTGGCTGTATTGGATTAATAAGGAGTTCCATAAAGCACAGTGTTTTTGTACTTTCAGTTTACAAAGAAAATCTGAGTATTATATTTACATTCCTCCTACATTTAGGCTCTCTTGTCTCTCCTTTTCAGTGCACTTTCACCCTAAATATTTGAATGAACAATGGTAACTCTTTTGGATTTAAGGGAGCCAAATCTTGAAGGACATTTGACGGAATTTAAATATCTATCTTTGATATTGACTTCCTAAGATTTCTTGAAATATTACAAACCTGAGGAATATTGGAAGAAATGTAATAAGAGTGCTTATTGAAGGTCCTTTTTGCCAGTCATTTTGAGGTGACTTTCAGGGGATTCAGGCTTTCCCTCTGGATGCCCCAACACAGCTGTTGTCAGCATCTCTGCACTGATCTGTCTTCATGTGCATGTCAAGTTTGTGATGAGGAACCGTAAGGTATTGATTCATTCCCAAATTTTCACAAGTAAAATATATTGTATCCCTGCTGGTGAGTCATTTCCAGAGTAGTAGTAACTGGGGTTTGAGATAAGTGTCTGGAAGCACATGATAGCATAGAGGAGTGTGTTAGGTAAATGGCTGTTTCTTTTGGGTTTCTTCAAATCTAAAGGCTCCAATAAGATGTGATGGATGGAAGTAGAAAAGTATATTGTTCTAGAATTCATTAAGCTGGGACAGATGGTGTTGAGAGAGGAGGAAAGAAGGAAATGAATCAAACTTTAGGTCTTTTATAGTATATCAAACCATGTACAACACTGCCAAGTCTTTCCTGTGGTTGAAAACTCCCACTTCTTGGGTTTATCCTGTATGGGACCTTCTGTGCTTCCTGGGCTTGGGTGGCTATTTCCTTTCCCGTGTTAGGGAAATTTTCAACTCTAATCTCTTCAAATATTTTTTCAGACCCTTTTTCTTTCCCTTCTTTTTCTGGGACCCCTATAATTCAAATGTTGCTGCCTTTAATGTTGTCCCAGAGGTCTCTGAGACTGTCCTCATTTCTTTTCATTCTTTTGTCTTTATTCTGCTCTGCAGCAGTTATTTCCACC
Source organism: Kogia breviceps (assembly GCF_026419965.1). Taxonomy (NCBI): domain Eukaryota; kingdom Metazoa; phylum Chordata; class Mammalia; order Artiodactyla; family Physeteridae; genus Kogia; species Kogia breviceps. The sequence continues at coordinate 71,767,718 of NC_081313.1, read as the reverse complement.
ATTCTTTCTCCCAGCTCACTTATCTGTTCTTCTGCCTCAGTTATTCTGCTATTGATCCCATCTAGTGTATTTTTCATTTCAGTTACTGTGTTGTTCATCACTGTTTATTCTTTAGTTCTTCTAGGTCCATGTTAAACATTTCTTGTCTTTTCTTCATTCTGTTTCTGAGATTTTGGATCATCTTTACTATTATTACTCTGAATTCTTTTTCAGGTAGATTGCCTACTTCCTCTTCATTTATTTGGTCTTGTGGGTTTTTACCTTGCTCCTTCATCTGCAGCATATTTCTCTGTCTTATCATTTTGTCTAACTTACTGTGTTTGAGGTCTCCTTTCCGCAGGCTGCAGGATAATAGTTCCTCTTGTTTCTGGTGTCTGCTCCCAGTGGGTGAGGTTGGTCTGGTGGCTTGTGTATGCTTCTTGGTGGGAGGGACTGGTGCCTGTGTTCTGGTGGGTGGAGCTGGATCTTGTCCTTCTAATGGGCAGGGCCGTGTCAGGTGGTGTGTTTTGGGGTGTCTGTAAGCTTAGTATGACTTTAGGCAGCCTGTTTGCTGATGGATGGGTTTGTGTTCTGTCTTGCTTGTTTGATGTGAGGTGTCCAGCAGCAGAGCCTGCAGGCAGTTGTGTGGGGCTGGGTCTTGAAGTTGAGATGGAGACTTCCTGGAGAGTTCTCCCCAATTAATATTCCCTGGGACTGGGAATTCTCTAGAGATCCAGCATCCTGGACTTGGTGCTCCCACCCCAGAAGCTCAGGCCTGATCCCCGGCTGGGGAACCAAGACCCCAAAAGCCACATGGTGTGGAAAAAATAATAATAAGGGGTGGGGGAAGGAAGGAAACAGACTAACAGAACTCCAGACAAAGAGCAAAGACAAAACCAAACAGTAACAAAACAGTTAAAAAAAAGCAATAAGAAAACAAACAGACAAAACCCAAGATAAATGGTAAAAACAAAAGCAAACAAACAAAAACTAACAAAAAACACACACACACATACAAAAACAAAAAAACAAAAAACAAGAGAACAACCAGACAAATAAAAGAACTCAAAAACAAAATCAAACAATTAAAAGCAAAACTAACAAAATCAAAAAACAAGAAACAAAACAAAAGTGGAATGCAAACTAAAAAATAGCAAAGAAAACATAAAACAAACACAAAAGAAATCAAAAAAATATTGAAAACAAAACATAACAAAACACTGAAAGAGTAAAGTAGAAAATAAAAACATTAAAATTGAAAGAATATAAAAAATAAAAAACAATAGAACAAAACACACAAAAATAAGAGTAATACTATTTTTCTGGGGTCTCAGCTGTCTCAGCTGTCAGTGTCCTTGCCCCCACTTTGACTCACAGCCAAGCTCCGCCTCCCCAGGAGACCCTCCAGTAACTCTAGGCAGGTCTCTGGACCCACTGTGGGGGCACTCAGACTCTGACCTGGCCTAACTCTCACGTGTACTTGTCCCTGTAGACCAGTCTCAATTTTGGGAACACTCGTTGTCCATTCAGATATTCCATATACACAGGGTTTACCAAGCTGATCGCAGGTATTTAATCTGTGGCCTGTTCAGCTGCCCAGGAATATTTTCATTCCTCTTCCTTAATCACCCCACACCTGTGGTTTTAGCCCCACCTCTGTGTCTGGGCCACCCACAGGGGTCTGCTCCCAAGGCTGCCCTGGAGCACTTAGGTCTGCCCCGGTGAGGACAGGGTGTGGAGGTGGCATGGCTGCCGGGGTCGTGGGAGCCTCGGCGGCAACAGGTGCATGGATGGGGAGGTTGGCGCCCACGAGAGATACGGTCCCACCAGTAAGTAGGTGTGCGGAGAAGCTGGCAGCCCCGGGTGTGAGAGATCAGGTTCTAGTGGGAGCCTTACCTAGCACACGGCAGCAGGCGTGCAAGGGCCAGCCCTGGCGGTGGCCTTACCTAGTGCCTGGTGTCAGGCAGGAGAAGGCCAGCCCCGGTAGGGACTTTTCCTAGTGCCTGGCAGCAGCCATGTGTGTGCCAGCCTTGGTGGGGCCCTTTCTTAGTGCCTGGGGGGCAGGTGCTGGTGCATGGGGAAAGAGAGGCTGCAATGGCGGCTCCACCCCCTGCACGTCACTCAACAGTGGCGCCTTGCTTCTGTGGCAGTCCGGGTTTCCTCCATAAGCATTCCTTGTTGTTGATTACCTCCTTCCTGTCCCCTCAGGCTGTCTCTTTGAAGCCAGCAGCAGTCTTTTCCCCAGGTTTGCTCTCCAATACCCATGTTCGAGCTCCCAGCCCTTGTGCACACCGGCAGACACGTCCCAGTCTGGGGCACACAGGGCTGTGGCATGGACAGTCTGTGTAGGTCACACTCAGTCCTGTCTGCCACAGACCAGCCGTTTCACTGTCCTCTGACAGCCTCAGCTGCTCCCCTTCTGTCCCACGTGATTTCGCCATTGGTGAGTGGCCTTCCCTGCATGTTCGAACCTCTCCTCTTCCTCAGCTCCCCACCAGGGGCACAGGTACTATGCTGCTTCCTCTCCTCTTCTTTTCCCTTCTTCTTTCTTTCGTCCTACCTGGTTATGTGGGGATCTTTCCTGTCCTTTCTGGCATCCAAGGTCTTCTGCTACCGTTCAGCCGGTGCTCTGTGAGAATTGTTCCATCTGTAGATGTATTCTTGAGGCATTTGTGAAGAGAGAGAAACTCCACATCCTCCTTCTCCCTTGCCATCTTGAAAAAGCCCAAACTTCCACTTTATCTAAACTGAATATAGGGTAGTAGGTAAGAGTCTCTGGAATAAAGTGTCTGGCTTTGAACTCTTGACTTAACCATTACCTAAAGGTAGTTTTAGGCCAAAAAACTGGAAAATCCTAGTACCTGTCTCAGAGTTGTGCAGATTAGTAACTCTGAGGTATATATTAGTAGGTACTTAGTAGGTATTTAGTAGGAGTAGTGCCTGGCTTATAAATAGGTGCTTAGTAAATTTTAGTAGTTATTACTGAATGGAGACAAGTGAATTCTAATGCCATTCAGTGGACGTTATAATTCTAAAATATTTTCAGAATTGAAATTATCACCTCTACTGATATTTTACAGAGTGCCATATTGGGAGCATTTGAACTATGCTTGCATAGCTAAGTAGTTTGCAATTTACAACATAATATAGCAGCTGGTTCATGGAATATCAATCATTAAAATGTATTGTAATACAGATTCTGCAGCAGGCAGAATGGATAAAGTTAAGCAGACAGGACCATGGAAAGCAAGTTGCAATTGCTTTTGACATAGGTCACATTTAGTAATCTGTGTGCTATCTAAGATTAACAAATGAGACAAATATATTTAGTTGAAAATGTTAAAGATTAATAAAAATTAATAGTCACAGATTAATACAAATTAAACTGAAAGGTTAGAATAAAAGATGTCAAAACCTCACCCATATTGCAATCAGCCACAGCAGTTTAGCATCCAACTAATCTCCATCAGCATACACTTTGGCAAATAGTGTGCTTGCTATGAAAATTCACCTTTAAGGTAAATGCCCTAGCTCCTTCCAAGAAATGGCTATTTTTAAAGTATTTTTATGCAGAAAGCCTAGAGCCATTAAAAATCACTAACATGTTTTGTGCTGATGATAGAAGACATCTAACAACCCTCTCACCATTTGCTTTTTTGGTATGCATAAAGGAGATGTCTACAGCACTCAATGTAGGGAGGATGGATCTTAGAAAGATTCAGACCATCAGATTTTCCAGTGTGGGTATCTGAAAAAACATCCATGAACTTATTGTGTGTCCTTTTCTAGTTGGAATAGGAACTAAAATAAATTGTAATGGACATCACTATGATTTAACAATATCTTATTTTCCTTTTCCTCCTAAGGAAAGGCTATACTTCTCAGTTATCTTGCAGAGGAAAGGGACTAGTTTCTAATTCTAACTAATGCAATGTGAGCAAAAGTCATGTGTGATACTCCTAGTCTGAGGCAGTGAAAGCTCCTACTGGATTCTCCAGACTTTCTTCTGCCTGAGAGATTGTGGAGGTAATCCCTGGGATCCTGAGGAACTTAAATGGTAAACCACAAAATTAAATCAGCCTATATTTCCATGTCTCTGATTGGAGGATAGCTTCATCAAGAGTCTCTTGGATTTGTAGCTGGCTTAGCATGACAGAAAAATAAACTTCTGTTGTATTAAGCCACCGTGATTTTGAGATTGCTATCATAGCTTAGTCTTTCACAGCCTAACTAAATAGGGCTCACTAGTACTTATTTTATAAAAAATAACTTTTGTTTAAATATGTCTTTGGTTTTTTTTGAAAATTAAATTACTCAAATTCAGAGAAAAAAATAACAAAAAAGCAAAAATTTAGAATTATAGCGTCACTTGTCTATCATCTGTCTTCACTCTCTCATTGCTTTTAAATTATCATTATGTATATGAGTGAAGCACATTTTCAGGGCAGCAGAATTTAGGCTGATACGTAGAGATGAGTTTCTGTTTATTGATTCTTTTCTTTTTTAGGGGAGAATGGGGAGTTCTAAGATTTCCCTCATGATCCATATTTTTTATATCCTTTCCACCTTGCTGAAGATTATTTCATATTTCCATAGTTTATAAAAGAAAACTGCTCGAAACCTAACACATTAAAACATAGTGACTTAAAGAGGCAAAATGAGGGCTTCCCTGGTGGCGCGGTGATTGAACATCTGCCTGCCGATGCAGGGGACGCGGGTTTGTGCCCCGGTCCGGGAAGATCCCACGTGGAGCGGCTGGGCCCGTGAGCCATGGCCGCTGAGCCTGTGCGTCCGGAGCCTGTGCTCCGCAACAGGAGAGGTCACAACAGTGAGAGGCCCGCGTACTGCAAAAAAAAAAAAAAAAAAAAAAAAAAGAGGCAAAATGAAAATGAGCCCAGGGTTTACTACCTACGTGTTTCCTTGTCAAGGAATTTTTGATACTAAAAAAAGTGAGTGGTGTAGGGTGTAAGTGCAGGGTGAAATGTTCAAAGAGGGAAGCAGGAGGTATTTTGTTGGCATCACCAAAACATTGGTTCGAAGTAGCCAATATTTCATTTCATCTTTTCTGCTCAGTTGATGCCTTAGTTACTTCTCTATTGTCATATACCCTCCCCAGAAGATGAACATGTATTAATACAGTAAATTTGGATTTCCTGTAATGTGATAGATTTCATTTTCCAGAGATAGTTGCACCAGTGTATATCGCAGACCACATGCTTTTCCTATAATGTAACATTGATGCTCTTCCACTGAGATGTGGGTTCTGTGTTCCCTCTCCCTGAACCTGGGCCATACTGTTTAACAACTGCCTCTACCGAGAGAACGTGGTGAAAGTAATGCAGTGTAACTTTGGAGGCTAAGTCATAAAAGGCCATGTGGCTTCTGTCTGTTTCTCTGTCTTGGAGTATATGACAAAGAAAGCCAGAGTTGCCATGCAGGAAGCATGGCTGCCTCAAAGCTTCCATAGTGACAGAGTCTCTCCAACTGTCCCAGCCCTAACTCTTCAAGACTCAGCCTAGGCACCAGATAAATGAGTGAGTGAGCCTCCAGATAATTCTAAATCTCAGCCTTTGAGCAGCACTAGCCAACCTTGATTTCACACAGTGCTGACAAGAATGCAGATTTATGAGGAAGGTAAATGTTATTGTAGTTTTAAGTCAAGTTTTTAAAATTAATTTTTATTGATATATTTTATTTGAGTATATTAATTATTATTTGAAATTAATTCACAGACCATAAATTTGCCATTTTATAGTGTACCATTCAGTGGTTTTGAGTGTATTCACAGGTTTGTGTAACCATCACTGCTATCTAATTCCAGAACATTTTCGTCACCAGAAAAAGAAACCCTCTATCCGTTAGCTGTCACTCCCCATTCCCTCATCCTCCTGTCCTCTAGCAACCACTGATCTATTTTTTATTTCTATGGATTTTCCTATTTTGGACATTTTATCTGGATGGAATCATACGATATGTAGCCTCTAGTGGATGACTTCTTTCACTTAACATAATGTTTTCAAGGTTTATCCCTGTTGTATCAGATATCAATATTTCACTCATTTTTATGGCTGAATAATATTCCACGGTGTGGATATACCACATTTTACTTATTTTTATATCAGTTGATAGATGTTTGAGTTGTTTCCATTTTTAGCTCTTAGATGTCAAATTATTGGGTCATATGGGAACTGTAAGTTCAATGTTTTGAGGTATTGCCAAACTATTTTCCAAAGTTACTGCACCATTTTATGTTTTTATCAGTGATATATGAGGGTTCCAATTTTTCCACATCCTTGACAACACTTGTTATTGTATGTCTTTTTGATTATAACCATCTTAGGTGTGAAGTGAAGTCACTAAGATTTGGGGTCATTTATTACACACCATGCTAACTGGAACATATCGTTTGATGGGAAGAAAACCTAACTAGAAATCAGAAGACATGAGTTCAAGTACCATCTTTATAGCTTGTAGCTTGACCTTTGGCAAGTCATTTGCCCTCTAGGCCTCAATTTAAAAATTTATATAATGAAGCTATTTCTTCCAGTTCTCACATTAAAATCAACCTATCTAAATATCCATCAATATTTAGGTAAACTTTGCAATGGACATTTATCTATATCATCAAAGTGAATGTGGATTAATTTCATTTTTTAAACAATTAATAGATATTGGTCCAATAATCAAAGTCCAGTTACATGTGGTCCTGATTTTAGAAAAGACTGATGCAGTGATAAATCTGCCATATTTAAAACCAAGATGAATAAGTGTCTTTGTGTAGGGTCTTTGGACTTATTGGTTACCTGAATGACTTGAGCTGCATATGTTGACGTACCATAAATCAATTTATCTATTATATGTTAAGTAAACTCAACTAGCTTACATTGTCCATTTGGATTCTGTCAACCTTTGCAAGAAATTCATGGAACTATTTTATGCTCCATTGCAAATACATTGCTAGGATTCCTTGGAGGAAGGTGGGTTTCCTTTGCATCTTTTAAATGATGTCAAGTGTTCGAGGTTTTATCACAGAAAATCATTTAGTGTTTTATTGACCATTTAAAACATAAGTGCATTAGAAAGAAATCCATTTTATTCACCCAAGTCAATTCACTTCAAGTCCTTAAACATCATGGTACAGTATAACCTTCCTTTGATTTTTTTGTTTTTTTAATGATTTGAAACTTAAAACGGAAGGTGGATCCAGTAAATAACACTTAGTGGAATTTTGATCTTATTCACTTAATCTGCTCTATATGTTTTGGATTTGCCTACACAATCATTCAACTGGATTGAACACACTTAAAAAAAAGTCAGAAAGTATCTTTTGGCCTACATGATATGAAAATTTTACTTTTCCTAATTTTTTTTGGATGTATAAAATGAGTATCTTATCTGTAACTACTGATGAAAAAGAGGTAAAATTATACATGCTGTGTTGTTAAAGAATTTTGATGTGTTTATGGTTTGTGAACATGAGCTCCACGAAGATGACTTTGTTTTGTTATACTTCTCCGTAGCACTTCGAACAGTACATAGAATAATTATAAATCTTTGTTAAATGATAAACATTTAATATCAAAATACAAAAGATCTGCTTACACTATCTAGGTTGTGATGCAAAATATTTATTTTGTTGTCTTAAGTCTAATTGTGTACTTGTTATTAATTTTTAATTGAAACACTATATGTATTGTTAGAATGGTTAAAAACATCAAGGTGATCCTATAAATATGGCATGTTACAATGGAATAGCATCAGTATTAGAAGTTGCAGTCAGGTGTCCAACTTTTGCTGAAAATGTCTTTCTAGCGGCAGGTCTCTTATCAGGTGCCAATTCAGAGACCTGGGGTGAGTCAGTCTGAATGAAATCTTAAGTATAGACTCATACTTAATTTATATGTATTTAAAATGAATAAGTAAACACAACGAGAGAATACAAGAAGACACCAGGGCTATACCAATTAGATCCCTGTAGCTCTTAGAATATGTGTCTCCATTCAATTCGGACACGGGTTCGTGCCCTGGTCCGGGAAGATCCCACGTGCCGCGGAGCGACTAGGCCCGTGAGCCATGGCCGCTGGGCCTGCGCGTCCGGAGCCTGTGCTCCGCAACAGGAGAGGCCACAGCAGTGAGAGGCCCGCATACCACAAAAAAAAACAAACAAACAAAAAAAAAAACAAAACAACAACAAAAAAAAAAACCTACCATTGAGAATTTATCCTCTTTCAAATTTGGAGAGATCCAAAATTGAATACACCTGCAAGGGAATGTAACTGAATTCCATTAAGCAATCACCTGCCAATATTTGAACTTTGAGAGGATGGTATTAAATGTCTTGTTAACTTAACTATGCTCATAATGCCAAGTTCTGAAGTTCTGCCAAACTAATTTTAAAATAAATACGAAATAACTCAAACTAACATCAGAGACACATTGAAACATAAGTGAAAAACAGCACATGAATCTATGTAGCTTGTTTATATCGCCCCAGAGATTTAGATAAAGTAAAACAAACATAACCTTTTCAGCTGTTTCTCACAAGGCAAAAAGAAAATGAAACATTTGATTATAATTGTTTTAATGAGCTGTGATTCAAAATGATGAAGTTGTAATGGTTTGGGTAAAAAATATTCTGTTAATGAGCTTTTATTTCTATCAAAACCTACAAGATATAAAACTCTCCAAGGATAAAGTTTAGTGGCAAAGCAGTGTTTACTTTATGAAAATTAAAATTCCTAATATTTATCTGCTTTATTTTCAACAAACGTACTTATTAATTATTAGTATTACCATAAAAAACAGATATATTCAAAGAATACAAATGGTACAATAGACATAGAATGTTTATGTTACTAGTTTTCACACTGAACTATAAGTAAACTATGAGGTAAACTTCTTCGCTTGTTTTTGGGGAGTCTTAGGTTTTCTTTATAATTTGTATCTCCTATTCTACTTATAGGCACAAACAGGGTAGTCAAAAAAGTTGTTCCACATGAAACAGTAAAACTACCACAACCATTTAAAGTAGGACATTGTAAGCTGATACTTGTTTTGGATATCCACTATTACTTCTTCACTAATGCATGCTTCCAAAATGCACACTGTAAAGGAAAGTTAAATATATGTTAAACAGATGTCTACTGTTGATGGCAACTTTTTAACATGACTTAAGGTAAAACAAAGCAATTTAGGGATTAACATTCAATCATATTATTACAAATTACAAACGATTAAATCTGGCCTATTTAATTTACCTGCATATTAGAATTATAAGTTGTTCTCAATGAGAAACAGAAAAGAAAGGTAACTGTGAAGGGTTAATGAAAGAGATTCTATTTCAGTGATCAGGAAGTTTGGTAAGACTGCCACTGAGGGTCATTGATTTGTTAAGGGGTCACTCTAACAGTGCAATCCCAAACTAAAGTTCATTCTCATCAGTAGAGAAATCAGCTTTTAATTTTGAACTTTTACACATAGCCAATTCATTTTAACTTCTAAACTTCAGCTGGCTAATGGCAATATTCTACTTGGCATCCCTCTCTCTCTCTCTCTCTCTCTCTCTCTCTCACACACACACACAACACACACACACACACACACACACACACACATCTTTTTAACCCAGCTTTGTAGTGTGAAATAGAACAATTTGAGAAACTAAGGAGAAAAGGAAGCTGATGCCTCAAAACTTCTTTTCTTAACCGAATTTCTTTTCCCTTTGTATCTCAGTTTCTCAGGTTTAGGCATACTATCAGACTACTTGTTATTATCAATGTTTAGATATTAAAATGGTTTACTTACAAGCCTATTATATTTTCAAGAGGCTGGCAAATATAAAAGGAAATTTTATCAATTCCTTGAGGTATGTACATCATGACTTATATGTGAAGAAATTAGAAAATAGACTTGTTTAATTCTTTAAAGGCCAGTGAAGGAATAATGGCAGTAACAAAAACAGCACCTCGTAGTTTTGATTGCTTACTTTATGCTACACCCCATTCTGCGCACTTTATATGTATTATCTAATTTCATCATCACAAGAATATTATAAAGTACGTACTGTTTTAATCCTCATTATACTAGTGAGGAGATTGTGGCACTGAAGAATTACGTAGCTTGCCTAACGTCAACAGTACATGTCAAATTAAAATGTCCTAATAGTGGGAAGGATTAATTTGGGGGTTATAAGGCAATTAAGTTAATCTTATAGTTACTTTATTAAGCCGAAAATAAATTAACAAATGATGTTTTCAGTATGTTTTAAACTGTGTACTACATGTGTGAATCTATAGACAATATGCAGTATATATTTCGAAACTTTCCAAAATAATCATTTATTCATTTAACAAGTATTTATTGAGCCATTACTATCACCTACCACGATATTCTAAGTGCTGGGAATAAGATAGGTGCTGAATTTCCTGCCCTAATTGTGTTTATATTCTAACATCACATCATACAGATCATTTAGCAACTTGTTTCTGTCATGTTTTTAGGATTAATCCATACACATATAAATTAAGTTCTTTTACGTGTTCAATTAGTATATCATTGTAGAAATATACCCAAACTGCTCAATCTCACTACTTGTAAATATTGAGATATTTATCAATTTTGTACTATTGCAAAGGATTTATCTGAGAACATGACTCCTGTGTATATGTGTGAGAATTTTTCTCTGTTGTATGTATTTATGTATTAGTTAGGGTAAGCTATTTATGCTGCCATAAGAAACTACTTCCAAATCTCAGTGGCTTAATACAAAAGAACTTTGTTTCTTGCTCGCGTGAAATCTGTTAAGGATTCAGGTGATTATCTAGGGCAGCTCTCTTCCACGTGTTTGCTTCAGCATTCCCCAGGCTGCCTTGATCTTTTGTTCCTCACACATTAGTGTATGCTTCCAAGATCATTTTGGCAAGGCAAGTAGGAGCTGGAGGGGTTTACACTGGCAATTATATATCCAGCAATACATGACATCTGTCATTTCACTCTCTGAAGCATCGACCAGAACTAGTCTCATCCAAAGACAAGGGGACTGAGGAGTATCATCCTTCTATATGCCCAGAAGGAGAAAAGAATAGTTTATTTTTGTAACCTAGACATGGAATTGACCTGTCATGGGGTAAACATATTCTACATTTATAAGATATTGGTAAATCCCTCCTCAAGTGATAGCTTCGTTTACCTTTCCATCAGAGGTTTAAGAGAATCCCTGTTTCTCCACAGACTCACCAAGGCTTGATATTGTGAGACTTTATAATTTCTTGCCAATTCGATGAATGTAAATTGTTATTATTTAAATTTGCAGTTCCCTGGTTACTAGTGAGGTTGAGTATTTTACTGAAGTTTTTTGAAGTAGAAAATGCATCTATAGAGTTTGGTTTTAGGCAGGGAAGTAGTGAAATGGGAGTAAGGGTGGATATAGAGAACCTTATCTGCATTGCTTTATTTCTTAAAAATATGACTTGAAAAAATACCCCAAAAGTGGGCAATTGTTAAATTCAAATAAAAATATGTTAATAGAGCTTTTTTTTTTTTTTTTTTTTTGGTTCCACATTAAAGCAAGTTTAACATCTTGACTTACTATCTCTTACCTCCATGGATGGTGCTGTGTTTTACTATAACCCTGGTGACAGGACATGCCCAGACTCGCAATAAGTGCTCTTGAGACTTGGTACCTCTGTCCAGCTTCAATTTAACTAATAAGCTTCTCGGGATTTGGCCATCAGGAGAAAGAACATATTTGCTTTAATTCGAGTGAAATTGTACTTGAGAAAACATAAATGTGAGATTCTATGAGAAAGAGTATAGTGGCTCTCTCTAAAATCATGGCTAGGGAAGAAACCGTGACACAGAAAGCAGGTCACTGTATTTGCTGTCTGACAAAAATACATATAAAAGGATTTGGAATTTGGATAGTTTAGGTAGGTAGTTATTTTTAATGTCCTTTTGATTTATGTGTGTGTTTTTAAAAGGAAGATGTAAGCCTTTCAATTTCAACATTACAGGTTAATTCAGTTAATTGGGCTGCTTCCCAGGTAAATATATTATTTAGTCTTAATCTCTTAATGTATTCTTTAGTCTGAATTTGAAAACAAAATGGATATGCTTCTTATTTTCCCTGGAGAATTTTTGAGTAATAGATTTCTTGCGAAACATGCAGTCATACTGGTTGATTTTGAGAGTTTTCTTCTTGTTTTTCAGTAAATGATGTACTCTGAATTCTGACTAGAAAAGTATGTTTTTTTTTTTTTTTGTTTCCCTCTGGCTTTTTCTTTCTAGGATTTCAATGTGTTGTCCACATCTGAGCTGAAGAACAAATTTGGCCTCACTTCTCAGAGTTTTAAATAGTTTAAGGCACTGTGTTTTGGAATTAAATTATTCTTTCTTTTTTCTTATCTATGAACATTCCCAGAGTTTAATTCTTTGCCATTCCTCTCTCCTTCTTGTGTGTTTTCCCTGGATCAACTATGACTCATGGTTTTAACTTTCCCTTCCATGTTGATGGCCCTTCTCTTTACAGAACTTCTTCTATTTATAATGTGGTTAGGTTCCAAAAGGTTGGTTTAAGTCTGTTTGCAAAGTGACACTTAAAATGAGTAACTGCTAACACCCTCTCATGGTACTAGGCAGAGCTGATTATTTTTTTCCTCTCTTCTGGCTCATAGCTTTGTTTGAGTCCTAAGAGACACTTTTGCTTCATGTTCCCAGCTTCTGAGGTCTGTATCCCAACTGCTTTTGGGACTTGTTCCCTGGGTGGACTGCCTCAAACTAAACATATTAAAATTTGAGATCATTTTCTTTCCAATAAGCTGCACCTTTCTCCTTAAAAAAAAAAAAAAAAAGGTGTACCATTGATGTCACTGGAACTCAGAGTCTCTGAAATATCTATAACTTCCCATTGATTTTACTCATACTTTCATTTTCATCAAATCCTGTTGATTCTTCCGCTAAACTTTTTTTGAGGTCTGTGCATTCCTTGCCATTACCACTATGAATGAACTACTTTCATAGCTAATCATCATGTGCTTTATAGCAGAGTGCTTCCTGCATTCAGTCTTCCAGAGTTCCTGTCTCATCTACATACAGCCCATCCACTCATCTTCCTACAGGGCCATTTTACGCACCAGTCCTTGGTTTGATAGCCTATATTGATCCAAAACTTATTACTAGGTAACTTTCACACTCCTCAAGATGGCACCAAATTGCATAATAATTTGGTTTCACACTAATAGTTAAAATGTATTTTTTATCTTTCTAAAGGGAATCCTGCATTCCATCAAATTAAGACATTTCCAAATAGATGCAGCCTGCACATTCTCTACTCCAAGCTTTTGCTCCTTCTGGTACTGGCCCTGGATTGCCTTTTCCTCTTTCCTCATATAAATCTTGTTGATACTTCCAGATCCAAGTGAAGTTTCCCTCCCTCTTTAAATACTCTTCAACCTCTTCAGTTTTCACTGATTTCCCCCATTAAAAAAAAAAATCCTTTTATTATAAACAGAATTCAAACTTTAAAATTTCAAAGGTCCAGAAAAGCTTCAGAAAGTTTAACTCATCTAATGCTGTCTGGTTTACTTTGACTTTTATTATTATTTTGATGATTCTTCTTTGGAGCTTCAGATATGTCTTATCACCCAGTTTCAGTCTTCATACCTTCAATTGCATATAAAACCTTTCCACCTGGTGGCTATAATCTCAAACAACTGTTACAGTTTGGCATATTTTCTTGCAGTCTTTTTTTTAAAAATGCATTTTTATGTGTTTAATATTTTTATATCATAATGTTAGGTAAAATTTTAAACAAAACTTTTAATGGCTCTACATCATTCTAACATAAATTCCATTATAATTATATATCCTTACTTTTAAGTATTTGTTATTTCTTATTATAAATGATACTGCAAACATTTTTAGATATAAATCTTTCCCTAATTTCAGATGATTTCTTTAGAAATGGAATTATTGGTTTAAAGGAATGAAAATTTTATAGTTAAAAAATTCATATTGTCAAATTGCTTTCAAGGGAGGTCTTATTAATTTATAATTTCAAATCAAGATTCTGTAACAGGGCCAGTATTTATTGTTATGAAATAGTGACTTAACAGTTTTTTTCTAATGAGATTTTGAATGGTTACAAATGTTATAACTTTAGGAATGTTGTTACTCTCTCCAGTCCTCTGTAAAATGGAGGTAATAGTAGTATCTATCTACCTCCCAGGTTTATTATGAGGATTTAATGTCTTGTCAGATGAGGGGGTCCTGCTGCTCATGGCTTACAAAATCAATACTCACAAATGCTAGAAAGGAAAGGTGCTTTTCATCAGAACGCTGGCAGTCTGGGGAGATGGTGGACTCAGCATCCTCCAAAAACCACCTCCGAAGATTCTGCTCAGCCATGAAACTTTTAAAGGGAAACAGAGAAGTCATCTCAGTTATTCACTGAGATAGGGGGTCAAAACTGTCACCATCCCGCGCTGTGTGCGGGCTCGTGTGCAGGTTGGTCAGCTCCTCGTGATCTTCCTCTGGCAGTTACCTTGTTCACACGGTTTGGTCACACAGTTTGTTCAGGAGATTACTGAAGGGGGCGCCACGGAAGAGATGTGGTCAGTTAATTACTTACTCTTCATGTCTATTTCTTTGATCAACGGAAAGAACAGACGAGTTAGGCGAAGTATTGTGTGATTAAAGGATTTGAAAAGTGTGCTTGGGCCAGAGATGAGTTGAGCATGGGAGTGCCAGGTTTAAGGTTAAGACAAAAGGATGCCTCTTTCAGAGAGCTCTTTCCTGCTAAAAGCTGCTTACAGAGAGCCACTTGACAGAATGTCATTCCATTTCTATGGGATTAGGGGAGAAGGTCCATCTTCTGTAACTTCTTCATGCTGACATAGGGTGCTGTATTCTCAGGGCGGAAGGTTTCAACGTGGGTCTGTAACATCTCTTTGCTGACAATTTTAGTTGTTCACTTACATATACGGGGAAAGCAAGCTACAGTTATGTTGATACTCATGAAGACACAGATTCTTATGAGCAATAAATAGTGTTAATCTCATTCTCTTGAGACCAGCTCTTGGAATTGTGTGAGCCCTAGATTCAGTACTGCTCAAGTGGAGCAGCTTATGTCATGGCTATGGTCTGGTCATCATGCAGTTAGTTTCTTTTTCGTTTGGTGGCAGTTACAGTGTCTGTACAGCAACTCAGGAATGTGCACCAGACACTGAGTCTGTGACTCTATTGTCCTAATCATTAACTGCTCAGTTTTTCACTTGGGGCGGGGGGCCCTGCAGGATTCTGCTAGATTTCAATGTACATAAATTTTTTTGCATACTGCTCAACACAAAATATGTAGTCAATAAGTGGTAGTTATTAAGATTGTAATTGCCTATGTATTACATAAATTATATATTATTCCATTTACATTCTTTTACTTTAGACTTCATACATTTGCTAGCAAAAGAGAATTTCCCAAATGGTTTCTTTAACTTAATGCTAGGAACTTTTCACATATGAAAAACAATTTAAAATAAAGATGCCCCAAACAGTAAAACAGAGAACCCTTTAAATTATTATAGTTTTCATCACTGTGTTGCCCAGGCCACATTTCTTCTTTCCCTTGAAAAATCTTCAAACCTCTAGCAGCACTGTCAGTCATTTCTCACAGCTCTTCTTGCAATAGATCCTCACAGAAAAACATCTGAGTCTTAAGATGCTTCCATTAAACTTCAGCGGAACATGATAGAGAGGCATATCTAGGTTTTGTGGAGCCTAAAGCTCATACAATTTTAGAAGAATTTTTAAAGGAAAATAATAAAAATTATAAATTAAAAAATTGCCAGCATCCCTGCCAGGTCCTTGCAAGAGGTTGGGAGGAGCCCTAAAGTTACTTAGCTTCATAGAAAATTGACTGCTGCTCCTTTGCATGCCCCACCGCATTTAGCAAAGTACCCTTCACACAATAGGTGCTCAGTACACATTTGTTGACCTGAATGGGAATTGAGATGAATAGGAATTGGAGAATTATCACAGATGGCTTCGATATTGTATATAGAAAAAAAGTATTAGCTGCATTCACAGTGATCCCCATATACCAGTGAGGTAGAAATATAAACCTGCTGACGGCATGTTCAGTGTGAAGGACAAAATCCATCCTTGATTTTTCTTCAGATACCCATTATAGCCCCGTTGATGTAGAGACTGCAAAGAGAGTATACCCAGCTCTAACAAGACTTACTTCATTCCCGCTAGCCTCACAACTTGAGATATTCACTCACCAGTTTCTCTTTTTATGTTCATACTCTCTAAAATTCTAGTGGAGTGAGAGTAGCACCGACATATGTACACTACTGAATGTAAAATAGTTAGCTAGTGGGAAGCAGCTGCATAGCACAGGGAGATCAGCTCAGTGCTTTGTGACCACCTAGAAGGGTGGGATAAGGGAGGGTGGGAGGGAGAGGCAAGAGGGAGGGGATATGGGGACATACGTATGCACATGGCTGATTCACTTTGGTGTACAACAGAAACTAACACAGTATTGTGAAGCAATTATACTCCAATAAAGATCTATTAAAAAAATTATTCTAGTGGAAATGCAGACGTTGGCTGCCAATTTCATTTATAGAATTGAAGCTGATCACAGATTTTAATCATGACTAACAGTACTTTAATGGTTAAGAATAAAGGCTTGGTCTACTTAATATAAGAGATCACTTTTCAAGCTTCTTTTCCAGTTTGGGACAACTGATGATTAAGAAGAGTCTATGAGATTATTCCTGGCCAGGTTAAGCTCTCGCACTAGATGTAAAAATACTGTTCCCATGTATTACAAAATCCAGATAGCTGAAGCCCTGTTTTAAGGTTTGATTGCCAAAGGACAACAACAACAAAAAAGAGACATGAATAGTACTTACTGATACATGCTATATGTGACTGTTGTAAAGATCAAAGTCCTTTAAATTATGGATGGTCTGTTTCTGCAGTCAGGCTGCTACTTTCTAACCATAAAGCTTCTTATTTTGGAAACTAAGGTTTCAGCAAGCTACCCTGCTACAGTCATTGCGCCTTTAATTATTGACCTTTCATAAAGTCCGCTTCTTGTTTATTCCTTATGAGAAAGAACTTCAGGTTAGAGTATGTATCTGTATCTTTCACAGCTACTGAACCTCTCTTTCACCTGAACACTTTGTTGATAACTATTTAGGATCCTGGCTTCATACTTCCTTTACAGTAAAGAACAAAATGTTCCCGGCATGATAATTCCACTTAGGAAGGGGTAGATTCTCACATACTTAAATCCTGAAAGGTACAGGAGATGGTCTGCTCTAAATGACAGGTTGCCATAGTTACATTCTTCTGTGGCTCAGATGGGGATTGGGCCAATTATCAAGTTTTGTTTGGTTGATTTTAAGTAGTTTGTTACCTGGATACTCAACAAATAAGAAAACTGGGGGAAAAAAAGACTTGTTTTCTTCTTCCCTAGAAAGGAAACAGTCATCGTGGAAAAGAGAAAAACAACAAACCTCAAATTCCAAACAAGGAGGTAAATTATTTAGTTCAGATAAAGAGTTTCTAAACTGTTGACTTTATTTAGAGACTAGCACAAGGCCTGTGAACCGAGATAGCTTTCATGCTACAAATTGGATTTTTTGTTGACTCTGTTGATCCTATAATACCAGCTTTAAATAATTCTCCTCCTCCTTTCCAAATTTGTCTGGTGCTTTTCAAATTTGTATGTGTGTATTTTAATAGTTACTCTTCTTGTCAGCTTTGCTGCTTGGCCTTCCCCCTCCCTTGCGTGGTGGAAGTGGGATTGTTAATTAATGATATTCCAGAGGCAATTTCTGGAGTGACTATTGGAAAACCCTTCTTAATTAACAAAATGATAAATTCCCCACTGCAGCAGTGCTGCGGCTAAGTTCATCTCTGTCATTCAAAAATCCATGATTCTAAAACATCCTCCGACATTTTTGTGAGGATGTTGGGCACTTAAAGTCTAGATCTTTTATCAAAGCTTCCACAGTAAGCCAGAGGAGGAGAAATGAAGAGTGAAAAGGAGAAAGAAGAACTGGACAAAATTAAAATGCTATTCTGTCATTGTAATAGTTCATATGGGCACTGACAGGAGAGCATTTTAATTTTGTCAAGTGTGTCTGCTACTCATTTATTCCGTCTCCGGCTTGTTATCGAAATTTCACATTAAATGTAAAGATATGAATGTATTGCCATAATAAATTTATAAGTGGATATTTAAAGAGCAAAGATTTGAATGACACAAATGAACCTCAGTATAGCAGTAAAGTGGATAGGATTTGCAGAAATATGCCACAGAAGTCAGAAATGACTGCCGGAATCGCCTTAATTAAAAAAAAAAAAAAAAAAAAAAGAAAGAAAGAAAAAAGAAAAAAAAAACCTTGAGCTTCGTGAGCCGTCACAGAAGGTATCTAATATGAAATTAGGCTTACTTACATTATTTATACCACTTTAAAATAATCTAATAAAAGCTTTAGAAAATCTGATTAAACTGTATAATTCAATTGTAAGGCAAATACTTAGACACTGGAAAACTAAGCTGTAAAATTTGGGGGCAGAAGGTAAGATTCTAGACAGAGTTAAACAGCATGTTATTTAAAAAGTATGGATTTATTTGTAAGATATCTATAAAATACAATTCTTTTTAAAAATTATATTTTGTTAAGTGAATGGTAATCCCAATGTAATAAACTCAGAGATAACACTTTCTGAGGATGCCTTATTTTACTCCCCACAAGGGGCTCAGTATTTGATTAGATTTCACAGCAAAACCGCATAACCTGAGACACTCATGTGACATTCGCATAACGCTGGTATTCATGATCAGAGAGAAGGTGATGCAGGGAGGCACCCAGCTACTACTACATGATGTATGGTTAAGACCCAGAGTGCAGTGCTGGGAAGAAGCAATGGGGAGTTAAACGAAGGACACAGGGATAAATTATTTGCCAGGATCCTGAGCAGAACTGACTTTTGTAATGACACTCAAACAGCAGATAACCCCAACGGCAATCTGAAAAAGAAGAATGAGGTGGTCATATTAGCAGATATGAAAGGAGATGAGTAAGATTTCTGAACTGTCTGAACCACTTTTGAAAAGCATGTCCTTCGATTATGACCACCACTTCTTTTTTCTTCTCATGCCTGCTGCCTTCTGGCTAATATAAGGATTCACTTTTGCTTATCTGCTTTTAACACAGAAGAACCCCAGTGAGGATAAAGTTACAAGGATTGTAAGGAAGAGGGAAAGAAAAATGCATACAAAAATAGCAATGGAAGTTTCAGAATAACAACATGAGAAGGACCATGTTTAGGCTGGTTTTCTGATTTTATCCAAATAAATATTCCTTTCAAAATAATATCTGACTTGAGCTTAAATGGAGAGGAAGAAGATGAAAAAGTTCCTCACTTAGCCTCTGATCCAGTAGTATTTTGTCTTCAGTTGAGTACAGATAGTAAATCTTAGGAGCAGTTCAGTTAAGACATTTAAAAATGTCTTACCGGGCTGATAAAGCTCATGCTTTTAGGACCTATTCAGTAAGTCGGGGTGAGGGGAGAATGTTGGGCACCTTAGGAAATGACTAACAGCAACAGATTTTGCCTAATAAGTAGATTTTATGTGGTAGATGCTCCACCAAACTTTCAAACAATTAAATTAGATTTTATTATAAAGTCAAGCTAATATAAAACATTTATTTTTTAACCAGATGTTATTGGTTACATAACTACTCATACAGAGTGGGAAAATTCATTTTAATGTATGGCACAGATCTTTGATAATGTATGAAACTGGATTTCCAAAATGTGGGTACGTAGCAGGGTCACAGTTTATAAATTGCAATTGAAGGGGCAGTCTATTAGTAACTAATCTTTCTCATGACCTCCTCCATTACTGAGTAGCGTGCAGGGAGGTGGGGTAGAAAGAAACCTCGATAATCAGTGGTCTCCTAGCCTCTTCATATTGAAGTCAGCCTCTTTTATAAAAATGCTCATCCTTTGGATTTCTTCTTCCATCCCCAGACAGTATCTGGGTAGATTGGTGGCAGTGAGAATAGTGTGACTTGTTCCATATGGCCTCTGTGGTTGTCATGAAGGCAACAGCTGAAGTCCATGGTTCCAGGTACTTGCATGCAGCATACGAACATCTCACTAAAATTTCTTGATCTTGGTCCCAGGCCTCTGTTATTTAACTAGTCCCCTCAGAACCTCCATAACCCCTTACTAAGGCATGCAGAAACTTCTAAGCCCCTACACACAGACCATGGGTAACTAGGAGCACTGTCTCACGTTCACATCTCTAGCCACCTCCCTGTACCTCCCTCTTCTTCCCTTTTCCAAAACTGTTCTTAGAATCTTGCAACTTCTCTCAGGCTTTGGAGAAAGAGGCCCCTTGCTATAATGTTCCCAAATCTCCTCGTAGATATTTAGAGTTTCTATAGACTCCTTCTCAAGTTTGTCCCCTTTCTGCTCTACCTCTAGATCTCACCTTGATCCTCACTCCACTAGGGGCACCAGGGAAGGGCTTTCTACTTTCTCTTCATATATGGGAGAAATTTACTGTAAGTCATTGAATTAGGGGTCTCCAGAGAAACAGAACCAATAGAATCTCTCTCTCTCTTGCTTTATTTCTATCTCCATCTCTATTTCTGTCTAGCTATCCATCCATCTTTCTATATCTAGAAAGAGATTTATTATAAGCAATTGACACATATGAGTATGAAGCTAAGAAGTCCTGTTGTCTGCCATCTGCAAGGTAGAGACCCATGGAAGCTGATGATGTAGTTCCAGTCCTTGTCCAAAGGCCTGAAAACCAGAAGAACTGATGGTATAAGTTCTAGTTCAATTCCAAAGACTTGAGAGTTGGTGAGATGATAGAGTAAGTCCCAGTCCAAGGGCAGGAGAAGACTGATGTCCCAACTAAGTAGGCAGGCTAAGAGAATGAATTCTTCCTTCCTCTACCTTTTTGTTCTCTTCAGGCCCTGAATGGTTTGGATGATGCCCACCCACATTGGGGAGCATGATCTGTTCTACTAAGTCCAGCAGATTCAAATGTTAATCTTACCCAGAAATACCCTCACAGACACATCCAAAAATAATGTTTAACCAAATATCTGGGCTCCACATGATCCAGTCAAGTTGACACATAAAATTAACAATCATAGTCAGGTACTCCTTTTCAGTTTCAGTGCATTCTTCCTATTTTACCTAATTCAGAATACACCTCCCCAATCCTTACAATCCCATCAAACCTCATGTGAACTCATCCCTCAATGTCTCTCTGACATCATTGCCTACTAATTTTCCTCTCGCTCATTCTGCCCCAGGTACATGGACTTCCTCATTATACGTTGAAAATATGAAGGGACTCCAGTCTCAGGGCCTTTCACTTACTGTTCTCTGTGTCTGAATATTCACATATACCAGGTATCAGCATTTCTTGCTCCCTCATTTTTATTTAGGTCTCTGCTCAAATATTATCATGTCATAGACTCTTTTCCTTTCACTTTAGGTAAAATGGGGACTCTTACCCCAGTACATTCAACTCTTTGTTCCCTTTATTCTTCTTTACTTCTTCACAGTACCACCCATCTGAATATTATGTTTTACTTAGATACATATTTCTATTTTCAGTCTCTCCCTACCAGCATGTAATCTCTATGAGAGTAGAGATTTTGTTTCATTGAATGCTGTAACCCCAGAGCGGTTATCTGGCACACAGTAAGAAATAATGAATATGTACACATACACACATGTACACACACACACACACACATGAATTCAACATGAGTACATATATTTGTCAGATGTGTAGATGATAATGTTGTATGATATGCAGGAGGATAAACTGGTTTACTGAAAGGAAATATGTATGGGGAGATATTTCCAAAATACCATTTCTAACACAGAGGTTACTTATATTTTAATATGCTGTTAGCATTTTGTTTTTTTGCATTCTGAAAAGAATGATTTTTAAATTATTTGGGAATTTAGTTAATGTACCGATCAATGCAGTGGGAAAAATACCAGAAAAGTCCATTGTTTTAGTTAACTAGGAACTCCTAGTTAGTTCATTATTTATTTTTTTTCTTTTCAATCAGTTATTTCAGAAAAAAAGTTCCAAAATAAAATGTCTATTTAAAAAACTAGGCCTGTTTCAGAAGTATTGTACATTCTAAAAAATAGTTCAATTTAATTTACCCTAATTATTGAATAGAAATTATGTTTTAGGTAATGTCTTAGGCTCTGACAATATAAAATTAATAGTCCTGTATTCTATGAAGAATAATTTATAAAAATAGTGGTTTATTTTTATTGAGTTTTATATTTTGTAAGACCATTTTATGTAATTCCCCATTGGATTCTCACAGTTATTTCTGAAGTAGTTTGTTATCTCCCACTTTTCGGAAGTTTTAGATGTTAAGAGACTTGCCCAAGGCTTCACAGCTAGTAAATAATGGAAACAGAACTTAAACTTAGATGTTTATATGTCAGAGTTAGGGTACTTGCCTTCCTCCTTATGATTTATATTCTTAGGCAACTTCATGATTTAAAATATGGTTTATATACATTATCTAATTGCATACTAAAAAAACCCCTATGGACACATTTTGCAGACAATGAAAGTACACTTTATAAAAATCCCTCTGATATAATCAAAGTTATATAACTCATTTGTGGTAGAATCAGCATGAATTCACGATTTCTGAGTAGAAAATCAATACCTTCTACATTGTCCACTTGACCAAAAGGGAAGTTCAGAAGTATAGTTACTGTCAGATTAAAAAAAAAAAATCAGGAATAAATTAAAAAGAAAAAACATTGAATTTTAGAATAAAAATTGAGAAATTTACTTGATGAAAAAATCCCAAATAGTTAATTATGCAGTGAGAAATACATCTACAGTTGGTAAACCTCCAAGTGTATATTGTTGTCCTATAGGCTTTTATTTATCTATTTACTATTGTTAATTTAAGATGTAAGACAGTGTATAGAATTACATCAATTAAACAAAATGGCAAGATTTAAAACTAGGCATTAAAGAAGAAATAAAGCGAGGACATAAAGCTACACCATAAATTATGTTTTTAAAAAAAAAGGAGAAAGACACCGCACAGCATTACTTGCACTGGGTAGGCCACATTTCACTCTAACTCAAAAGGGAAGTGAGATCTGTTCCACAATTCACTTTATTCAAAATATAATGGCAGGGCTTCCCTGATGGCGCAGTGGTTGAGAGTCCGCCTGCCGATGCAGGGGACACGGGTTCGTGCCCCGGTCCGGGAGAATCCCACATGCCGCAGAGCGGCTGGGCCTGTGAGCCATGGCCGCTGAGCCTGCGCGTCCAGAGCCTGTGCTCTTCAACGGGGGAGGCCACAACAGTGAGAGGCCGGCGTACCGCAAAAAAAAAAAAAAAAAAAAAAAAAATATATATATATATATATATATATATATTTAATGACAAACCAATGACTTAGAAGAAGCAAAAATTTCCTTAAAATGAGAAATTTCTTCTGAGGTTGTTCATAAAATGGCATCATATAGTATCATGAACATTTTCAGCAGTGTTCTTAGAATTTTGTGAGGTTCTTTGCACAGTGTCCCTCAATATAGGATGAATGCATTGCGCCAAAACACAATTCATAAAAGAAATTCACTGGCATTTATCAGGGTACTCTGTCTCCACCAAACACGAAAATCACGAAGGTGAAGAAAGAGATTTGTCAATACAAGAGTTCAAATGTTGAGTTAATTCATATGAGTCTATTTCCTCCCTTATGGGTTCTTCATCCTGGTATAGATTCTTATTTTTGTTGAGGAAATTGGATGGGATCATGTAATTTCTCCCTGGGAATACTTTTCAAATATTTCTGCAGAAATAACTCCAGTGGTAGCTGTAGGTGATAGTGAGGAAGTTAGTGGTGAAAGGGTAGAATGGAAGAGAGAACTCTGTGAAGGTTAGAGAAAATAAAAAGCAACTCAAACTCTTGCTCATGAAAAATCTGTATTTGTTATTATAACTGTGTCCATTTCCCCCGTCCTTGAACAAAATTGATGATCCTGGAAGATGTGGCTTATTTATGTGACTTTGACGAGTCCCTAGAACAGTGTTGTGTACTCCCAGGGTGAGGAGTACCTTGGTTTGAGAATCAATCCCTAGGGGAATTGTTTTAAGACAGACGCAATTTATATCTCCTTGCTCTCTTTTTTAAAAGTTATGACATACTGTAAACATAAAAAATTATAAAGATTAGTGCAGTGAATACCCATATACTTACTAGCCAAATTTTAAGCATGTTAGTATTTTGCTACTTTACCTTCAGAATTAAAAAAAGTTAGAGATAAAACTGATGGCCCCTTTGCAGTCCTTGCAAATGCTGTTGTTCCCTCAGTCCTGTCACCACTCCTGTCACCACTCTCTTGAAGTAGCTTGAAATCCTTCCTAAAAATGTTTACCCTCCCCTTTTCCTTTTACTATTTATGTATGCATCTATGAAAAGAAAGAATATTGCTTGTGTGTTTAAATATTTTATAGATAGAATCATGGAATATGCATCATTCTGTAAATTCCTTACTTTAATTCAGCATTATGTTTTCAAAATCAATCCATTTTAATACATGTAGATCTATTTTATTAACCTTAACCTTTTATAGTAACCCATTTAGAAATGTACCACCATTTATATATATCATTGTCCTACTGATGGATATTAACTTATTTTCAATTTTTCTCTATTACAAAAAAAATGCTGCAGTGAACATCATTGTTTAAGTCTCCTTATACATATATTTAGATTTCTTTCTAGTACATGTGTCTAGCAGTGAAATTATGGGACCTAATGTAATATATACTTAGTGACTATTGCCAAATTGTTTTTCAAATTTACACTAGTACCTGAATTGTTTACTAGACCCTCTTTACAACATTCTGACCTATTCTTAGCGTTTAATTTTTTTTGGTCAATATTTTATAGATAAATGTTATGTTATTTTTAATTTGAGTTTCCCTGATTCAAGTGAAAGAGGTTGAGTATATGTTCATATATTTATTGGCCATTGGGCTTTCTTCATCTGGGAATGTTTATAATTTTTACCCATTTTTCTAGTTGGTAATTGCAGTTTTCTTATTTGTTATATTTTATATATTCTGGATACTTTCACTTTGTTTGTTGTATAGGATACAGTTACCTTTTCCAAGCATGTGTGTTGAAATTAAATGAATGTGTATTTTAGCTAGGTTTATGGAATCTGTTGTCATAGCATAATTTTAAACTTTAGTATAATCAGTTTGCTTTCCTCCGCTTTTATGTTTGTTGTTTACAACATATTCTTCTTTAATAAGGCCATAAAGTGTTCTCTAAAATTTTCCCCAGAAAGTTTTGAAGTTTTATCTTTCATCTAAATAGTTTCTTAAACTGTCTGGAATTGATTTTGTAAGTGGTATGTGGAGGAATCCAGTTTCCTCATTCTACTTGTTTTTCCTATCCATAGAGAAACAAGAAATTATTTTCCATATAATTAACAAAATGACTTAGCACTTTGTATTAAATAATCTGTTCTTTTCTCACGAAAGAGCAAATATTTAGCCATATATAAAGTTGCCACTTCCATTATATAGTAAAGCCCTCCTCCTCCTCCCATTTCTTCTCTTTCTTCTTCATGATTGCCATAGTTATTTTAGTTTTTTAATATTAGATACAAATTTTAGAATCTATTTTTCAAGTTTCATAAATAGTCTTGTCTGGTTTGAGAATCATACTTACGCTTTTATTCAGGTCTCCTGAGCAGATTTCATATGATAGGAATTGTGTGTTTATTGAAGGCTTTTCAGTCATTGCTAGAATCATTTCTAAAATTGTCTCTAGCTCATATATTTTTTTATAGGAGCTGGTTTTGGATCAGAGATTTTTGTTTTTGAATATTCTTAACCCCTTTAATTTTTCACTTATTCTTTAGTCAATTTTTTTTTTTTTTAATTTTTTTGCGGTACGCGGGCCTCTCACTGTTGTGGCCTCTCCCGTTGCGGAGCACAGGCTCCGGACGCACAGGCTCAGCGGCCATGGCTCACGGGCCCAGCCGCTCCGCGGCATGTGGGATCATCCCGGACCGGGGCACGAACCCATGTCCCCTGCATCGGCAGGCGGACTCTCAACCACTGCGCTACCAGGGAAGCCCTCTTTAGTCAATTTTGATAATGTGTATTTTTCTAGAAAAGTAAATATTTCTTTGACATTTAAAAAATGTTTATTTATAGCATTATGATTTTTAAAAATCTCGATTCTTTCAGTGATTATATTCATCTTTTCAAAACTTCTATTACTTTTAATTTGTTCTCTTTTTCTCTCTTTCTTGATCAGTCTTATAAATGTTTCCCACTAGTTTTTCTAATGTACCAACTTTCATTGATAATTTCCATAATTTTTTCTCTTTGATTAGCTTTTAGTATCTTAATTATTTTTGTCTATATCTTTCTTTGATTTTTCCCTGCTCCTTTGCTCGTTTTCTAAGTTCAATGCTAATCTTTTGAATCATTTTTATTTTTTAACAAATCTGTTTCATGTTATAAACTTACCTCTTAATTTTGCATTAGATGCATTCCACAAGTTTTTTTTAATGCAGTTCTTTCATTGGCATTCAATTAAAATATTTTCTATTTTCCTCTTTACTTTTTCATCAAAGCATTATAATTTGCTCTTTATACTATGCTTTTTAAGAAATTTATTCTTTAACCTAAGCACCATTAAGAAATATTTCCAAACATATACTGTATTGTACTTTTATTATTCATTTCTTATTTAACTATGGTCAGATAACATAGTCTGTGTTGTCATAACTTTTAAAATATTTGTTGGCGATTTCTTTGTGTCCTAACACTAGATCAATGTGTGTAAAAGTTTCTATCTGTGCTTAAAAAGAATGTATCTTTCATACTTTGGGGAATACAGTATTCTAAATTTATCTAATAAAGAGAGACATTTAAATGTGTTGTCCAAATTTTATGTATCTCTTTTACTTTTTTTGTTGGTTTATTTTGTCAGTTTCAGAAAGCGAAATGCTAAAATATCTTACTTTGAGGTTTTGTCTGTATTTTTATTGTAATTCTGTTAGGTTTTTATTTTATCTATTTAAAGTTGTCTTTTTAGGTATATAGAGTCAATTATAATATCCTTTTGGTGGATTGTTTAAATATTATGTAGCTTCCCTTTTTATCTCCATTAATACTATTTGCCCTTAATTTGATTTTGTCTTCTATTGATCTTGCTGCATCAGCTTTGTTTTGTTTAAAATTTACTATGAATTAACAGGGTACCTTCTGTCTGAGAAATAGGCACATTCTCACATTTATCTAGCCACTGGCTGGGGTTGTAATCCAAACTAAGATACCATTCAGCTCCATGATATTAACCAACTACAAGATTTCAAATATTTCCTCTTTCTCATGTCATGACCCCACTCTGGATTTGAATTGTGGGTGGTCTCTTTCAGGGTCAAATTCTGCATTGGATTTGTTCCTAGGTTGGTCCTAGATTCTTCTTGTGGCTCACTGTGGAGGTTCCTGGATGGCTTGTAGTTGAGTCAGCTAGGGTGATACAGAAGACTTTTCAATATCCTGTAACCAATATTCACTTTCTCTCATTTGGAGTAGATTCCTAGGACACTGAAGCATAATGTGTAAGAGAACCTGCAGATTTGCAAATTGACCTATGTGAGCATTAGGGTGGAGCTTCCCCGAAGACTTTGGAAATGAGGAAAATGAGATTGTCCTGAGAAAGTTAAAATTTTCACATAACTATGTCACAGGTGGGAAATGTTAAGTTGCCTCAGAGATACACTATAGCAGACTCTATTCTGAATGAAGGTATTAAAGAAAGAATTTGTCCAACAGCAAGGGGAGTAGTTGGCCATAAAGTCTAGAGAAAGGAATGTCACCGAAATAAACTTTGGGTGTGTCCTTGCACCTTTCCCAAGGGAGGGGGCCTTCCATAGCTAAAGGGCTTTTGAGCTGTGTGTTCCCATTTGCTAAATCATGATTTCTGGGAAAGACTACAACAGGGTGTAGTCAACAACCTTCAAGTGTTCCAAACCTAATAAAAAGATCGTCTTCAGTATCTACAAATGGAGACATTAGATTCTTTTATCCTGATGCCACTAAACATTGATTTAGCTAACTAAATTATCTTGTTCTAATTCCATGCTCATTGAGCAACTCTTTATTTGGTAGGTCTGCTTTTAGGGAGAAAATTGACAGGTCATCTGGACTTGAATATTCTGATTGCTGAAATAAATGTATTTCTCATTGTAAATTAGTAACTTAGTATTCTGATTATGAGTTTACTTCTCATGTGTCCTTTTTTAAAAAAGCAAGACTGCATATAGTTAAAAAAGGATGAGCCTTTTGATTTGGAACATTTAGAGTCTTTCCTTAAATGGTTGTGTGGTTTTTCATATAATTTAGGTAGTTTTCTATGTTGTGCTATACAAACAATGCTATAAGCATACTTTGTGAACACATGCAGTGGTGTCAGTAAGACAAATTTAAGTATTTGCTTCCCATGTTTCTTTTTTTTTAATTGAAGTATAGTTGATTTACAATATTATAATATTGGTTTCAGTTTTACAACATAGTGATTCAATATTTTAATAGATTATACTCTATTTAAAGTTCTTATAAAATAATGGCTATATTTCCCTGTGCTATACAATATATCCTTGTTGCTTATTTATTTTAAACATAGTAGTTTATATCTCTTAATCTCATACCCCTATCTTGTCCCTCCCCCTTTCTCTCCCCGCTGGTAACCAGTAGTTTGTTCTCTGTATCTGTTTCTGTTTTATTATATAAATTTGTTTTAGTTTTTAGATTAAGTGATAACGTAGAGTATTTGTCTTTCTTTGTCTGACTTATTTCACTAAGCATAATACTCTCTAGGTCCATCCATGTTGTTTCAGATGGCAGAATTTTGTTGTTTTTATGGCTGAGTAATATTCCACATATTTTTTATCCATTCATCTGTTGATGGTCACTTAGGTTGCTTCCATACCTTGGCTATTGTAAATAACACTGCCATGAATATTGGGGTGCATGTATCTTTTTGAATTAGTGCTGTCATTTTATTCAGCTGTATACCCAGCAGTGGAATTTCTGGATAATATGGCAGTTCTAGTATTAGTTTTTTGAGGAACTTCCTTACTGTTTTCCACAGTGACTGCACCAATTTATGATATCATCTGCAGGGTGCTAGGGTTCTCTTTTCTCTATATCCTTGTCAACATTTGTTATTTGTAGGCTTTTTAATGATAGCCATTTTGACAGGTGTTAGGTGATATAGCATTCTGGTTTTGATTTGCATTTCTCTGATGATTAGTGATGTTGAACATTTTTTCATGTGCCTCTGCCACCATGTTTCTTAATTTCGAGGAAGAATGCTCCTATCATGTTCACGTGAGTACTCTGGCACATGTGAAGGTGTATTGTGTTGGGGTTTATATTCACACTGTATATCTGTATATCTATATCTATAACTGTGTGTGTGTGTGTGTGTGTGTGTGTGTGTGTGATGTTATATTGGAGCTTGTATAACAGTCTCATGACTGATTCAGTAGGGAAGTTGACATGAGTCTGCCTTGGAGAGATGGATTTGCTTTCAGGCCCTAAATAAACTAAGTATTTGAGCCTGCAAGTCTAAGAAACAGGGCCTTGATTAAGGAAAATTTTCAAAGACAATGTATGTAACTCTGAGGCTTTCTGTGAGAACTTTCTCAGGTGACATTCTGACATCATTATATACTTAAAATGTGTACTAGCCCTTCAATTATATATTCAAGTAGCTGATAGAAAAATTTGTAAAACTGCTTAATCCTCCCCACTTTAGTTTATCTACCAGTACTCTGATTCAACACAGATTTCTGTCTTTCCGTTTAATCCAGAGCTTGAGAATTGGTCATATAACACCCTCATCATTTATTGTGATTGCTTCCTGGCTATATTTCTCACTCACATAGTCTTTGAAATCTGCCTGGTACACAAGGACTGTGGTTGAATTTACTGTCTGCCACTTTTCTGAAGACTACTATTCCCCTTAAATTCACCTAGTAACAGGAGAGGCGACCGTTTTCATATAATGTGCTTCTATGCACCTTGCCACAGTTGATCGGTCCAAACTTATACATTTTACCCAAGGTAGGCAGTAGGAGTGTTTGAACTTATACCTAACACACCATAGCTTCACTCTGATTGCTCTTTTATAAAATGAAAAATGTATATAAACTTTTAAAAATTTCACATGACTTGGGGAGCAGAGAAGAGTTGGTTTATACTGAGTTCTTGACAAGAATAAACACATGGGTAAAGAGAGATGTAGGTAATGAGAGATTAGGAGAGATATCTTCCCAAATTATATATGACCCTTTAGTCCTTTCAGCATGTTTATTCCTGTAGCTCAGCTGCATCCCTGTTCTTGAGTTCCTTTACCCTTACACTAAATTTTGCTTTTTTTTCATGAAGCTAGCTTAAAAGGTTTTCTGTGATGACTATATGAGAAATCTCATGTTCCATTCTATCCTCTTCCTGTAAGTTTGTCTTGAATTTAAAGCTATTAACCCTGAGTTAAAATTTTCTTCCAACCTACAACCAAAGAATCAAATTGCAGGTGGTTCGTCAAATGTGAAATTCTTTGTGCTATTTGTGAAGTTATTTATTTCGTAAAATGAAAGCTTGATCACTTTCATTGAAAATTAATTTCTATGTAAAATATTTCAATGTGTTTTATTCTCATGAATTTTATAAAGTGAAAACTACACAATTGTTAAGTAACTTGGAACATTTCATCTTTATCAATTTCTATAATACATATGCACATTTACACACATATATCTGCATGCACACGTATACATATTTCCTTCTCCTAGGTGAGACTTTCAACCAATTTTGTGTGAATTTTAATGCTCATGGTAAAAATTGAATCTTTTTTCCACTTAAGAAGTTACACTCTTAGCTTTTAGATTTTCCCAATAGAGTTTCACAGAATAAAAATTATTCTTTTATAGAATAAAAAAGTCTCTTCTTTCATTTTTATCTGTACTATAAAAGTCTATTTAGTTCCCATGGAAATGCAAACTCAAGTTTAAAATATCTGTGTGCATGTGTTTGTATACGTGTATGAGGAAAAGCATGCCATGAGTAAAACCCCCAGTTGTGCATGCTAAATAGTCTGTTTCTGATAATGAGATCAAATGAGTTTGGCAAGAAGACCCTTTTGTCCTCTCTGGAGCAAGCTTTAGGGACTAGGGATGTTGGAGTTGAAGCAGAATAAGGGAAGGTTTTCCAGAAAGCATGTGGTTTATTTGAATTATTTTAATGCCTTTTCTGAACTTTTCATTCTGTGAAAAAATTATATATGATTTTCTTTACTAGAAACTTCAAAAATAAAAACATAAGGTAGAACACAGGCAGAGTCAAGCTGATGTCTGGACACACTCAAGCCAAGCTATTGACACTGCTGCGATACCAGACTTCTCACATGAGGATGGTGTCCCAGCCCTAAGAGACTCACTGTGATGCTTTACAACCTTTAAAAGCCCCAGGGATTATTCTGAGTCACTACCCAAACTCTGACAGCTAAAGAGTTTTCCCAGGTAAAGCTCCATCTATTATTTCTTTGACTTCTTTCAGGGATGGGTAGCACAGGCAAATTCACACAGTAAGCTCCAGCCAGGTTCAAAGAGCAATTCATGTCATCACATAAAAGCACTGCATGTGTGTTTACAGGAGAGTCATCAATACAGATGAGGGTGCCACTTACTATCTTGTTTTTGGCCCTATGTTACTTACATTCTTTAAAATTCATAGGCATTAAGTTAGTAAAAAGTTACAAGCAAGAAAACATGCTAAGACTAATGTACTTGTTCTTGTACCTTCATTTTTTATGTGGGAGAACAAACAGATATTGCTGCTGCCTTGAGACTTTTAAAGACCAAACAGATGATTGCTTTAGGAACTGTTTTAGTTTAAAACCATATAGAATCATAAAAATCTTTGAGATCGCTGGTCATGTAATCCAAATAACCTTTCTAAAATAGAGATATTTATCGACTTCCCTACTAAGTAATGTCAGTGTACTTTGGCTTTCCTACTTCCATTATCAGGGAATTTAGCAGGTTAGAAAACAATCTATTCCTTGGTTGTCTAACTTTAACAGTTTCCTCCTTAAGTGAGCTATTCTTATTTCCTAAATGATCAGGTATGTGTTACTTTTACTTGACTATTATCACAAATTGTTACAACACCATTGATAAACCTAATCTTCCCAGGTGCTTAAAATCATGTAGGCACTGTATTTTCAAGCAGAGAAATTAAGAAGAATCAGCTTCTTGCTTTTGGTTAAGATTCTTGTCTAAGTGTGTACTTTGAGCAGCAGTTCAACCTAACAGAGAGCAATGATAGGCGTAAATTGATTAGATAAAGCTCAGAAGACTTTGCCTTTCTCAAAGGTAAGCATCCCAAGGAGCAGTGTGGCAAATGTGCTGAAACCATGAGCTTTTTGGTTCCAGTATCTCTTTAGACAGATGGAAACAAACAAGCAAAGCAAAATAAGATTAACTGTGCTCCTGTGCACGGGAGTAACAGGAATCAATCTCCCTGGATAAAATTTGAGACTACTACAGACTCTCCCTTCACCCATTCTGCCCTAACATATGAAAGACAGCTAAGAAAAATGACAAAACCTTTTTCTTTTTAAAGATCTGTCAAAATATAAATCTTCCATGCTTCTTCATACACCTTTACTGACTCTTTGGAACGTCTCACTCCCTTTTCCTGTCCTACTGCATCCTACCCAAATGTCTAGCACAGCATCTACAACAGGATTGCATTTCCTGGCCAGAAGTTTAGCAGCCTTGACAAGGTTGTAAGAGCCCCTCAGTGGCAGCCACCATGTCTTACTCAACTTTAGATAGTTGGGAGCCTAGTTCCTGACACTGAGGAGGTGCTCAATTTATATTTATTAGATGAAGGAAAGAAAGAAGAGAGAACATTCTCTTATTGCAAGACAAGTATTCCTTTCTGAGCAGCAACTTTCTACCAGATAGTAGTTTACCTTTGTTGTCTTGAACTCTGCAATTCCTCCTGCTCCTCTGTTGTTGAAGTCTTGCCTCTCAGAACCTAAAACATAAGAGTATGAAATGAGAATCAAATTCAGTAAGTAAATCAATCCTAGAAGCAAGGAGATAGGCTTCATTACAGCTTGTTTTGTGACTCTGCTTTATTGTTCACTGGGACGAAAAAGTCAAAGAATGATCCAACACGTGGTATGTAACCATTACAACTGAAGCAATTTGAATTGCTTTCTGTGAGTACACTGTCACTGATCTAATTTTTAGTAAATGTTAAGCAGGTTTCTGTGCTAAAAATATATTGAGCTGAAACAGTGGATTAAGAAAGATGTTGTTCTAAATCCCATCTTGTAATTTTCATTTAATGGGTCTAAATTCCTTTGAAGTCTCAGACTTTAAAAGTGACTTGTAAAGATCTTAAGTTATGGCTCTGAATCCCTTTGGAGGAGGTGCTTATGAATATTAACTGTACCTTAGGATGCTCTGTGTTGGTACAGGACTTATTTGAGCTCAGAATTAGTGAGAGGTGAATGATGAATAATGGGCTCAGTGTGTGGAGTTTAAATATTCGAAAGAACAGACTCTGTATGGTATTGTAAAATGTCTTGTAGCTTCATTTCTGATTTTGAAATGTTACAGTGCTTGCTTATTGTCACAGTATGATCTTCAGCACAGTTGGGTAGTGCTTTTTTAAAGTAATACAAATGCATGAATCTCAGAAATACCTTCAAATATTGGGGACTGCATCTTTAAGGAGTGCGTTTGGCATTAAACAGCCTTTTCCAGCTAATGAATTTCTCAAGTTACAAGAATAATGGCCTTTTTAATCTTAGCAAGAGTAATTAAACAGACATTTGTTATTAATGATGTTGTTAATGGCAGAAGATATTGAATTCTCACTTTAGATATTATACTGCTTGAGAGTGATTATTTTGAATATCAGACATAGGAGTGTATGATGGTTTTGAAAGTACAACATCTCTTTAATAGCACTGTAAAGTACTAGTTATTTAAGATAGAAAAAAATCCTGCATTAACTTAATACCAAGAGAACTAAATATTTCCAAACTGAGGCAGAACTATTACGGACAAAGAACATTTGTTTGGTTAGTTCTACTTATCTGTTGAAATGGTGTTTTTCTTCTGTTGAGATAGATACGTGGCAGCCCACAGCTTGAGAAAGAATTACTTACTCAAAGTCTGCTTCAGAATAGAAAGGCAGATGATATTGGTGGGCTACTCTATGTCCACTTCCCTTTCCTAGCAATTCCTCAGTTTTGTTCAGAAATCTACCTTATCTCCAGCTTCAGAAGGGCATCCTAATTAATCATTTCATTCATTCATCCAACAAATATTTACTGAGTGCCAATTATGGCCAGGCGCTGTTTTATGCACTGAAAATATATCTATGAAAATAGAATAGTCAACACAAACAAACAAAAAAATCACACATAAACAAAAGTGGTATTAAAAAAGTAACAGACAAAAATCCCTACCCCTTATGATTGGGGTTAATGAATTAATCAGGAAAGAGCCAGTCAGGCCACAACATCCCCTGCAGATTCTCATGGTCCAGTCCCCCCCAGTGATGGGCATGTGGGACAAATGGCCCCAATCACACCAGAGAGCAGGGATTTTATCTCTTCTTGAGGGAAAGAACATTTTTTTTTCTCTCTCCTACTAGACATAGACAAAGCAGCAGCCAGGCCCAGTTGCCACTGGCAGCCATTTTGTGACTGTGAGGGAATTCAGGATTGGGATGAATCAGAACCTAAGGACAACCAGGAGGGTTTCCACTGCCTGCTCTAAAAGTATCTGAACAGACATAAACTGTTAAATTAAAATTAAATACTTTTGGGGCATAAACAAATTGCTGTTTTCTTTATTATAAGCATAATGGCTTGATCTTAATGACATTGAAGGCAAATAAAAGATGCTTTGGGAATTTGAGAATCAGGGTAAAGGGCATAGTTACGGTAGTCATATTGAGGGAGCTGCAAGGTTGAGGTAACATGGACTGATAGGAGCCATGGGATTGGATTCTGAGGGTGCTTGATCAAGGGGGCCAGGACATAAGACTAAATAAACAAGAGTTCATTAACTTCAGGGCATTGTATCTTCCCATGTGGTTTAATTTTCTGTCAGGGACCCCAGGGGAAGAGGAAAACCCATTGCCAGGGTGGTTCTTTGAAGCCTGGATATAGTGATGGCTCACACTGGATAAAATAAAATGGCTACATTGCTGTGGCAGGTGGTGGAGGAAGGGATTAAAAGGCTTGGGGAAGTGGGCATGTTGGAATGTGTATATTATGTGAGGTCAAAAGACCCACTAGAGGATTATGTTGCAGGGAGGGCCTGGGGAACACCCCATTCACCAAGGCCATCAGAAACTCACTGGTGAGAGGAGTATCAGCATCTCCGAGAGGTTTAGTGGTGGTTCTTCCCTGTAGGCCAGGGTTGATGGCAGGAGTGGGAGTCATTGAGCTGGGATCTTCATGAGCTTAAGAGGATGATGGGTCTCTGAAGCAATGAAGCTGAGGTGTCAGTGCTTAACCGCTAAAAGCTGGTGAGTGGGGGGAGGGAGGGGACATAGTTATTTTACGAATTGGCAAGGTCAGAAGGACAGCTAAGGACTATCCACAGGCAAGTGTGGTGGTTAATAGAACATGGCTTTCCTAGGTCAAAATAGATATCATATAAGCTACTTAATATATACAGTAAAAAGAAAAAATAAATGAGACGTTATCTGAAGGTCATTGCTCCAAAAGGAAGCTACATTCTCTTACTCAATTTTGGGACCTGAGTCAATTTTCAGACACAGAATCCAGTGACTGATGAGGTGGTTGGATCCTTCAGAGAACCCTCGGCAATATAATGTCAGGTGTATACTGTAACGATTCCCCCGAGCTTTCCCCAAGAGGATCTATGAATATTTACTTGGGTGCCCATGCGCTGTGGGATGGGCACAGACATTTCCAGGGCTGTTTGACACAGGGCCTGAATTGACATTGATACCTAGAGACCTGAAGTATTATCACATCCCTGTTAGAGTGGGGAGAACACAAGGCCAGATGCTCAGTGGAGTCCCGTTTGAAGTCCAGCTTAGAGCAGGTCCACGAGGCTTTCGGCCCCACACAGTTGTCATTTACCCAATTCCCAAATGTAAAATGTAGAATCAAGATACTCAGCTGTTGGAATAACACCAACTGAATCATTGGACTGTGAAGTAAAAGCTATTAGAATGAAAAGTACCAAGTAGAGCCTTTGGAATTGCCTCCTCTGCCCATCAAGATAGTGAATTAAAAACGGAATCCACCTCTGGAAGTGACGGCAGGCATAGAATCACCCTTAAGGATCTTAAGGATGCAAGGGTAGTGGTGTCTGTCATACCTCTATTTACTTCATAAGTCTGCTCCCTTCAGAAGCCAAATAGACCTTTGAGAACCACGGTAGACTGTTACAGGCTCAGCCAGGTAATAGTCCTGATTGCAGCTGCTGTGCTGGATGTGGTATCTTCGCTTGGGTAGATTAATTAATTCTCATGTATATGGCATGAGGCTTGAAGTAGCAAATTCATTCTTTTCTACTATAATCAGAAAAGAAAGGACACATAGAGAGGACAATAATACACATGTAAAGTTTTGTTCCAGGTACATGTTAACTCTCCCACTCTGTGTCATCAGTCAGAAGATATCTGGATTATCTAGACATCCCACAGAGCATCACCTTAATTATTACATTGATGATATCATGCTGATGAGGAAGAATGAGAGAGGGGTGAATAGGGGTGAATAGCATGCTGGAGGTTTTGGTAAGACATATGTGCCCCAGAGGGTGAGAGATAAGCCCACTGAAAATTGAGAGACCTGATACTTCTGTAATTTTTAGGGATACAGTGGTCCAGGGCATGCTGGGATATTTTCTCTAAAATTAAAGAAAAATTGCTCCTTGTATCCTCTATTACAAAGAAGGCATAACATTTGGTAAGCCTCTTTGTGTTCTGAAGGTAATACATTCCATACTTGGAAATATTGTTCTAGCTGATATGCTAAATGATACAAAAGACTGTTGCCTTTGTATGGGGTCTAGAGCAATAAAGGGGTTTGCAGCAGATTCAGGCCATAATGGATGCAGAAGTCCACTTAGGGTATGCTGTCTGGCAGACCACATGATGCTGGAGGTGTCAGTGGTGGGAAAAGATGCAGTATACAGCTTAAGGCAAGGAGAGAATCATATCAAAGACCCTACAGTTCCAGAGTAGGGCCATGGCATCTGCAGTGGGGAAACAGCTCTTAACATGTTACTGGATCCTGGTAGAGACCCATATGAGCTGGGTTCTGTTTAATGCCCCAAGGCATTAAGTTGAGTAGAACCAGCAGCAGTCCATCATAATAAATGACAGACTTGCATTGAGCCTGGGCAGACCAGAAAGCACAAGAAAACAGCATAAATAGGTAGCTTAGACCTCTCTCCCTTCTATGTCAACCACTATGGTTGTACCAGCACCCTTCTTCAGCTTCCATCTATGGCCATATGGGGATGTCCTTTATGACTGCTGAAGGAGGAGAAGAAAGCTCAACTTTGGTTTATGGATGGGCCAGATAATCAGTGGAGTTCTTGCCAAATAATCAAATACATTGGTTCTCTGTGTGGGTCAAACCAAAAATGGATGTGGTTGCATTACAAGCTATAGTCAGACAGTGCTAAGAGACAACTTTTCCATTGTCACAGTTTCTAGTTGTGTACGTGGTTACCTACTTTCTGGAAGAAGTGCCCTGAGGTGAGAATATATACAGAGTCATGAGTAATTGAAATGGCTGGATAACTTCTCAGGGGCCCGGAAGTTTAGAGATAGGAATGCCTGAGGTAGCAGTTGTGGATGGACACAACAAAGGAATAGACACAAAGTGTGAAGGTGTTTGTATGGTTTGTGAAGACCCACCAGAAGGCATCACTGTAGAAGAATCATGGAACTATAAACTAGGCTCAAATGACTCAGTTGGTAGACATTAGCTTGCCTTTGTCATCAGCCACCCCAGAACTGGTGTAATGGGCTCATGACTGGAGGGGGGTGGCCATCAGCAGAGATGAAGGCTTCGCATGCATCCAACAGAGTGACTTTCACTTTCCAAGGCTAATCTAGCTATTACCAAAGCTGAATCTCTGATGTGTCTATTCCATGAAGAGACCAACCAACCAACCACTGGTAGCAGGTTGACTACATCGAGTCTCTTCTGTTCTGGAAGGTCTAGTGGTTTGTTCTCACAGAAATAGATGACAGTTCTGAGTATGAGTTCACCTTTATTGCCCTCCAAGTCACCCCCATCTGGAGAATGTCAGGGTGCCTTATCCAGAGGCATGGAATCCTGTAGTATATGGCATACCACCAGTGAAACCACTGCACAGTTAACGAGGTACGGGAACAAGAAGACTGTGACCCTGGACTCTGTTGGTTGCATCAAATACCACAACATCCAGAAGCTACCAGGTGGATATAGTGTAAGAATGGCTTGGTGAATGCAGAGGTGAACCACCTGCTCAGAGGCAATACTCTGGAAGAATGTGGTGCCGTGTACCAGGTGGATCAGACCTTCTCTGTGGCATTGTATTTGATAGAGAAATTCACGCATCTGAAACTTTGGTCTGTATCCAGGTTAGGAAGCAAGAATGGTACTACCATCATTAACGATGATCTATACTGCGGGACTTTGTACTTCCTGTCCGTACTACTCTGGGCTCTGTAAGGTAGAGATCCTGGTCCCTAATTAGAACACACTCTTCCCAGGGACACACTCAAGCATGGAAAGAGAAAAGCCACTCATATTCCCATTTTTCTGTGTGATTAGACATAATAACCGCAAGCTGCCTGGCCAGCCATTCAGTCTTAGCAGAAGCCATATCTTCTCTTGTGACACCTCAAACGTCTCTTTCATCTGTTAATTTTCTGCACTAGAAGTAAAAGGGCCAGTGTTAGCTGTAAGGAGTAATGGGGCATGATACTGATTTCTTCTGATCTTTTTGTGCTTCATGTCTGATCCCTGGATTGTCTCTGTGGACCCAGAGAGGTACAAGTCAGGAAGCTATGGATCCACTAGTCATACTTGTGTGTAGAAGTGGCACAATTCCTTGAGCAGAAGCCTTGTGACCTCCATATTTACAGCTGAAACAACAGTGCTGGACACATAGAAGTTACCAAGCACATGCGAAGCACTACCTTACTAAACTATGTAAGGTAGTGTTGTTAAGAAGCAGTTGTCTTCAGTATTTTAATAAATAACTCTGAGCTGTTGTTTAGCCGTTCTTATTAGAAATATGAATTAGATAATGGAGTGATCTGATGTTCTCAATGAAATTTCTTTCAAACCAGAGATTCAATGGGAAATTATTTTCCAGTGGAAAGGAAGCACTTTAGTCAAGCTTGGGGGCAGCTCCCAGAGTGTCATGTGATAGTGCGTGCTTCCTTTGACTTTTAAATCTTTATATCTCCTGAGGGGGAAAAATGAGCAAGCTTTAAAAAATCCACCAAGCTCTAGAGAATAGAGTTTACAGAGAGCTGAATTATGTGTCTCTTTGAATCCATGAATTCAAGCTCTCCTGCCTCTCTGTGCTTCCAGCTGACACCTTCCAAGAATCACTGGTCTGCATTTTATTTTCTCATCAGGAAACTCAGCCATCTTAGTTTCAGGGTCATTTGAATCACATGGTTAACCTGATTCTTTTTTTTCATTTTCCGAAATATCACAAATAGGGCTTTTTTTTTTTTTTTTTTAAGAAGGGAAAAAAAAATCTGGCTTCAGTTGTTAATTTCCTCTGTTCTGTCAAGATTAGGCTAGTAGTTCTGAGTAATTCTGGCTCATTTTCTCTAGGGACTAAGCCTGAAATAATCCAGTGTTTATTTTTATACAAATTCTCACAGTACTACAACATTTCAGTGACTTCCTGGGATGTTTCTAGTTTTTCACAGGCCAAGAGGCCATTCTCAGAGGTAGCTCCTTCATGTAAACCTAAAAATGGCACTTTCCCACATTATAGTTTATCAGGAAGTTTAAAGTTCAATAGTCCTCCTCTCTTTTCTTTCTCATCACAGAGAAAGGAAAAAATAAGGGGCAGTTCCAGCATTTTAGCTCATTCCAGCACGGTCATTCCATTTCAGTATTTTGGAACCTGGGAAAGAGGCAGGGAGATTGTAGTATATCTTGGCTGAGAGATGGCTGGACTGGGAAACAGGATTCTCTGTCATTCCCTGTGTCACTCTCTGTGTGACCCTGACCTCTTCCCAGCATTCCTGACCCCACCTCTAACTTGGGGAAAATGATGCTTGTCATGTAACTCACAGCAGTCTCCCAAACTCATGAGATAACTCTGCTGAAAACATGGGAATCTTGTGTGGAAGGCCAACCCTATATTCTGTACACTTGTGTCTTAATTTGCCTTCCTTATTTACCCTCTACTGTACTTTCTCCAGGACCCTTGCTTTCAGCCCAGG
The DNA here is from genome assembly GCF_026419965.1 of Kogia breviceps. NCBI lineage: Eukaryota > Metazoa > Chordata > Mammalia > Artiodactyla > Physeteridae > Kogia > Kogia breviceps. The sequence goes on along the minus strand of NC_081313.1, from coordinate 71,727,115 downwards.
GGGTGGACTTGCTATCTTTTATACATAACATACAATCCTCTACCTCTACACCTTTCCTCAACGTGCTGCTCCTCCTTCTCTGCCTGTTTAAACTCAATCCAAATCCCGTTCTTAAACTCAGCCTCACTCTTTTCCTTCCTCTCAAATCCTATGACTCTTTTCACTTGATATTTCATTTGCATACAAATTTCCTGCTACTGTATTTGTAGAATGTATTGTAAAAAATCTCTTTTGCATCCTTTATCTCTTCTAATACAGGGTGAGTACTGGAAGCCTTCAAATAATCTGTTTGACCAAACAATCTTTATGTCACCTCCTTAGCCTTTCATGTTGGGTTTTAATGACATCATGACCCTCTGTGCACACATACACATTGTTGAAGTGGTACACCAAAATGTGATTATGGTATGTGCATTCAGGCATACAAAGTGCACAGTGGAAAAAATCTGTTTGAAGTATTTAGCCTAGAGTGTTAAATTCAATCCTAGAAGGCAAAAATCATTTAGCTGTGTCAAGTTCAGAGCTATATTTAAGTTTATTGTTTCATAACAAGTCTGGTCTATTTCAGTGTACTGTTCTCTGTACAAGGTCTCCCTGTAACCATGCATTATAATAGACTGTTGCCAGCCTTCTCAAAGTTTGAGGTGGATTCTTGATTACCTGCTTCCTGCCCTAGGGATTCTTGCTGTTAGGATTGTCATTAAACAAAGCAGCCTGCTGGCATTGTGTTCTGAGAAACAATTTGCACCTTTGTAAACTGATTAGCGGAATGAGTTTGTTTTGATAATTGATCCTTGACTTGCATTTTAAAGGACAGCAAGCTTTTAGAGGACTTTCTATATTTGTTACAAATGCTTTTCCTGGAATTTAAAAAATAATTTAGAAACTTCAGTTAAAAAAGGAACATCAAGAAACAAATTGACTGGAGACCATTGTTTGAATTCTTATGGATGTGAATTAATGAGATGACCAGCCCAGCTTCAGACTTTATCTTCTTAAGGTCATCCCCCTACCCCCAGCCCAAAGTGAGTGATGGAGTCTTTTTTTAAATTGAAATATAGCTGATGTACAATATTATATTACTTTCAGGTGTACAGCATAGTGATTCAATATTTTTATAGACTATACTCCATTTAAAGTTACTGCAAATAATGGCTATATTTCTCTGTGCTGTGCAATATATCCTTGTTGCTTATCTATTTTATACATAGTAGTTTGTATCTCTTAATCCCGTACCCCTATTTTGCCTCTCCTCTCTTTCTTCTCCTCACTGATCTACTGGTTTGTTTTCAATATCTGTGAGTCTGTTTTGTTACACACATTCGTTTTATTTTTTAGATTCCACATATGTGATAACAAAGTATTTCTCTTTCTATGTCTGACTTATTTCACTAAGCATAATACTCTCTAGGTCCATGCCTGTTGTTGCAAATGGCAGAATTTCATCCTTTTTAGTGGCTGAGTAATATTCCATTGTATATATACCACATTTTCTTAATCCAGTCATCTGTTGATGGGACCTCTGGCACAGAGGCAATGGCCCATATGCAGTACAACCCATAGTGCAAATTTTATAGTCTGAATTGTTATTATCCTTGTGAACTAGTCTGTCTAAAAATCAACGTCAGGATCTTTGTTGATTAACTGGGTTTTAAAAAGTGCGTCATATTTGCAACTGTTCTTCATTTCATGCTCCATGTAAATAACCTGTCAGTCATTCAGGCTTTGGCAAATAGGAAGGAAAGTTTCTCCCAATAAATCTGTTGTAATCATGGGGTAATTTAACAGCCATTCTTTTGTTTTCTGGTGTTTCATTGCATTTTGTTTGTTACGTTTTCCTATTTTTTGTTGTTGTTGTTTGTTTTTAATAGCTAAGGGGAAATTCATACAAATATCAACAGAGTCAGAGTTCCAAATAAAAAAGGAAGTTGAAAGTAAAAGGAAGGATTAGGGATAGTAATTGACACACGCTTAGGTAGAAAATTTGGGTGACTGATCATTTTGGTGGTCTAATGAAATCTAGCGTGTATTTGTTATTGGTAAAGACTAGTAAAAAAATATATATTGGTACAGTACACTTTGAAAATGGGAGGGAGATTTTTTAAAGCCATTGAGAGTTAACAATGTGACACTAGCCCTTATATTAAAGAAAGACTACTCTTTCCACTCTAAAGTGACTCTAGGATTGGGATTCTATTCAACAAACAGTTTGGGGGAAATGTGACTAAACATAGTTGTCAGCAGACTTAAAATGACAAAAACATTGTCCCACACAAAAAAATTATTTTCAGTATTTCTTGAGGTAACAAAAAGAGGAAGAAAGTAGATTTTCATTCTGTAGAATGATTCTGACATCTTGAACTCACACAGTTCCCCTAGGAAATGGCCAGAAATGGATATTGATAGAAACAAATTCCCATTTTAAACTCTTTATAAGCATTTTTCTTATTATTCAGGTAGTAGCCCTTTAGGCATTGCTGGAAAAAACAGAGTGAAAGAGTGTAAGTTCTTAACTGGTTAATGAAAAATTGAGATAAACAAAAGAGTTGCTTAAATATAGATTTTTCTCCTCACATAATTTGTCTCATTAAAATGCTTTTAATATTCTGTATTCTGATTTTCCTTGAAGGAAATATTGTTCTACAAAATTTCAATGAGACATGCTAAAAATAATGTCTGTGACAGAAATGTTAATTTCCTATCTAAATAATTAAATTTAAAACTATCGCATCTTATATTTCAAAAAAGATCATTAGATCTTCCCTTAAGGGAAAACTGAGACCCAGAGAGCATAAAAAACTTGCCCAAAGTCACAGAGCTAACAATCAATAGTCAGTGTTGGGTTAAACCCAAGTTACTTATCTCTACCCTAGTTCTCTTTCCATTGTGCTAAGCCATCACTGCTTATTTGAAAGGCTGCCTTCTTTCATTCCATTGCAAGAGAGAAGTCTTGTTGAAGTCCTCATCTAGGACACACAGCAGAGTGACTTAGTGGAATGTTGGCTGCCATTTAGGAGTCCAGTAGGCTAGAGTTAGGTTGTGGGACATTCTGATTTTTATTTTGTAGATTTCTATTCTACATAGGCTACAATATTGTGTATGGACTGGAAGAATACATGATTATAATTTTGTTGTTGTTCTAGGGAATCCCAAAAGATGCCTGGCCTTATTTCAAATTGTGAAATAAATACATTTCCTTTAGAATCTTCAGTTTTTCCTCTTAGTGTCATTCCTTTCACTGTCTCTCCACAGTGTCTTTCATCTGAGATCTTCTACCCTATTATTTCTATTAGATCATGTCATTTCAAACCTGGATAATATTATTTAAAACTTACTGTGAATTTGGATGAATATGCTACCTCTCCTTTGAGTATTTGTATTTTGACATTTTCATTGTAGAATAAAAGGTCACATCTCCAATTATAAAAGTAAATTCAGGAACTAATCATTAGGTTAAAAAAAGTTTTATTTATGGGTAGAAATTCTGTTCCCTTGAAATCGTGCAACCTGTGTAGATATCTATTCTTTTTTCTGCTTAGCTTAACACTTATTTTTTTTTTGGCATTTGCTTCATAGAACAATAACCATTGGCCCTCTACCTTGTATCAGAATTTGTAAAAAGAGTCAGTGTAATTTTGTATTAGATTCAGTTAAATTCATGAACATTTATTAATCTACTCTGTATAGGCACTGTGCTAAGTACTATGAGGAAGAGAAAGGTAAGTTAGGACATTGGACTATCCTGAAACATCTGAAATCCATTATATTCTTGGGTACAATGTAACTTAAGTACCACATTTTCTAATTTTCTATCGTTATAACTCAAAACATGGCTTCTAGTTCCTTCTCTACCAATTCCTTGAAGCCATTACCAGCTGGTCCAAGTTTGTATTCTATTTGAAGCCCATTTGTTACCTCTACAGCATAGTGCCGTGGTTCTCAAATGTTTTGGACTCAGGAGACTTTTATAGTCTTAAAACTTTTTGAGGATCAAAAAGACCTTTTGTTTTTGTGAATAATATGTATCAGTATATATACCACATTAGAAATTAATGCTGAGAAAGTTTCAAACTATTTATTAATTCATTTAAAAATAACATTAAAGTAACATAACATTTTTATGAAAAAATACCTACTTTTCCCAACACATATTTAATTAGAAGAATTAGCATTATTTTATATATTTGTAAAAATCTTTAATGTCTGGTTTGAATGAAAACATACCTGCTTCTGCATTCAATCTGTTGTTATATGTTATTTGGTTAAATAACATAAAGAAAACCTAGTCTCATAAACATATAGTTAAAAGGGGGGATATTTTGAGTATTCTTCTTTGATATTACACCAAAACTCAACAAGTAGTAATGATTTCTTAAAGGTTATTTGAAATGTAGAATATGAAACCATGCCAAGAACTATTCATACTTGTTACATTAAATTCCATCTGCCTATCTTATATTTTAAATTTATCTTTTACCCATGCTTGATTTTGTAATACTGTTATTGCTGATTTGGAAAATACTGGTTTACTAAGCTATGCATATCTGCAAATGTTGACACACCTTATTATACAGTATCAATAAAGCACATCCATTACTGTCACCAGCAATTTATCAGAAAAGTCATTACGTCTTGGAAAGCTGTCATGACAACAGATGCAAATTTTCCGAAATTCTAAGTTCTGCTTGAAAGCTTAAATTTTACCTTTTGCAAAAAATACTGTCCAGGTAATTTTCCCTAAGGTGACTAAGTCATTTTTTGTCATCTTCAAGACAATGTCTGTAAAATAAACAAATCTAAATAATCAAAGTTCATTCTTTCAAGTAAAAATTGTTCTGTGAAGGAAGTGGCTAGTTCACTGGAAACTTAGACAATCATAAGTGCTTTTCCTGGAGACGACCACTATCCTGCAGTATGCAAAGGGCTTTAGGTGTGTTTCCCATTTTGTCCCACAATATTAAAAAGATGTGTACTTAAGACTTGAAATTTAATGAAGCTGGCTTTTAATTCTTATTTATCTTTCATAGGGATTGTGGCAGTGACAAATACGATTACTAGTGTAGCTCAGTGCCACTGCTTTGATTCACTCAAAGGTGCCAGCAGTTTTACCCACAATTTCTTTTGCACCATTAGCGAAAACATCAATAGAATTAATTAAACAAACAAAACCAAAAAACAACCCCCCCAAAACCTTAAAGTTATTAGAAAACTTGTGGACCCTGAACTTGTGGACCTTGTGGACCCTGAAAGGGAATTGGTGATCCCTTGAGCTCCATGGACCATACCTCGGCAACAGTTGCTAAAGTAGACAGAACATTATATTACTATACAATCTAACTTGATATTTCTTAGCTGTTGTGATTATGAAAAAAAGTTTGCTTTTCTGGGCCTCAGTTATTTACAAAATGAGGGGAAGTGGAAATCTTTATTTCCTGAACTCTCTCTTTTTTCTTATTTTCTTTTGTTTGCATCTACATTGCTGCCACCTGACAGGGCAGAACAATTCTAAGTCCTGAAAATATTCATTTGCCCACTGATCAAGCTGCAATTTTTGTCAATAAGGAAATAAAGATGTTAAACTTAAATATTTTCTTAAGGGTGTGCCATTTGGGGATGAGAATGTCATTTCTTTATGATTTTTCTTTTTAAATTTGAAATAATTCTCAAACTTTTTACTTTTCTGTGATTAGAATTTTTATATTATTTTAATTTTTGTACAAGAGTCCCAAGCCTTCTAACAATAATTATAGTAACCAATTATTGAGTGAATGTGTTAGGCACTGTGCTAGCCACTTTATTGTCATTATTTTATTTAACATTCTGAAGAAATCAATAAAATACTCAGTTTCTCCCTGATACTAAAGGATGTGAATTACTAATAATATGAAGAAATATGATTTTTTTTGAGACTATAAAATACAAACCCTTTACATGTCCAATTTTAACATGCGATAGGTGATATCATGTGACAAAACTATTTTTCCTATATTTCGTGACCTGAATATTTAGAAATTTATGTGATACATATACAGATGTCTCTCTATATATTTATATAACACATACTAACACATAAATGTACTTATCTAAGCAAGATATCAAGATTTTTGCAGGTTAAGCAGTAGCAACAGGTAGTTCAGGTACACAGAAGCCAAAATATCATTCATGAAAGATCATTATGAACAAATTTGAAAGTAATTTTAAAAACAGAAGTGTGCTTCACTTTCAGTGTTTGCAGTTGTGTTTATTGTAGGGCATGACCTTTTTCTTAGTCCCTAAGGAAACTGACATCTGTATTTGATTTAATGAACTTCTGTTTGTTCAAATCCCAGGCAAAGAAAAAGACCTAGTGCATCTATGAGCATAGCCAGCTCCTCAGCTTAGGTCCCCAGAACTCAGAGCAGCCACTCTGGGAAAGAACTCACAAGTTTCTACATGCTTTGATGGACTGAGCTTGTTCCTCTTTGAAAGTTTGTTCCTATTAGAATTTACTTTTATCTTTAAATTGATGAAAAATAAGTGCTTTGTTACATTTTATTATTTTTTAAGCAAAGATCAGAATCAGATCAGAATTTAAAGCATGATCTTACATTAACTTATGTCATTCAAACCTAAGTCTTGCTCCCTTGCTTTTTGACCTGAATTCTGAATAAAGATCTAGAAAGAATATAGCTACAGTTCTGTGTCAGGGAATCAAATAAGATGTGATTAGATCAAAAACCATCTCTTGCAGTTACCTGCTATTAAATTTTACCCCTCTACCTATAAGGGATAGCTAATGCACCGTTTAAAAGCTCTTTAGTTGGAACGTTTGAAAAGCTAGTTTCGTGCTGATGCTAAACTTTAATAACTAAGGCTTCTTTCCATGTTTTTAAAAAGCCTGACAATAATGGCTCAGTAATTACTGAACTAATGTTATCAATTCCAACAGATATCACATTTATTAAACAGAAAATGCTATGTTGCTGTTCATGAGTTAGAAATGTGTGTAATTGAAATATGAAAATGAAGTCTGTTGGAGTATGTGATTCATCATGAATTCTGCAAGCCCTACACTAACTCTTCTTTTCCTAATTAAACTGTCAAATTGAAATCTTATAATTGATGCAACCACATGCCTTACACTGGGTTTTCCACCCGCGTATAAAGCTCAATTCAGCAGAAACTTTGCAAGAGCCTTCTTTAGGAAGAATGCAGTTCTTTGCTCTTCTGACCTCTTGAGCAGAAATCCTGCCACCCTCCCCCATCACAGAATATTGTGTGGCACGAGATTTCTATTCTCTGCGTGATTAGGAGCAGAGTGGGCTAACACATATGCCAGGGGAGCTGGTAATCCTTGTTTTGAGCTTTTTCTGGAGAGGCAGTAGAGATGAAGTTGAGAGCTTCAGTGAGGTCTTCTGTATTCCTTTCGCCATTGTATATTTCTACACTATGACTAGGCTTTGTATGTTGTTGTTGCTAAAATTTAAAGACTGAGTTGGATTTTTTCCTGAGTAGAAATTCCAGGACATAAATTTTCACCTCTACTTTGTAACACTGGATGGCACAGAGTGACCGACGGGAATTTATTTTATACTCAGGGTAAAAACTGTACACATGTAACACGCACTCTGGCCAGAGTAGATATACTTGAATTCTGCTTTGGCAAGGAGGTATCTTGGAGATATCATACTTGAAGAGAGCTGATTTCTGCATAACTTTGTTCAATTGCTTGGTGGTAAAAAGATTTCATCTCTTGTGTTAACTGTTATCCATTGGTAGTTACTGCCTGGGCTGTTATCTTAAGAATTGAGTTTTTATTTATCTCTGGCTCAGCTGGGCAAAATAGGGCTGGGATCAATTATTATGTCTTATTGGTAAGGCAGTGGATAGGGGCAGCAAAGTGACTCTTAATTCCATCTCTGGATTTGTCAGGTCCTTCCTTATAGATATCTTTGTCAAATGCCTTTTCATCATCTGTGATATCTCTAGTCTTGGGTTTTTATGAGATTCAATTTCTGGTCAAACTTGAGCTTGTTTGAAGTTTTTCTAAGACACAAGTTCTTTGCTTAGTTTCTGAACTTAATAATCACAGACTTTTAAAAGTTTATTTTATTGTATATACACACACACACACACATTCTTTTTCATATTCTTTTCTGATATGGTTTATCACAGGATATTGAATATAGTTCCCTGTGCTATACAGTAGGACCTTGTTCTTTATCCATTCTATACATAATAGTTTGCATCTGCTAACCCCAAACTCCCAATGCATCGCTCCCTCATCCCACCTCCCCCTTGGCAACCACAGGTCTGTTCTGTATGTCTGAATAATCACAGACTTCTGATCATCGGGACTATTCTTTTTCTCAATTTCAGCAAAGCATTATTTTATTCACTGGTCTCATCTTCTAGTTAGATGCAGTTCTCTTTATTCTCAGGTTCAGTTCGACCCATAAACCTAACTTCATTTAAAAAAATACACTTGGGGGGCTTCCCTGGTGGCGCAGTGGTTGAGAGTCCGCCTGCCGATGCAGGGGACGCAGGTTCGTGCCCCGGTCTGGGAGGATCCCACATGCCGCGGAGCGGCTGGGCCCGTGAGCCATGGCCGCTGAGCCTGCGCGTCCGGAGCCTGTGCTCCGCAACGGGAGAGGCCACAGCAGTGAGAGGCCCGCGTACAGCAAAAAAAAAAAAAAAAAAAAAAAAAAAAATACACTTGGCTCTCCGTATCCACAGATTTTGTCTTAACATATTCAACCAACTTCAAATTGAAAATATTCTGAAAAAAAAATTCCAGAAAATTCCCAAAAGCAAAATTGAATCTGCTGGGAACAGGCAACTATTTATGTAGCATTTACATTGTATTAGGTACTATAAGTAATCTAGAGGTGATATAAAGTATATGGGAGGATGTGCATAGGTTTATGCAAATACTATGCCATTTTATATGAGACATTAGCATCCCTGGATTTGGGTATCTATGGGAATCCTGGAACCAATTCCTTATGGACACTGAAGAGTAACTGTACACAGTTCTCAATTTGGTCAATTAATATGCACAGTTATACTTATTTCACCTATCTAAATATAGATAGCTAGTATGCCACTCGTTGGTATATACTAGTCAGGCAGGCAGGCAGGCAGGCAGGCAGGCAGGGTGGGGCAGTTTCTGGAGAGTCACAAACCATCTACATTAATGATAGTAGTTCAGCTCAGCTTCTCTGTATATCAACGACCATGTAAGTATCTAGAACTCTGAACTGTCCTAGCTGAGTGAGAGTGATTAGGAGGGAGCCCGTGAAAAGAGACTTTCTCTTTTTATTCTATACAAATTTTAAATCAGTGCATGTTCCTTTTGTACTTTTTCTACAATGAATGTTGTAAACATTGTACCATTACATTTATAAACTTTTGTAACTTGCATGCCAGCTAGGACACTCTACTCTTTATGATCTAGATGAGATATTCTTTAATGCCTGTTAATCTGGCCTATAGTAAGAATATGTGCCTCCAAGATTTTCAAGAATTACTGGTAGGCTTACGTTTTCATGACTCTGGCTTCCTTGCTTCCTTTGATTTTTCCTCCTTTCTCTATATTTTTTAGCTGTTTCTTTATCTCTGCTCTGGCTCCAACCCAAGCATGCAACTCAGACCCTTTCCTTAATTTGTACACACACACACACAGAGACACACACGTTTGTGTGTAGAGCAGATGTTTCTGAAAGTTAGAGATGATGGAGTATTTGACACTACAGCAGCTCAAGCAATTTAAAATGATATTATTTATTAAAGTTCCTAGGAGACCCTTGGCCATTTCACCAGGTTGCTCTGCCCTTCTATTTTTTCTCTCCCAAGAGCAAAAATTTTACTTTCAGGAGAAAAAAAAAAATCCTCTGATTTTATGATACAGAAACATTTCATATTCTCCAGCTCCTTCTCTGAAACTGAGAATTTGAGTTTTTCTTTGGATATGAAGAGATACAGTAATGCACTTTGCTGCTCAGGCCTCTGCTGAACAATGGGTTTAATATCCTGGGGCTCATCCTTTCTTTTCCTCTCACAGTGTAGAGATTATACTTACCTATAACTGGGCTTCAGTTTGGGGTTTTATATTTGTATTAATGTGCATACATATATGTGTAAAACAAAGACATTTAAGTCTGGCTTTTTGTGAAGGTGTGGAGGTGTATTTTCTTTAGGCATTCCCGTGTCATTTAACTTGTAGCTTCACTACTAGCAACGATGCTGTATGCATATCTTTATTAACTGTTAGGTTTTCTTGGGGATAGATGTCTGTAAGTGCAATTAAATTGTTGATAGATAATACTATTCTGATATTTGAAACAGATGTTTCAAGTTATAATCCAGTAATCCGTGTATGAACATCTCCGTTTCACCGTAGCATTTCCAACCCTCAATATTTTCAAATTAAAACAATTTTTGTTGATCCATGGAAGGAGAAATGGTGTCTTGTTATTGTTTAATTTGCACTTACTTATGTACTACTGATGGTGAACAATGTTTTCATTCATGTATTAGCTATTTGTATTACTTCTTGGATTGCCTATTCATATCCTTTGCTCATTTTTCTATAGATTCTTCTATTTTTCTTACTGTTTTGTGGGAACTTAGTTATGTACTAACAGTGTCAGCTGATATTTATGCGTTAAACATTACAAATATTCTCTCCAAAAATACGAGTTATTTTTATATTGTTTAAAGTGTATTTTACATCTCAGAAATTTTAGGTCATATTTTAGTTTGTAATCTATCACTAATTTTCTTGGAGCTTTCACATATGACTTTGAAAGCCCTTTCCATTTTCACTACTTTATTCTAATTATTTTACAGATTGGTTTCATACATGTGGATCTTTATCAAATTTATGATTGTGAATGGTGTGAGGTAGGAAATTAATTAAAAAATTATTTTCAATATGAATGGTCAATTACCTGAATACCATTTATTAAAAACCTGAACATTTAAAGCTGATCTGAAATTCTACGTCCATAGACTGAATAACCATATTTACCAGGATTAATTTCTGTATTTTTTTAACATCTTTATTGGAGTATAATTGTTTTACAATGGTGTATTAGTTTCTGCTTTATAACAAAGTGAATCAGTTATTCATATACATATATCCCCGTATCTCCTCCCTCTTGCGTCTCTCTCCCACCCTCCCCATCCCACCCCTCTAGGTGGTCACAAAGCACTGAGCTGATCTCCCTGTGCTATGCAGCTGCGTCCCAGTAGCTATTTTACATTTGGTAGTATATATATGTCCATGCCACTCTCTCACTTTGTCCCAGCTTACCCTTCCCTCCTCCCTGTGTCCTCAAGTCCATTCTCTGCGTCCGCGTCTTTATTCCTGTCCTGCCTCTAGGTTCTTCATAACCATTTTTTTTTTTAGATTCCATATATATGTGTTAGCATACGGTATTTGTTTTTCTCTTTCTGACTTACTTCACTCTGTATGACAGACTCTAGGTCCACCCACCTCACTGCAAATAACTCAATTCGTTTCTTTTTATGGCTGAGTAATATTCCATTGTATACATGTGCCACATCTTCTTTATCCATTCATCTGTTGATGGACACTTAGGTTGCTTCCACGTCCTGGCTATTGTAAATAGAGCTGCAATGAACATTTTGGTACATGACTCTTTTTGAATTACGGTTTTCTCAGGGTATATGCCCAGTAGTGGGATTGCTGGGTCTTAGGGTAGTTCTATTTTTACTTTTTTAAGGAACCTCCATACTACTTTCCATAGTGGCTGTGTCGATTTACATTCCCACCAACAGTGCAAAAAGGTTCCCTTTTCTTCACACCCTCTCCAGCATTTATTGTTTGTAGATTTTTTGATGATGGCCATTCTGACAGGTGTGAGGAGATACCTCATTGTAATTTAGATTTGCATGATTAGTGATGTTGAGCATCCTTTCATGTGTTTGTTGGCAATCTATATCTTCTTTGAAGAAATGTCTATTTAGGTCTTCTGCCCATTTTTGGATTGGATTGTTTGTTTTTTCATTACTGAGCTGCATGAGCTGCTTGTAAATTTTGGAGATTAATCCTTTGTCAGTTGCTTCATTTGCAAATATTTTCTCCCATTCTGAGGGTTGTCTTTTGGTCTTGTTTATGGCATCCTTTGCTGTGCAGAAGCTTTTAAGTTTCATTAGGTCCCATTTGTTTATTTTTGTTTTTATTTCCATTTCTCTAGGAGGTGGGTCAAAAAGAATCTTGCTGTGGTTTATGTCACAGAATGTTCTGCCTATGTTTTCCTCTAAGAGTTTTAAAGTGTCTGGCCTTACATTTAGGTCTTTAATCCATTTTGAGTTTATTTTTGTGTATGGTGTTAGGGAGTGTTCTAATTTCATTTCTTTTACATGTAGCTGTCCAGTTTTCACAGCACCACTTATTGAAGAGGCTGTCTTTTCTCCATTGTATATTCTTGTCTCCTTATCAAAAATAAGGTGACCATATGTGCGTGGGTTTATCTCTGGTCTTTCTATCCTGTTCCATTGATCTATATTTCTGTTTTTGTGCCAGTACCATACTGTCTTGATTACTGTAGCTTTGTAGTAGAGTCTGAAGTCTGGGAGCCTGATTGCTCCAGCTCTGTTTTTCTCTCTCAAGATTGCTTTGGCTATTCTGGGTCTTTTGTGTTTCCATACAGATTGTGAAATTTTTTGTTCTCATTCTGTGAAAAATGCCATTGGTAATTTGATAGGGATTGCATTGAATCTGTAGATTGCTTTGGGTAGTATAGTCATTTTCATGATACTGATTCTTCCAGTCCAAGAACATGGTATATCTCTCCATCTGTTGGTATCATCTTTAATTTCTTTCATCAGTGTCTTATAATTTTCTGCATACAGGTCTTTTGTCTCCTTAGGTAGGTTTATTCCTAGGTATTTTATTCTTTTTGTTGCAATGGTAAATGGGAGTGTTTTCTTAATTTCATTCTCAGATTTTTCATCATTAGTGTATAGGAATGCCAGAGATTTCTGTGCATTCATTTTGTAATCTGCTACTTGAGCAAATTCATTGATTAGCTCTAGTAGTTTTCTGATAGCATCTTTAGGATTATCTATGTATAGTATCATGTCATCTGCAAACAGTGACAGCTTTACTTCTTCTTTTCCGAATTAGATTCCTTTTATATCTTTTTCTTCTCTGATTGCTGTGGCTAAAACTTCCAAAACTATGTTGAATAAGAGTGGTGAGAGTGGACAACCTTGTCTTGTTCCTGATCTTACAAGAAATGGTTTCAGTTTTTCATTATTGAGAACGATGCTGGCTGTGGGTTTGTCATATATGGCCTTTATTATGTTGAGGTAAGTTCCCTCTGTGCCTCCTTTTGGGGGGTTTTATCATAAATGGGTGTTGAATTTTGTTGGAAGTTTTTTTCTGCATCTGTTGAGATAATCATGGTTTTTATCCTTCAGTTTGTTAATATGGTGTATCACATTGATTGGTTTGCGTATATTGAAGAATCCTTGCGTTCCTGGGATAAACCCCACTTGATCACGGTGTATGATCCTTTTAATGTGCTGTTGGATTCTGTTTGCTAGTATTTTGTTGAGGATGTTTGCATCTATGTTCATCAGTGATATTGGCCAGTAGTTTTCTTTCTTTGTGACATTTTTGTCTGGTTTGGGTATCAGGGTGATGGTGGCCTTGTAGAATGAGTTTGGGAGTGTTCCTCCCTCTGCTATCTTTTGGAAGAGTTTGAGAAGGATAGGTGTTAGCTCTTCTCTAAATGTTTGATCGAATTCACCTGTGAAGCCACCTGGTCCTAAGCTTTTATTTGTTGGAAGATTTTTAATCACAGTCTCAATTTCACTACTTGTGATGAGTCAGTTTATATTTCCTATTTCTTCCTGGTTCAGTCTTGGAAAGTTGTGCTTTTCTAAGAATTTGTCCATTTCTTCCAGGTTGTCCATTTTATTGGCATATAGTTGCTTGTAATAATCTCTGATGATCCTTGGTTTTTCTGCAGTGTCAGTTGTTACTTCTGCTTTTTCATTTCTAATTCTATTGATTTGAGTCTTCTCTTTTTCTTGATGAGTCTGCCTAATGGTTTATCAATATTGTCTACTTAACCAGCTTTTAGTTTTATTGATTTTTGCTACAGTTTCCTTCATTTCTTTTTCATTTATTTGTGATCTGATCTTTATGATTTCTTTCCTTCTGCTAAATTTGGGGTTCTTTTGTTCTTCTTTCTCTGATTGCTTTAGGTTTAAGGTTTGGTTGTTTATTTGAGATACTTCTTTTTTCTTGAGGTAGGATTGTATTGCTATAAACTTCCCTCTTAGAACTGCTTTTGCTGCATCCCCTAGGTTTTGGGTCGTCGTGTTTTCATTGTCATTTGTTTCTAGGTATTTTTTGATTTCCTCTTTGATTTCTTCAGTGATCTCTTAGTTTTTTAGCAGTGTATTGTTTAACCTTCATGTGTTTGTTTTTTTTTTTTTTTACAGATTTTTTTTTCTTGTAATTGATATCTAGGTTCATAGCATTGTGGTTGGAAAAGTACTTGATATGATTTCAATTTTCTTAAAGTTACCAAGGCTGATTTGTGACCCAGGATATGATCTATCCTGGAGAATATTCCGTGAGCAGTTGAGAGGAAAGTGTATTCTGTTGTTTGGATGGAATGTCCTATAAATATCAATTAAGTCCATCTATTTGATGTATCATTTAAAGCTTGTGTTTCCTTATTCATTTTCATTTTGGATGATCTGTCCATTGGTGATAGTGGGGTGTTAAAGTCCCCTACTATGATTGTGTTACTGTCAATTTCCCCTTTTATGGCTGTTAGCATTTGCCTTATGTATTGAGGTGCTCCTATGTTGGGTGCATAAATATTTACAATTGTTATATCATCTTCTTGGATTGATCCCTTGATCATTATGTAGTGTACTTTTTTGTCTCTTGTAATAGTCTTTATTTTAAAGTCTGTTTTGTCCGATATGAGAATTGCTACTCCAGCTTTCTTTTGATTTCCATTTGCATGGAATACCATTTTCCATCCCCTCACTTTCAGTCTGTATGTGTCCCTAGGTCTGAAGTGGGTGTCTTGTAGACAGCATATGTATGGGTCTTATTTTTGTATCCATTCAGCCAGTCTATGTCTTTTGGTTGGAGCATTTAATCCATTTACATTTAAGGTAGTTCTCGATATGTATGTTCCTATTACCATTTTCTTAATTGTTTTGGGTTTGTTATTGTAGGTCTTTTTCTTCTCTTGTGTTTCTTGCCTAGGGATGTTCCTTTAGCATTTGCTGTAAAGCTGGTTTGGTGGTGCTGAATTCTCTTAGCTTTTGCTTGTCTGTAAAGCTTTTGATTTCTGTGTCAAATCAGAATGAGATCCTTGCTGGTTAGAGTAATCTTGGTTGTAGGTTTTTCCTTTTCATCACTTTAAATATGTCCTGCTACTGCCTTCTGGCTTGCAGAGTTTCTGCTGAAAGATCAGCTATTAACCTTACAGGGGTTCACTTGTATGTTATTTGTTGTTTTTGCCTTCCTACTTTTAATATTTTTTCTTTGTATTTAATTTTTGATAGTTTGATTAATATATGTCTTTACATGTTTCTCCTTGGATTTATCCTGTATGGGACTCTCTGTGCTTCCTGGACTTGATTGACTATTTCCTTTCCCATATTAGGGAAGTTTTCAACTCTAATGTCTTCAAATATTTTCTCAGTCCCTTTCTTTTTCTCTTCTTCTGGGACCCCTGTAATTTGAATGTTGGTGCGTTTATGTTTTTCCAGAGGTCTCTGAGACTGTCCTCAGTTCTTTTCATTCTTTTTTCTTTATTCTGCTCTGTGGTAGTTATTTCCACTATTTTATCTTCTAGGTCACTTATCCGTTCTTCAGTTGTTCTGCTATTGATTCCCTCTAGAGAATTTTAAATTTCATTTATTTTGTTGTTCATCATTGTTTGTTTGCTCTTTAGTTCTTCTAGGTCCTTGTTAAATGTTTCTTGTATTTTCTCCATTCTGTTTCCAAGATTTTGGATCATCTTTACTATCATTACTCTGAATTCGTTTTTTTTGGTCAACTGCCTATTTCCTCTTCATCTGTTTGTTTTGGTGGGTTTTTACCTTGCTCCTTCATCTGCTGTGTGTTTCTCTGTCTTCTCATTTTGCTTAACTTACTGTGTTTGGCGTCTCCTTTTCACTGTCTGTAGGTTCGTAGTTCCCATTGTTTTTGGTGTCTGCCCCCAGTATCTAAGGTTGGTTCAGTGGGTTGTGTAGGCTTCCTGGTGGTAGGGGCTGGTGCCTGCATTCTGGTGGATGAGGCTGAATCTTGTCTTTCTCATGGGCAGGATCGTGTCTGGTGGTGTGTTTTGTGGTGTATGTGACCTTATTATGATTTTCAGCAGCCTCTCTGCTAATGGGTGGGGTGGTGTTCCTGTCTTGCTAGTTGTTTACCATGGGGTGTCCAGCACTGTAGCCAGCTGGTCGTTGAGTGGAGCTGGGTCTTAGCGTTGTGATAGAGAGCTCTGAGAGTTCTTTTGCCATTTGATATTATGTGGAGTCAGGAGGTCTCTGGTGGACCAGTGTCCTGAACTTGGCTCTCCCTTCTCAGAATCAGAGGCCTGACACCTGGCTGGAGTACCAAGACCCTGTCAACCACATGACTCAGAGAAAAAGGGAGAAAAAAGAAAGAAAGAATAAAATAGAATAAACTAAAATAAAGTTATGAAGATAAAAATTTATTAAAAATAAAAAGAAATTTAAAGTAATAAAAAAGAGAAAGAAAGAAAAGAGCAACCACACCAAAAGACAAATCCACCAATGATAACAAGTGCTAGAAACTATATTAAAAAAAAAAAAAACCCAAACCAAAAAAAACCCAGATAGGGAGAACCCTAGGACAAATGGTAAAAGCAAAGCTATACAGACAAAATCACAGAAAGAAGCATACACGTACACACTCACAAAAAGAGAAAAAGGAAAAAGAAAAAATCCATATACATATAAAAAAAAGGAAGAGAGCAACCAAATCAATAAAGAAATCTACCAATGATAATAAACTCTAAATACTAAACTAAGATAAACATAAAACCGGAAACAAATTAGATGCAGAAAGGAAACCCCAAGTCTACAGTTGCTCCCTAAGTCCACTGCCTCAATTTTGCGATGATTCATTGTCTTTTCAGGTATTCCACAGATGCAGGGTACGTCAAGTTGATTGTGGAGCTGTAATCCGCTGCTCCTGAGGATGCTGGGAGAGGTTTCCCTTTCTCTTCTTTGTTCGCACAGCTCCTGCGGTTCCGCTTTGGATTTGGCCCTGCCTCTGCGTGTAGGTCGCCTGAGGGTGTCTGTTCCCGGTCAGACAGGATGGGGTTAAAGGATCAGCTGATCCGGGGGCTCTGGCTCACTCAGGTCGGGGGGCAGGAGGGGTACAAAGTGCGGGGTGAGCCTGTGGCAGCAGAGGCTGGCATGACCTTTCACCAGCCTAAGGTGCGCTGTGTGTTCTCCCGGGGAAGTTGTCCCTGGATCCTGGGACCCTGGCAGTGGCGGGCTGCACAGGCTCCCGGGACGGGGGGTGTGGAGAGTGACCTGTGCTTGCACACAGGCTTCTTGGTGGCTGCAGTAGTAGCCTTAGCGTTTCATGCCCGTCTCTGGTGTCTGTGGTTTGTGCCTGTCTTTGGAGCTTGTTTAGGCGGTGCTCTGAATCCCCTCTCCTTGTGCACCCTGAAGCAATGGTCTCTTGTTTCTTAGGCAGGTCCAGACTTTTTCCTGGACTCCCTCCTGCCTAGCTGTGGCGCACTAGCCTCCTTCAGGTTGTGTTCATGCAGCCAACCCCAGTCCTCTCCCTGGGGTCTGACCTCCAAAGCAGGAGCCTCAGCTCCTAGCCCCCTCCTGCCCTGGTGGGTGAGCAGAGAAGCCTCACAGGCTGGTGAGTGCTGGTTTGGTACTGATCCTCTGTGTGCGAATCTCTCCACTTTGCCCTCTGCACCCCTATTGCTGCGTTTTCCTCCGTGGCTCTGAAGCTTCCCCCCACCCCCTGCCTCGCCCCCTCTCGGCCCCGCTAGTTGAAGGGGCTTCCTAGTATGTGGAAACTTTTCCTCCTTCACAGCTCCCTCCCCTAGGTGCAGGTCGTGTCTCTGTTCTTTTGTCTCTGTTTTTCCTTTTTTCTTTTGCCCTACCCAGGTACGTGGGGAGTTTCTTGCCTTTTGAGAATCCTGAGATCTTCTGCCAGCATTCAGTAGGTGTTCTGTAGGAGTTGTTCCACATGTAGATGTATTTCTGATGTATTTGTTGGGAGGAAGGTGATCTCCACGTCTTACTCCTCTGCCATCTTGAAAGTCTCCCAATTTCTGTATTCTATTGTATAGCTTTTATTTGATATTCTGCATGGCTGGTGCCTCTCATTATATTTCATTTTCAATTAATTTCTGGCTGTTTTCCAAATCACTAACAAGTGTTCAGTGATTTTCTTCCTGAGCACCTTGGTTGTCTTCTTCTGCACATTCTCTGCCACAGAAGTGTTGCTCAGGTGCTGGCTTTGTCTATAAATACTAAATGTTGCATTTCTTCCCAAATTCCATGAAGAGATGAAAATAAGAGATTTCTAGGATTTTAAACTCATCATAAATCTTTCTCTTTACTTCTGAACAAGTGCCAAATTCCTAGGCATACATTTTCATTAAAACAATTTGAAGCAAACATTAATCTTGTTGGAAAGCAGGAGTTCATACTCTTCATGAAAGGACATTATGGTACCGTTTTTCCCTTTCTTTCAATTTTCTCATAAGGAGAGTAATGCATATGATTTTTAGAAAGCACATATATGGAAAAATTAATATACAAACACATCATGTTGTGATAACTGTTATTAACTTTTTGATGCCTGACTTTCTCTTTTTTATTTGTGCTTATACACATCTTAATATTATTTTGCAAAAATGAGCCCATTATGTGCATATTGTTAACTTACTGCTTATTCACTTAATATATTGTGAGCACTTTAAAAAATGAAATTAACAATTATTTTCAGACATTATGTTAATGCCCTTGTATTGATGTTCCATGATTGGTTTAAGCAGTCCACTGCGTGAGGATTTGCTTTTTTTTCATTTATTTGTAATACTATAAAAAAATACTGCAGTGAACAACTTTTTAACTAAACTTTGTGTGCATTTACGAGTATGTCCTTTGCGAATTCATTAGCAGAATTACTAGAGCAAACATCATGTACATTTAAAAAAATTGTTATATCCTGCCATACTACCCTCAAAAAACACCAGCTAAGGTGGCGTTTATGTCTCTACACAGAATAACATGTCCTTTATTCCCTGTGTATGCATGGGGCTAGACTTCGTTTGACTGTAATCCCAATGGGGCATCTCAGAGAGAGCACAGTTTGGGGATACTGCAAACAGAGCTGGAGACTGGGCATTTCTCCTCTTGGAATTGTTTTGTGTCTCAGCATGGTAGTCTCTGCAATTTTTAAATGGATTGACTTAAAAATACTTGCTGGCTTATGGCCAGTTTTGGATAATGTTAGATGGGAAGGGATTCTCAAAGGAGAGATTTGGGGAGGAAAAAAGGAATAACTGTTTCTCGTGGGACTCAGGGAGATACTAATGCTCTCTGATAAATGAAAATGTATAATGAATTACTGTCTGTTTCTAGCCTCTTCCAACTTACTCTTGCAGAATGGTTCAGAAACATAGCCAATGTAGTCAGAGAAGGTGGGTTCTAGACTTGGCTCTGCCCCATACTATCTGTATCAACCTGAACAAATGAGTTTCACCTTTCTGAGTCTTGGTTTCCTAAACTACTTGTCAGATTTAAGTGAGGTAGTTCATGTAAGCCCTTCGGAAAGTGCTTGGCAAATAATACATTTTCAGTAACTGTAAATTAATAGTATTATTAGCTAACGATGGAGTAGAAAAACAGTTTTTCTGAAATCATAGATAAGAGTAGTATCTCTCATACCATTGGTAGTTTTAGGTCCGACTGGACATTTATCTCCTCCTGTTCTTCCCCTGGGATCTGCTGAGGAAACCACGTAAGAGGAGTAGAAGGAGAAGGGTGAGTCGGCTAGGCCAGAATTATTATGCACTCAGTTTCTCTTTGGAAGGTAAGCTGCTTATTTGGACAGACAGGTAGAGAATTTAGCTGCATGCAAAGGACTAGAAAAGAGTGGAGCAATATTTATATGTTTGTATTAGTTTGCACTGTTTTATATAAGCATATATTATTTTGTGTTAACCTTATATTGCTCAACATATTCCTTAGCCAACTGAGGCCATCTGGGATTTCCAGCTATGTCCACTTCTCATATGAGTTAATGTCCACGTCATCAAAGTAGAAGTTTCCAACTCTCTCCTGTTAGAATTCTGGCCCCTATATTTCAGAGCACTTTAGTAGTCCATTCTATTGTTGCCAAGAGCGTCTTAGGTTCATTCTAATTATCTCCAGCTTTAATTTGAATGTGTTTTTGTCTTTTCCTTCATACACAGATAAAACCTTGACATTTTCATGATAAAAAATATCATCATATATGTGAATACGATAATTAACTAATCTCTTGGGTTTCTATTTGGTAGACCAAAAAACTCCATCCCTTTAAACCTTTCCTTTCAGTTCATTTGTGAAAGGATTGGCTTAAAGTGCTTTCAGACTTTGTATCTTGAACTTTTGCCTCTTGAACTTTGCATTTCTGTTCAAAAGGGTATGATTTTCTTTTTCTCTATCACAATATGATTTAATTATAAAAAAGTAGTGAAATAAGTAAATAATAATGTAGCGATTACAAACAGCAACATAAACTCAAGGATGTCTCTTTAACATCAATAACTGTTTGTTCATTTACTACACATGTTAACTATGATATAAGTAGTTCCCACCCTCATGAAATTTACATTTGGGGGAGGGCATAAAGAGAAATTAGTAAGATAAATAATATGACTTCAGACAGTGATAAGTGACCTAAAAAAAATAAAGCAGAGTAGGATGACTGAAACTAGAGCAAGAAGGGTCAGGGGCAATTTTAGAAAGGGTGGTCAGGTAAGAAATGACATTTTATAGGGAGCAAAATGCTGTTTAGGAGCCGGCCATACAGAGATCTGGAGAAGAGCCCTTCAGGCTGAAGAAGTAAAGTGGTGCTGAGATGTGGAAGACCTTGAGGACGAGGGAAATAGTGGTGCTAGCTGAGTTCAGAGAGGTGCCTGGGGCCAGGACAGAAGGCATCTGGAAGGTGATAATACAGAGTTTGAATTTTACTCTAAGTGTGATCAGCAGCCACTGGATACACAAGAGTGGGCAGAGTTGTGATACAATGTTTTGCTAAATCCCTGTGTTGTGTGTGGAAATGGACTATTAGAGGAAAGAGCGAGATACGGAAACCTGTTAACGTGCTCCATGAACATCTTTTCAATCCAGTATGTATTTTTTTCCTCCACTGCCAAATTTAAAGAGTTCCAAAGAGGACACCTTTGGAATGCTGTGCTGTTGCAGGTGTTAGAAGAAAAGTGATATAAATGTGTCAATGTAGAGCATTCTCATTGGTCAAGTATAATAAGATTCAGTACAAGATTCAGGAAAGCTTAGCCTCGGGGTTAAGCTTCAGAGTAGTCAAAGAACTCAGTTATTTTTTTGGAGCCATAATTTCATTTATCTTGTGCTCAAAGAAAGTTAAAAACTATAGTGGGTATAGAGATCAAAATAAAATAAGTGGAAGATGTGGTCCAACCTCTTAATGAATGAAGAAGACACATGCAAAATAAGTACACGTGTTGATGTAAGTTGCAAATTATCTAAGTATGATTGGTTTGAGTATGATACTTTTGTCCTTTGCAGTATCAAAACCTAACCCTTGAATTTAGATATCTTCTTACATAGAGGCAATGATTCTTGGGCCTATACCCAGACCAATTATTCTTTTATCATTTTCATTTTCAGCTTTCCACTATGAAAAAACACAAAGCAACGGTTTACATGGTTTTTGTTGTTATAATTATTGATATTTTAAGAACGTTGAACTCTAAAATTTTCATCACAAATATAATGCTCACTATTTTATATACATTAAAGCGAAATTAACTACCCTTGTGTAGCCTAGAAATCTAACCCTGACGTGTGATATTCTTCCCCTGTGGTAAGACACATTCTGAGCTCAAACACTGATTTACGAATACGCTTTTGGACATTAAGCTATTTGTAAAGCTGGAGACTATATTGTGTGAACTGCATAGGGGAAACTTGAAGTACAGATCAAGAATGGGGTGGGATGGATTGAGAGTAACGAAGTAAGTATGTTTTATATAAGAAATGGTTAATGTTTCCTCTGCTTTCACTCGGACCTGACTCATCTGCTGCTCGATATTTACTGGGACTAGAGGAGATGTGTTGTGTTGTTTTTTTTTTAACCTTTTGAGGAAGTTGGCTCTGTGTGCAATTATGCCCTAAATTGGAGCCCTTAAGCTATGTTTTGAGGGGTAAAAATAATTACAGCAGAACAAAAGTGATTCACCTCTCACTTTGCTAGAGAAAAGCAGATGAGAGCAAGAGTGAAAACATATTTTGACCACTGAGAGAGAGGCTTGCTGGAGGCAGCATTACTCAGTTTCAAGATTTTTAAATCCCCCTCGGTTTCTTCGCTAAAGGATCATCTCGTTAGCATATATCCAGCAACCTGCCTCAGAATTTTCCAGTGATGATTTATTAACTTGTTGTCTCTTAAGAAAAGGAAACCCATATTTTCCTCAGTTCTAGCCATTGGTAGAAGTGATTTCACCATCCTTAGTGATGAAAGTATCTTCTTCCTCAGCATTATAGTGCTCAGATTCCACAAAGCCTCCCTGGACACAGGGGCATTGTTGCTGAGTAGCCCCTACTGCACATATTATTACAGTTATACTGGTTTAAATGGCAGTGTAATTGCATAATAAGTTTGCTTGGCTGAGGCGGAAAATGCAACTTAAGAGAGAACTGTGATTTCCCGAAGGGCTAACAAAGCAGAGGAAGCATTTGAATGGTGGAAGCAGAGATGAAGAGTGTTTTATTCCACAATCCCTGGGATAGTTATAACTCGCCAATAAATAAGAGCATTTTGATTTATACTCTTCATCAAGATGCTGCTACCCGTTTTTTTAAAAAATTATTTTATATTGGAGCATAGTTGATTAACAATGTTGTGTTAGTTGCAGGTGTACAGCAAAGTGATTCAGTTATACATATACATGTATCTATTCTTTTTCAAATTCTTTTTCCATTTAGGTTATTACAGAATATTGGCTGCTACCCATTTTGAAGTTTGATTTAGGTTATTTTCTCATTTGTCGGTAAATGATAATGAACAATCTTCTTATTCCTGTAGCTTTGAAAAATAAACATCACACTTGCAGGCCTCACATTGTTTTCTCCTTTTTACAGCAATCAAAATGCAGACAGAAATTGAATAATTTTTATAAAATAATGTTAGTTATTCCCCAAAGACACCAACTATAGTTATGTACCCTATCGGGTTATTATTTCAGAAGCCAATGGTGCATATACACTTTGTCTCTTGCCCCTGTAGAGTGGGCAATAAGCAATGTGCTTCATGCACAAAAGTCTTCAATGCTAATTGCTGACACCAAAAAATTGAGGAATACAGTATGCCATTAAGTAGATACCAAATATTTATTCAGTATGTACTTTGTCTATATAGATGATAATTCCACAAAGAATTGTCAGGAATAATATTTTAGAGTAGGAGTCTTCTTATTTTCATGGTTGGGTTGCCAGATCCAGAGCTATGGTGAGAAAGCTCTGGAAAAATCCAGAGATAAGATTTTTTTTTACCTTTGATTTCTGGCAGTAGTTAACCATGGGGAAATGTTTTCAATGTATATGGTCTTACCACTCTGTTCTCTTTTTCTTGGCCTAGGAGAAATGCAGATCTTATTTCTTTAATATTAACTACATTAATTCCAGTTATCATTATCTGAAATCAGTGTCTTTTGCTTAAATGAAAATCTACTGTTCCATGAGAAAATGTTCCTGCATTAGAAATTATACTAACTTTAAATATGATCCTATAGAAACATGAAAAAAATCAGCTTGCTATGGCAGGTTTTTTTGACAGATATATTTTGATGAATCTTGTCCAAATATCTGTTCTATTAGGAAGAAAGATTCTAGGGAAAAGGGTTGATACTTTCTCTTCAAAAGTTTTTCCATACTAATGAAAGAACTTTTACTTTCTTTGAAAACCCAGGCTTTTACCCAATTAGCAGTTTCAGAATTCATCTTTGTTTTTCATTTTCTGTAAGTCAAAACACCATACGAGGTGTGCTTTTGCAGGAAAAGAAAATGAAAGGAAGGAAACAAAAAGACAATAATTTCCTCCTTCAGCACATTCTCTTTTTACTTAAACATTTGTGGAAGTGAGAATGTGTCTGTGCTTGGAGCATCAAGCTTCAGCCATAATGGCTTCATTCTCTAAGAACCTGCTCCAAAACCTGCTCTCTGTGTAGCAGCTCAGATGGAAAGACCAAAAGTGTGTAACTCTGCTGGCTCAGCTGCAGGACAACAGTGTTCAGCCACCCCATACTGCAGAAGATTTCACACTGAGTCATAACGCCAACCTCAAGGATCACCAGGGTTCCAAAGATCAATTACTATAATTCCATGCTAGAATTAAATCATTTTGGATGTCACAAAATGTCTCCTCCCTCTCTCTCTGCCTTTTTCCCTCCCTCCTTATTTTTCTCTTTTATACACACACACACACACACACACACACACACACACACACACACACACACACACACACATTTTCCACCTTTCTTATGAAGCATTATCCTCTGGAAAGAGAGTGGGGAGTTGTTCAAGGTATACTTTTCACATTCTATGAACAGCAACTCTAACTTATATTAAATGATACTCAGAAGTAATCCTAGTCTGATAATACCCCACTCAATTCTGAGAATTTGCAAAGCCTTGTTATCCTGAAACATGAAATATATTGACTGTACTCTCTTTTCTCCTTCTTGGCTGCATTTTTTTTTTCATTTTACATTTAATTAGCATATTTATTTGAGGAAAAGAGTGAAGAGAGCACGTACAAAGTTCAGTATAAGTCCAGGTATGGTTGATTGTTGGTTATTTTATAAATGTAAGATGGAGGGGTTTAAAATTAATGTCTAGCATAATTGTTTGGAGACACCAGATTTCAAAACTGAGTGTTGACTGAACATGTTACTATTTCAAAGGAAGTCCCGGAAGAAGAAATTTATCTTTTAAATTTGATGTTGATATGTTTCACCCTAGCTAGTTATCCTGGATGCCATCTCCAGAATTACCTTCCACATAAACACTGAACAGTGTCCTCTGGATGCTTAAGATTTCTGATTGATTTGTTCTCTACTCAAATCTCCCATGTCCTATACCTTGCTTTACTGATTCTGTAATCCACAGGTCAGGCCTAAATAAGAGATGAACATGGCTCTGGCTATGTGATTATAAAGAAATTTCCATCAGCCAGAGTTCTCTTTCCCTGACACCTAGGAGGCATACTTTTATCCCCTGTAAATATATTTGCCCCTCTAACTTAGGGGATTTCACGTAGGAGAGGCTTGTTGCTGTTACATCAGGTCCTTGCAGGGTGTTTTTGGCTAAATTAAGAGTGACTCCTCAGGTATCAGTATGATGACAGCCTGAAGATCTACATGAGTTCAGCCCTGACTAAACCCCATGTGTGTTCAATGGTCCTCATAAATATAACATGTCCAAAAGAGAACTCCTGATTCCCCACTCCCACATTTCAGTTGAATAATTTTCTTCTTTCTTTCCCACGTCAGGAAATAGCACCAGTTTGCCATCTTTGGTTCTTGCCTTTTCCTCAGTGCTCATACATGATATACTGGCAGGTCCTTTTGATTCTATCTACAAAGGATATTTAAATATGACTACTTCTCTTCATTTCTATTACCACCACCCTGGTCCAAGCCTCTGTCATCTCTCTCCAGGGCCAGAAGAAGCTTTCTAACAAGTATCCCTGTTACTTTTCTTACAGTTCTCTTATTTAAATTTCTTCAAAGACAAGTCAGAGTATTTCCCATCCAATGAACTCCCATTATTTCTAAGATAAAATCAGCTTCTCCCACGGCCTTGCAAGTCCTGCATCACCTATCTCTTTCCTATCTTTCCTACTCAGGTTCCTCTAACACACTGAGGTCTTTATGATGTTTGACAACAATACCTTTTCTTGTCCAAATGTTCTCTGCTCTTCATGTGGCTGGCTCCTTCTCTCATCATTTGTGATTCACTTTAATGCTTTTTTTTTTTTTTTTTTTTTTTTTTTTTTGCGGTACGCGGGCCTCTCACTGTTGTGGCCTCTCCCGTTGCGGAGCACAGGCTCCGGACGCTCAGGCTCAGCGGCCATGGCTCACGGGCCCAGCCGCTCTGCGGCACGTGGGATCTTCCCGGACCGGGGCACGAACCCGTGTCCCCTGCATCGGCAGGCGGATTCTCAACCACTGCGCCACCAGGGAAGCCCTGTGATTCACTTTAAATGCCTCTCCTTAGAGATTGTTTCATGCCCACCCGTCTAAAGCCCCATCCAAAGGGCTCCACCCGAACTTCTTCTCCCAATGTCAGCCTCTCATTTCATTTCACTGTTTTCTTTCCTCTTTAATCCTTATACAATCTCTTGTTATATATAAGTTACTGTCTACCTCCCCAAATACTGTAAGCTTCATAATAACAAGGACTTTGCCTTTTCACTACTGAATATCCATTGCCATGAACAGTGCCTGGCACAAAGCAGGTACTCAGTATTTGTTGAATTAATGCTTCTATAATGGGTACATTTTCATATTTTGGGTTATAGCAATGAAATTCATGAAGACATTTGTTTTCATATAGTTTTCAAAAAAATCCTACAAAACTGATAATAAAAATAATACTTAATAAAAACAAATATAATAATTCTTCTCTAAGTATAGTAACACCATATTAGTAAGAAGTAATATTTACTGAATCCTTTCTGTGTCAGATGTTTATCATCTATCATTTCATTTGAATTTCACAAAATTCTGTAAGTTGTACATTATTTTCATTTTGCAGATGAGAAAGCTGAGGCTCATTGAGGTTAGGAAGTCTACCAAAGGCTCCCCTGCTCATAAGCAGAAGCTTGAAAAGACTGAAACCCAACATTCACGTAAAAAAGTTTGAGCTCTTCGTCTGCCCCTTTGATGTCTTTTTTTTTTTTTTTTTCCTCCTGCACATCTTTCTGATGTGAGAAACTTGCTGATAAAATGAAGCCCCGACTTGGCTTTTTAAAAAGAGTATTAAAATATGCTTGTTTGCACTTAAGATTCAGGGAACAAGTTTTGGCAGCATATTCGAATATACTCCTACCTCATTCCTCAGCTGTGGCTTATTCCTTCTATCTTAGAGGCTGGGATTTTGATCAAACTGGATGATAGGAAAAACATATATCCTTCAATAATTGGTCAGAATAATAAATGTCCAGAGCTGGCATGGGACACTGTGGAGCAGGCACCATAAATTTTGTGCCGAATCAGCTTAAGAAGGCAAGCTGAGGCCAAAGAATCACAGCTGTTATTTGGCTGTGGGAAAGAGTTCAGAGGTCCCTTCCACTGTTCATTCCCATGAACTTGAGGTTCTCAGAGGGGCACTCTGGGAGGTGACGCTCAATTTTCTGTAGTAATGTGACCCAGAACATGACAGATTGCTGGTAATTAATCAACAGGTTATGATAAAAGTCCAAACCTGATTTGTTTCTTTTGCCTGAGATTGGCTGTATTTTCTCATACGTATGAACACATGTATGCAGCTTAACAGATCTAACAGAAGCCAGTCCAAACTATCAGATGACATTTGCAACTAATATTTTATTCTCTAGAAAATTTGTAGAAATTATGAAACATAATTAAATATTTCAAGTTTCCCAATAGAAATGACCTCTACCACTAATGTAATTTTTATTTATGTGGTATAAAATTTATGTTAAGATTAGAAAAAGTAATTTAATTTAGGAGAAATTTATTTTGTCATGGAAGGGTATTGCTTAATCCAAAATATGGAATATTAAGGATGATCATGAGAATGGAACTCATCCATGCACAAGGATCTTATGTTACTATCAAGATCTTTTTGGGCTTCATGTTCTTGAAATATTTGATTCGTTTAGGAATATCATGATTGGCAATTTGTGATAAAACTTTTGTGTTGTGAAATTTGATGATGATGAAAGTAATAACGATGATAATAAAGATAAAACACTAACTAATAATTATTAAGTGTTAATGCATGCCAGGCACTGTTCTGAGTGTTTTGTACTTATTTTAAAAAATCCTTATAACAATCCTATAGCACAGGCAATATTATTATCTCCATTTCATAGATGAGTATATTGAAACACAGGGAGGTTAAGTAATTTGTCCAAGGCCAAACAGCTAATCTGTGATTACATAAGTTATTTGGTGATAATGGTGACAAAGAAAATGGGTTTTGCTATTATTCCATCAGGAAAGGAGCTGTGGGGAGGACACAGTTAACTGAGAAAGATAGTTAGGAATGCTAGTTTTGCTAGTAGATTTGCTGAAGAGTTGATATCCTGTAGGCTGGAAGACAAGTTTACAGAAATTATAAAGTAACAAACAGTTTTTCACATTTTATTGCACTTTTGTTAAGTTCGTTAAGTTTTGCTGTAGTTTATCAAATATATACATATACCTCTTATTTATGTTAAGTTTTGTGGCCCATTTTGGCATTTGATCTACCATTTTTCAAAAGATCTGGTAGAACCAAGAACTTGTTGATTTGGGGAGGAACAGAAATGAGGAAGTTGTCAAATTCTCCAGGGCAATTGTTGATTTACTTTGACTGTTGTCCTCCTATCAGCATACATTTTTTTGTACCATCTCAAAATTAAAGCATCAGACAAACGTTGGCTTTTTAATGGTACTTAAACAGAAGAACATGTAACAGCAGAAATTAAGAGTGTAGTTTCTAGCAAATAGTTAGAAAATCTAATCCGATGTCAAATGAAAACAAACTTCTTGGTCTTTAAATTAGAACAATAGTGAGAGAATCAGAGACAGCTGTGGCACTTCAGAAAGACGAAAAATACTCAGCTGTAGTGTGAAAGGTTGATGCTGAGCTGTAAAAAAAAATTGTCATTGCGTTTTATTATATACTAGCTAATTAATGATAATGAATCTTTTTATTATCTTTGTACATTTTAAGCATAGTTCAAGATGAACAGGCAGACTTACTCTGTGTGCATATCTGTGGTAACCTTGGCATCTGAAATAGTTCCTCTTTTATTCTGTAAAACCCATTGTAGGAGAGACTGTTCTCTTTAAGCCAATAACTTGATTCATAATCTGGCTCTTATCATTATTATTTAATTCCTTCATCATGTAAAACTTTTCATTTTACTCCATGATCATCAGTAATGCTTGAAGTAACTCTAAGTATTGTGGGACCAAGAAATCAGAGTGAAGAAACTTCTATACTCTATGACTAGATAATTATTTTAGAATTAAAGTAAATGTTGGCTACATTGTTCCAACCACATGTGGTGAACATGATTTCTCTGTCTCTCCTTAGCTAAGAAGCTGCTCTCTGTGTTTTATTTGTATGTTTATTTGTATTTTTATATTTATGTCTCTAGCTAAACAGGTCTTGGAACAGCAAACAGTCAATTGGTATTTTGGGAAAGTGTTCACTGAAAATGTCATGGGTCTTTTTATGCTGTGCTTTTGTACACACGTTGTATATACTGTTGGGAATATATGCGGCTTTCTAATTTCAAAAAGCACTTATGGGGGTGTGGGCATGGTGGTCAAGTCTTGCGGTCTCCATGAGTAGATAGACACCTCAAAATAATTAATTCTGTAGTTTTTCTCTAGTGGCAGGGCTGTATACATGTTTATGGTAGAGATGACATGACTACATTTATTAAGATGTAGAAAGCTTTTATTTTCCTGGACTTCTCCAGCAAAACCACAATGATACCTTAGAAGGAGACAGCCCCCTCACCCTCACCTCAGCTGCTCTTTTATTTACCACAGCAGTAGGGACATTCTTGATACCTTCTGCTCATTAAGAAAAAGGTATCATTGTTCTTGTTTACTTACATTTTGAAAAACATTAAGGAGTTTTTCTAGATAAACAAACCCAAAAGCTAGTCTATAAAATGCCTCAAAAACATTATGGAACGTCTTGGTAAAACAGGGTTGGTCAAACTATATTTGGTCTTTAGACTGATACTGTGACAGAGAAAAAGTAACATTTGGGGGTTGATGTACAATTAAGGGTTAAAGGAAAGAAGGAAAGAATCAACAAAGTTAGGCATAAGTCAGAGAAAAACATTTCAGAGAGTAATTGACAAGTGGTTCCTTCTTTTCTTTTCAACTTGCAGGGACATTTAAACTTCAAATGGACCAGAAGCACTTTGATAATCCTTTGCCCTTTGGCTTCTGAAGCTGAATACTTCTAAATCTTTACAAGTAGAAAAGCACACTTAACTCTGTCAGCTGGTCTCTGAAATAGGTTAATATTTATTTATTCATTCATCTGTTCATTTGTTCATTCATTTCCATTCTGCATCCATGAAGATAAATCTTTAAAAACTTCATAATTGGTAAGGATTTTAAAATAGAGAAAAGCCAAGATCAGTTATTGACAAATATGGTACCTGTAAAGTAATAACATGTATATGTAGGATAGAAATGATTTCCATGACATAATTAGAACAAATAGAAGAAAATTGGGAAATTAAGAATATTGCCAAGAAAAATAAACTAGTAGTGAACAATGTAGTGATAAATGTGATGGAGGTAGTAGCAGAATTGAGTAATAATTAAAACCTACTAATAACTCCCTGCAAATCAGGACCTTGTGATCATTTGGGTGGGGACTAGATGATCTCTACTTTTGCTAAGCAAGACGTTAATGGGAGCTAATAGTATTTACAAATTTTGGAGGTGGATATAATCCTCATATTGACTAGAAATAAGGTGTTTTCAATCATGCTTGTGCATTTAGTAGCATCTTTTGACATAAAAAGTGTTTCATGATGTTAATTAAAGCAGTCCTATCCATTTGATTAAAAAAATCCACTAAGGAAGCTGAGTAGATATTTGTTAAAATGAGAAATGTGCATTTACATTTAGATTTTACTGCATGGAGTAATCATTTAGTTGCTAGGGAAAGATTAGCTGTTCATTAAAAAATACTTTTGATAATTCTGTGGAAAAGGTAGTTAGTTATTAATAATCCAAATGCTGTGAATTTTAAATGAAAAGCCATCTGAAAAGCGAGTGTTATAATAAATGCAAGGATCTAATGCTTATAATGCTATCATCTTTTACAGTGCTTATCTTAATGTTTCATATTTAATTAATTCCTTTATTGCTTATATTCTAAAAATTTCCCCAATTAAAAAAAATCGTTATTTTAGAAAAATTAGAAAATAGAGAGAAGATAGAGAAAATAATTTAAAAATCACCTATTTACTCCCTCTTAGGAGTAATCACCTTTTTCACTTGTGAAGGTTTTAGCCTTCTTACTCTCTTCTGTGTGTATATGTGTGTGTCTACATTCATATACATGTCTATATGTATGAACTGTTTATGTAGTTCACTTTACATTGTATGTGAAAGCTGTTCTTTTAAAGTAAAAACACATTCCTAGACATTTCTTATATTTTCTCATCTCAGTAAATAAAATCTAGTAAGGAGATTACTAGGTCAGGACCCAGTAAGACCAAAGAATTGAAAAAGTTTGTATATAGCAGCCACCCCTCCCGTTTGTTGTGTCAAATCCTTTTGTCATCCTTGGATATTAATATGGTGTTTCTTCTTTCACCTTCTTCCTGTGGTGTGATGCTATTTACATCTTGGACTCTCTGATCATAGGAGACTCTTGGGATTCTGATAAGTGTGGGCAGCAGTGGAGCTAAGAACAAACAAGTGTAAAATTGACTTTACAAAATAACAAAGATTCTACTAATAGGTATAGCCAGTGCATTAATTACAGCTCATGCTTTTGATCCAGTTATTGTTTTCTAGTTTTGTCTGTTTTCAGTGTAAATCATTGTCAATGAAAATGGAATTTCCTATCATCTAATACTAGTGTTACTTCTTAATTTACAACAAAAATGTGCCCCGTGAGTTTCTGAGCACCCTGTGTATATAGGGATCTGAAAGAAAGTTACAAATGTATCTATTAAATGGGCCTAGAAGGCTACACTGACATAATAAATAAACCCTGAAAATGAGGTTAAGACATCTGAGGCTTAATAGAAGGCAGGTTTGTTTTTTGTTCTTATAAAATCTGATGCAGTTCAGGAGACACATCTACTCTATGACTTAGGGCTACAGTCTGCTTTTGACTGTGGCTTTACCATCTTAGCATGTGGCCTTCAAGGTTGTCACAGAAAAAGGAGAGACAAAGGAGGCACACCAGCCTTTATTTTAGCTGTCTCAGTCTGCAAGTGACATGCATCCATTCTCAAGTCATAGTCCATTTGCCAAAGCAGTCACACAGCTGCAACCCAGTTGTAAGAGAGGTTAGAAGAATTTTGCGGGATGCATCTGTCAGGATTCAACTAGAGAAGTGGAACCAGTAGGAGATATACATGTTAAGAGATTGATTACAAGGAACTGGTTTATGAAATTATTGGGGCTGATAGGGCAAGTCTGAAATCTAAACGAGGCCCCCCAGGAAGCAGAGACCATGAGCAGGCTGGAGCTTACAGGCACAGGCTGAGGCTGCTCTACAGAGCAGGACTTTCCTTTCTGTCTCAGGGAAGCTACAGCTCTGTTTTTAAGGCCTTTCAACTGATTGAATCAGGCCCATCCAAATTATCCAGGATTACCTCTTTACTTAAAGTCAACTGACTGTGGCCTTTTAATTACACATGCAAACTTCCTTCACAGCAACAACTAGCTTAGTATTTGATTGAAGTAGCTAGCCAGGTTGGCACATGAAAAAAAAAAAAATTGCAGTGGTGCATGTGGAGTAATAGGTTAGCTCTAATGGTCTCTGCCAGAATGAGAGATTATACTAGGTCTCGTGAAGGATTACTCATTAACAACTACAACAGCAACAAAAAGATGTGAAAGAAATGATCAGATCAGTGGCCCTGAGGGTTGATGTGTGAGAAGGAAGAGAACCAATATTTAATTGTATAATATGTACATTTCATCATATAAGCTGAATTAATACATTATTGAAAATATTTAATCTAAAAATATTTTTTCCAATTCTTAGAATCCTTCCAAGAACCAGCAAATACCTTATCATACTAACTTATCCTAGCAGAGATTGTTTTGATATTTTGTTCAGTTGTGTGATATTAACTACATTTTAATGCATGTTGTTTTTGTTTTTCCATTCCATCCATTTTGCTGTGCTATGCTGTTGCTGTTCTTGCCTAAGCATCTCAAGCATATTTGTTAAATTCTTATTATTAGTCAGTCCAAACTGGCCTGCATCCTTAGTCTTAATACTACAGAATTTAGATTTTACTTGAAGCTTAAATGCTATCTCTTAATTATCTTCCTTCCTTTTCTTATACCTCTTGGCATTGCCTTTATTTTCTTCTTTTGCTTCTCATTAGCAGCCCACTGAGCTGCATCATCTTCTCACAGTGGCAATGCACAAGGTAGGTTTAGTTTAGTAACTTCACATTACTGCCAGCCAGTTGGGCCTCCCATTGCCCAGGTCACAGCTTCCATCACTGTTGTTGGTGTCACCTGGTAATAGCTGATGGTGTTTCACATGTCTCACTGTGCCCTGCGAATAATCTTTGCCAAGAGTTGGCCAGACACGGTAGTGGACAGAATCAAGCAAGTCTTCCATCTGCTACCTGCATTTGCCGTCTGAATGTACCCTGCATATTTCCTGAGCGGAAAAAGAGACTTCCTTCTATAGACATCAGTTCTGCCAGGTGAGGAGCCAGAAGCAAGCCCTTCTGGCTAAGTTGTGCTAAGCCTTTCTCTGTTGCAAGTTACTCTTTGCCAATCAGGCAATAAGTCAGAACTAAAAGCTGCAGGAGACAGTCCAGGGATGCAGAATTAATGAACTTCGTTGTGCCAAAGTGCAAAAATAATATTTGGGCAGTAAACATTTTCGTTTTAAGGTCAAAGTTATTCCACCTTGGGACCACTGTTAGCTTAGCAAGTGATTTTTCAGTCCCGGACAGAGCTGTTTTGGTGGCCCCAGAGTGAAGTGGCTGTGCTCACTAAGCCGCGAGGTATACTTTTCCTTTATTATCTACTACGTCAAGATCTCACCTTATTGTAACATACCTAAATATGATTTTCACTGCAGAATATCATTAGTGCATGGTCTGAGTAAGCAATATGCATTTAAAAAATTGTCTAAACACCTCTTTACATGCCAACTCTGGCGATAATTACCAAATGTCTATATCTAGAAAAACAGCAATTCAGAAATATCAATTTGTGCTATTATTTATGATACACGTGTGCTAGTTTTCCCTAAATATAGACGTTTGGTAATTATCACTGGGACTATTTGTTACAATTCCAAAGTAGATACCGATGAAATAGAAATATAACTTATTTGGTAAAAATGTAAATGCTGAAAAATTCTCATTATCTTTTTGCAGAGTACAGTTCTTGGTTTCCTATTCATACTTCATGTAATAATTTTGGATTAGCCATCTGGTTTGTTGAGGGTTGAAAATCTGTTTAACACCAACGCAGAATTTTTGTTAAAAAATAAAACAAGTCACACAGAAATCACAAATGTTTTTCAGGTATTTCACAATGCTAATAATGAATAACTTTTAGGAGATGGCAGGTAAATTTGCACGGTAGCACCTTCCTTTTTTTTTTTTTTTTTTTTTTTTTTTTTCATTTGTGCAATTCAGACTCACCTGCAGCATGCTTTTGCAAACTGTTTTTCAGGGATGTATCAGTTTAAATGGTTGAAATATAACAATTCTTACACAAAATTTATGTTGGTCCACCCACATTATTCTAGTACCTCTCTTTCCCTTGTTCAAATGGTTAGCTCAGTGGATCAGAAGAACATTTTCTCAATGACTCCAAGTCTGTATCCCTGAGACTGAATTACCTCCTCCATGCCCCATGTCTGCAAATAGACTCCAACCCTGTGTTACTCATCCTGTAGGGATGTGATTGGTTCACACCAGGAGGCTGGAAGACTGTGTGAATTTGTCAGTACAGATCCATTGCTTCATGCACCTAAATACCTTGAAGTGTGTGCCGCATGAAAAGTAGGTCTCTAGTGTCAGGTTTGGTAGACAGTGTTCTCACTAGTGAGTCCCCTTCCATCTATGACAGGAAACAAGCTGCTACTTCTGAATGTGGATGTATAACTCCATCCCAAATCTTTGATCCCTGCTGTATCTTGCTGAATTATTTTTGTAGACATACATTGTGCCAAAGGTGTTAGAACATCTGGATAGATCATTTCATTATCCAAGTATCAGGCGGGGTGGATGTGGGTTGACATGTCTCTGGTATTGGACTCGGAAGGTTAAAATTTGGCTCCCACGGTTCATCCAGATATGCTACTAGGAAATATTTCTTTGGAGGGAAGGAATATTCAAGGCCTTTCAACACAGATGTGTAGTTCTGTTACGTACTCCTTCAAAAAACACCTGTGAGAAGTGCAGCTTTGCAGAAAAAGGCTTAATGGAATTTGAGAAAGATTTCCTCCTTTCCTGTCGGGACTAAGTCCAAAGCTGCTTGAGTTAACCACAAGAAGCATGCTTCTAAATTCCCAGAGAAACAACTGAGAGGAAGCAATAGGTTGGCTCTCTGTAAGTTTTTAAAATAATGCCTGATCTCCTTTTGATAGGGAGAAGAATGGTCAATTTTGCTACATGTTTTCTTATTTATCATCTAACCTTTGAGGAGGAGATGGCCAGGGAACTGCTTTATCCCTTACCAGAAGTACTCTGGTTGTAAGGGTGTAAGTTTTGAGAAAATGTGTAAATAGGTATGCACTATATTAAAAAAGAGCATACAGACCTAGGTAGTTCTCAGTCTTTTGAATACTTTTCTTTATTTCTTCTGTAAACTTTTAAATCTGGAAAGTGATGAAAAATTATCCAGACATTACTTATAGGGCAACACTTCCTGTGCTCTCAGTAACAATTCATTTTTGTTTTTGATTTTAATCTAGCTAAGATGAAAGATAAAGAATATAAATAAAAGACTAATAAACAGATACATGTGCACACTAAGCATTTCTACCCAAAGCTTCACACAGGTAGTGCGGTGTTGCAGACAACACTGACTGTTTGATGACAGTACTAAGCAATTAGCACTAAATTAGTCTCTTGCGGCAGGTAAAGACACATCAAGTCCTATTGGCATATTAAAGTCACACAGTCCAATGTAGCAGAAAAATACCATGGAATAACCTTGGTCATATCAGAGAGGAGTATTGTAATCAAATATCTATACAGTGTTCATATTCTAATCTCTTTTCACAAGAAAAATGATTCTTGTCTCCACCGCCTTTATTGGGGGTAATTCCTATCACTAATTGATTAGGGATATGATAAAAGTAGTTAGGAATGATATGATCAAGGTTTATAAAACCTCAGGTAGTGCTTAAATATATTTGGTAATAGATTTAAATGGATTCTGCCCCTCATTCTTGTTTATTTTTTTTCCAGAGGATTTGATGTGGGTAACATATGTTTCTGTATTTGCTTCTGGAAGATGATGGCATTCTCTTACCTAAGTGATGGAAGAGCTACAGTAGAAAGGGATGGAAACGGCTGGGTGGGAAGCCATATGTGTTCTCTCAGGCAGGATAATTACAGTTTGGAACAGTGTAATATAATTTTCATGGACTCAGTAATTACTAAATATTAATTTCAAGGCTAGATTGAAAGATCTGGGCTTAAAGAAAGTGATTTAGTGATTCTGTCTTATGCATATTCTCTTGCTTCTTATGTTTGTTTTCTACCCTCTTTTTGCTATCCTTAAAAGTGCAGTGTTTTGTACACAGTAGATACTCTGTACATCCTGGTTTATATTGTTGCACAAGGCAACTAAGAGTTCAACTTGCAGACTTAAAGTTTAGGTCACTCTGTTACCAAGTCTAAGGTGCTTAATTCTGTGTAACTCTTCCAGTTTGACTCTAGTGTATGTCATTTTTGTGGTCTGTAATGTCTACATTCAGTTGGTTTTCCAGGGGCAGGAGGTCCTCAGCAAAGTAGCCATCCATACAAGTTCTGCCAGGTTAAGTACAGGCAGTAAGCTATTGAGAGTCTAGGAGGAGAAAATCCTTAGAAGTATCTGTATGCCAAAATATATTTTTAAAACTCATTCTGCTTATAATCTATAATCCTTCATCTAAAGGCTGTTAGACACTGCCCTTTTTTGAAAGCTGTCCTTTTGAGTGCTGATGTTAGAACCAAAGTCTCAAAGCATCACAGAAGCCACTCTTTTCCCTACCTGCAAGCTTTAGGGTTAGTTTTAATAGCATGCCAATTGCAAGGCTGCCCTAGCTACTGCAGGCTATGGCTAATTCAAAACACTAAATAGGATTGGAAATCCCATTTGGTGTGATTATATCAATAAGCCACAATTGTCTACCTTCACACACTCCTGTTATTGGTGTTAACAATAATAAAATCATAATATTATACCTTTTCACAAAAAAGTGCAAAGCTCTTTAAAATGGTCTCATTATAGCATCCCTGTGAAGCATTCCTAGAAAATACGGTCATCTGAATTTCCTCAACTTGAGACACTGATCTTCATGAATCAAAACATAAAACAAGTTCCCTGAAGTCAAAGTTTTAAACTCTGGGATGAGGGTTCACTCCCTCATAGAGCAACTCCTTACAGCAACTAAAGGAAAACTAGATACAAACCCAATTGTATAATCCCATCATCCTAATATTGTAATAACTTTTATATTACTGGCAGATTCCTTTCTAAAAAGAAATGCTTTTGTCCCCTAAATCTATTTGTGTTAAAAACTAAAATTTAAACATAGTCTTGAAGCAAAGCCAAGCCTAACCTAACCTTTAATAATACTAATGTATTGTTTTAATCAGATATAAATGCTCTTTAACTTTATCTTGCTTGTCTCCACCTTAGAGATAAAGTTCAACCTTTCTGTGATCAAAATGGTCAATTCTTAGAGCGTCTCAGGCAAGTTATAATATACCAAACATACAGAAGACTCCTTTGAAGAGTGGCTATGTTCAGACCAAATTGTCAGAATGTTCTTTATCTTCGATTGCATCTTTAAATTGAGTGCCATTAATGCCTAGAATTAAGAACCTCAAGAGGCAGCCTGCACTAGATAGGGATTCTGCTCCCAAGGTACTGCATGATTATGCTGTGAGATATTTGCAGAGAGGTTTATTTTGGGCTGGGTGAAATTAGCATCTTTGTTTACAAGAACACCATCTCACTGATCAAGTTAAAGTACATGCCTAATAACCAGCATTTCTTAGGCTTTTATGTTGCCCTTAATTAGACTCTTCAAAGTTAATTAGGGGAACAAATGGTACTTTTTGTTCTTTTAAATCCCCTTTAACAGCTTCCTCACACTTAAAATGTTCGCACATTTATAGGTAGCCTGGCTTCTGCTTTAAACCTACTGGTTAACTGCTCATTGGTTAACTCCTCCTTCACTTGCATAGTGCAATCCACTCTGTTTTCTTGGGTGCCTTTGATGCTTTTTTCTTTTTTTTCCCCCAATTTTCAAACCATTAATATGGTTTTATTTTTAGATACAAAATTATTCGTTAAATTTTTTTGTTCCTGTTTGGGAACAGCGTTTTGGTCAAGGCTTAGACAATGGCACAACTAAATTCTTGGAACACTGGCACATGCAGGGAGACTTAGGTCGGCTTTTGCCTTAGAAAATTGTGCAGAAAAATTGTTTCCACATCCCCATGCCTGGCTGTGTGGGGCGGTGTGGGATATACTATTCTTTTTATTTAAATTAAAGTAAAAAGAACTGACCTCATTTTGATACTTATTATACATTTGGATATTTTTCTTTATAAAAATATTTTTCATTTTTATTTTTAATAAAGGGCTTATTACATACAAAAAGCTGGCACTCAACATAAGAAACTAATCCCAAGGATGTGAGATTTTTCAGCCATGATGTCTGTCTGCTTTCTGCCACTAATAGTAATATAAGATTATTAGAAGTGAACCGAGTAAATGAGAAATAGTCTTTGCATTAGAGCAGGAGTCTGTCACTCTTCTGGCAACCCTGCCGAGAGCTACACATCAAAGCCACCACACTGTGCTAATAGTGTCACTTATCCCACAGCCTTTACACTGTCCCATATGCAGTTACCATGCAGGGGGTGTGCCCATGAGGGTGAGAGGGGAGTTGACAATGTGCTAGAAGAAACCGTAGGAGATAAACTGAATGTGATTTATCACCTCTAATCCTTGCAATGGAAAACATTTAGGAAGAGCAAATAATTGAGGTCTTTCAAAAATGTTTTTATCGGGAAAAAAAAAAAAGCCTTGAATTAATTAGAAACCTAAAAATGGAAGAATAAAATACTTTTTTAAAAAGTCATGAGAAAATCTTCAATATGTTCATACAGTTAGAAGACAGAAATTACACTTTAAAACAGTCTCCTTAAGACTATTCACTTTTTATTATATGCCTGAGTGTTGGAAAAAAAGCCTTCATTGTTTTTATATATGGCAATCACAATCACAAATATCTGCATTACTCAAGTTGCTGAAATAATATTTCTATTAAACTGAAAGCAGTGATAATATATCTGTATCACTTATTGCTGTATTCCTTACCCGGCTAATATTGTTTTTTGTTGCATTTGATTTTTTGTCATTGTTGTTTGTATATTTAATAATCACTGAATGGTACCAGATTGTCAGGTTGGGAGGGTGAGAAGCATGCAAACAGCTCAAGCAGAGTCAGAGAAAGCCCCTTCCAGTGCAGCTGCAGTATGTGAAGCTGTGCCTCTTGTGTGGGTTATGGAGCTTCGCAGAGCATGGCTGGTATCTGCTCTCTCCAGGCCTTGGCTAAATACACCAGCCTTCTTCCTAGGTCAGTCTTCTCAGTTGTTCTCTCAGGAACGAAGCTAGCTGTAAATGCTTCTTCTGGAGTCCTTAAAACTATCCAAAGGGCTTGGGAGAAATGGGAGGGAGAAATTTAAATGGCTGAGTTGAAGTTTGCCTTTGTATTTCAAACATGTACAGGATTGGTATAAAAGATTTTCCAACAACGTTACTGTGATTTGGAGAAAAAAAAAAAAGCATTTCATGGAAGAGAAAAGGCAGTAGACAGAAGGATTAAAGATAACAAAATACCCTTACTTGTTCAAATTACCCCAAGGCCTTTTTTGCAGATTTGGGCAATTATACCTCTTATTTGGAGATCCCATCTGACAGTTTCAGCTCATTGGGATAGAACTTTTAAGCAACTTTTAAGAAATCATAGCAGGGGTGCCCTGAAGTTTCCATGTTTAATCTAAAGGAGCCTCCGAGTCCATCTCTTGGTCCTTGTTTAATCTTATAATTGTAACATATAGGATGATTTGATTTACAGTCCATTTTGGGGCTTTGATAGCACAAATATATGACAAGTGATGAACTCTTAACAAAGACCAGGACAGAGAATCTTTAAAAAGAAGAAAAAGGAAAAGCCGCAAAATTTGGGGGTGTGTGTGGGGGGTCTTTCTGAGTAGCCAGAAACACTGTGTTCTGAGACCATGCTTCCATGTAGGACAGTATCATAGAAATGAAGTGAATTTTGTCAAATCCAGAAGAACTGTTCCTCTCCTCATCATCTCACCTCAGTTGACAGCACTGCAATCTCCTAAACCTAGAAACCTTCCTTTGCCTTTCCCTCCCTTACCCAGTTAGCCCAGTTCTCCCAGTTCTCCCTGAAGCAACACTTCATTTTGGGTCCCTGTGCTCATTGCCACTGCTTTATTTTGGAGGTGACGATGCTTTTGAGACCTTATTCTTCCTTCTTTATGTTCCTTATCCAGTACCATAAAGTTAGACACAGAGAAGAATGTTCACGTGTAGGCTCTCAATGCTGATGACAAGGGCCTTATGCTTTGTTATTTTTTGTGTGTAACTGCCTATCAGTTGGTCTCCCCAGTTCTGTTCTGTCCACGCTGCCAGAGGTCCTCTCTGAAATCACAAGGTTGATGCTTTAGAGTCTGCCATGCTACCATTTACATAATCTCCAATGCCTCTGGGAGAACAACATTCATCCTGCTCAAAGCCTCCCCAATCTTTCTTCCACAAACTCTGCCATCTCTTCTCATCTCCCACATGCCCCCTACGCTTCAGCCACAAGTAACTTCTCACCATTCTCTGAATATGCCACTCTTTCAAACTCTGTGTTTTCCCATATGCTGTTTCTTTTCCTGGAGTGCCCTTCCCTCCTTTCTCTACATGGTAAACTCCCACTCATGATGTAAGACCCAGCTCAAATGCCATCTCTCCTCTGAAAACTTCCTCACTCCTGCAAAGAAGAACTCCCATTCAGGGATCCATTAGCCTTTTGTGGATACCTCTTTTAAGATAATTGTAGCTAGTACCACCCACAGACCTGGGAAAGAGCGGGCCTGATTTAAAGGTCTCTGACCCTCGTCCAGTTGGACGAGGTCCACGTGGTCAAAGGGATGTGCTACGCAAAGTCCTAACCTCGTCCTTTGTAAATTATTCTCTGAATATATGGTGCCGTAAAACTCTACTCAAATGGCCCCAATCTTATCCAGCAAACTGCTGAGGGTCCTTTCCCTAGGCCTTTGCATCTGATAATAGTCCATGTAGTTGATGTGAGCACCACTGGATCTGAGGTATGGAGGGAGTATGGTTGAAGCTTGGAAGCTTGTTTGTTTGTTTGTTTGTTTTTTCAGCCTAGTAAAATAAACCTTTCATTTGAGTGTTACTTTTTTTTTTTTTTTTTTTTTTGCGGTATGTGGCCTCTCCAGTTGCGGAGCACAGGCTCCGGGCGCACAGGCTCAGCGGCCATGGCTCACGGGCCCAGCCGCTCCGCGGCATGTGGGATCTTCTTCCCGGACTGGGGCACAAACGCGTGTCCCCTGCATTGGCAGGCGGACTCTCAACCACTGCGCCACCAGGGAAGCCCTGAGTGCTATCTTAATGAGACAAATGCTTCAAATGCAAGTCTGAGCTTTGTTAGAAATGTTTCCATCATGCTATATTTCAGGGACCTACTGTTTGTTTGGAAGGCATTTAAAATCACCACCTATGCTGCAGACCCGTACAGGCCCGGCCAGGCTCTTTGTCCCCTGGTGCCTCCCCTTCAGGTTACAGCTAAGACACCCTGAAGAAATCGTACCCAGGCATATTTTCACTTAGGACATCTCAATCATAGGGGAAAAAGAAGCTAACTTTTAGAATGTGACTGGTAGTCAGGACTGGGTAGAGAAAGCCTTTTCTTTGTTCCTCTATAGTAACTATCTACTAGGTTCTACTGGAGTAAAATCCCTGCTGGGAGGAATACATTTTAGACAACGGTTGACTTAATAATCTCCCAAATGCTGGCCTTTCTCCCATCACTGCCAAGCTTGTCTCTGCAAAGCAGCAACTTTCTATGGAGAAAAACAAGAGGCTTAGATAAGGGTGGAAAGCTTATTCTAAGGACAGCCCAGGGACACCATAGAATACATATTCTGTTAAGGTGTCCACACACATGTTCCCTAGGCCCCTCAGAGTAAAAGAGCTGAGGGTGGGGCAGTGAAAGAAGGGAGGAGAGTTACAGGCCTGGTGCTGGAGGGCAGCTTCTTTGATGACATTAATTTCCAGCCTGGAACTTTGAGGAATCCAGGAATTCTAAATTCGAACCTGGTAGTCTCTGTTGTTAAGAAGGTATATTTGTAAAGGTGGGGAAAAAAAACCCAACAAAATATTTT
Source organism: Kogia breviceps (assembly GCF_026419965.1). Taxonomy (NCBI): domain Eukaryota; kingdom Metazoa; phylum Chordata; class Mammalia; order Artiodactyla; family Physeteridae; genus Kogia; species Kogia breviceps. The sequence goes on along the minus strand of NC_081313.1, from coordinate 71,684,229 downwards.
ATTCAACTGTTTGTAGCTTATCTTATAGTTTTTAAAAATATTTAGACATCTGGTATGCAGGCCTCCATTTGTACCCTTGCTCAGGTCCATCAAGTCTTAGGAATGGGCCTGATTACAACATAATTATTTCTTGACTTTCTAATTTTCTTAACTAAGCTGTGAGTTTAGGGAGGGCTGGGAATTTTTTTTTCTTTCTTTTTTCTTTTATTTTTAAATTAATATTAACTGGAGTATAGTTGATTTACAATGTTGTGTTAGTTGTGTTAGTTTCTGCTGTACGGCAAAGTGAATCAGTTATATATATATATATATATATATATATATATATATATATATATATATATATATATCCACTCTTTTTTAGATTTTATTCCCATATAGGTAATTCCCGTTACAGAGTCTTGAGTAGAGTTCCCTGTGCTATACAGTAGGTCCTTATTAGTTATCTATTTTATATATAGTAGTGTGTATGTGTCGATTTCAATCTCCCAATTTATCCCTCCCCCCCTCCCCCTTGATAACCGTAAGTTTGTTTTCTATATCTGTGACTCTGTTTCTGTTTTGTATACGTTCATTTGTACCATTTTTTTTAGATTCCACGTAAGCAATATCATATGATATTTGTGTTTCTCTGACTTACTTCACTCAGAATGACAATCTCTAGGTCCATCCATGTCGCTGCAAATGGCATTATTTCATTCTTTTTTATGACTGATTAATATTCCATTGTATATATGTATCACGTCTTCTTTATTCGTTCCTCTGTTGATGAACATTTAGGTTGCTTCCATGTCTTGGCTATTGTTAATAGTGTGGCAGTGAATATTGGGGTACATGTATCTTTTCAAATTATGGTTTTCTCTGGATCTATGCCCAGGAGTGGGATTGCAGGATCATATGGTAGCTCTATTTTTAGTTTTTTAAGGAACCTTCATACTGTTCTCCATAGTGGCTATACCAGTTTACATTCCCACCAACCATGTATGAGGGTTCCCTTTTCTCCATACACTCTCCAACATTTATTGTTTGTAGATTTTTTGATGATGGCCATTCTGACCAGTGTGAGGTGATACCTTATTGTAGTTTTGATTTGCATTTCTTTAATAATTAATGATGTTGATCATCTTTTCATGTGCCTCTTGGCCATCTGTATGTCTTCTTTGGAGAAATGTCTATTTAGATCTTCTGCCCATTTTTTGATTGAGTTGTTTGTTTCCTTGATATCGAGCTGCATGAGCTGTTTGTATATTTTGGAGATTAATCCCTTGTTAGTTGCTTCATTTACAAATATTTTCTCCCATTCTGTGGGTTGTCTTTTGGTTTTGTTTATGATTTCCTTTGCTGTCCCAAAGCTTTTAAGTTTAATTAGGTCCCATTTGTTTATTTTTGTTTTTATTTTCATTACTCTAGGAGGTGGATCAAAAAAGATATTGCTGTGTTTTATGTCAGAGAGTGTTCTGCCTATGTTTTTCTCCAGGAGTTTTGTAGTATACAGTCTTACATTTAGGTCTTTAATCTATTTTGAGTTTATTTTTGTGTATGGTGTTAGGGAGTGTTCTAATTTCATTCTTTTACATGCAGCTGTCCAGTTTTCCCAGCACCACTTATTGAAGACACTTTTATATAATGTCTTTCTCTATCTCTTCTTACAGTTTTTAGCTTAAAGTCTATTTTGTCTAGTATAAGAATAGCTACCCCTGCTTTCTTTTCATTTCCATTTGCATGGAATATCTTTTTCCATCCCTTCACTGTCATTCTATGTATATCTTTAAAGCTAAAGTGATAGTCTTACAGGCATATAGTTGGGTCTTTTTTTTTCTTCTTAACCCATTCAGCCACTCAGTGTCTTTTGATTGGAGAATTTAGTCCATTTACATTTAAAGTAATTATTGAAAGGTATAGACTTACTATTGCCATTTTGTTCACTGTTTTTTGGCTGTTTTAAAGTTCCTTCTTTCCTCTCTTGCTCTTTTCCTTTGTAATTTGATACTATACAATTTCTCCATTGTATAGTATTGCCTCCTTTGTCATAGATTAGGTGACTATAGGTGCATGGGTTTATCTCTGGACTTTCTATCCCAATTAGCAAAGAGGAAGTAAAACTGTCACTGCTTGCAGATGACATGATACTATACATAGAAAATCCTAAAGATGCTACCTGAAAATTACTAGCCCTCATCAATGAATTTGGCAAAGTTGCAGGATACAAAATTAATACAGACAAATGTCTTGCATTTCTATACACTAACAACTGAAGGTCAGAAAGAGAAATTAAGGAAACAATCCCATTTACCATTGCATCAAAAAGAACAAAATACCTAGGGATAAACCTACCTAAGGAGGCAAAAGACCTGTACTCAGAAAACTATAAGATACTGATGAAAGAAATAAAAAATGACACAGACAGATAGAGAGATATACCATGCTCTTGGATTAGAAGAATCAATATTGTCAAAATGACTATAATACCCAAGTAATCTACAGATTCAATGCAATCCCTGTCAAAGTACCAATAGCATGTTTCACAGAATTAGAACAAAAAGTTTTACAATTTGTATGGAAACACAAAAGACCCTGAATAGCTAAAGCAATCTTGAGAAAGAAAAATGGAGCTGGAGGAATCCGGCTTCCTGACTTCAGACGATGCTACAAAGCTGTAGTAATCAAAACAGTATGGTACTGACACAAAAACAGAAATATAGATTTTTTTCTTAATCTTTTTTATTTCAGTAGTTCAGCATCCTGCTTTAAATGTATTTGTTGTTATAAAATTTTTACTCCTAATACTTTATTTATGAAGGCAGGAACATGTATAACACACTTCAAAAAAGTGTATTGTTTTGCTTTTTTTGAAAGCAAAAAAAAAAAAAAATCTCTCTGGGTGAGAAACAGACTCATGAGCCTTGTGTAATTAGTCCCTAGCAGTATTAAAAGATGGCAGCAAGGGGGTTTTTGAACTCCTCCCCCCCCACCCCGAGACATACCAGATGTACAGCTACACACAGGGCAAATCCCTCTGAGAGAAATTCAGAAACTAGCTAAGTGACAGCTACATGTTGGGCAAATGAGAAAATACCCATCCTGAAATAGGTAGGAAAGGTTGAGACACACTCTTGCCATACACACCACCCCTGGCATAGTGGCATACAATTGAGAGGGAACACACAAGTCCCAGATTCTCCCTGAGGAGTGAAGTGTTTGGACTATACATCTAACACTCCAATTTTTAAGATCCCACTCCATGGTCAGGCTCCCAAATACCTATTTCTGAAAGCTAAGAGGGCTTGCCTCCGCAAGACCCACAGGACTGTAGCAAGCAGAGAAGTAGTTTTTAACAGGTACACAAGCACTCACCATGACTGCCCTTCCAGGGCTCAGGGGAGAGGGAGCAAGCAATAATGCCCATCTCCCCATCTTTCCCTAGAAGGGGTTTGAATACATACTTTATAAGCTGCTGTGTGAGGGTCTACCTTCTAATTTGCATTTAGGGGCTGGCTTTGATTCTCCTCAGAGACCAGGGAAACCAGTGGACACTCCCCCTGCCTTCTCCCTCTGGCTCACTCCAGCAGTAAAACCAAGTCACCATTATGAGCTAGCTTGTCCACACATCTAGAATCTCAACTTTTATGGCTGCCACTCAAGGTATGGGTCCCTAAATCACCTGATAGCCAGTGGGGCTTGCATTTATGAGTCCCACAGGACTATAGCAAAAAAGAATCCATTTTTAAATGGGAAGAGGAATATCCCCTACCCTTGACCCCCTATATCTGTACACCTGGGCTCAAGTGCAGAGGGAGCTGGCAAAAACTCCCATCTCTCAGTTTGTCTCTGGAAGGGGCTTCACTATATACTTTCCCAGCTGCTGTCTGAGAGTTTGGTTTCTAATCAGCCTGCATCTAGTGCTAGCTGAGTTACTCCCTTTTGTGACACAGATGGGTCTTGACATACCCTCACCTACTTAACAGCTTAAAATAGACTGTTAAGACTATTTGATAGTGTATGTAAGCTTCATGGTAACTGCCAAACAGGAACCTATAGTAGATACACAAAGGATAAAGAGAAGGAATCTATGTATACCACTATGGAAAATCATCAAATTACAAAGGAAAAGAGCAAGAGAGGAAAGAAGGAACTTTAAAACAGCCAAAAAACAGTGAACAAAATGGCAATAGTAAGTCTATACCTTTCAATAATTACTTTAAATGTAAATGGACTAAATTCTCCAATCAAAAGACACTGAGTGGCTGAATGGGTTAAGAAGAAAAAAAAAGACCCAACTATATGCCTGTAAGACTATCACTTTAGCTTTAAAGATATACATAGAATGACAGTGAAGGGATGGAAAAAGATATTCCATGCAAATGGAAATGAAAAGAAAGCAGGGGTAGCTATTCTTATACTAGACAAAATAGACTTTAAGCTAAAAACTGTAAGAAGAGATAGAGAAAGACATTATATAATGACAGAGTGGTCAATTCATCAAGAGGATATAATCATTGTAAGTATTTATTTACCCAACTTCAGAGCACTTAAATATATAAAGCAAATATTAACAGACCTGAAGTGAGAAATAGACTTGAAAAACAATAGAAAAGATCAATAAATTAAGAGCTGGGTTTTCTTAAAAGATAAAATTGATAAACCTTTATCCAGGCTAATCAAGATAAAAAGAAGAATCAAATAAAATCAGAAATGAAAGAGGAGATATCACAACTGATACCACAAAAATACAAAAGATCAAAAGAGACTACCATGAATAATTATATGTCACCAAAGTTGGACAAACTAGAAGAAGTGGATAGTTACTGGAACCCTAAAAGTAACAAGACTGAACCATGAATAAATAGAAAATCTGAAGAGACCAGTTACTAGTAATAAAATTGAATCAGTAATCAAAAACTTCCCAACAAACAAAGTCCAGGACCAGATGGCTTCACTGGTGAATTCTACCAGACATTTAAAGAATTAATACCAATCTTTCTCAAACTATTCCAAAAAATGAAAGAGTAAGGATTATTCTGAACTCATTTTATGAGGCCAGCATTACCCTGAGACCAAAGCCAGATAAACACACTAAAAGAAAAGAAAACCGAACGCAATTATCCTTGATAAATATAGATGCAGGAATCCTGAACAGAATTTCAGCAAACCAAATTCACAATACATTAAAAAGATCATACACCATGATGAAGTATTCCAGGGATGCAAGGATGGTCCAACGTATGCAAGACAATCAATGTAATACACCACATTAACAAAATGAAAAATAAAAATCATATAGTTATCTCTGTAGATGCAGAAAAAGTATTTGATAAAACCCTATCATTTCAATGACCTGGGTACAGAGGAAATGTACTTCAATATAATAAAGGCCATGTTTGACAGTCCTACAACTAACATTATACCTAGTGGTAAAAAGCTCAAGTTTTCCTTGTAAGATCAGGAACAAGACAAAGATGTCTACTCTTGCCACATTTATTCAGCATAGTACTGGAAGTCCTAGCCAGAGCAGTTAGGCAAGAAAAAGAAATAATAATTCAAATAATTCAAATAATTCAAATCAGAAAGGATGAAATATGTTTGCCATTAACATGATATTATATAAAAAACCCTAAAGGCTCTGTCAAAACGGTTAGAACTAAAAAATGAATTCAGTAAAGTTTCAGGGTACAAAATCAATACATAAAAATCAGTGAGTTTGTATACACCAACAGCAGATTATCAGAAAGGGAAATTTAAAAAGCAATCCCATTTACATTAACATCAAAAAGAATAAAATACTTAGTAATACATTTAACCAAGGAAGTTGCTTTTGTTGCCTTTGCTTTGGTGTCCATTCTAAAAATTCATTGCCAAGACCAGTGTCAAGAAATCTCCTTACTATGTTATCTTATAGGAGTTTTTGGTTTTACGTCCTATGTTCAAGTTTTAAATCCACTTTGAGTTGTTTTATATATGGTGTAAGATAAAAATTTTTGGAATTGACACCAAAGCATAGGCAACAAAAGTAAAAATAAATGAGACTACATCAAACTAAAATGTTTCTTCATAGAAAGGACAACCATCAACAAAATGAAAAGGCAGTTTACGGAATGGGAGAAAATACTTGCAAACCACATGTTCACTACAAGGTTAATACCTGCTATATACAAGGAACTCATACAACTCAATAACAGAAATAATAAATACACAGTTAAAAAGTTGGCAGAGGACCTGAATAGACATTTTTCCAAAGAAGACATACAGATAACCAACAGATATATGAAAAGATGCTCTACATCATTAATTATCAGGAAAATGCAAATCAAAACCACAGTTAAGTGCCACCTCACACCTGTTAGGATGTCTGTTATCAAAAAGACAGGAGATAACAATGCTGTTGAGAATGTGGAGAAAAGAGAACACTTGTACACTATTGGTGGAAATGCAAACTGGTATAGCCACTATGGAAGTTCCTCAAGAAACTAAAAATGAAACTATAGTATGATCCAGCAATCCCACTCTGCATATATATCCAAAGGAAATGAAATCATTATCTCAAAGAGATATCTGTACCCCTATGTTCATTGCAACATTATTCATAATAGCCAAGGCATAGAAGCAACCTAAGTGTCCTTCATTGGATGAATGGATAAAGAAGTTGTGGTATGTGTGTGTGTATATGTATGTATATATGCACACACATGTGTATATGTGTGTGTATATATCGTATATAAACACATATACACACAGTGGAATATTATTCAACTATAAAAAATAAGGACTTAGTCCTCACAAAGTCAGCTCTCAGGAAAGAATCTGAAACTCATATTAATAGTAGCTTCATCCTTTCATTCATTTGCTTATTCTCTCATTCTTATCAATCTATAATGCATTTGTATTTTACTAAGATTCAAAGTACAGAAATTACATTCCAGAAGTGGAATTTAGATAACTTCTAGTGTGGGCTGCAGGAGCTGGGATGATGAAGGATAAGCAAGGAGACTAGTTCAAGAACTAAGTGAATCTGTTTGTGACATCTTGATATCCCAAGGCTTAAATGGCTTACTATGTTGCTCGAGGAGACGGTGTGCCATGTACACTGGACGATCCTGTTATCTTTAATGTTACCTGTTCATTCATAATTAAAGAGTCTTAGAAGTATGCAGTTGAAAAATATATTTCTTTGAGAAAGAAATGGTATTAATTTCAAATTATTATAAATGTCAGTAGCCACACTTAGGGATCAAAGTAATTAAAAATGTAATCTTTTACCTTCATCTCACAATGTGCAACACCAATAGTAAAGTCTTTTAGGGATTTTGTCAGTAAATGTGAGAAAAAAATTCTTCTTTCTTACTAGATACCTAAAAGCTAGAGAAAAGAAAGACATGTTTTATTGGTGTAAGATTGAAGGGAGAAATAAAAATCTTTTTCATTCGTTGTAACCCATTTTCTCGAATGTATTTATAAATTTACTTTCCTACTCGTATAATTTTAGAGTCAACATGATTCAGACTTTGATGATTGTGAATATCATGGTACCCAAGATTACCACTGAGAATATGAAATTATGCTGATCCAGTAGTGGAGCTATACTTGTAGCAGGGCTAAGAGGTTGAATTGACTGATTATTGAGACAAAAACATACCTGGGAATTATGTGCTGGTATCATTTGGTTTTATCATTATTTGCCCCTTTCTTATAAAAATAGAATGCTTAGGCATGAAGGTGACTTATAATTATAGGTGCTAATTAATAGTCAAATACTTGAGAAATTGATACATACACGTGTATATGTATATATCTATGTATGTATATATTTCTTTTTTACAGCATCTAGCTTGGTGTTCTGTATATAGTACACATGCAAATTGTTTCCTGAAAGATCTATGCTGTCCCATCAATGTGGGCTTAATTCTTATCACAAAGGTACCAACAGCCTCAAATCTTGGTGATTCCCAGTGTTCAAAGCAAATTCATATTAACTCATGCTTTTGACAAGCTTTTTTTTTTTTTAAACAACCCCACCTTTAGACCTGGGTTCAAACTTTGGTTCTACTACTTACTCATTTTGTGGCCTTGGGCATGTTACTGAAATCCACTGAATCTCAGTGCTCTCTCATCTATGAAATGGGGGTGAATAATACACACTTTGTAGTGTTGTTCTAAGGAGTAACTAAAATAGCGTGTGTAAAATGACTGAAGTAGTGTCTGTCCTGGAGTAGATGTTTCACTGCTGTTAACTTCTTTCCCCTTTTTGTGCTTCCACAGAGTTGGTTGAACAAGCACCCTAAGGTATCATGGCCTTTACTCATCATATACCATTGCAGGTTTAGTGCAGTAGAGCATTTGGGGTGCATAGGATCTGTGTCAGAGTTAATTGCATTGCATGTTTTATATTCTCACTCTTTAAATCATGTATTGATCCTGCGTTGTCAGAGAAAAACTGTTCCATTCAAAATTTCTTAAAGCTATCATAAAATCATTCTTTTTCTTTTTTAAGCTATATTGGGGTATAACTGACAAATTAAACTGTAGTATATTTAAGGTGTACAACATGATGATTTGATATACATATTCATTGTGAAAGGATTCCCACCATCAAATTAATTAACATATACATCACCTCATATATTTACCTTGTTTTCCTGATGAGAACACAAGTTCTACTCTATTAGTGAATTTCAGTTATACAATATAATCTTACCAACTATACTCACTATATTATATGTTAGATCCTCAGACCTTACTCATCTTGTAACTGAAAGTTGTACCCTTTTACCAGCTTCTTTCTATTTCCTCTACTCCCCAGACCCTCGCATCTACCATTCTACTCTGTTTCTGAGTTCTACTATTTAAAAAAAAATTACACATATAAGTGATACCATGCAGTATTTCTCTTTTTTTTTGTTTGGCTTATTTCACGTAGCATAATGCCCTCCAATTTCATTCATGTAATTGCAAACAGCAGGATTTTTTTCTTTTCTTTTTTTTTTTTTTTTTACAGAATTAATCCTGTTTCTCAAAACAAGTCAGACTCAGGTTAAGAAGGGAGAAAATTCTAGGGGATGTGGATTAACAGAAAGAATAGTTTGAGGATTATTTGAGAATCATCTGGCCAATTATTCAATTTTTCAAAAGCTTTGACCTATTATATATACGGTTATAGATCAAACATTAATTTTGGCCAACATATACCATTTGTTTAGGGGGGAAGGGGTATCTTCCGGATGGGGAAATCTTCAATATCAGACACTTGGATTAGGACACTTATCCTTTACTAAATCCATTGTCTCTGTACCTAATTTCTATCACCCCTTTACCAGAAACATACAAAGAGTCCTTTGATATTTCTCTCTTGGGTCCAGGAAGGGAACATGTTGAAGGGAAGGAGTGCAAAATGGAGGAGCCCTTGTAGTGTCATCCTTTTGAAGTCTCTTCTCAACTTCCTCTTGCTCCCTTCTCCGTTGTCTTTTTAAATAGAGTTGGTAAAGTGTCTTTCTCGCTCTTGCTTTCTCCTTCTCTCAAAGAAACAAAAAAGTCGAAAGGCTTCTGGGTTTAAATTCTTTTAATAGATGACCTTTCTCATCCAATGGCTCATTGAACAATGTGGCAAATGAGTGTGTCTTAGTCAGTTTGGGCTGCTGTAACAAAATACCAAAGACTGAGTGGCTTAAACAACAGACTGATCATTTATTTCTCACAGTTCTGGAGCTGAGATGTCCTAGATAAAGGTGGGTAGATCGGGCTTTTGTTTAGGGCCTCTTCATGGCATGCAGCCAGCCACCTTCTGATTTTATCCTCACGTGGTGGAGAGAGGAAGCTCTGGTGTGTCTCTTTCTTCTCATAGGGCCATTCATCCCATTATGAAAGCTCAACACTCATGACCTCATCTAAACCCAGTTATCTCCCAAAGACCCCATCATGTTAGAGGTTAGGGCCTCAACATATTAATTTGGGGTAAACACAATAATTTAGTCCATAACAGAGTACAGGTCCTGAATTCTCTTGCCCATGAAAGTAGCAATATCCTGAGAAATGTGTCTCACTTTACATTACTTTTGCTATTATTACTAGGACTTCTTTATTTCCCAAATGTTGAACTATATGGACTTCCTCTATTCTTGTTCTGCTCTCAGCATCCAGTGGGTATTTTGGGTACTTCCAGATTTATATTGTTCTACAAATTTTGTTTTTACTTCATTTTCCTAGCCCTCTTTATTTCTTCTTTTCAAAATCTTTCCCCATTTTGCTTTTTCTTTTCTATTTATTCTTACCTTAAAGCAGTTTTGCACATGAGACAATTGTCAGTCTTGAAAAGTTTTCTGTTTGGTACAGTGTTACTAAAGGATAATAAGTCATGGATGTGGATTTATTATCCAAGAATCTATTTCAAGTCTTCTTTGAATCTAATTAATGATAGAATTTAAAATCTTAAATAGTTTTTGGAAATAATCAATTCAACATACTTTCCTTGGACAGATGAGGACCCTGAAACTCAGAAATAAAATGACTTTCCAGTCATCATATACCAGGACTAGAACTCAGTTCTACTGGTTCCAGGGTAATACTATTCTTTGCCTAGTTGTTACTGCAGTATTTTGTTTCTACAAAACTTTTCTTTGCCAAAATTGGCTCCCACTTTTATTAGGAAGCATTGAGTTAAGTCTGAGGTTCAGGTGCAATTCTGCCTGGGTAGATCAGGTTGGACTACATTAGTGATGAAAATTAGCACTTGGGTGTGCCTTGAGCTTAAAATAAGGCTAATGGAAATCATCCAGTGGACCTAAAAGCAATTTAGCATTCCTTTCTGTTTTTGCTTTGGTTTTAAAAAGAATCTGTATCAGTGGGGAATTCTGAGTGGACCTAAAACAGGCAGGTGCTTATATTTTCTGCAGCCGCATTTTAAATATCACACATGGCTGATAAAATGCAATCAGTTTTGTATTCCATGGGAAGGGGGTATGGGACACACATACACATACATACACACACATTTTTATTTATGTAGATAGATGTGTATATGTGTGTGTATACATATAGTATGTATACATTGTGTAATATTTTATATACTATATATGTACAGTATATAATACATAAACATATATTTATTTATATATATATGCATATTTATGATTTTTTAAGGTCTTGAGCTGCGTTTGAATGAACTTGATTCTAAATCTTGTGGGATACAGCAGAAATAAAATGTGGAGGAGATATATGGCTCCTACAGATTCACTTAGCTAAATAAATGGGTGGGCCAGTTCTCAGTACATAGGAATTAATCTGGGCTAGGTGTAGGTTTCAGCCTCATTGTCCCTTTTACCCTCAATCCAAATTAGCCCCTAATCTTTGAGTTACGGCTATACGATAGATTAGCTTTAACTTTGTGATGATGGGAGTAGAGACTTTGGAGCAGAGATAAAAAAGCATTCCATTTCAGAAATAAATGCTTAGGAAATTTTGGTACAGTAGTAGTTTAGATTTTGTAGAGTGCTTATGCATATGGATAACTCTCCAATGGTAAGAGATGAATGGAAAAGTTGTTCAATTAATTCTTTTTTTCTTTCATTTATTTTTGACCTGATTTTCTCCCTTGCCCCTCTTGTTTACCTCACTCCATATATATTGGTCTTCTTACTGCTACAGGTTCCCCTTTCTGGAACACTATTCCCCCAAAAGGTCACAAGGTTTATACTCTCACTTGTTTAGGTGTCTGTCCAAGAGTCACTTCCTGAGAGAAGCCTTTGCTCTCAAAAGCAGCACCCTAACACTAATTTATTCCTTCTTGCTTTACGTTTTTTTCATAGCATGTTTCACTAACAAGTTTTAATATCTTGATTTGTTCATTTGTTTTTGTCTGTCTTTCCAGTAAATTATAAGTTCCATAAGAATGGGGACATTCATTGCTTATTCTCTCCTTGTCTCCGGGGCCCACAACAGTGACTTTACTAAGCCAGTCTGCCAAAAGACATTTCTAAACAGATGAATAAGATTTCATGCATTTGTATTGTCCATTTCACATTCATAGAGCACCTGCCACATGTTGGGGACATGTACCTTTAAGCAGTGCTAGGTATAAGCTGAGCTATCTATTCTTTTTCCAAAACTTCTTTTTCTTTCAAAGAAGTTGAATCTGAAGAATTTTGTAACTTTGGATTCAGTTTTTTACTATCAAATTAAAGCTAAAAATGCTGCCAGGAAGGAGGGAAAGCCAGATTGGAGGGGGAGGAGGCGAGAGGTAGAAGAAGGGGAAGCAGAGAGTTGGGGGAGGAGATAGCTGAAAGATCCAGGAAACCTGAGGAGAGGCAACAAAAACCAATTAAAGTTAATGAACTACAGCTAAGCTTTTTATTTTAGTTGTTTTCCCCCCCTCACAGTATACCAGCCTCAACTTGGAACTATTTTTCTTGGAGAGACACTTTTAAAAAGTAGATTATTTCCTCCCTACCCCCACGCTCAGAAAGAAATATGACACTTTAATCAACAAAAGCATGAGGGTGTGTTTTGTGCAGCTAGTGGATTTGTCCCTTGGCCTTCAGCCTTGGTCCTACCACCCACTGAATTCTGGCAAAATCCCAGAATGTCACGAATCTTGTTCTCCTCTGTCTTCACATAAGCTGAGAGAAAGTCGGCCCTACTGAGTAGTTATCTGGAGACAGGAGGCGGAGGTCCAATTGTAGTATCTAATATTAGAAATAGAGATGCCTCCAATGGTTTTTGGCAGACTGAGCCTAGAAAGAGTGGCTCTGGCTCTCCCACTCAGACGTCTTAAATAGTTTATATATCTGATTAATTTGGCTGGAAACCTGATTGCAGTTAATGTATTAGGTATAAAAGTTTAGAGGAAGATTCTTATCTCAATTATACCCATTCTCTAGCATAACTTATTCTATCAAGCCAGCTATGTTTAACTGATGAGTGCTAATAATAATGAAACACTGTGATATTTATTGAGTGCTCTTCATTACCTACAACCCGCCCCCAAATTTGAATATGAATGAAATATACTTCACTAACATTTTCTATTCATTCAACATTTTGGCCAGATATCATATGAATTTATCATATCATAATGAACTTATGATTCCTTTCTAAAGCACAAAGTGGTATAAACTGGTCTGACTTACTTAAAAAGTCATTTAGACTCTGAGCTCCTAACACTTCAGGTTTCTCATTTGAAGTGTGCTTTCAAATACTCTGGTTTTCACAATAATCTCTTCTTCAATCTATTGCCTTCACCTCAGGCTTGAAATCAGAATTTTTTTCTATTTCTCAGCTTCCATTTCATTCCATTCATTCCTTTTTGGATTCCTAAATGATAGTATGCTTGTCTTCTTTCACAGAATTTAAGAATCATAGATGTGTAAGAGGGGCCTTACTGAATACTTGGCTGGATGCTAACACGTCTCCCTGTCTCCCTAATTTCTTCTCCTCTGTACTTGAAAATCCTGGGGTGCTCACAGTTGCCTGAGGCAGCCCACCCTTTGTTGGTAAAAATCTAATGATTAGAAAGGTAGTTCTTGTGTTGACTAAAAACATATACTGGAACTTCCATTTATTTTAGGCCATCATTTTTGCTCATTTGGTCATTCATTCATTTACTCATTTATACATGCACTCATTAATTAATTAATTATTAAGATTCTACCAGGTATAGAGGCTATACTAGCTCAGGGCCCTATAGCACCACATTATTCTGGTATACACACACTCTCTCTCTCTCTTTTAACAGTTGAGAGAGAGAAAGCTACATTTGTAAATATAAATATCCTCCCTTCTAATTTTGCTGACACAGTATAATTTTAAATTCTATTCTGTTTCTGGTCGCTGTCTTCCTGAAAAGCCTTTGTATGTCAGTACTGCTCTTAAAATGTGCACTCAAATATGAGGGGTATTTTTTACATTTAAAAACCAGTAAAACTGTTACTTCCCACATTTGAACACATGCTTCCTCTTAAGATTGTTTTTTTCTTCATGTATTTCAGCGTTGGTCATTATCTGCATATTATCTGAAAACTTTTTTTTTTTGAAACGAAGATGAAGTGCAGTTAGGTCAGGAACCTCCATCTTGTGTTTGGACCTGTGTGTGTATGTATGAGAGAGAGAGAGAGAGAGAGAGGGAGAGAGAGATATTGATTGACTTAACTTTTCATATTTTTCCCATATAAGGTTTATGTTATCAAAGAATTATTCTCCCTACCTATATAAAGAGTGTTTGCAAATAATGTAAGCAAGACGAACATTCCATTTACCAATAGAAAAAAGATATTACAGATAATTCACAAAAAATAACGAAAATATCTGATAAACATATAAAAAATTCAGCTCTAACTTGTAATAAAAATGCAAATTAAAACCTCAATAAAATATATTTTTTTAATCCATCAAATTGCCAAATGTTAGTTTGTTTTCCAATTTTAATTTAATACTCATGGTAAGGAAGATACAAGCATTCATTTATTACTTGTTTGGTTATAAATAGTTACAATCTTTGCAGAAGCCAATTGGAAACTATGAGAAAGAGCTGATCATCATATGATCCAGGAAATGTTATATGGGAAGTAAATGAGAAATGGGATTAATGATTTATGCACGAAATTGTTCAGTGTTATTTATGACAACAAAATTTGAAATTAGTTAGACATTCAACAATAAGGATATGGTTGAATGCATCATAATAGCACTAATGAACCATTGCACAGTTATTTACAATCATTTAAAAAATATTTAATGACATAAAATATGCTTTCATTGTAATTTTAGGTGAAGAAATATTCAGTTATATATAGATTATAACTTACATGAGTTCAAGAGTTTTTGTCTATTTTATTTATAGCTAACTTTCCCCAGTGCCTAGAATAGTGCCAGGCACTGGCAGGCATCCTGTACATATTTGCTAAATGAAGTAATAAATGAAAATGCAGTGTATTTCCACTTAAAAATACACATACATGCATATACACACAATTAAGAAAAATCATCAATATACTAGCAACATCAATCTCTGTGTGTTGGCCATTATAATACATATTATTTTATATTGTCAGTAATTTCCAAATTTTTCATAGTTTATAATCTGATGAAATTTACTGAACCAATAGCCTTGTTATGTCAAACAGTAATTCCAACTTGTGGAAATATTCTTTATTTCTGTTTCTGTAGTTCGATTCTGAAGCCATGCCCAATAAATTTGGCATATTTGCCTTTCAAGCATGTACTTTCTGAGCAGGATGGAATCCTTTATAGTATGAGATCATTCTCTCCAGTTTAAACACACTTTGAAATAATGATCTGACTGATTTTAAACCCACTTTAATATAAACTGTATTAGAATGTGGGATCAGCCCATAACCTTCTATTTTGTTCATGATGATTTGTTGTAAAATGTTGCCTGTGGCTTCCTGGTAGCAAAATACATCCTGACTTGCATCCTGACCTGCATGTCTACTGAGTTTCTCAGAAAAAGAAGTGAAATTAGTATGGCTTGGTTTGATCTTAGTGATCCTTGGAGTGATTGTCTCTTTTTCTTAAGTTC
The DNA here is from genome assembly GCF_026419965.1 of Kogia breviceps. NCBI lineage: Eukaryota > Metazoa > Chordata > Mammalia > Artiodactyla > Physeteridae > Kogia > Kogia breviceps. Next base: position 71,668,709 of record NC_081313.1, on the reverse strand, counting down.
TCATGACCCAATTCTGTCAATAGTGTCAAAGTTAAATTTCTCTTCTAAGATCTGCATTTTTGAAGATGAATAAAATATCTGCTTGTCTCCTGAGTAGCACTTGAATACCTCTCCCTGACTCTGTGGTCTTTTTGAATTTGCCAAGGATAGACTGACTTTCATACCTGTAATTGTTGACTAAGTTGCTTTTCCCACATAACTTTAGAGACGCCTTTCAGTTTGCCATGATGTTGGTCCGTTAGATTTAGATGTTTAAATACATTTTAAATGGCAGGGTGCTTTCTTACTATGTCTTTGCATTTTTTATTTTTTTATTTTATTTTTTTTTTTGCGGTACGCGGGCTACTCACTGTTGTGGCCTCTCCCACTGTGGAGCACAGGCTCCAGACGTGCAGGCTCAGCGGCCATGGCTCACGGGCCCAGCCGCTCCGCGGCATGTGGGATCTTCCCAGACCAGGGCATGAACCCGCGTCCCCTGCATCAGCAGGTAGACTCCTACTCACTGCACCACCAGGGAAGCCCTGTCTTTGCATTTTTCATTTTCTAATTCAATACTTACTTTGCATTTCCCAGTAGAAGGTCGTTTCTCCCTGACAGAGAGGAGGAAGGCACTTTTGTTCTTATTTCCCTATGGAAACTGACAATAATACCATTGTCACCTGAGATTATTCTTTAACCTCCCAGATGAATTTTCTGTACCATCTTCTAAGTTTCCACCAGATTAGAAGGATATGTTTTCTTTTAACTTTCTATTATGAATAATTTGAGTTGCAAAAATGTTGAAAAACAGTGCAAGTATTTAACCTTTATCTAGCTTCCCTGAGTAGTAATCCTCCCCCGACCCTCTGTCTTAAACTAAGAGTAAGTGCAAGTATGCTGCCCCTTTACACCTAAATGCTTCCATGTGTATTTATGGAAAACATAAGAATACAACCAGAGTATAGTTATATACATCAGAAAAATGGCATTGATACTGATGCTCAGGACAGGCTACCACAAAATATGGCAGCTTGGCATATTGAATATCTTAAACTGAAGGAGGTTTAAGGGGAAGAAGCAGAAGCAGAAAGATCACTCTGAGCCCCCTGCTCCCCCTTTGCTCTTCTTCCTTAAAAGGAGATAAATCTAGGGGGCTTCCCTGGTGGCGCCGTGGTTGAGAGTCCACCTGCCGATGCAGGGGACTCTAAAGAGATAGGGGAGACTAAAGAGATAGCAATTAAATGCAACATTCAATCCTGGACCAGACAAAAAAAAATTTTTTTTGCTATAAGCAATTTTACTAGAAAAATTGGAAATATTTGGGATACATTCTTTACTACTACGTATCATATGTATATACTTTTATTATAATAATATTATATTGTGCTGTAGGAGAAAAAATGTTTTCCTCAATCCTCATAGAGTCCCTGGTTGGGTCTGAAAATTACACTGACAAAGACAAATTAACAGGAGAAAAGCTGACAAATTTTATTGAATTTTTACATGTACATGGGAGCCTTCATAAGAGAAAGAGACCTGAAGAAGTGACCAGAGCAGGAAGCTTTTATAACTTTTAGACAAAGAAATAATAAATTTGTGACAAACAGACAAAGCAAGGGATTTGGGCCAGGGATAGTAAATAGTAAAGAATTAACTAAGAAAATAATGGTTAGTTTAACGAGATTTATGAACTCCCTTGGTGATAAGAATGCCTTCCCTCTTCTTGGTACAGGTAGGGTACCTTTCACGGGAGATTTATCTCCTTTTTTTCTTTTTTGCGATACGCGGGCCTCTCACCGTCGTGGCCTCTCTCGTTGCGGAGAACAGGCTCCGGACGCGCAGGCTCAGCGGCCACGGCTCACGGGCCCAGCCGCTCCGCGGCATGTGGGATCCTCCCGGACCGGGGCACGAACCCGTGTCCCATGCATCGGCAGGCGGATTCTCAACCACTGCGCCACCAGGGAAGCCCAGATAATGGATTCTTATATTCATTTAATTCAATGAATTACAAACTGTTAATAACATTACTTATTTTGATGCACAGTTTGTCCCATAGGAACTTGTTCAGACTGGTGTGTTTTTGGTTGTTGTTGGTTTTTTGGGGGTGTATTTTGACATGTCCTTATTTGGCGGGGGCGGGGGGTGGCGTTAATTTATTTATTTCTGGATTCAAAGATATTCCAAGAACATATTATATTTTCCTATCCCCAACGCTGGTATCAGCCAATTTTCCAAGAAGCTCTGTTTCCTTTTAGTATGGAATGATGTTTAGAAATCAAAGTATGGTTGCTAGTGTGGTCTTTGCTACTGGAGTATTATTGCTTGTAGATTGTTTCACAAGACACACACACCACATATATTAACACATATACACATATGTAAACAAAGTTATATTTATTAAATTATCTATCTGTCCATCCATCCGTCCATATTGATACTTTTAGTTGAAATTCAGCAACAGAGTTCCTTCCTTTATGTAGTTGTAACTCTCTTCTCAGGCACTGAGAAATCTGGCTATCTATATTTTGATATTCAGAGGAGACCTGCTTTTCTACTTAAAGAACCTGACCAGGGTTTTCAGTTACAAATTAATTCACTGGGAACAGGACAAGGTAAATAAATGGTAAATTGTAGACAATTATGGAGAATACTGAATTTTCTTCATATTTCTTCACTTTCTGTTAATATATTGTCTCCCTAACCCCTGGCCATATTCTTCATCCATGGAGTTTTTCAACATCCACACACTTGGATTGTCTTAAAGATTATCTTCAGATCGTGATCTTTACCACTGAGGGTCTTTGCCTGTTGAATTGCTGGTTTGAGTCATTGCATTGTGTGTGTTACAAAGTCGGTAGTGACGTACCACAGGAAGGCCAGTGGAAGTAGTCCAGCCCAGTTACAAGTAATAAGGGGAGGCATGTCTGTAAAGTATTTAAAACAATAATAAAACCAAATAAAATCAGTCTGATTTATATTATAACCAAATTAAAACATTTTTAGTGATAAAATACTCTTTCCTATGGGTGGATTCTCCTATTTTGTCCCACTGCTATTTCACTCAAGGTTGGTCAAAACGGTTCAACTGATACGGCATGAAAATATAGCTAGACTGTGCCGTTGTCACTATGTTCTATGTGCTTTCACAATAATGTTTCATATTTATTTAAGCTTCCTAGTGGAAAGTTTTTCTTTTTTTTTTAGATTGATCAGATTTAAGGCAGTGATTAAATTGCTACAATTATTGTTTCTCAAATGTGAATGATGTCTTTTTAAAAGAAAAAGGCATCCTCATAACTCATTTGGAGGTGCAACCCTGAACCCTGGTTTGAGAAGGAATGACTTAAGAAATACATGTCCAATCCTTGAAAACAGCATATTTATTCAATTGTAAATGGCCACCTCAAAGAAGTTTCTTTACAACTGGTGAGGGATTTTTTAAAGTTTGTTATCAAAATGACAAATAATAGACAAAAATATTCTTATGGGCCTTCTTATTCTCTAGAATACACTCTGAGATCCCAGTCTGAGAAATCCTGGGCTAGATTTTTTAATTGTTCTCCTGTGTCATTCAAAGAAACATCTCACACGTACTCTTTTTCTAGAGATGCTATTGGTCTGAGAACATCTGCAACAGTCAAAAACGTGTTTTCCCCAGCATTTTGCTTTAATCTTTCTATAGTTATCAGACGTTCTCACAGATTCTGTGATATATTAATTTTACTAAACAAACACCATTTAGGCCTAGGTCTTGAGTAGTGTAAATCTGAATTGAAATTGTGTCAACTTTGTTAACATCCTTAAATTCTTCTTTAAAAATTATGAAGAGTCCTTAAAGAGAGATTGGGTCATGATATAAATCATGTTAGAATAATTAACTGTGATTATTAAAGTTTTAGAAGAGATACATTCAGCTCATGGTAAGAAGCAGGTCCTTCTCACTTTAGAAAAGCACTATGTGAAGAATATCTAGAATCTATTTTCCAGATAGGAAACAAAAATTATAGGTAGAAGATTTCTTACTTCCTATATGGTAAATTGGAGAATTAATATTAAATAATGATTGACAGAATTCCCACAAATTTAAGCTTTATTTCTTCTTATGCTTTTATGAAAATTGAATTATCTGAGGCCATATGGAACATTTAACTGCTTTGTTTTTCAACAGGAGTGAAAATAAATGATTGTTTTGTTTATTGATAAAATCATTAACTAGGACTTTGGTAGTTTGAGAATGTATTTAATTTGGTTTTGGTCAGAGACAGAGCTTAATTTGGATATCTATTTAAAATGATTGTGTGTAGTCTTTTGTAAGACTTGTAGCATTTTAAACTGCTAGTTAATTAAAAAATTTTAAAGAATTTACAGCATTGTTTGGATACCAATAAATGTTGTTAAACAAAGATTCTCTACTAATTCCGATCAACTCTTTCTTTACTTAGTAGCAGCATACATGCTTTACCGCCTAAAGATCTGGGTTCTAATTTAATTCTACTAAGTAGCATTGTGAGGTTGAGGAATTTACTTAACCTCTTTCACACTCAATTTAATCTTGTAAAATAAAAATACCAGTGCCTCCCCAGTTCATCTCACAATAATATTGAGATATCAAGTGAGATTAATGCATTTCAACGTACTTTGTAATTTGCAAAGCACTATATAAGTGTATTACTTAAATTATTGCTTATGCACAATATTTTGTAGCACTGTCTGTATTGGAATTTACTACATCCTAAAAATGATTATCTAGAACAGTGTTTCTCAAACTTGAGTGTGAATCAGAAGCACCTGGAGGGCTTGTTAAAAGTTTGCTGAACCTACTCTCGGAGTTTCTCTGATTTGATAGTCTGAGGTGGGGCCTGAGAATTTGTGTTTCCAACATGTTCCCTGAGATGTTGCAATTGCTGGTCCAGAAACCACACTTTAAGAACCACTGGTCTAAAATTCTAGCTGTGTTTTCCCGTACATAACAAATACTGAGCAAATAATACCATTAAAAATATTGAAAATAAAAGACATTTACCTCTGTGAGTACTTTTGTTATGCTTTTCTCCTCAAGTTTTATTTCCATTTCCAGTAAAATAATATCCTCAATGAATCAGACTCAGAATAATTTCAGCATGTTTTATGCTGTAGTTCTTAGTTCTGATCATGATACCATTCTCAGTTGAGCAGATCCCATGGCTCAGAGTGTTTGTCCTGATGGGTACTGCCATCTGAACACAGTAGTGAGTCTGTAAATATGTACTTTATTTCCTTTATGTGTATGAATTTTAGTCTTTTACTAAAAAGTATGTTTTGAATTAAGTTATTTCAGAATATTTTACCTTTTTACACGTTGGGGGGGCATATACATCTTAATGAACCTTTGAAAAAAATTATGGTAAATCTCTCTGAAAATAAACTTAAAGGAAAATTTTGATGACAAAGGAAAATTATATATTGATATATTATACTTGAGACTGTGCCTGAGGAAGGGATCTATTTAGGTTATGTAAGTTTCATTGACCTTAAAATTAATTTAAATATACTCTATTTTTCATAAAATGATCCTAAATATACTGAGAACAAAATGACTTGGATAGTAACTTTTGTTTAAGTTTTCTATTTAAAAACCAGATTCTAAGATCAAGGCTTTAAGGAAGTTGGCTAAATTGGATGATTTCTTTTTTCCTTTTTGTATGTATTGTTTTACCAGGGACAGATTCCTTCTTAAATTAGACTAGTTCTTTTCATACAGTGTCTTCAGGAAGTATAGTTGGACCAAATGGCAAGAAATATCAGCCAGAGAGTTTATGCATGTTGAAATGTATGGCTAAAAGAAAAGTACATCTTGGCTATTTTTGTGGCTCTGAAGGAAAATATCCCTTCCGGTTCTCCACCCTTAGTATGAATCATCAAAGGGAGCTGAAAAAAGTAATGGTCGGAAATATTGCAAATGTTGAGTAAGTGATTGTCTCTCGAAGGTAACGTCAAGGTTGTCAGGCACTTTCAGAGTGCATGACCACCTCATGCAGACATTGTGTGAAACACCTGGAACATAAAAAACATTTTTTAAACTAAGATTGGAGGAATTTAGTTTTGACCTTATTATGTTTCTTAGACAAGAGGCCTGGGTTATTGCAGTTTGGGAGATACAGAGGTCCAGCCTTGTTTTTGAGAAATCTCAGACTGCAAAGATTAGAATTTGGGAATTCATCTTTGCTGAACCATTTTTGAAGATATCAAAAAGTACTGTAACTGTACTACTTTAATCTAGGGAGCATTCACTGTACTGTAGCAATGCATTGTAATTTGAATTGCAAAATGATAAAATTCATTCTTCAAAGAAGATTCTCCCTTTCCCCCCTCAGTTTATGAAATAGAAATTTAGTTATTATTGCTCCAAGCCCATAATATACCTAGATTTCTCCTGCTGTTAAAACTACGCCTTATTCCAAGGCACTCAACTCCATTAAGGTCTGCAGGTAAAAGTCAAGAAATGTATTGAAACCCAGGAGAATGAGCCATATTTAGAAGGCCAAGCAGAATTACACAAAAGGTACAAACCAAAGAATCCCTGCAGACTTACGGAGGAGGAGAATCTGGCCTATAGCTCAGGTTAGAAAGCAAAAAATGAAACAGAAAAACAGATATCATCTGCTGTGTGATAATGAAGAAAGAAGTTATATAATGGCAGCTGAAGACTGTTTTTATTGTTCTCACTTAGACATTAGGTCCAAGATTACCAATCTGTTCTTGAATATTTTTCACAATCAGGTAATAACTAGGACTTGTGACCCCCTGTTAATAAAATGGCAAGATCTAACAGACATCAATCTTTCCTGGTGGATTCTTGTTTGAAAGGAAAAATCTGACGTGAAATTAAGTTTGACTTAATTTCTTTATATGACTTTGTAAAACATTTGTAATATCTCTAGGCATTAATCTAGTGCTTAAATATCTTTGGTTTTTCTCTTCCACAAAGCAATGGTTCTCTTTTATATGTGTGATTAGATATTATAGTTTATGACATATCATTTGAAATCTCACAGTTTGAGCATATGTCTGCTATTCCCCTTCTTGGAGACTCTTTCTTTTCCAAGTAATTTCTTTTTTAGTTAGGATTAAATTCACTATTGCCTAGTTGACAAAGCAAATGTCTTCTAAAGGCATCTTTCTTGATTACTACATAATGATGGATAAGGGAAAATTATTCATGCATTTATATTCCACTTTTAACGATAGATGTCAGAGGCCCATTTTTTGCTTCCCTCTCCTTGCACTAATAATGATGACCATCAACTTTCTGTACTTAGAATTAACCTTCAAGGCAATTCATTAGGGGAATCAGAGCACCCATTACTGAGGCCCTGTTGATTAAATCACAACCTAATTGGTTTAGGGCCTTAAATTCAATTACTTGATAGGTAAAATTTGGTTTAACTCCTTCATGGTTATTTACATTTATCATCAACTAGCTACTTAAGAAAAACAAAGTTCAAAAGTTGGTGTTTAATTACTCCAACTGTCAGGTCATTTTGCCATGTGGGTTATTAATATTCTAAACATCTATTACATCAAATGTAAATGAGCTTCATTATATCTATTCTGAACTGACTGTAATTTCCATCTCTGTCTATTTTTCTGTCTGCACTAAATTGGGTTGATATATACACCTCTGTTCTCCTTCTCATTTAAATTAAATCCCCTAATGGCAAAATTTAAAATTAGGCCTGTCCTATTTTTGATTTTAAATGTCAGATTCTTGGGGAGACACTGCCCTAATGGGCCTGTTAGTAATCATTCAGTCAATCAATACATGTTTCTCCTTAATTTTATTGTGTCAGTTTAGTTCAGAACATTAGAACTTCTCCCCTTCTTTGACGTTCAGTAGCCTTTGCATGGTGTTCTATATTGATCTGTGCTTTGTTCACCTTTGAGAGGGACCACCAAGTAGCAATTAGATTGCAATCCTTCAATTGTGGTAAGAATGGAATAGGTGTTCGCCAATTACTGTTCTCCTGATAATAGTTCTCAGAGGGTGGGGTTCATCTTTGTGAGGTTTTCTCAGATCCTGCCAATCATTGTCAGAAGCTTTTAAATAGAAACTCTTTTCAACACTTCAGAAGCTCTTGAAAAAGACGTACATTTTTCTTTTGTTGTCTCTTTAGGTTTCTCACTGCTAATGACTACTGCCAAGATGTATAAATGGAATGGTTCAGCTAAGAGAAGAATCTATCTGAGGTTTGAAAAGTTTCTTGCCCCATGACAATTCTCCTCTCATTTTGTGATTGAGTTGGGACAGAAAATCCAAGATAGGGAAGCAGAGAATGTCTTTCAGCTAACACAGTTGAGCCACCAGAGAGCAGTTGGTTCCTTAAGACAACTTCCCTGTCTTATGGCTTGAGACCCAGAAATTCAAACACTTTGGGAAAGGGGATTTAGACCTGCTGAGATCAAATATGAATGTCTAGAATTCTTAAGAAAAGATCATCTCTGACCTCCATAATTTATAAAAATGAAAAGTGAAATGAATTCTGGCATAAGTACCTATATTGTGGAAAGTTTTAAATTAATTTTTGTTGGAGTATAGTTGCTTTACAATGTTATGTTAGTTTCTGCTGTACAGCAAAGTGAATCAGCTATTCATATACATATACCCCCTCTTTTTTTGGATTTCCTTCCCATTTAGGTCACCACACAGCAGTGAGTAGAGTTCCCTATGCTATACAGTAGGTTCTCATTGGTTATCTATTTTATACATAAAATATAAGTGTATATAAATTAATCCCAATCTCCCAATTCATTCCACCCCCCCCTCTCTTCCCCCCTTGGTATCCATGTTTGTTCTCTACATCTGTCTCTCTATTTCTGCTCTGCAAATAAGTTAATCTGTACCGTTTTCCTAGATTCCACATGTAAGCAATGTTATACCATATTTGTTTTTCTCCTTCTGACTTACCTCACTCTGTATGACAGTCTCTAGGTCCATCCACGTCTCTGCAAATGACACTATTTCTTTCCTTTGCAAAGGAAAGAAATGTTATCATATTAACATCTGTGCAGAGTAAGGTAAAGAATTAGCCCTAATTTGGAGAGACTTCCCTGGTTTAGCACTGAAAGTCCCCTCTCCTGGGAAACCCCTCATTCCAGGGAAAACTAGAACAGTTGGTCACCCAGAAAAGGGATATGAGAGTAATAGAGCCACTTTTCATTCATTTTCTTTCATTGGGCTTCCCTTCAATTAAGTATTCATTAAGCATTCCATTATCATATGTTTATGAGTATAGACATGTGTATTTCCCTTCATTCAATTGATTTTTTTAAAACAGTTTGGTAGATATATCACTGGAGAGGAAAGGAGGTACATGGACTCTACCAGTCAGTTTCCTGTGTGAAGTGGAACAGTTCCCATTCATAGGAGATTTTTGGAACGTAGGTCAAGGCATACTTAAACAGAGGGTCACTGATACTCCCACTCTCCTACTTAGACACATAGTTATTATCTTAAAATCAGTGTTCTATAATTAGACCTGCTAGTGGGCCAAGGTGGGTGTGAATTTGTCTTGAAAAAACCACAGAGAGGATGATCCACCTTGAGAGTTCATTTTGTATCTCTGTTGACATGAATGATATACAGCTATGTTTACAAAGGTTGGCTATATGCAGAAACCGAGATGCAAATCTGAATCTCTCTGGAATTTTGCTTAGATCAATTTAATGAAATATGCAGTAGATACACTTTCTGTGGAGCTCCTGATTGGGATGAATTGAGTTGATGCAGTATATTGTTATAATGCCAGAGGAACTGAGCAATCAATAGTGGGTAACTACTGGAGCACTGATATTCAGGGTCCAAATAGCCAGGATTCAGAAGTAAAACTTATTTAAATGGTATCTTATGTAATGCCGTCAGCATAAGAATATTGGGGTGGTAGGCCTCCAAATTCATGTGAATGATAGTGTTCCCAAAAGGAGGAAACTTTTCAAATACCTATGGTGAAGGTGGAGAAGAAAAAAATGAAGAGAGTTGAAGCAGAAAGATTTTTTAATACAGTAGACTGATTATTGCTACTTCTGTATACCAACTCATTCCATCTGTTTAATGTATATTTTACATTAGCTTTTTCCATCAAATAACATATAGTTTAGTAGCAACTCAAATAATATGAAGGCATAACAAAAATTATTTTAACTAGTGCCATAGCAAAAAATTTTGATTAGTGCTATAAAAGAGGCTCTAATACCGATTGGTGGGATTGGGAATGGTTTTGCTGAAGATAAAACTGAGAGATGAAGTGCTGAAGTGTAAGTAGACTATCAGTGGGAAGATAGGGAGAATATTTTGGCCAGAGGGAATGGTATTAGCGAAAACCCTGGTTTAGAAGAGCACAAGGAAGGATGAGCAATCCAATTTTCTGAAATGTAGGATAAAGGTAGGAGAGAAGTGATGCACAAAATTAGATAGACTTATGGTGAAGAAGACTGAGAGAATGAAGATATGGTACAGTGGCAGTAGGGGAAATCTAGATAGATTTTAAGTAAGAAAATGGCACAATTGATATCTTGATTTAAAAAAATGTAATCTGGTAGAGGTGTGAAGACTGCATTGAGTAAAGGAATATGCTATGCAGGGAGATTAGTTCAGCAGCTCTTATGAGGGTCAAAAAAAGGTGATGAAGCGCTGATTGAGACTAGAGGCAGTGAGAATGGAGAAAAAAGATTTGATCAGAGGGTCACTGGTAGTAGTGCTTGCCACCATATGGCTTGTAGGGTAGAGGGAAAAGAGTTATTCTGAATTTTGCACGTGGGTGAACGGGAGAAAGATTGCTAGTTCAGATCAGTAGAAATATTACAAGAAAGAATAGATTTTTAGAGGGAGAGGTATTGAACATGTTGAATTTGAAAGGACAGTGGGATGGCTACGAGGGGCTACCCTAAAAGCAGCTAAGGTGTCTACTATGCAGTTTTTTTCCGAACAAAGACTAATTCAGGAAAATAATGAAATGATTTTTGTGGGGAATATGTATATATCTATACACACATATATACATAATATACATATGAAAATATATTTTCAAGTAAATTATACTTAAGCATTCTTTTGCTATTTCTCTTGTTGCCAGAGGCGTTTGTTTGTTTTTTCACTACTGTTTTTTTCATTACATAAAACAGATAACACATTTTGTGGGCCATGAGAATTGGTAGTGTAGGGACAAAGGATTTGGAAAATGTGAAAGTGTAAAGTTAATTTGGCATGAAAGTTTAGCCTCTTCCTAAGACTTAAAATACCGGACCCATTAATAGAGACCAAGGTGCTGATTAAAGTACGTCAGGGTGGTGTCATTAAAGGCTGCTGGCTGGGGAAAAGCTGTTCTTTGTTGATTGCATAAAAGGTGACATCATGATCAGAGGTGGGAGGAGCTTATGGATTCAAATTACCACATAAAAAACTGAGTGCACATTTCAGCTGCTGATGAACATGTTACCAAGAGGGAACATACATGCTGTATCACTTTTCAGAGAGGGGAACAAGTGTGAGCGTCTACTAAAATCTTTCTTCTGGGATCTGTTTTTCTTTCATGTCTTTGCAACATACTGCCTAATGAGTTCTAAGTGAAACCCTAAAAATATGCTCACCAGCAGTCAGCTCTTTTTATAGCTAAGCCCCGTAGCAGTGGCATATTTTCTACCTCTGTCTGTGGTTGTGATGATGGTGGAACTCTTGGTTAGGGAACTGTGTTAGGAGGGATAGGCTAGTTCATGCTGCAATAACAAATATACCCTGTAGTCTCAGTAGCTTAACACAACAAAGCCTGGTGAAGGGCAGCAGAGGTTCTTTCCCAATCGGTGACTTAGAGATCCAGGTTCACTTAATTTTGTGCTTCTACCATCTCAACACATGGCTTCCGAAGGGGTCATCAGAGGGAAAAAGAGAGATTTAGAGGAGGCCCTGTGCTCTAAACTGTCTCACCCTGCAAGTGATTCATGTCACTTATGCTTATAGCCCTTTGGAGGCCCGAACTGGTCAAATAGTTTGAATCTAACTGTAAAGGAGGCTGTTAGAGGACCATATGGGTATTTGATGTAAGTGTTTCTGTCACAATCCAACCTTCCAGTCACAAGATACACCTTTGCTCCTTTCATCCGGCTCATAGAACAAACTCAACCCCACCCCAGGGAGACAATCTAAAATGTGTTCAATCACTGAATACAACTCAAGTCTAAGAATTCTAGGTTCATGATAGCCTCTGAATTAGGTCTAATTGTATCTTCACTTTTTCTAGAGTCCCGTGAATTTAAAGACAAATTATATCTGCCTTCTCACCCAAACTCAACAATGGAATATTCTAGTTAAGAAATGGGAAGGATTGGAAACAATCCAACAGTCCTTGGTGCAAACCAAATCTGAAATTCCTCTGAACAGATGAGGTGGAGCCCCTACCTTGAAGGGGTGGAGGGTTGGGCAGAGAAAGGGTGGGAGTTTCCTTAATTAAAATCATGATTCTCCTCTATTCCTTTGTTATTCTCAGCAGTCCCTGTGAAGTGGGTGCTGAGGAATGTGCCCTCTTTAACTTCAGCACCTTGTCCTCAGCCCATTTCTTTCTCTTGGAAGACTAGGCAGCAAAGAGTTGTTTTAAGTCTTGAGTAGACAAATTTTCAACCAGTCATGTAGTTTTTTGGCAGTGCAGTAGCTTTACAAACTTAATAGATTTCAAATCTATTTGTTTCCAGTAAGTTTCACGTTCCAGAAGCCCACCCAAAATTCTTCTTTTACACAGTGTCTTAATCTGCTATATGTCTTTGCTCCTAATACGTTTTTCTCTCTCAATTTTATAGTGGCAACCTTGAGGCTATTAGATTTGAATTAAAAGGTCATATCTTTAATTTGATCTTTGCAGTGAATCACTTTATTCACTCAAAATGTTTGCCTTATAATAAATTAGAGGCTGCACCTGTGTCTTGATACAAGTTTTGGAAGAGATAATGGGTTGGAATCATCTACACCCATGGTTCTCACTGCCTTCCACGAGAGATTGACTGGGTCTGTATACATTTAAAAAATTTTATAACTGTGTGGTAGGTGGTGCTAGGGCTAGTGGTATTTAGTGAGTAGAGGCAAGGGATGCTGCTAAACATTATACGATACACAGGGAAGCTTCACATAACAAAGGGTTATCTGACCCAAGATGTCAAGGGTATCAAGGTTGAGAACCGCCCCCCAACACACACAGATATATTCCAGAACCTGCCCCACTCCAGAATTTTTCAGCAACTTTTAGATCAATTAACAGAATCTCTCACCTTCTTCAGATTTCTTTAGAATATCCAGGAATGATATTCTAGGAGATAAAGCCAGTATCCAGTGATAGTTTATAATCTTGGTGGAACCCAGCCCAGCTATACTTATTTTATATATATAAATATATATATATATATATATATATTTTTTTTTTTAATTAATTTATTTATTTTTTTGCGGTACGCAGGCCTCTCACTGTTGTGGCCTCTCCTGTTGCGGAGCACAGGCTCCGGACGCTCAGGCTCAGCGGCCATGGCTCACAGGCCCAGCCACTCGGCGGCATGTGAGATCTTCCCGGACCCGGGCACGAACCCGTGTCCCCTGCATCGGCAGGCGGACTCTCAACTACTGCGCCATCAGGGAAGCCCCTATTTTATATATTTTGATATAAATGTACGATGTGTATCTTTAACACAATTTCAAGTCCACAGCAGCTTCCTAACAATATTTCAGAATAAACTTTTCCCAGTGTTTTTCTTTTTTCCTTTTTGCCGTAAAAGGGAGGCTTCTCCATTATGTCAATGTTAACTTATCCTTTAGAACAAATAAGAAGTATAAAAACTTGGCCAATTATAATCTTTCTCGGAAGTGAAAATCTTAATGATAAAATTCTAGAAATCTAATTGACCAAATGCAGTGGTGTGATAATAGGCAAAAAGTTAATGAAGTGAGAATTTCTATAGCTTTCATAAGAGGTAATATAATGTACTCCTAGAAAGTGAGTAGCATTCTACCTGTTTTTTCTCTCTATTCTTGAAATGGTTTAGAGCAACTGATAATTAATCAGCATTTTGTTTAAGAAGAACTAATATTGTGGAAGGTTAACTTCATTTTAGCATACTACTTAATGAAAAAATGGAAAAAGTGCCATAGGTGAACTATTCTATTAAGTTATTGCTTAAAACTACTAAACTTATCTGTAAAAATGTGCTTTTTGAGTTAGAGGATTTATATCATCTCAGTCTTTTCATCCATTATCAATACTTCCTCCATTTTTTTTATCCTTGTTGTTGTTATGTCTGTTTCCTTCTGTTGCTCATCTTAGCTGTAGAGAAGGAATGCTGAGGGAAATGCTGCCATTGGAGTAATTTCTCTGATCCTCAAAACATGTCTTCATAATAATCATAAACTTACATAGCTCAATAAACATAAGGGGGGATTAATTACAATCTGCTACATTTCTTGTACTTTCTATGCCTTATTTCCATTTTGCCTGTTTTGGTAGTTTTAGATTGGAGTCACATGAATTATCACTTGTTTCAAATAATATGCTCATTTTTACAAAGAAAGAAAAGCAGCTAAAAAATTATAGAAATTGTCCATTTTTTAAATAAATGAGAATGTCACAAGTAGAATGCCAGCTTGTTCACCTCGTCCTTTGCCCTAACATTAAACTGTTCTAGTTTATTTCTTTTTTTTGTAGTTACGAGTAATAATACCCCAAATATTTTACAGCACAGTGGATGAGTCATAAAGTAGAGGAACTATAAATACTCTTGTTCTTGAGAAACAATAAAGCTATCTATTTTTTCACATTCACCGACCTCATATGCTGTTTCATTTAAGGTAAGGCTTTTTAAAAAACAACTTTTTCCTACTTTAGACACTTAATCTCCAGTACAAGTTATGTTTTCTAGTGAACGGATTCATTTTATCTGACGCTTCCTAAATGTATCTAAATCTAGCTCATCATGCATTGCTAGCTATACCTAATCATACACACAGGTCTGAATTACTCCATTCCTATTTAAAGAAAAAGAACAAAAAGTAAGAATGGCAGATGTGTTCATAATTAATATCCTACTGGGTTAATCAGCAGATCCCTGGGAGTACTCTGAGACTTTAGTATTCAGAAAATCACTGCCTTGATCTATAGACCTCTCTTTAAACACATATGTACAACTGTTAGAGTATTTGGAAGACGTGATTCCTGCAAATAAGGTAGTAAATAGTATTAAGCCACAAACTTGTCTTTTTGAATAACCTAATTCCATGCTTGATTTTGACTATTTCAAAATAGTCAAAATAGTGAGGCATTTACGTTTAAAATATATAGCCAGTATATGCAAGTGCATTCAAAATTTCTTGTAGGTATTTCAAACAATTTGAAGTACAGCTCTTCTAAGACTAAATACAAACAAGATAGGCTTTTTTAAAAAATGTGGATATTTCAGAATTGTTGAATTGTTGAGTACTTCTGAAGGTGAGAACATAGCAGGCCTGGTAATTCATTGAAGGAAAAAAAGAAGGGTGAGGGGATGACTTATAGAAAATACTCAGTCTTTACAGTGAGACAACCTGGAGTTGAAAGCTCAGTCTCCTATTGTATAGCTCCCTCAATTGCCTAAGAGCTCTGCTCTTTGGTTGCCTCATCTATAAATGTGGAGTAAGAAACCTCTGCCTTCGAGTTAGAGGTGTTAAATAAGATGAAGCCGTGCTGGGGACTTTAAAATATGCTAAATTAAAAAGTTCAGTTTAGTGGAGAATATAGAACTCATCGTAAAAACACTACTGTGTACAAAGCTAAATTTTAGTTATAGCACAGTTTGCATTTCACTTTTGGAGTTAATGTATTCAGGTATGTGCCTGGCACATGGTGGGTACTCAATAAATGTTGAATGAGAAAATGCTGGCTTAAACAGAAATCTTGGAATTTAACTAGGAATTTAGTAAAAGGGAAAAAAATAACAGAATGGAAAGAGGTTCATCGGTTCTCTCTTGGCCATCTCTAAATCCAGCCTTTATGAAGTATTTTCTGTAAGCAGGAGGATACACTACATGATAATTTTAGGTGTATTGTACCTTGGTAATTATGTTTCAAGTACTTTTATTTTGTGTTTGCCTAATCAAGGCATTAACTTCTCCACAACCTGGTTTTTCCACTGAGAATGATAATATTAACAATTTTTCTGAGTCAGAGAATTTATACCATCTCAGTCTCCTAGGGAGGTCAGGGGTATGGGAAGATGAGGGTTTGGGGGCCCACACCCCACCATGTAGGTTGATGGGGCATGGTGCTGGGCATCCCGATGTACTTGTCCAGCAAGCATCCTTATGCCAAAGGGAGTCAGACATTAAACAGCAAATAAAAATACTGTGACAGATTGAAAGAGATTGAGGGGAAAAGCAAAATGGTTCATAATTTAGTACTTCAAACTCCATTTCCCCCATTTCTTTAAAAAACAAGGGGCTCCAAATTTTCATTTTGCCACAGGCCTTGCAAATTATGCAGTTCATGCTTATACATGTTGCTGAATTTTCAGATGCTTAGTGAGTTCGTGCTGATACATGTGGCTGAATTTTCAGATGCTTAGTGATTTAGCCTGACCTGCCTGTGCTTTCCTGTCAGGCTGCATCTGATAGAACTCATCTCTTTACACTGCCTTTCAGCCTCACTGACCTTCTGTCTGTTTCTTTAACATGTTTATTTGTGTTTGCTACCTCAGGAACTTTATACTTGCTGTTGCTTCCTCCCATTATACGCTTCCTCCCTTTTGTCCTTCATTTTTCAGCCAAACTACCACTTCTTCAGACAGTTCTCTCTAAGCACTGTAACTGACAGAGCCTCTCTTCCACACCAGTTCTTTTCTATCACTCTTCCCTTTTTTATTTCCCTTATAAAATGTAACCACTATCTGCTTATTCATTTTGTTCAATCAAATGTAAAATTCCATGAAGAGACATCATGTTTGTATCATTCAAAGTGATGCATTTAAACCAGTGGGTAGAAAAATGCCCTGGCACATAGTAGGTGCAAAATAATTCCTTGTTAAATAAATAGCATACTCTTTATTCATCCTAAAATTTTTTATAAAAGATCGACTCTGACAAAAACTCTAGGATATGAAGGGGATATTAATATGGCTCTTCTAGGAGCCTTTAATTCAGTCAGGAGGATCTAAGCAGATATGCAGTCGAAAATAATACATAAAACTTGAGTGGTCAAAATTAGTGTTAATTAATTAAAATTAATGTTATAAAATACCATATTATTACCTGGATAGCAACAGCATAGAGTGGTTTGGAAAAGTTTAGAGCATGCAAGACTACAGGAAATCAGTTTTTGTGTGGCTGTATTCACAGCAAGGAAGTCAGATATTCAGGGAGGATAGCCTTTGAGAATCTTATCCTGGGAGTGCTAATGACAAATTTTAAAGGTTTGTGGTAGCAGAATGGTTAAGAAGGGCTTTGTTTCCAAAACTGCATTCTGGGAGTCAGAGGAGATCAAGCAAACTGACCTCTAAGAAAGCAGGTAGAGTTTCAGTCTCCAGCTATATAAAAAAGCTCAGTTATAAAAGGTCACTACTTATCCCAGGGCCTTGGGTGTATATACCACATATCAGTGCTTCCTAACACTGCACCAAGCTCAGCCTTCAATTCACCCTCCCAAACCTCCATGCTCCATCTCTTGATCCTATTGTAAACTCTTTGCTTTAGAATTTATTTTCACCCTTTTGGAGCTGACTTAGATTGTCTCTTTTGTCCTGAGTCTTCTTCCTGTCAAAGCAGCTCTAGTCAGTTATCCATAGATCTAAAACATCCACAGGTCCACAAGTCTTGAAGCTCTGAATCTCCACCCTCACACCACCACCAGGTTCACATTTATTCCAGGAGAGCAGCAGGTACACCTAGAAGATTCGCTGAGACATGAAGAGGTGGAAAGGCAATGATTTTGAAATTACCAGGCTGAATTTCAATATCCATTTCCAGCTCCAGTTTGATACAGCAGACAAGTAACAAATTTTAGGAAGAAAGTCCCACAATCCAGAATTTTGGAGTCATGTAACCAGTAAACTGGGTTATAGCCATTAATTCAGGGGGGGAAAAAAAGCCACGTACTCTTTGTTTTGATTTTTAGTCATTTTCTTAGGTCAGTTGCTCTGGAAGTAGAGCCTCACCTAAGACAGCACCTAAAACTAGGAAAGAGAGTATGGATTCAGGAGCAATCTTTACATGAGTGAGAGACGAAGATAGGGAAAAGGAAAACAAGAACAAAAACAAAAACAAACGAAGACATGGTTTCAAGTGTCCAACTTTAGCCTGACCCCACAGGGAACCACTGGAGCACAAGCTGCATCAGAGAGTCTGTCCCACCTTGAGGAAGTAGGGCTTTTGTATCCACATTAGTTACTGATTGGCTCAGCGTCACCCAAGGTGGGGTGTTTCTCTCAGGTACCTCCAGTTAGGTGATTCCAAGACCTTGAAGGGTTATCTGTCTGAGGTGGTGAAGATAGAAGCTATGAGCAGCAGCACTAACAACAGCAATAGGATCACTGTGGGGCTTCCCTGGTGACGCAGTGGTTAGGAATCCGCCTGCCAATGCAGGGGATATGGGCTCGAGCCCTGGTCTGGGAAGATCCCACATGCTGTGGGAGCAGCTAAGCCCGTGCGCCACTACTACTGAGCCTGCGAGCCACAACAACTGAGCCCGTGAGCCACAACTACTGAAGCCTGCGCACCTAGAGCCCGTACTCCACAACAAGAGAAGACACCGCAATGAGAAGCCCGCACACTGCAACGAAGAGTAGCCCCTGCTCGCCGCAACTAGAGAAAGCCCACGTGCAGCAAAGAAGACCCAACGCAGCAAAAAAATTTAAAAAAAAAAAAAAAAAAAGGATCACTGTATATCTGAGAGGGCAACCAGGAATGTCTTTAGTGGGCATCCAGCTGGTAGAAGTAGATATAGGTGCAGGTAAGTAATTGCAGCCAGAGAGCAGAGTCTTTAAAACCTATGGTAGTTGTCCATTTTAGAAGAGCCAGATTACAACACAGAAATAGAGCAGGGACAATGCACATATTAAATTCTATAGAAAGACCAAGAAAAACAAGCAAATGAGATTGGGCAGGTAGATAACGGAGAACTTTGACCCACAGACTTATTCGATTTGTAGGAACTAGTTTGCAGTGCCTTAAGGAGGAAAAGGGTGGTGAGAAAGGGAGTAAGATACACACATGAATAGTCCTCATTTATTCATTAATATATTTAAGCATACATTTATAAATTAAAACCATATTTGAAACTGTTGTGATCCATGACATCACAGAGTATATCACTACGAGCAAGAGATTTAGGCTTGCTTTTCATCTTATTGCATACACTATTTATCATTTTCGTGTTTATCATGAAATTCCAAAATCTCTTTGAATAGAAGAACTGTGAGAAGATGTACACAGAGAAAGTTCACTCCTGAGAAGAACAAAAAGAGTTCATTTCAGAAAACTTGGCTCTAAGTGAGCTCTGTGAAACATTTAATACTAAAAAAAAAAAATGTCACCACTCTGGGTAAGGAATAAAATGTTTCTTTGTAGCAGCTATTCAAACCAACCATTTGATAAATGGCTGCATGAGAAATTTCCGAAAAAGAAAGTTAAATCATCACATATAGAGGGACAAGTTTAAAGCATGGAGCAGAAGAACATACATCATTTGATCATCTGATAATAACCTTGACCAGTATCTATAATAATGAGCATACTGAAGGCATTGTGTTTTTGAAAGAGGATTCCCTTTGGATTCAGACGCAACTGGTTTTAAATTGTAGTTTGGCTGCTTGTGTGTTTGTATGACCTTGGGTAAGTCTCTGAGTTCACTTTCCTCATCTGATCAATGACCCTTGACAAGTTTTATCAAGTTTTTATTTTATCCTTATAGGTAAATAAAGTACTTATACACAGTACCTGACAGACAGACAGAAATTGTTAGAACTCTCTCTCCCATTCCCCAGTACTTGAGGTCTTATCTCTTTGTTCCACAAGGTATATACCATCTTTGCTCTCAATTGGTCATCCCAGTTCTGTCGGTGGCAGGTGTACGGCAGCCTCCCTTTAGGAGTCAGTGACTATCGAGTGGAGTGGAGGATTAACAAGGAAAGATTCTTTAGCATGCCGAGATGATGTGTAAGTGAGTAAGGAAATTAGGGAGCAAGTGGATTGAGGGCACCCAGAGGTTAAGGATATAGTAAAAAGCACTATGATTCCCAATGAAAGAGTCCATCAAATATCCATGGATTCATACATAATACATTCCTTAAACACATGATAGAGTCATAGTGTTAAAGTAAAAAAATACTTACGTGTTAGGCAGAGTTTTCTTTTTCCCTTGAGATCTAAAATATATGATATACTCTCTAATTATACCTTGCCATTTACACACAATCTTCAACAATTTATTTCTAGCATTTTATACAGGGTCCTTAATCTTATATTTTTCCTTCATAATTAGAGTACAGTTGACTGGGCTTAAACCTGATAAGAGGCTGATTGGGGTTAAAGATGTGCCATAATGGGAATGCCTGATGATTTCATCTTTGTTTCAACTGTATTAAGCTCATGAGACCTAAGATTTTTATCATTATTATCAGCATTTTCAGTGTTCATTTTCCACTCATTCTGGCAAAATAATAAGGGCAAAGAGCAAAAAATAATCAAATAATTACATAAAGCCTGCTCTTACAGACAAAGATGGCATGACGGCCCAAACAGAACTCTTGGCTGTCAGGCGGTGCCACCACACATTAGCGCAAAATGTTCGTTGATCTGCTGATGTACGAAAGTCTGGATTTGGCATACAAAAGGCACTTTGGAGTGTCGATGTATAATGCATGAAAGTGTTGGCTGTTCAGAGCTGAAAATATGAAAGTCAGGGACAGCCTGTATGTATATGAATTAAAAAAAAGCAAACCGATATAATAAACCATGGCTGACTTTGTCCTATAGGTAGGTGTTAAGGAAGACTTCTGAGTGGAGGTGGCTTTAAGTGCCGTCAGTTCTTAGAGGTGAGTGGACTTGGATAAGGGATTGGCCCACAATCTAAATGTGCTTCCATCTTGGAACTGTCAAGAAATATGGCGTGTTCAGGAAGGATGAGTGCAGAACGTACTGTGTGGGAAGAGACATGAAGAAGTTAGTTTGGAAACAGAGTTTGAAGTGCCTTACATGCTAAATCAAGGAGTTTGTATTTTGTGCTGTAGGTCAGCAGGTCTTTCTATGGTTTTGAAAATGAACTGAAGAGTTAGGTGATTTCAATAAAAAATCCAAGTTTCATGCTTTTCTTAAGAAAGAACAACACTGAGCTTCCATTCCTATGAGGCAATACTTGGCTAGACCAGTTTAGCTGTTGCCTTTTTTGTATAAGGGCTTCTGTTCTCCGTCTTTTTTCTTACTCTTGACAGGATTTACTCATCTAAATGACCTGCCTGGCCCTGATAGGCAATTAAATTTATGGGCCCTGAATGTGATGAGGACCATCAGATGCTTGCAAAGATCAGAATGATCAGAGAAATCCATTTAAAAATTTTATTATAAAATGGGTACTGTGTGAGGCTCTGTACAGTAGAAATATGGCCTGGGAGCCACAAGAAGGGTGGTTGGGGTAGGTTTGCTAGAGAGAGAAAGAGGGTGTAAGAGAGGGAAACCAGGAGATTATTTAGAAATTGCTAGTGACAGGTGGAGAAGATCTCAGTATCTTCTGTGTTTTTGTAAATTCCATAGCAGTAGACATATTGCCTTGCATATGATAGGTACTCAGTAAATGTTTATTTTATTTGCTGTTAGACATTTAATCATTATGTGGACTTTTTCATGCAGTCTTTGGACCCTAGTTTATCACTTATTAAGTACAAGTAAAGAAGTGGAATTCAGTGACAGCTCCCAAGTAGAGATTGACACTGAAGATTTTCTTTACCTTGTTTTCATGTTTGATAGGATACATATTGATGCATTATTGAAGCTTCTCTGATTTCTAATTCTGCTGATTTTGCACAATACCTTCGAAGTCAGTTGTACTGAATATGTGAGAATTAACAAAACCATTCACTTTATATTAATGCTTTTAATTGTTTTATAAAAATGGAGATTTCAAGAAATATTTATAAAATATAGATAATGTACAAAAAACATTATTCAAAGAATGCTTTTGTAATCACAAAATTACAAAATGGAATACTTTCATTCCTTTGAAACCTCCTGTGTTGCCTTTTCTGAATCTATTCCATTCTTATGTGACTCAGACAAAATCACTATGAATTTGATTTTGTGTCTATCATATCCTTGTTTTTCTTTATATTCTTAACCATATGCTTCTAACGCTAAATCATGTATTGCTTGCTTTCGCATTTTGACTTTAATTTTCCATAAATGGAATATACTATATATGTTCAGTGACTTGCTTTTTTTCACTTGGTGTTGGGCGTCAGAGGCTTAGACGTTGATTCAGGTAAATGTAATTCATTGACCTTCCATTGCTCTCCAGTATTCCATTGTATGGTCACACCCTAGTTTATTTATCTATTATATTTTAAATGAACATTTGCTATTATAAACAGTGCTTTTATGAATGTTCTCCTGGTGTGTACAATAAGTGTTTCCTTAGCAGTTAAACCTAGAAATGGAATTTCTGGGTCAAAAGAAATACGTCTGTTCAAATTTGCAGATAATCTCAAAATGTTTCTGGAAAGTAGTTTACCAATTTATACAATGACCAGTGTTGTACACATGTATATATGTTTGTTTGCATCACGTGCTTGTCAACACTTGGTATAGTCAGACTTAAATTTTTGCCAACCTAGAGGGTATGCAATACTGTCTTACTGTAGTTTTAGTTTATAGTTCCCTGAAAAAATGATGCAGTTTATTACCTTGCCATTTGTTTATTACCTGTTTGGATATTCTCGTTTTTGTGAAGCATCTGTTCAATTCTTTGTGCCCTTTCTCTTCTTATTGATTAGTAGAAGTTCTATGGAAATTTTGGATCCTAGTCCTGTGTCACATATATTGAAAACATTTCCTCTTCTTCTCTGGATGGTGTCTTTTGTTTAACGGAACTGCTTAATTTGAATATGGTTCACTTTTCAATCTTACCCTGTATAGGTTGAACTTTTTTGTGAAAGGTTGGAAAAGCTCTTTTATTACTGATTTTATAGATTAGTCTCCAAGTTTTATAGTTTTGTCTTCTGTGTTTAGGTCTTTAATATGACTGAATTAATTTTTCTGAAGGATATGAGTTAAAAATCCAGCTTTATTTATTTTTTCCATATGGATAACCAGTTGTCCCAGCGGTCTTTATTGTAAGTTCCATATTTTTACCACTGATCTGAAATATCATCTTCGCTATAAATCAAGTTTCCTTGAATGTGTGGGTCTTTCTTCTGGGATATTTTGTTTGACTGGACTATATTCCAGTCTCTGTGGTAATATCACACTGTCTTAATTTCAATAATTTAAAAATAATTATTGATATCTGGTAAGAGAAACATTCCAACTTGTTATTCAAGGGAGTCTAAGCAATTCTTAACACTTCGATCTTTCATTTTCAATCAGCTTGTCAAGTGCCACTTTAAAAATTTTATCATATATTCTTTAGAATTTTATTGATAAATTTGCAGAGATTTGACACCTTTATGATATCAAATTATCCAATCTATGAACATTATCTATTTATATTCTTTAATTTTTAATAAATTTTATAATTTTCTCCATAAAGTTTCTACAGAATTTTGTTATAGTTACTTCTCAGCGTTTATATATGTCTATAAAACATTAAAAATCATTTAAAAATATTGTACACTCTAAATTTGTAGCTGGGAATATAGAAAGTGTAATTGATTTATTTTATTTTAAAATAATTTTTATTGGAGTATAGTTGCGTTACAATATTGTGTTAGTTTCTACTGTACAGCAAACTGAATCAGCTATACATATACATACATACCCTCTTTTTTGGATTTCCTTCCCATTTAGGTCACCACAGAACACTGAGTAGAGTTCTCTGTGCTACACAGTAGGTACTCATTAGTTATCTATCTATACATAGTATCAGTAGTGTATATATATTAATCCCAACCTCACAATTCATCCCATCCCCCCCATTTCTCCCTTGGTATCCATATGCTTGTTCTCTACATCTGTGTCTCTATTTCTGTTTTGTAAATAAGATTGTCTATACCAGTTTTTTCAGATTCCACATGTATGTGTTAATATGATATTTGTTTTTTCTCTTTCTGACTTACTTCACTCTGTATGACACTCTCTAGGTCCATCCATGTCTCTACAAATGACCCAATTTCATTCCTTTTTATGGCTGAGTAATATTCCATTGTATGTATGTACCACATCTTCTTTGTCCATTCCTCTGTTGATGGACATTTAGGTCGCTTCCATGTCCTGGCTATTGTAAACAGTGCTGCAATGAACACCAGGGTGCATGTGTCTTTTTGAATTATGGTTTTCTCAGGGTATATGCCCAGTAGTGGGATTGCTGTGTAATATGGTAGTTCTATTTGTAGTTTTTTAAGGAACCTCCATACTGTTCTCCACAGTGGCTGTATCAATTTACATTCCCACCAAAAATTCGTGAGGGTTCCCTTTTCACCACACCCTCTCCAACATTTATTGTTTGTAAATTTTTTGATCATGGCCATTCTGACTGGTGTGAGGTGATACCTCATTGTAGTTTTGATTTGCATTTCTCTAATAATTAGTGATGTTGATCATCTTTTCATGTGTTTGTTGACATCTGTATGTCTTCTTCGGAGAAATGTCTATTTAGGTCTTCCACCCATTGTTGGATTGGGTTGTTTGTTTTTTTCATACTGAGCTGCATGAGCTGTTTATATATTTTGGAGCTTAATCCTTTGGCAGTTGCTTCATTTGCAAATATTTTCTCGCATTCTGAGGGATGTATTTTTGTCTTGTTTACGGTTTCCTTTGCTGTGCAAAAGCTTTTAAGTTTCATTAGGTCCCATTTGTTTATTTTTGTTTTTATTCTCATTACTCTAGGAGGTGGGTCAGAAAAGATATTGCTCTGGTTTATGTCAAAGAGTGTTCTACCGGGGCTTCCCTGGTGGCGCAGTGGTTGAGAGTCCTCAAGCTGATGCAGGGGACACGGGTTTGTGTGCCGGTCCAGGAAGATCCCACATGCCACGGAGTGGCTGGGTCCGTGAGCCATGGCTGCTGAGCCTGCATATCTGGAGCCTGTGCTCCGCAACGGGAGAGGCCACAACAGTGAGAAGCCCGTGTAATGCAAAAAATAAAATAAAATAAAATAAAAAAGAGTGTTCTACCTATGTTTTCACTTAAGAGTTTTATAGTGTCTGGCCTTACATTTAGGTCTTTAATCCATTTTGAGTTTATTTTTGTGTATGGCATTAGAGGGTGTTCTAATTTCTTTCTTTTACATGTAGCTGTCCAGTTTTCCCAGCACCACTTATTGAAGAGGCTGTCTTTGCTCCATTGTATATTCTGGTCTCCTTTGTCATAGATTAGGTGACCATACGTGTGTGGGTTTATATCTGGGCTTTCTATCCTGTACCATTGAACTATATTTCTGTTTCTGTGCTGGTACCATACTGTCTTGATTACTGTAGCTTTGTAGTATAGTCTGAAGTCAGGGAGTCTGATTCCTCCAGCTCCATTTTTCTTTCTAAAGGTTGCTTTGGCTATTTGGGGTCTTTTGTGTTTTCATATAAATTGTAAAATTTTTTGTTCTAATTCTTTAAAAAATGCTATTGGTAATTTGATAGGGATTGCATTGAATCTATAGATTACTTTGGGTAGCATAGTCATTTTGACAATATTGATTCTTCCAATTTAAGATCATGGTACATCTCTCCATCTGTTTGTGTCATATTTGATTTCTTTCATCAGTATCTTACAGTTTTCTCAGAACAAGTCTTTTTCGTCCTTTGGTAGGTTTCTTCCTAGTTATTTTATTCCTTTTGATGTGATGGTAAATGGGATTGTTTCCTGAAGTTGTCTTTTTGATCTTTCATTGTCAGTGAATAGGAATGTAAGAGATTTCTCTGTATTGATTTTGTATCCTGCAGCTTTACCAAATTCATTGATGAGCTCTAAGAGCGTTCTGGTGGCATCTTTAGGATTTTCTTTGTATAGTATTATGTCATCTGCAAACAGTGACAGTTTTACTTCTTTTCCAATTTGGATTCATGTTATTCCTCTTTCTTTGCTGTTTGCCATGGCTAGGACTTGCAAAACTATGTTGAATAAAAGTGGGGAGAGTGGAAATCCTTATCTTGTTCCTGATCTTAGAAGAAATGCTTTCAGTTTTTCATCATTGAGGATGATGTTTGCTGTGGGTTTGTCGCATATAGCCTTTATTATGTTCAGGTATGTTCCCTCTATGCCCACTTTCCGGAGAGTTTATTCTTAAATCATAAATGGGTGTTGACTTTTGTCAAAAGTTTTTTCTGCATGTATTGAGATGATCATACAGTTTTTATTCTTCAGTTTGTTAGTGTGGTGTATCACATTGATTGATTTATGCATGTTGAAGAATCCTTGTATCCCTGGGATAAATCCCACTTGATCATGGTGTATGATCCTTTCAATGTGTTGTTGGATTTGGTTTCCTAGCATTTTTTTTTGAGGATTTTTGTGTCTGGGTTCATCAGCAATATTGGCCAGTAATTTTCTTTTTTTGTGGTACCTTTGTCTGGTTTTGGTATCAAGGTGATAGTGGCCTCGTGGAATGAGTTGGGGAGTGTTTCTTCCTCTGCAGTTTTTTGGAAGAGTTTGAGAAGATAGGTGTTAACTTTTCTCTAAATGTTTGCTAGAATTCACCCATGAAGCCATCTGCTCCTGGACTTCTGTTTGTTGGATGTTTTTAAATCCCAGCTCCAATTTCATGACTTGTGATTGGTCTGTTCATATTTTCTATTTCTTCCTGATTCAGTCTTGGAAGTTTGTACTTTTCTAAGAATTTTCCCATTTCTTCCAGATTGTCCATTTTATTGGATTATAGGTACTTGTAGTAGTCTCTTATGATCTTTTGTATTACTGCAGTGTCCATTGTAACTTCTCCTTTTTCATTTCTAATTTTATTGATTTGAGTCCTTTCCCTTTTTTTCTTGATGAATCTGGCTTTAGTTTTTATCAATTTCGTTTATCTTTCCAAAGAATCAGCTTTTAGTTTCATTGATCTTTGCTATTGTTTTTTTTTTTTTTTTTTGTCTCTATTTCATTTAGTTTTGCTCTGATCTTTATGATTTCTCTCCTTCTACTAAGTTTAGGTTTTGTTTGTTCTTCTTTCTCTGGTTGCTTTAGGTGTACGGTTAGGTTGCTTATTTGAGATTTTTCTTGTTTCCTGATGTAAGATTATATTGCTATAAACTTCCCTCTTAGAACTGCTTTTGCTGTGTCCCATAGGTTTTGGATTGTCGTGTTTTCATTGTCATTTGTTTCTAGGTATTTTTTATTTCCTCTTTGACTTCTTCAGTGATCCATTGGTTGTTTAGTATCATGTTTAGCCTCCATGTGTTTGTGTTTTTTACAGTTTTTTCCTGTAATTGATTTCTAATCTCATAACATTGTGGTTGGAAAAGATGCTTGATATGATTTCATATTTCTTAAATTTACTGAGGCTTGCTTTATGGCCCAGCAAGTGATCTATCCTGGAGAATGTTACATGTGCACTTGAGAAGAGAGTGTATTCTGCTGCTTCTTTATTAAAACAGGCATGCATAAATTTCTTTCTAAATACTGTTTCAATTGTACCCCACAATAATGATACAAAATATCCTACTATTGTTGGAATTTAAGCATATTATTATTTTTATTCTGTTTTCCTTTTATGATTCATTATTTGAAAGTATGCTTTTTAAAATTCTCAACATGTGGTTATTCTAGTCATTTTTTGTTATTGATTACTTATTTAATTACACTGTGATCAGCAACATGGTCTGTGTGCTTCCAATCACTATAATTATTTTTAGTGAATACCCTTGGTAATTTAACATGAATATTTAATATATAATCATCCAATGTTAAGCAGTATGTTTGCCTTTTTTTCCAGCCATATGAAGACCTTAGTAATGTTTAACTTCAATATCTCCTATCCCAAAGTATATGATCTTGGTAGTGAGTTTTTTTGGTCTACATTTTCTAATTCTGTAAAAAATCATTTACCACTATTGTTATAAAAATTATAACATTGAATTCACAGAATTTGTTTTTCAAAATTATTTTTCTGAGCTCACTCCCTCTTGTGAGAACACAGGAATCACAACTAACTGCTGAACAGTCATCGACAGGAAGACACTGGAACTCACCAAGAAAGATACCCCACATCCAAAGACAAAGGAGAAGCTGCAATGAGGTGGTAGGAGGGGCGCAGTCACAATAAAATCAAATCCCGTAACCGCTGGGTGGGTGACTCACAAACGAGAACAATTATACCACAGAAGTACACCCACTGGAGTGAAGGTTCTGAGCCCCACGTCAGGCTTCCTAACCTGGGGTTCTGGCAATGGGAAGAGGAATTCCCAGAGAATCAGACTTTGAAGGCTAGCAGAATTTGATTGCAGGACTTGAACAGGACTGGGGGAAACAGAGACTCCAGTCTTGGAGGGCACACATAAAGTAGTGTGCACATCAGGACCCACGGTGAAGGAGCAGTGACCCCATAGGAGACTGAACCAGACCTCCCTGCTAGTGTAGGAGGGTCTCCTGTAGAGGCAGGGGGTGGCTGTGCCTCACTGTGGGGACAGGGACACTGGCAGTAGAAGTTCTGGGAAGTAGTCCTTGGAATGAACCCTCCCGGAGTCTGCCATTAGCCCCACCAAAGAGCCTGTAGCCTCCAGTGCTGGGTCACCTCAGGCCAAACAACCAACAGGGAGGGAACTCAGCCCCACCCATCAGCAGACAAGTGCATTAAAGTTTTACTGAGCTCTGCCCACCACAACACCACCCAGCTCTACCCACCACCAGTCCCTCCCATCAGGAAACTTGCACAAGCCTCTTAGATAGCCTCATCCACCAGAGAACAGAGAGCAGAAGCAAGAAGAACAACAATCCTGCAGCCTGTGGAACAAAAACCACATTCACAGGAACATAGACAAAATGAAAAGGAATAGGGCTATGTGCCATATGAAGGAACAAGATAAAACCCCAGAAAAACAATTAAATGAAGTGGAGATAGGCAACCTTCCAGAAAAAGATTCAGAATAATGATAGTGAAGATGATCCATGACCTCAGAAAAAGAATGGAGGCAAAGATCAAGAAGATGCAAGAAACGTTAAACAAAGACCTAGAAGAATTAAAGAACAACCACTTAGAAGAATTAGAGAACAAACGGAGATGAACAATACAGCAATTGAATAGAAAAATACACTAGAAGCAATCAATAGCAGATAACTGAGGCAGAAGAATGGATAAGTGATATGGAAGACAGAATGGTGGAATTCAGTGCCACAGAACAGAATACAGAAAAAAGAATGAAAAGAAATGAAGACAGCCTAGGAGACCACTGGGACATTAAATGCACAAACGTTAGCCTTATAGGGGTCCCAGAAGGAGAAGAGAGAGAAAAAGTAGCCAAGAAAATATTTGAAGAGGTTATAGTGGAAAACTTCCCTAACATGGGAAAGAAATAGCCACCCAAGTCCAGGAAGCACAGAGAGTCCCAGGCAGGATAAACCCAAGGAGAAACATGCTGAGACACATAGTGATCAAACTGACAAAAATTAAAGACAAAGAAAAATTATTAAAAGCTACAAGGGAAAAATGACAAATAACATACAAGGGAACTCACATAAGGTTAACAGCTGATTTCTCAGCGGAAACTTTACAAGCCAGAAGGGAGTGGCATGATATATTTAAAATGATGAAAGGGAAGAACCTACAATCAAGATTACTCTAACCAGCAAGAATCTTACTCAGATTCAGTGGAGAAATCAAACGCTTTACAGACAAGGAAAAGCTAAGAGACTTTAGCAACACTAAACTAGCTCTAAAACAAATGCTAAAGGAACTTCTCTAAGGGGAGAACACAAGAGAAGAAAAGGACCTACAAAAACAAACCCCAAACAATTAAGAAAATGGTAATAGGAACATACATATCAATAATTACCTTAAATGTGAATGGATTAAATGCTCCAACCAAAAGACACAGGCTCGCTGAATGGTTACAAAAGCAAGACCCATATATATGCTGTCTACAAGAGACCCACTTCAGACCTAGGGACACATACAGACTGGAAATGAAGGGATGGAAAAAGATATTCCATGTAAATGGAAATGAAAAGAAAGCTGGAGTAGCAACAGTCATATCAGATAAAATAGACCTTGAAATAAAGAATGTTACAGTAGACAAAGGACACTACGTAATGATCAAGGGATCAACCCAAGAAGCAGATATATCAATTATATATATATATATATATATATATATATATATATATATATATGCACCCAACATAGGAGCACCCCAATACATAAGACAAATGTTAACAGCTGTAAAAGAGGAAATCAACAGTAACACAATAATAGTGGGGGACTTTAACACCTCACTTACATCATGGACAGATCATCCAGACAGAAAATTAATAAGGAAACACAAGCTTTAAATGACACAATAGACCAGAGAGATTTAATTGATACTTATGGACATTCCATCTGAAAACAGCAGATTACACTTTCTTCTCAAGTGCACATGGAACATTCTCCAGGATAGATCACATCTTGGGTCACAAATCAAGCCTTGGTAAATTAAGGAAATTGAAATCATATCAAGCATCTTATCTGAACACAATACTATGGAATTAGAAATAAATGACAGGGAAAAAAACATAAAAAACACAAACACATGAGCGCTAAACAATATGTTACTAAATAACCAAGAGATCACTGATGAAATCAAAGAGGAAATGAAAAAATGCCTAGAGACAAATGACAACAAAAACATAACAATCCAGAACCTATGGGATGCAGCAAAAGCCGTTCTAAGAGGGAAGTTTACAGCAATACAATCCTACCTCAAAAAACAAGAAAAATCTCAAATAATCTAACCTTACACCTAAAGGAACTAGAGGAAGAAGAACAAACAAGACCCAGAGTTCGTAGAAGGAAAGAAATCATAAAGATCAGAGCAGAAATAAAGGAAATAGAAGCAAAGAAATCAGTAGCAACGATCAATAAAACTAAAAGCTGGTTCTTTGAGAAGATAAACATAATTGATAAACCTTTAGCTAGACTTATCAAGAAAAAGAGGAAGAGGACTCAAAGCAATAAAATTAGAAATGAAAAGTTACAATGGACAGCCCAGAAATACAAAGCATCCTAAGAGACTACTACAAGCAACTCTATGCCAATAAAATGGACAACCTGGAAGAAATGGGCAAATTCTTAGAACGGTATAACCTTCCAAGACTGAACCAGGAAGAAATAGAAAATATAAACAGACCAATCACAAGTCATGAAATTGAATCTGTGATTAAAATCATCCAACAAACAAAAGTCTCAGGACCAGATGGCTTCACCGGTGCATTCTATCAAACATTTAGAGAAGAGTTAACACCCATCCTTCTCAAACTCTTCCAGAAAATTACAGAGGAAGGAACACTCGCAAACTCATTCTTTGAGGCCACCATCACCCTGATACCAAATCCAGATAAATATACTACAAAAAATGAAAATTACAGACCAGTATCACTGATGAATATAGATGCAAAAATCCTCAACAAAATACTAGCAAACAGAATCCAACAGCACATTAAAAGGATCATACACCATGATCAAGTGAGATTTATCCCAGGGATGCAAGGATTCTTCACTATACGCAAATCAATCAGTATGGTACACCGTATTAACAAATTGAAGAATGAAAACCATATGATTATCTCTATAGATGCAGAAAAAGCTTTTGACAAAATTCAACACCCATTTATGATAAAAAGTCTCCAGAAAGTGGGCATGAGGGAACCTACCTCAACATAATAACAGCCATATACAACAAACACACAGCAAACATCATTCTCAATAGTGAAAAACTGAAAGCATTTCCTCTAAGATCAGGAACAAGACAAGATTGTCTTCTCTCACCACTATTACTCAATATAATTTTGGAAGTCCTAGCCATGGCAGTCAGAGAAGAAAAAGATATAGAAGGAATACAAATTGGAAAAGAAGTAAAACTGTCACTGTTTGCAGATGACATGACACTATATGTAGAAGACCTAAAGATGCCACCAGAAAACTACTGGAGGTAATCAGTGAATTTGGTGAAGTTGCAGGATACAAAATTAATGCACAGAAATCTTTTGCATTTCTATACATTAAAAACAAAAGATCAGAAAGAGAAATTAAGGAAGCAATCCCATTCACCATTGCAACAAAAAGAATAAAATACCTAGGAATAAACATAATTAAGGAGGTAAAAGACCTGTACTCAGAAAACTATAAGCCAGTGATGAAAGGAATCAGAGATGACACAGACAAATGGAGAGATATTCCATGTTCTTGGATTGGAAGAATCAATATTGTGAAAATGACTATACTACTCAAAGCAATCTACGGATTCAATGCAATCCCTATAAAATTACCAATGGCATTTTTTACAGAACTAGACAAAAAAAATCTTACAATTTCTATGGAGACACAAAAGACCCCAAATAGCCAAAGCAATTTTGAGGGAAAAAAATGGAGCTGGAGGGATCAGACTCCTTGACTTCAGACTATACTACGAAGCTACAGTAATCAAGGCATGGTATGGTTTTGTGCCAGTATGGTACTGGCACAAAAACAAAAATATAGATCAATGGATCAGAATAGAAAGCCCAGAGACATACCCACTCATCTATGGTCAACTAATGTATGACAAAGGAGCCAAGGATATACAGTAGAGAAAAGACAGTCTCTTCAGTGAGTGGTGCTGGGAAAACTGGACAGCTATGTGTAAAGGAATGAAATTAGAACACTCCCTTACACCATACACAAAATGAACTCAAAATGGATTAAAGACCTAAATGTAAGACTGGACACTATAAAACTCTTAGAGGAAAACACAGGAAGAACACTCTTTGACATAAATCACAGCAAGATATTTTTTGACCCACTGCCTAGAGTAATGGAAATGAAAACAAAAATAAATGAATGGGACCTAATGAAACTTCAAAGCTTTTGCACAGCAAAGGAAACTATAAACAAGATAAAAAGACAGCCCTCATAATGGGAGAAAATATTTGTGAACGCATCAATGGACAAAGGGTTAATCTCCAAAATATATATACAACTCATGCAGCTTAATATGAAAAAAACAGAGAACCCAATCCCAAAATGGGCAGAACACCTAAATAGACATTTCTCCAAAGAAAACATACAGTTGGGCAAGAGATACATGGCAAGCTGCTTAACATCACTAATTATTAGAGAGATGCAAATCAAAACTACAATGAGGTATCACCTCGCACCAGTTAAAAGGGCATCATCAGAAAATCTACAACCAACAAAAGCTGGAGAGGGTGTGGAGAAAGGGGAACACTCTTGCACTGTTGGTGGGAATGTAAATTGGTACAGCCACTATGGAGAACAGTATGGAGGTTCCTTAAAATACTAAAAATAGAATTACCATATAACGCAACAATCCCACTACTGGGCATATACCCAGAGAAAACCATAATTCAAAAAGACACTTGCACCCTGGTGTTCATTGCAGCACTGTTTACAATAGCCAAGTCATGGAAGCAACCTAAATGCCTATCGACAGATGAATGGATAAGGAAGTTGTGGTACATATATACAATGGAATATTACTCAGCCATAAAAAGGAATGAAATTGGGTCATTTGTAGAGATGTGGATGGACCTAGAGACTGTCATACAGAGTGAAGCAAGTCAGAAAGAGAAAAACAAATATCGTACATTAACACGTATATGTGGAATCTAGAAAAATGGTACAGATGAACTGCTTTGCAAGGCAGAAATAGAGACACAGATAAGAGAACAAACGTATGGACACCAATGGGGGAAAGCAGCGGGAGGGTGGTGATGGTGGTGGTGGTGGAATGAATTGGGAGATTGGGGTTGACATATATACACTATGTCAATATATACTAGTGTGTATAAAATAGATAACTAAAAAGAATCTGCTGTTAAAAATTTTCTTCCCATCACACTGAACATAATTTCATTGAATATTGGCCTTAAGTCAACTATCAGCCTATCCTTCAGTCTTTGGAAAATAATTTGAGTTTTTAATTCATATAAAAATTTTCTCTTTGTCTTGGTGTTCTAAAGTTTCACTGTGGTGAGCCTGGTTAAGGATTTCTTTTCATTTTTTTAACTTGGGAAATTTGGGGCTTCCTGAATATGTGGATTGACATCTTTCATTTGTAGCAGATAATTTTCAGAAGTTTTCTTTTGAAATATTGTGTATACCTTGTTAGGTTTTCTCTTCTTCTGTATGTGTTTCTGTAAACTCAAACCTTAGGTTGAGTTTTTCAGAGCGTAGAAGTTGTGTGAATTAAGACTGTCAACCTATATGAAAGCTGGCCTTTATTTATATTTTTAACTTTGCATTTACTTTGAAGAATGGACCTTTTGAGGGGGGTCAAAGAGTTTTAGGTGTTTTCTTTTATATTGCTCATCAGTTTATTGATGTATCCCTGATCTATTTTTGTTAATCTATCTCTGATCAATTATTAAATCTATCTGCTAAGTTTTTAATTTTAATTTATTTTTATTTTCATAAGTTCTCTGTGGTTCTTTTTGAAATCTGCTTGGTTACTTTAATAATCTGCTGATTTTCTCATATTTTAATATTCATTTTATTTTTAAAATATATTAGATGTATTTATTTAATATTTTATATTGATAAATCCATTCCTGCTAATTTTATATTTCTTTTACCTTTTGATGTCTCTTGGGGGGGTTATGCAATTTGAACTATGATCTTATGTTCTTTAGAATCTCATCTGTAGTCTAGGATGAAGGTAGGTACACAAGAGAGAATTTCCATTTGCCTTTGTGTGGTATCTGTGTATATTACCTAGTTTGGGACCAATGTAAATTCAGGGTTTTTTTGGCTTAAAATTGTTAGAGTACCTACATTTGTGAATTTATGCTACAAACTGATGTAGAAACTAGTTTTTGCTTATGAAATCTCAGGGGAATATTTTTAACTTCACCTTTGCTATGAAGGCTGGACCTCTGGTGTCACAGCTATTTAAGAATTTTTTCTTAGACTTTCTACCCTGAGCAGGCTTTCATCTTTGCCTCTTTTCCCTTGAGTCCTTCAAGGCCATGAAAAGGAAGTATTGTTTACGGTATTTAGTAAATCCCTCAGGATGAAACCTAGCTTCAGTGATCCTCTTAACACTATTTTCCACCTTCATTTAGATTTTAGTCTGAATATTCCTTATTTCTTGTGAATTAATCAAAAGATTTAAGAAAATATTAACAATTCTAGAAGTTTTTTACTGGGAGTATGGGTGTGCCACAGTGCCAGAAATGGAAGTCTGACTCTTTTCTTTTTAAGTGGCAAATATTGATGTACAACTTAGAGGAGAACTAAAAAGTTACCATTAGTTTAAATAATTTTCCTTCATAGGGGTGATGTCAGCATAGGCAAGCCAGATAGGAGAGTGGCTCCTGACTATGCAGAGTCATACAGGGCAGAGGCCAAAAAGAGCTGCTCCTGTGGAAAAAGTTAGTCTCAGAGAGGACTGAAGGAAGTTTCATTGTGCAAAGGAGAAAAATCAGTGTGCGTATCGCAGGTAGGGTTGCTGTATCAAATACAGGATATCTACTTAAATTTGAATTTCAGATATATAATGAATATATTTTAGCATATGTCCCCAGTATTTTGTCTAGTCATCTCTCAACCCAAATATCTAAGGCTTTTTTGGATATGGTGGAGTATATGATCTATGAGCACATTATTGTGACTAACCAGAAGCCTTAGAGAATTACTTTGCAAACTTTAGTGTGAAATACACATTACCAGGAGGTTCTTGTCAAACTGAAGATTGTGATTGAGTAGGTCTGGGGTGGGGCCTGAGATTCTGCATTTCTAACATGAGTTCTGCTCTGAGTGTAAACATGGCAGCTCCCCTTCATTTAAGACAAATTTCAAATAATAATCTCTCATCAACAAATAAAAATTACCTACTGCTCTCTCCTGCAAATGTCAGGGCAGAAATATTTTTCTAAGCTTTTGAACTCCATTGTTAAGCTTGCTTATAAATAACACTGATAAAGTTTGGCTATGTGTCTAGTTGGCTCAATTCTTGTAGCTAGCCCTTCCTGAAACATATTCTCATAATGCCGTCTCACCATTAAAATGCTGAGATTTTGGAACCTGCTGCTATTCCCTATCCCACTTTGTATAGATACACATAGTTCAGGATACCTTACAGACAGCCAGGTAAATCTCAGTTTGCCGTATGTGATAGTCCCCGAAACAAGACGATAGAAATCCTAAGGGAAGGAATTTTTTTGGATAAATTTCCAAATAGGTCACAACTTTTTCCTTTATGTCCCCTTATATTTCAGGCCGAAACTGGACTTGTTTTAGGAAACATAGTAGCTTCTATTATACCAATTGCATTGAGAGGAGTTTTATACCTGCTGAATTTTCACATGAACTGCAGTAAACTCTAAATGAGGAAGTAGTAGAGTATCAGAGACAGAATGACAGAGACATGCTAGAATAATTTCCATTTATGCTTACTTCTCCTTCTCCCCTAACCTCTGGCCAATTCCATACATTTGCAAAAACAGATGGGAATGCCTGGCATAAGTGGAGTAACTTTCTGGGGTTAGATTTTCCAGCATTTTGTTAGAGGCTAGAAAGGTTTTCTTCCTTTGGAAAACCTGTTTTCAATTTTGCCATGAGATGAGTGCATCTTACAAATTCATGAGGAGTTCAGATGATGTTCAGAATGGTACAGTATAACATGACTAATGAGTGTGAGCTCTGTATCACCTTATTATCCTGGCTCTTTTTATCAGTATGTGAATTTTTACATTTGCTTTTATTCTCATGGGAGTGCAGTGTTGCTTATTGTTTGTTATTATTCTGAAATTTTCTTTCATTTATTTTTTCCTAGGGTTGCAATGAAAAAAAATACAAATCATGATATATTTAAAAAGCAACAATTAAAAAAACTCAGTCTTTTCTCCTACTTCATCATATGTCTGCTTTTGCATGTGAATGGTTATACCTCATTAATGGCTTCATGGTGTAACTCTGTAATTAATATTTATATATTAGCTCTAGTATTTGTTCTTCTGGAAAAAGAATTACATAGTATAAAGTTGAATGTTTTAAAGCGTTCAAGTCAACCAAAAATATTTCCTCAAAAATGTGTTGAAAGGATGTAACAATCCAGCATGTGATTTTAATTAATGTCCAAGTAACTAAAAATGTCTTTAGTTCATAAAGAAAACATATTGACATCTAATTATGGATCATAGAATTTGGTGCAGCGAAACTGTAGTGCATCTGTTCACTGAAAACATAATCATGGAGAATACTAAATGGCACAATATATAATGAAAAATTAAAATAATGCACAAATAAGACCATTAAAAAATCATAGTGTGAAACCAAATAGGTTTGGAATTCAGCAAGAGAGTTTTGGTAGTTCTAGATTTATTGATAACAGAGATTGTCAAATTCATGCAAAACTTACTATGCTAATTTCACTGGTCATGCAGCGGAATATTCTCTCTTTTCTCCTTTGATGGAATTTAAAATGTTAAAGTAGAAGGGGAAAGTTAGTGCCATTAGCTCATTTTCATATTTACAGACTTATGTATAGATCGAGCTAAGGGTTATCTTTTCAGTAAATCACTTTTCAATAATTAATGGTGGGAAAGACTAGCAAATGCCAAAAGTGTTCATTTGGTTCATCGTGGACGTTGGACCTCCTGATCTTTTCCCTTCCAGTATATTCTGTACCTTACCGAAGTGGTTCTCAGATTTGAGCTTGTATCTGAATCACCTGGAGGACTTGTTAAAACATAGAATTTTGGGCTGCATGCATCCC
This sequence comes from Kogia breviceps, assembly GCF_026419965.1. Taxonomy (NCBI): domain Eukaryota; kingdom Metazoa; phylum Chordata; class Mammalia; order Artiodactyla; family Physeteridae; genus Kogia; species Kogia breviceps. The sequence continues at coordinate 71,630,666 of NC_081313.1, read as the reverse complement.
TAGGGGTTCAAATTCAGTTGGTCTGGGAAGAGGCCCTGTAATTTGCATTTCTAATGATTCCCAGGTGATGCTGATGCTGTGGGTCCAGAAACCACATTTTGAAAACCACTACCCTGGAGTCTTGCCAGTCACCTTAAAGGCAATCTTGCCCAGTACTCCCATTTTCACAACCCTTTATTGGCTTCTTGTGGGCTCCAAATCAAGCTCAAACCTAACACGGTATTTAGGAATGTCTACCATGTTGCCCCATAGTCTATCTTTTCTGCTCATGTCCAAGTTGCCTCTCTCTAGGTACTTAATTCTTCAGTACAGCAGTATAACTCACCACTAGAGGACATGCCCCAATACTTCTCTACCTTCATGTTTTTGTTATGCTATTCCAGTTCACCTGAAAGCCCTTTATCTTCCTATTTCAGTCATTCAAGTCTCAGCACAAATGCTCCCTCCACCATGGATTATCTCTTATTCTCATTTACGCAGGCCACAAATCATGTCACACTTCACTGAACTCTTTCCACATTTTATTTTTCTTATGTTAATTTCTGCTTTCTATGCTTTTTATGATTTTTGCTTGAATACGTATCAATTCTTCTATTAACTTGTTAATATTAAGAGCTCAGTCTTCTAACTTCTTAGATAATAAAATTTATTGTATCACAAAAGTCTAGGTGCTTAAAACTTGGGCACAAATGGACAAATATGTCTGCAAAATCTTGTGGTTAAAAAACTGACTAATCAGTGACAACCACTAACTCATGTTTAGTGGCAGAGTGGTCCTGAATGTTCTTCCAGTGATAACAGGTAGATGTGATTTATCACCATCCTTTTAATGTGTGTGGGAGTACAGGGAAGTAGTTGGTGACCACCTTGAGTTTGGTTGCACATAGGATGCCTGTGAAGGCACGAAACACTAAGCGAAGATTTGTTCCGAGACCAGGACTTCTTTAAAAATCATGGTAACTGCCACCACCTTTTAAAGAAAAAAGCAGAGACAAACAAAACAGAAAAACATCTCTTTGACCATCATAGTTGACTTTAATTATATTCAATATAAAGTTTCTTAAATATTGTACAGAAGAAAACAAAGTATACATTTTATACAACTATGAAATTAAAGATAATAAATTAAGCCCAAACAAAACTATAAAAAATAAAATTCGGGCTTCTCTGGTGGCTCAGTGGTTGGGAGTCTGCCTGCTGATGTAGGGGACATGGGTTCGTGCCCCGGTCCGGGAGGATCCCACACGCTGCGGAGCGGCTGGGCCCGTGAGCCATGGCTGCTGAGCGTGTGCGTCCGGAGCCTGTGTTCCTCAACGGGAGAGGCCACAAAAGTGAGAGGCCTGCGTACCGCAAAAAAATAAATAAATAAATAAAAATAAAATAAAATAAAATTCAAGTAACATACATTAAAAATGAGGAAGAATTTTTATTGAAACTATATTTCTCATGTTATATTTAAGAGTAACAAATGTACCCCTTTGTTTACTGTGTTACTTGTCAGCATAACTTTTATGCTTTTGAGTACAAAGGTCTATAATTTGATTCATCATTTTTATAATTATTTCTCCTCTTTAAATGAACTTTTTAAAATTTATTTTTATTTATTTTTGGCTGTGTTGGGTGTTCGTTGCTGCATGCAGGCTTTCTCTAGTTGTGGCGAGCGGGCGCTACTCCTCATTGCAGTGCACGGTCTTCTCGTTGCAGTGGCCTCTCTTGTTGTGGAGCACGGGCTCTAGGCATGCAGGCTTCAGTAGTTGTGGCACATGGGCTCAGTAGTTGTGGCTCATGGGCTCCAGAGCACAGGCTCAGTAGTTGTGGTGCACAGGCTTAGTTGCTCCAAGGCATGTGGGATCTTCCCGGACCAGGACTCGAACCCGTTTCCCCTGCATTGGCAGGCGGATTCTTAACCACTGCGCCATCAGGGAAGCTCTTAAATGAATTTTTAACTTAAGCTACTCTGTTATTTTCATGAGCCAATCTAGTTAAAAATCTGTAGAAAATGTAAAATGCAATACAAGAACAATAAATGAAAAATCCTTCAGAGCATATTTATATTATGTGCACTGATAATATACTGTTGTGAGATGTTCTTTAGTCAGACCAGCCTGCGTTGTCTGTTGGGCAGTTTTTTTTTTTTTTTTCTGATCAGTATATTTCCACAACTACAAGCTTTTTGATGACAACTACTGTAAAAGTTTGATTCAGAGAACATGCTGGACATCATTTGGGCTTTGGGTACTTAGAATGTGATCAAATGTAACCTAAGTAGCTAGTCATAAAATAGTCATATAGATGGGATGGAATACGCTAACATAAGTATATTAAAATCCTTTTAGAAAAGGAAGTATACCATTAACAACAAGAGCAACAACAAAATTTCTGGAGCTTCAGAACCAAAATAAGTAGACCCTTGCTCTTGGGATCTTTGAGAACTTGGAACCATTCTTTGGAGCTTTGGTTTGGATTGAGAATATAGAGTGCATGTAGAAATTAGCAGAACGGAAGAAAATTTTGCATCATAGACACAAACTTCAGTGGGTTGAAGGTTCGTTAGATACTCAAATGAAAGAAGATTTGAAGAAAGGAGAAATACTCTATGGAGAAAGTTGGAAAAGTAAAAGATAAACCATGGGTACTCTTCTTACTTTGTGCCCTCTACTGACCTCTCCTTGCCGACCACTCACAAGAAGTCACAGAAGTCACAAGAAGTGACTTCTGATACAAGTAATTGAATAAAAAACCCTAATGTGCTCAGATTGTTTTTGGTCTCCATTGTGCTGCAGCAAGAAGTGACAGTCCTGCATACATTATGTCTGCCATTATGCAGTCTTCACTCTGGATTTCTAATTGTTTAAGATCTTTTGAATATCTTTATTCACTATATCAAATGATATCACTCACAAGAACAAAGAAATAAAGTCCACTTTCCTGACTTCAGGAATAATTCTTAAACATCCTTTTCTGATACAAATCTGAATTAGTTCTAAAGAGTTCCATATTAAGAAAATTCAAAACTATTTTTCTCCAGAAATTTATTCCATTGTATAACTCCCCACATTTCTGTGTAGGCATCCTTCCTCATATCTAATCTAAACCCTCTGCATTTTATTCTTTTCCCCTTTGTCTGGCTTTAGCATCAGAACAGATGGACATCTTTTGTCAGTAATTGAAGACTGTTTCTAAGAAACATTGAGTCTGCATCAGAACTCACTTGTTAGGCAAAGTTCCTACTCAGGACAGAAGCCGGGACAGTCTTTGAAATCATAAGTGTGTCTTGAAGCTCTAGTTCCCCTTTTCCCCACTTTCACTCATTTAATACCTTCATTTTTTTTTTCTTTTCTCATCCCTTTTTAAAGATATATGACTGTTAAATTTACTCACATTGAGGTGTAAATGACTGCTAAAGATTAAAATGTAACCCATTGGGGGATGGTGTCTTAATTTTAACAAAGAGCATTTTTTCTTAGATTGAGGTTTTAATCACAGGGTTTCAGTATCTATAAATTGGATAAAGTAGAGTGGGAGGAGGGTGGAGGATCACTGTCGATATCATTGGAATCATTCTGTGCAGGCGATCAGTTAAAATACTCCATATTGCAAGTAGCAGCCCTCTTCACTCATGATTCATTTGACAAACATTCACTGGGCATCTAGTGACTGGAGCACTGGGACTCCAGCAGTGAATTAGACAATGTCTTATAGACCTTACATTCTTTTGAGGGGAGAAAAACAGTAAATGAACCAATAAAACCAAGAAAATGCCAAGTGTGAGAAATGTGGGTAGAGATTAGAATAAGGTGAGGTGAATAGAGAGTCACTGGCTGGCTGCTTTGGATTTGGGTCAGGAAAGCCATTTCTTGGGGGAGGTCACCTCTAAATTGAGGTCTGAATGTAATACAGGGCCAGCCATAGGCAAAGAGGGAGAGCAGTATTCCAGGGAGAGGTAAGAACAAGTGCAAGGACTCTACAGATAGGGATAAACTTAGCATGTTAATGTCTGTTTTTCACTGGATCGAGGGAGTCTAGAGGATGAGGTTGGGGAGAGAAGGAGGGACCAATTGATGCAGTGCTTTGGTATGCTAGTAGAGAAACTTCAGATTTTATTCTAAGCATTGAGGGAAGCATCTGGAGCTGGATCTGATGGACATTTTTCAAACACTACCAACTTTTCTGTAGGAATGGAAGCAGGAAGACAAGTTGGGATGTTGAGTATTCAGGTGAGAGAAAATGATGACTCAGAATAGGATGGTGAAGGTGGAAACAGAGAAAAAAGATTTCTTTAAGAGGGAGGTTGACAGGTCTTGCTGATGTGTTAAATGTGGAGTGTGAGTGAAAGAGAGGAGTCAAGAGTAATGCCTAGCGTTAAGGCTTGACTAATTCAAGGGTGATGCTTCCTTTACTATTATAGAGAAGAGCTAGGGAGAAATAGGTCTAGAGGTAAGACCAAGATTTCATAGTTCAATGTGCTATAGTAGTTAGGGTCACAGATTTTGAGGTTAAGCATACCTGAATCTAAATCCTCCTGGCTTAGGTACTTTCCAGCTCTATGATCTTGAGCATAAATGGACATCAGTATGAGCACAGGACTGTGAAAATGAAAAAAACAGGCAGTTCATAGAGAACAACTTAGGTACATCAGCATTATTACTAAATTTGAGATTAGAATTTAAAATCTGTTTATTCTGTTGTCCAAATTTTAACATTCTTGGTTAATATTTTATGCCATGACTCCAAAATATCATCTCAAATTGCAGAGTTTAAGAATTAGAAACAGTATTGTTATTTTCTGACCAATTCCTTTGCTAAAAGGTTTACATTCCTTTAAATATACCACAGTGTTGTTTTAGCCATAGAGTATGTTGCTTCCTAATGGTCAATTTGTCTACTAAGACATAGAGATAGTTATACCATTTTCCAATGCAAACATTAGTCATTTTCACATCTTTCATTATCCTGTATGGTTTTCTTTATAAAGACTAGGAACCAGCAATTATCCACTTTATACGTATCCTTTTTTTTTTTTTCTTTCGGTATGCAGGCCTCTCACTTGTGGCCTCTCCCATTGCGGAGCACAGGCTCCGGACGCGCAGGCTCAGCGGCCGTGGCTCTCGGGCCCAGCAGCTGTGCGGCATGTGGGATCCTCCCAGACCGGGGCACGAACCCGTGTCCCCTGCATCGGCAGGCGGACTCTCAACCACTGCACCACCAGGGAAGCCCTATACATATACTTTTAACCTTTTATTTAAAAATGTCATATTATATTCTGGCCTTCCAGAAACACTCTATTTGGTGTCTTTATCAAGCATAATTCATGAGTATCTCTTACATTTTTCTAGGTTTCTGATGAAAATAGAACCCCGGATTCTGAATTTATTATGATGGTCACTTTTTCAAGGGGGGTATAGTAGGAGGGATTAGAAAGAGTAATTTTTTCCAGTTGTGAGGAACTTACAATATTTCTCTTTTTTAGGCCATGTCTTATGAGAAGTGGCATAGATCACAGTTGGGAGGGACAGAACTTGGAATAGCACTAAGGTCATTTTAAAATCATCAACTGTACAAAATACTTGTATGAAAGAAATTTATTTATGTTTTGAACACCTAGAATTTGTATATGCTTTTGATTGGTCAATATTCTGTGGTCCCACATTAGCTACCTTGGAGTTTCTAGACAGATAAAGAAGAAAGGATTATTTTCACTGATTAGGTGGATGCAAGGCCTTGAGGACAAGTAGATGGTGGTTTAGTACTTTATATATCAAAGTTATTTTTTTAAGTTTATTAATGAAAATACTGTTGAAAGAAGAATCAAGAAAGATAAATTGCACATACCTCTTTCTCTCAAATAACAGTGCTCTTAAACATGGCCCATTAATTTTTAGCCTGGAAGTATTATTGATGATGTAATACTCCTACGAGAGTAGACTTTGAATTTAACACATTTTAGTCATTCATGTTTAACTCATTCAGTATGATCAATTTATCAATATGAATGAGACCACCAGAGAACCTATTACAGAAGTATGCATGCTTTGATACCTAATGCATATGCCTCTTTGTTGATGTAGAAAATGAGTTTGGTGGGCTAACTCAAGAGATTCTGAATGAAGGTGCAAAATCAAGATTCCCAAAATAAGCAAGAGGTACTTCCAGTTGAAAGCATTATAGAGCCCCAAATTCTGAGTAAAAAAGTCATTTTGTACTTGCTTCAGAGAGGCACTATTTATCTCTGTTGGCCAACATACTTTGAAACAACTATTTGGTTTTAATGGATATATATCGTGCCACTCTGCCATCAGTAATTTGAACAGCTTGAAATACTGTATGTCATCTTCCATTGCTTTCTCTTTGAAGAAAACACAATCACTGGATTGTTTTTCATTGATTTAAAAACATTGACTTGCTGAAGTATGAGCCTGTGTGCAGTCATAATTCTTGTCTTTTCTTCCTCGGCAAAGCCTGTGATAATTCTTTGAGTTTCAAGCAGGTGTCATGCATCAGATCCAAGTGCTTAATAAATGCACCAGAAGTATATTTTTTTAAGGCCTTGTGTTTATCCCATTTCCATTTATCTTGTGAAATGTCTTCAGATGCTTTTCTAAAATCCTGGGAAAGAGCAGGTTAGCATTTTGACTTGGCAAGCAAAGCTAGTATGTGTAAGACTCTCCTGTCTATTTTGACCTTAACCAACACTGGTGATTCCTGGCCTGTATGCCAAGGGACCATGAGGAGTGACGGAGTTATTGGATGGGGCCCACAAATCCATATGTACACCAAGCTTTTTTTTTTTTTTTTGGTAATCTGAATAAATATCTCTAACATGAAACTGTACATGAAAATTGTGTTTTTGTTCTAAACGCTGCTGTGATCAATAAAATCAAATGCATTTAAAAGTGATCCTTAATTCGTGGTGACTTTTCGTCATTTTATATTTTCTCAGTTAGTGGAAGGTACTGGGTACTTGTATTTTTTACATTGTAATTGACAGTGTTCTATGCATTAAATGTTAAGAAAAGATGGCATTATTGACCACAGGTATCTCACTGATACCAAATTGAAATTTTTTTTTATCATATCCTTGTTGCGAGCTAGTCATCAGTAATTTCACATTCATTTTGATCAACAGCATACTAATAAGTTAATATAACTAACAACAACTATAATAGCTATTGCATTGGGCGCAGACAGTTGTTTCGTTTTTACACCAATCCTGGAAAGTGATTGTTATTATTATTTCCATTTCACTAAGAGGGAACCAAGTATATTGCCTTTGTACCAACGGAACGCTTGTAGGTAATGTGGCTATTAACCCTAATTTGGCCGTCCGACTCTAAGTGCCTTTCTCTTTTGACTCCATCACATTGCAGAGCAGTATGACATGTAAGACATACATATCAAAGTTGTGCTTGATTCTAGAAGGCATAGACTCATGGAAGTGTTATGACTGGATCTGCCTTAAATTATTTTGAATCTGATCAATTATGATTTTTTGAGAACATTTAATCTAGAAAGATTTGTTTGTGAAATCCATGAAATCATATGACTGCTATGCAAACCAGGCAATTAGAGCAACGACCCCTCACTACTAAACCAGCAACCACCTACTAGATATGTCCAAATTTGCCTTACTATTGCAAATATCAAGAGAGAATAAGAAAAGAAAGGAAAGAAAAACAAGCAATGATATGGACATTTAAAAGTATAGGAAAGAAAAGGTGGGAAGAACTACATGCAGTTCATGGATTTTAAAAATTAAGAGATCTGGGGGCTTACAGTAGAGTCCCTGAAGGTTTTCAGCTCATTAATTTCTCTGGTGAACTAGGTGCTAGCCTCACCTACCAACTCTCTTCTGCATCCTTCGTCTCATTATTCTCCCTTCCACCGTGGAAAATCCTACTGTTTGTTTACAATCCAGAGTTTTAAAGAGGCTGAACTAAAATTGGCTGCTTCTGGGACATCCCTGCCAATGGATGGGGTCCAAATTGGCTCTGCCATGAAGAGGCAGCTATGCCCACATAAGGATATTTTGGCTTAGTGCTTCTGTCGTCTTGTTGCCAGGCAGACAATCATCCAGGAGTGGGAAAATAGAGCCAGGGCAAATGTTTATAGCTAGAATGGTCAGCTGGGTAGAGCACTAGTCTGAAGGAAAGGCTATCTGGATGTCAGGTTTGACTCCTCATGGGAAGCACTTAGTAAGAGACAAACCACTTAGCCTTTTAGTCCCCAGTCTGATGGACAAGGACTGTAGTACATATACCTCCTACCTGCCTAGGGATATTTTTTAACTTTTCAGTTTATTTCCTCCAGTCCTGACTATACAGGAGACAACCACTTTCTTTTCTGTTTTGAGAACAGGGTTATAACTGTCTCTGTAGCTTTTCTAATGTTACAGTCAAGTTTAGGAGAAAGAACAGTTCTCGCAGCCTTGGAAGAAAGGCTTCCCTTTAAATGTTTTCCATCAACTAATATATTACCTGAAGATGAGAAGACAGGGTGTGTGTACAAAAATCACATGTAGAAAGCATATGTGTAAAACATAGATGTATATACAGTATTTATGTAAAGATGTCTTTATCTAGACATTCCAGCACAGCTCCAGTTAAGCCACAACTTTTATAACAGGAAAGCAAATCAGATTTGACTACATTGGCTGTTTAACTGAAGGAGCCACACAGATGGGAAAGAAGCACAGACAAATTGCTTTTGGCTCTGCTTTCCTTTATAACAACATCAGATATTTTTAGTTTCTTTCTCTCTATGCGTTGTGCATGTTTCTGCCTCATATAGAAAGTCATTGCACATTGTCTTCATTAGTTTTGCCACCCTCTACTAACCCCGTTTAGCTTTTCACTTACCTTTTAAATTCTGCAGATACCATGGGAAAGTCCATTTTTTTCAGATGTAGGTGATGGGCAGATAGAAATAACTTCATGTCATGGAAGTGATTCTTATTAGCAGAATAGAGAATCTTATACTTTTGATCTCATGATGGATGCATATTTCTGATTAGCACAAAGTACCTTTCCAAGCTGGGTGGATCTATACAAACCTTAGTTCCAATAATTAGAATAGAATTTTCTCTATGACAGTCTCAGTGTAATGTAGTGAACTGTGAGAATCATTAAAAATTATTATTTGGGTAATGTCCACATGAACCTTTCATAGGCTGCCTATTTTGTTTTCACTCTCTTGAACTTTCCCATTTGTAAATAGCAATAGTTGTTATTATCATATCCAGGTTCCTGTGATATTACAGTGTGATTGGAAAGAGATGAGTATGGCTACAGGTTTCATCAAGTATTCCAGCAGGCTGTCTCATCATTGTTATCCTCCAGAAGTGGTCTGTGAGCAAGGACTTAAAAACATATGACTCAAACAATGTGACACTTCTTTAAAAGTTAATCAGAGTGCCATTTGACCAAGCAATTTCACTTCTAGGTATCTACCCCAAACTTGTGTTCATGTAAAGACTTGTTGACCAATGTTTATAGCAGCTTATGCATAATAGTCCCAAATTGGAAACAATCCAAATATCTACAAACTGGCAAATGAGTAAAGAAAATGTGGTATACCTGTGCGATGGACTACAATTCAGAAATAAAAAGTAACAAACTACTACTGATGCATGAAACAACAGAGGTTATACTAAGTGAAAGAAGCCAGAACAAAGACTACATATTGCATAATTAAATTTACATGAAATTTCTAGAAAAAGAAAACCTGTGAAGAAAAATGCAGATCACTAGCTGCGTGAGGCAGGAGATAATAGTGGAGATTAACTGCCAAGGATATGAGGTAACTTTTTGGAGTGATGAAGAGTTTTAACTAGTTAAGTGATGGTTGCACAATTATATATTTATTAAAAATCATTGAACTGATACTTCAAATAGGTAAATTTTATGGTATGCAAGCTAACCTTAATAAGGTATTGATTCTGAATGCTAATTATTGATAGTTTCTATAGCTTTGTATCCACCTCATTATAATTTTGCATGCTGTGTGTTTCAGGGAGATTGGAGTGTGTATGTATATGTATGTATGTGTGTGTGAGTGTGAGACAGGTACTGCCCTCCCCAATATATTACATCTATTATAGATTTCTATCTGTTTTTTGAATATGCCAAATTCTGTTCTGCTCCAGAAAATTCTTCTGCACATACTGTAACTTGCCATCCCTGGAATGTTCTTTTCCAACACACTTCTCAGGGCTGGCTCCTTTTCTTTCAGGTTGTTGCTAATGTACCTCCTCAGAGAGGGCTTCCTTAGTTTTGTAAAGGAGATTCCTGTCCCCAGTAATATTTTTGGCCACTTGTGAATTTCTTTAATAGCATTTGACCCAACTTTGAGTTAGTTTCATATGCATATATGTTTGTATGTATATATTTAATATCTTCCCTGATAAAATATAAGGCATATAAGTGGAAGTATATACCAATGATCATTACAGTGTGGGTATTTAATATTTTGTAAGTAATAAATGAATGAATAAGAGTATTCCTGGTATTACACCATGAAAGGTTAGAAAACTCCTTAATAATTTAGGTGGGTCTGCATTCCAGGTTTGTTTTTGAGGATTTCCATAGTCATGAATGGACTTGACTCATCTAGCAAATGCTGGTATTCCTGAAAATACTCTGGAAATAACCTATTATTCTGAGGACTTCTGAGTGTGGGTGTAAGTCTTTATTGTCAGAGGATTCTGGTATCTGTGAGGGACACCCTAATTTTCCCATGTCTATCTTTAAAAATCTCACATGATCCTGGGAGGCATAGAGGCTCCAGATTTTTTCAGTGCCCAGCAATTACCAGTTGCTAAATATTGTTTTTGGATACCCCATCAAGCTCTTTTAAAAACCTACTTTAACAATTGAATTAAACCTCCCTGTGTACAAACCATAATACAAAACTAATGTACAGTTAACTGTGGCCTAAACAATGAGGCTTCGAAAAACTTAATCTTCCTTCCAGTGAAAAAATTTCACTCATTACATAATCTGACAAAATAATATAATATAGTTGTTGTTGTTGTTGTTGTTTGCTGTACGCGGGCCTCTCACTGTTGTGGCCTCTCCCGTTGTGGAGCACAGGCTCTGGACGTGCAGGCTCAGCGGCCATGGCTCATGGGCCCAGCCGCTCCGCGGCATGCGGGATCTTCCCCGACTGGGGCACGAACCCGTATCCCCTGCATCGGCAGGCGGACTCTCAACCACCGCGCCACCAGGGAAGCCCTATAATATAGTTTTAATAGCTACAGTTAATACATTAAACATGTGGTTTCTTCAATAATTACTAATTTTTACTCACTACTAATTTACTAATTTTTCTCACTACAAATTACAGTATTAAATTTTTCACTCCTTAATTTGTTCTGTGATAAGTTTTTATTTATTCCAGACTGAATGGTGATGGAGTTGAGACTTTTGCACTTCTACCATTAGCTTAACATCATTGATATAAAATGCTGTATGTTGTAATAGTTTATTATTGCATTATTTTTGGTGACTTAATTTTCCTGTGATGATCATCTCAATTTAGCCATTCCAGATGTGAAATAGTTTCAAAGGATATTTTAAAAACTTACCAAGATTGTTCTTTGTAGTTTATTTAATTTTAATACCATTATGATAGTTGCCAGTTATAATTGTCAGTCCTCTCCAGCTGCCTGTTTGCTACAGGAAACTTCACTGCTGGAGTATTGTGCAGGCAAACTAGGCTGCTGGCTTGAGAAGAGTTGAAAGACCCCCAGGAAATACTTCTTGGACTGAAGTGAATTGAAATGGGTAACTGCTTATTACTTTAAGGTGTATATATAAGTATTAGGTGTCTGTGTCTCTTTGTAAAGTGAGGCAGGCTTTGTGAGGAATGTGGGTATAGAAATGCAGTAATCATTCACTTTCAGAGACTTTTGACACACGGGAGTGACCTACAGCACAAAATTTAAGAGTGTCTAAAACTCAGTAATCAAGTAAAATCTTATTTTAGTGCAATGTTTTAAGAAATTAAATTGGCAAACTGACCTGTGCGCCAGTACCTGTTTTTGTAAATAAAGCTTTTTATTGGACTGGGGGCTGAGATCAGAGTGAGGTGAGTGAGACAGGATCATGCAAGTGGAGAGTTGTGTCTTGTCGTTATTTAAAATTGTCATAAAAATACGCTTTTTGTAATGGATATTTTGCCTTAAATCTGATTTTTTAAAAATTATGATTCATAATTTCCTAGTTTCTCTGAGATCTTCCCAAGATATGGCAGCTATAGGAAAGCTTAATAACCTACACTAATTTTGGGAGAGATGTGGCATTAATGTATTTGGGGGTATACATTGGATCCCTGAAATTCCAATTTTATTTAAAATGCCTGTGTTAGAGAGGTTGTTTTAAAAGGGCAATGCAGCAACTGTGTATTCTAAATGCTTTTCCTTAACTAGAGCTGCAAATGTTTAGGATATTGTAAAATTGAATTTTTTTTTGAACTCCGACCATGCTTATATTGAGAACAGTTATATCTCAGGGTAGTCATCATGTCTGTGTAAAAATAAATGCTGTTTCCTTTAAGTTTTGTTCAAAATCTACCCTTTATTTTGATTTATATAGATTTTTACATTCAAAAGTAAGATATTAAAAGTAGACACACACACACACACACATATATGTATATATCCCAATAATAAATATTCCATATATATGTATTCACACATATCTTGGAGAAAACAAAATCTGTTTTTCCTTGAATGAGTCCTACATAAATCCAAAACAATTGGAAGAATCAAGAAAATATAAAACTGTTTAAAAGCAAATGGTGATTCATATTTATCTCACCTTGATGGTTACTTTCTAGATATTTACTTGGTTGACTACTCTATAAATATTTTTTTTAGGCTGCCACTATGGCTGTGTCTCCACAATTTTTTTGGACCTTATTATTATTATCAACATGGGTTGATATTTTGTTTGATCCAGACTCTTATAAGGATATAGGGTAATATAGAGGTGGATGAGGATGCAGCCTGCTTTCCTACAGAGTGTGGCAGAGTTGAGCAGCTAGTTTATGACCTAAGAATATGACTTTTGAGTCTTAAGAAGCTAGATGGTTTAAACATGCTCTGCACTCTATCAAGTGGGGGCTACCTTTTTTCCCTTCCTTTTTTTCCCCCATAATAGCACCTCTTGAACTACTATGCTCCCAGGTAATGTATTCTCTTCCTTGCTTCTTATTCCCTCATTCCTCCTTAACCCCTCCCTACCTTTGAAGGTCCAGCTATGAGATAATCCACACTTCCTTCCTTTTTGCAGTTACTTACAGAAACCTCATTCCCGAGTATTTTAACCTCCACTTGTCATTCTTATCAACACTACTCCCTGTCATACCTCTTAGTGACTTCAGTATCCACAGAGATGATAACTCAGACTTTCAGCTTCTTGACCTCTTCTTCATTACTCTATTTTTCTACCTTACATCAGACATTTATTTCCAAGATCATATCAATTAATGCATTCCCACCATATTATCAGTTTTAGGTATTCTACTTCCTGACCACCTACTGTCTTTCCAGCTGATAACACAACTCCCCAAGCTGATCCAATCACATTTTCACTGTCCTCCCTTACCCCATTTCATGTTCTCACCTCCCTCTTTATCCAGCTTAGATTCTATGGTTTGTATTTATAAACATTACTTTGCATATGCCCTCATTTTCCTTGTTCACCTCTCTTTTACTAACAGAGTAGTCAGGATTTAAACCCAATCAGACTAAATCTAGTGATTGAGCTCTTAATCACTACAGTATACATATATTATCTCATTTGAGTCTTACAACACACCTGTAAAGATAAATCAGAAAGTAGAAGCTTGGAGAAACTAAGTAAGTCTTCTATGATCACACAGCGTGTATGTGGTGTAGTAGTTTTTAAACTTTGCCTACTTTGTATCTATATCTAAGCAGCTGAACTTGTCTGGGGAAGTTTATGCTGACTCATTTCACTTTAAATTTCATGACCGTTTCAGAATAGAATATTCAGAAGTAGACCTCAAAAAATATAGTCATCTGATCTTTGACAAAGGAGCAAAGACAATACAATGGGGAGAAAATAGTCTTTTCAACAAATGATGCTGGAACAACTGACATCCACGTGCCAAAAAAATGAATGTAGATGCAGACCTTACACCCTTCACAAAACCTAACTCAAAATAGATCACAGACTTAAATGTACAACACAAAACTATCAAATTCCTAGAAGATAACATAGGAGAAAATCCAGATGATCTTGGGTTTGATGATTTTTTAGATGCAACATCAAAGGCACAGTCCATAAAAGAAAGAATTTATAACTCAACCTCATTAAAACTTCTGCTCTAAGAAAGACAGTATCAAGATAATGAAAAGAGAAGCCACAAAATGGGAGAAAATATTTACAAAAAACACATTTGATAAGGGACTATTATCCAAAATATACAAAGAACTCTTAATACTCAACAATAGGAAAACAAACCATGTAGTTAAAAATGGATCAAAGACCTTAGTAGTCAACCTCACCAAAGAATAAGTACAAATTACAAATAAGCATATATGTCATCATATGTTATCAGGGAAATGAAAATTAAAACAATAATGAGATACCACTATAGACATATTAGAATAGACAAAATCCAAAGCACTGAGAACACCAAATGCTAGTAAGGATGTGCAGCAACAGGAATGCTCGTTCATTGCTGGTGGGAATGCAAAATGGTGCAGTCACTTTGGAATAGAACTTGGTGGTTTCTTAGAAAACTAAACATACTCTTATTAGAAATCCAGTAATCCTGTTCCTTGGTATTGACCCAAACAAGTTGAAAACTTATGTCCATACAAAAACCTGAATGTGGATATTTATAGTAGCTTTATTCATAATTGTCAAGATGTCCTTCAGTAGGTGAAAGGGTAAATAAACTGCGGTACATCCAAGCAACAGAATATTCTTTAGCTCTAAAAAGAAATGTGCTATCACTCATAAAAAGACATAGAGGAAATTTAAATGCATATTACTGGGTGAAAAAAGCCATTCTGAAAAGTCTACATACTATATAATTCCAACTGTATGACCTTCTAGAAAAGGCAAAACTGTGAAGATTGTAAAAAGATCAGTGGTCGCCAGGGATTAGGAAGGATTGAGGGAAGAATAGGTAGAGCACAAAGGGCTCTTTGGACAGAGAAACTATTATATATGACACTATAATGAAGGATACATGTCATCATGGAGGATACATTAGTCGAAGCCCACACAATGTACAACACCAAGAGTGAAACCTAATGTAAACTATGGACATTGGATTATGACAATGTGTCAAATATGTTCATCAGTTGTGACAAATTCTACCACTCTGATGGGGGATTTTGATAATGGAAGAGGCTATGCATGTGTGGGAGGTAAGGGAGAAATGGGACCTTTCTATTCCTTCTGCTCAATTTTGCTGTGAACCTAAAACTGCTCTAAAAAAAAGTCCATTTTTTTTTTTTGCGGTACGCGGGCCTCTCACTGTTGTGGCCTCTCCCGTTGCGGAGCACAGGCTCCGGACGCGCAGGCCCAGCGGCCATGGCTCACGGGCTTAGTTGCTCCGCGGCATGTGGGATCCTCCCGGACCAGGGCACGAACCCGTGTCTCCTGCATCGGCAGGCGGATTCTCAACCACTGCGCCACCAGGGAAGCCCTATTTTTAAAAAAAAGTATTTTTGTGATTTCATGTCCTCTCTAGTTTCCTCTTCATTTCTCTGCTCTCCTTTTTCACAGCATAATCCTTCAAAAGAGTTGTTGATCAAGTGCACATGGAACATTCTCCAGGTTAGATCACATGCTGGGCCTTGGTAAATTTAAGAAAATTGAAGTCATACCAAGCATCTTTTCCAACCACAATGCTATGAGATTAGAAATCAACTACAAAAACAAACAAACAAACAAACAAACAAAAAACAAACCCAAACACATGGAGGCTAAACAATATGCTACTAAACAACCAATGGATCACTAAAGAAATCAAAGAGGAAATCAAAAAATTGAAAAAGAGAAAATGAAAACGAAAACATGATGATCCAAAAACCTATGAGATTCATCAAAAGCAGTTCTAAGAGGCAAGTTTATAGCAATACAAACTTACCTCAGAAAAGAAGAAAAACCTCAAATAAAAAACCTAACCTTTCACCTAAAACAAATGGAGAATGAAGAACAAACAAAACCCAAAGTTACTAGAAGGAAAGAAAACATAAAGATCAGAGCAGAAATAAATGAAATAGAGATGAGAAAACAATAGAAAACATCAATGAAAGTAAAAGCTAGTTCTTTGAAAAGATAAACAAAATTGATAAACCTTTAGCCAGACTCACTAAGAAAAAAAGAGACGGCCCCAAACAATAAAATCAGAAATGAAAAAGGAGAACTTACAGCCAACACCACAGAAATACAAAGGATCATAAAAGACTGCTACAGACAACTAGATGCCAATAAAATGAACAACCTAGGAGAAATGGACAAATCCTCAGAAAAGGATTTTCTAAGGAGATTCAGTCAATCTCCCATGACAGAACCAGGAAGAAATAGAAAATATGAACAGACCAATTACCAGTAATGAAAATGAATCAGTCATTTAAAAACTCCCAACAAACAAATGTCCAGGACCAGATGGCTTCACAGGTAAATTCTACCAAACATCCAGAGAACAATTAACACTAATCCTTCTGAAACTATTCCAAAAAATTGCAGAGGAAGGAACACTTCAGAACTCATTCTATGAGGCCACCATCACTCTGATACCAAAACCAGACAAAGATATTACAAAACAAGAAAATTACTGGCCAATACCACTGATGAACATAGATGAAAAGATCCTCAACAAAATACTAGCAAACTGACTCCAACAATGCATTAAAAGGTTATACACCATGATCAAGTGGGATTTAACCCAAGGATGCAGGGATTTTTCAATATACACAAATCAATCAATGTCATACACCAGTTAATAAACTGAAGAATAAAAGCCACAGGATCATCTCAGTAGATGTAGGAAAAGCTTTTGATAAAATCCAAGATTGGTTTATGATAAAAAAACTCTCTCCAGAAAGTGGGCATAGAGGGAGCATACCTCAACATAATAAAGGTCATATATGACCACCCCATAACTAAATCATACTCAACAGTAAAAAGCTAAAAAGCATTTCCTCTAAGATCAGGAGCAAGACAAGGATGCCCACTCTTGCCACTTTTACTCAACATAGTTTTGGAAGTCCTAGCCATGGTCATCAGATAAGGAAAAGGAAAGGAATCCAAATTGGAAAGGAAGTAGCAAAACTGTCACTGTTTGCAGATGACATGATACTATACATAGAAAACCCTAAAGACACCACCAGAAAACTACTAGACCTCATCAATGAATTTGTTAAAGTTGCAGGATATAAAATTAATATACAGAAATCTGTTGCATTTCTATACACTAACAACAAAGTATCAGAAAGAGAAATTAAGGAAACAATCCCATTTATCACTGCATGAAAAAGAATATAATACCTAGGAGTAAACCTACCTAAAGGAGGAAAAAGACCTGTACTCTGAAAACTATGACACTGGTGAAAGAAATAGAAGATGACACAAACAGATGGAGACATATACCGTGTTCTTGGATTAGAAGACACAATATTGTTAAAATGACCCAAGCCAATATAAAGATTCAATGCAATCACTATCAAATTACCAATGACATTTTTCACAGAACTAGAATGAAAGATTTTAAAATTTGTATGGAAACACAAAAGACCCTGAATAGCCAAAGTGATCCTGAGAAAGAATAATGAAGCTGGAGGAATCAGACTCCCTGACTTCAGACTATCCTACAAAGTCATAGTCATCAAAACAGTATGGTACTGGCACAAACACGGTGTAGATCAGTGGAACAGGATTGAAAGCCCAGAGTTAAACCCACA
Source organism: Kogia breviceps (assembly GCF_026419965.1). NCBI lineage: Eukaryota > Metazoa > Chordata > Mammalia > Artiodactyla > Physeteridae > Kogia > Kogia breviceps. The sequence continues at coordinate 71,612,722 of NC_081313.1, read as the reverse complement.
GAACTTTGGTCAATTAATCTACAACAAAGGAGACAAGAATATGCAATGGAGAAAAGACAGTCTCTTCAACAAGTGGTGCTGGGAAAACTGGACAACTACATGTAAAAGAATGAAATTAGAACATTCTCTAACACCATATACAAAAATAAACTCAAAATGGATTGAAGACCTAAATGTAGGACTGGATACAGTAAAACATAGTGTTCCTAGAGGAACACATAGGCAGAACACTCTTTGACATAAATAACAGCAATATTTTTTTTGGATCCACCTCCTAAAGTAATGGAAATAAAAATAAACAAATGGGACCTAATTAAACTTAAAAGCTTTTGCACAGCAAAGGAAACCATAAACAAAATGAAAAGACAACCTATGGAATGGCAGCAATATTTGCAAATGATGTGATGGATAAAGAATTAATTTCCAAAATATACAAACAGCTCACACAACTCAGTATCAGAAACAAACAACCCAATCAAAAAATGGGCAGAAGACCTAAATAGACATTTCTCCAAAGAAGACATACAGATGGCCAACAAACACATGAAAAGATGCTCAACATCATTAATTATTAGAGAAATGCAAATCAAAACTACAATGAGGTATCACCTCACACCAGTCAGAATGGCCATCATCAAAAAGTCTACAAACGATAAATACTGCAGAGGATGTGGAGAAAAAAGAAGCCTCCTACACTGTTGGTGGGAATGTAAATTGGTGCAGCCACTGTGAAGAAAATTATGGACATTCCTTAAAAAACTGAAAATAGAGTTACCATATGATCCAGTGATCCCACTCCTGAGCATAGATCTGAGAAAACTATAATTTGAAAAGATACATGCACCCCAATGTTCATAGCAGCACTATTTACAATAGCCAAGACATGGAAGCAACCTAAGTGTCCATCAGCAGATAAATGGATAAAGAAGATGTGGTATATATACACAATGGAATGTTACTCAGCCACAAAAGAACAAAATAATGCCATTTGCAGCAACATGGATAGGCCTAGAGATTATCATACTAAGTGAAGTAAGTCAGACAGAGAAAGACAAATATCATATGACATATGTTAATATGTGGAATGTAAAAAAATGACACAAATGAACTTATTTACAAACCAGAAATAGTCTCACAGACATAGAAAACAAACTTATGGTTACCAAAGGGGAAAGGAGGAGAGGAGAGATTAATTAGGAGTTTAGGATTGAAATAGACACACTACTATATATAAGATAGATAACCAATAAGGACCTACTGTATAGCACAGGAAACTATATTCAGTATCTTGTAATAACCTATAATGAAAAAGAATCTAAAAAGAATATATATATATATGTATAACTGAATCACTTTGCCATACATCTGAAACTAGCACAGCACTGTAAATCAACAATATTTCAGTAAAAGTTTTTAAAAAAGAGTTGTTGGTACCTACTGTATCTAGGTCCTCTCCTTCCATTCTCTTTTGTTCGCATATCAGTAGGCTTTTAACCCCATCTCTCCATCACATGTAACTCTTATTAAGTTTACCAGTGTTTGCCATTTTGCTAAATCCTCATCTCATTTGACAGATTTTTTTTTTTTAAACAGGTCACTGAGACCTTCCTTCTTAAAAATCATTACTTCACATTACTTCACGAACAGCACTCTCTCTTGGTTCTAGTTATACCTCTCTGGCCACTCCTGAATATCAAGGTGCTTGGTATTTCCTACATTATACCTCTTTGCTTCTTTATCTATACTCCTTCCATCAGGAATATGATCTAGTTTGAAGGCTTGAAGGATTCCATCCTTCTTATTAGTTTAGCCAAAAACTTTGCATTCATCTTTGATTGCTTTTGGAAACCAATCTATATGGAATTCCTGTTGACTACTTTATACATTAACAGTAAAAATCTAGAATTTGACCCCCTCCTTATATCCTTCACAGTTACCATCCTTAAAACCAACATAATCTCTTGCCTGGATTATTGCTATAACTTCCTCCTACATGGTCTTCCTATTTTTGCCTTTGTCCCCCGACAAATTATTTTCAACATGTTAGCCATATTAATGCTCTGCGTAAAATCCTCCAGTGGTTTTTCATGAAATTCTGAGTAAAACTTGAAGTCCTATGAAGCCTCATATGAACCAGCGCTTTCTAGCAAAAGTTTAATCACCGTATGTATCTGCCTTACCAATCATTCATTAAATAGTCTTATTGTGACCACTCCTCAGATTAAGAAATTCCCACTGCTTTAAAAAAGAAAAAAAAAAAAATACACGTTCTACATTCCAATCCTAATCAACCATTTTTATTAAATCGACATTTTTGAACACCTATTATGGATGTATAACAATGAATAAAATATTTCCTGCCCTCGAGGAATTTTTACAATTGGGAAAGAGACAAAAATGCAATGAATAATTATGTAGAAATAACTATTACAGTGTGAGTGTGTACACAGAACACTGACGGGAGGAACAGTCAATTAAAATTACATAATGTTGACATAGACAACCTCAGAGAAATAACATTTGTTCTGGCTAATGGGAGGTGAGCCCTGTTCTTTGAATTGTTTCCAAGTTTTCCATACTCCTTCAGTCATAATAATGGACCTTGCCAAAGGCAATATGTTGGCGTTTATATACAAAGAGGATTATCTTTGGTTTCTTTTCCAGTAATGGCCCCAGATCTCTTCTAGCTCCAGATCTTTGTTGTTGCCACTTATGATTGAGTGGCACAAATTTGCATTCTGGTCAGTAAAACAGAATGAAAATAAAGTTTGTAGCTCCAGGTTTCTTATTTTGAACCAGAGATTCCCACATGATACATACAAAAATGCTCCCCTCACCCCTTTGAGGCCCACTGTGATCGGTGAGAGTAACGTTCTGTGCATATGCTGGCCTGATAGCCATTACTGCACTGATTCAATATCCACCCCCAAAAAACATATTGTGATACAAGTGAGTGTGTGACAGGTATATCTGCTCTAAGTTGTTAAAAAGTAGCCACTCCTAAACTATAACAGCTTATTATTGTTAATAAATTACTTATAACACATGTCTGAAGTGATCAAGTTAAATTACCAGGCTACAGTACCACAGTTTTAAACCATTGTTATATTCAGCAGATCCTCTGACCTTCCGGAAGATGTAAGATTCTTCTGTGATTTCAGAATTCATGTTAATCTTTTAAAGAGTAGCATGATGTATTGACAAGAGCATAACATTTAGACTCAAAGGACTTCAGTCTGGCTCTACGTTCCAAGATGTATCAGTTACATAATATAAAACAACCCACTTAAGAATACTGAGCCTCATTTTAATTATGTGTACCATGGGATTGTGTAAACTGAAAAATGCCAACAGTATTGAGTTATTATTATTACAACAGCAGTATTAGTGCACAGTGCTTGTCTTTTTCTGTTTTGCCCCCAACTCTTTCATTTTCTTTCCTGAATAGAGGTAGCTCTACAGTACTTTTACAACTGGTTTTTTCTGGTTCATCATGAGCTTCTCTGGTGAATTGGGAATTTTACAATTGGGTAGTTAGGATACAGTGTATGATCAGGGGACTGCTGAATTACCTAGAGAATTTTGCAGTGTTGAGTTACTCATTATTTCTAGGGAATTTTCTGTTTTTTAAATCTCTGGGTGTTGTAAATGAAAAAGGCTGATTATGATTTCTAAAGAGAAATGGAAAAAAATGGAAGAAGGCAACAGGGAAAATAAAACATCTTTAGACAGTACGAGGAAAATGTTCTCTGGAGAGAAACTCTGAACTGATTGCATAGTTTGTGGTTAGATTGCTTCATGCTGCTCATATGGAAAAGGGACCCAGCTGTACCCTTGCTCCTGAGGGATGACTGGGAGGCAGTACAATGATTGAGGCTCTTGCACACTGCTGCCCCTGGTTCCAGGGAGAGCTGCTCCACGAACAACCAGTATAAGAACAGGGTTTTCAGAGTCTGAGCTTCAGGTTGAGACTGGTGGTTGTACAAGACTATTCTGTTCATTAATTCCATGAATATTTATTTAGTGCCTACTATGTGACAGGAATAGCAGTAGACAAAACATACAACAGTCCTATCCTCAGGGAGCTTCTATGCAGAGATGTATAAGCCTTTGTTGTGAATAAAAATCTTGACAGGTTCACTGGATTTTTACTCTTACTTCTCCCCCTACTGAATTGTTTGGATTCTCAATATAATAACCTGAGCATTCTCATTGTTTTTTTTATTGATACAGCATGCCATGTTGGAGGCACTTTGGTGCAATGGAAAAAGGACCAAACTTGGAATCGGACCATGTAGATGCCATCCCATTGGCCACTAATAGGTATGTGAGCTTCAGCTATCACACACTCAGAATCCAGAGAAAGAGGTGGGTTTTTTAATCATTTATATCCTTTCCCTTGCTCTCAGTCTGTATGATTCATGCTCAGTCAGGCAAAGGGAAGGAAATTCTCTTCTCCAGAATTAACTTCAGCATAAAATCATGCCTCCTTTTGTAGCTTGCTCTCATTTCTCTGCAGCACGAATGGTGGGCACCCAGACTTTGTTTTGTCAGATCTTCTTGATTCTGAGATCAGGATGTGCCACTCTGAGAATAATCTATCAGGAAATTAAAACAAAAGCCTATTCAGTGTCTCCCTGTGGTGGGCTGCTCCATCATGTTTGGAATCAGGTGTTTTGGCTAATGAAAGTCAAAGTATTTTCTGCACCTTACAGTAAGACTGAACTTGGCTCAAATACTAAAAGTAGTTCAAAGTGTAGCAAAGCCTTGTAGATGTCCCAATATCTATTTCTCCTTTTTCTTTAGTAATAGAACCTCCAGACTATAGCTGGGCACATGACCACTCAAAATCAAGGCTGTCTCCCAGTTGAGAGTGGTTATGTGACCGGGATCTGGTGAAAGGGATGTGATTTGAACAACTTTTAAGTAGTGCCTTTAAAGAAAGCACACTGTTTTACACACCACCCTCCAACTTTGCCATGCTGGAATGAGGATGTAGTGGGCATAGCGGTGAGGCCTCTTCAACTGTCGACAGACAATGTTCTGATGAGTGGTAAAGCAACATTAAGGAAGGGTTTGGGTCTCCAGCTTCGTGGAGATACCACACTAGCTTGGAACTGCCTATATAGATCTTGATTTCTCTCTTAAACCATTGAACTTTATGGCCTTTTTGTTTCTACAGCATAACCTGTATCCCAATTAATACAAAAATAAATGGTTCAGGTAATAAATAGACATAAAAATGTTATACTATCAATAACTTTCTTTGACCTATTCTGAAAAGGTAACTAGGCCAATCCAACAATATTCTTTGTGAAAAGTATTTATATGTATGTATATATATATCTTTATATATCTATATTTACTAGGAGAATGGGTAGCGTTTTAGAAATGACCAATAAGAGTGTGTTTTTAAAAAATATTCCTTCATTTTCTTTGTTATTTTCTTTGGAGTGAAAGTTTTTAAACTGATGAAAAAAGAAACATAAGATTGAACATTGAAATCACACAGTTTTATAAATTCTAAATTGTGATTCTGTCATTAATAGTAACTTTGTTATAATCCATGATCACAGAAAGTCAAACTGAAATAGAGGAGGGCTGAAAAATGCATAGAGAAGGTGAAAATTATTGTGTTGTGGATATTCCAATATTGAATTTCCTGATTTTAGACATTTATTTTTTTCAGCAATAATAATGCATCCACGTGTGCATTTGGTTGCCAAATTTGTTTGTAAAATATTGTTTGTGAACAAATAAGAATAATTAAACCCCTCAAAACTAACTACATAATATCTTGATGAAGGTTTTAAAAAACAGTTTGGCTAGCATTTTTTCTGCTTAGAAGTGATGTCACTGTGAAATGTGAGGATAACACTTCATGTGTTACTATCTGTTGTGAAGTGATTTAATAAATGTTTAAACAAGTCATTACCATGCTGACAGCATTTCTTATCATGGAGCTGTAATTTTGGTATTGATTGTCATGCTAGGCTTCCCACCCCCTTCCTCTGCCTTGAAAATGTGAGGACACGTAAGCATGACCCTTAGTGAGTGCTAACAGACTGTATTAGTTACGGAAGTCTGTTCTTGAGTCTTCCTCTCTCCTGCATCAAAGAAGGAAGCCAATCAGCCCTACTTTCTTTTCTACACTGAGGTCATAGCATGCATGCAAGGGATAAATAGTATTTAGTACATACTCACCTGTTAGGAGGGCACCATTAGACTCAATTAGAGTTAAATTAGATCCTGTACATTCATTCCTTTAGTTATAATTATTGAGCACCTATTATATGCCAGATGAATAAGGAGCTAAACGGGTGCTATTTCTGTCTTCTTGACTTAAAGTCAAGTGATGGATCTACATCCTTGTTTTCAGCTTCTTATGCTGTGGGTTTTTGCTGAGTGGGTTTCTGTTCCTCTGTGATCCTCAGACTGCTCTACCAAGATCTCTTCCCCATGAGTTTCATCAAGGAGAAAAAAGACTGTGACCTGAGTATGGTGCCGTACTTACAGTTATACAATCTTGCAGATGGAAAGTCTCTTACTTCATCTGATGCTTCCTTTTTTTTGAAGATAGGCTCCTAAGTGGATGGCCATTTAATTTCTGCTGCAACACCTTTTAAAAGATTTTATAAAATTTCTTACAATATAAATTCAGTATTTTCCAATTTATTTATATGATCATAAAAGGAAATGAGGTCAGTATGGCACTATCTGATCTTAATGGACCCATGTTTAATCCTAGTGATCACCCATTTCTTCCTAAATTCTGGCAACTGAAGAAAATATTTCAAAAGCTTGTTTGGGGACAAGATTTTCAGGCATGGCTTTTTGATATCCACCTTTTTTCACCACTGTGAAGCAATGCAGTTGCTTATCTCAAGTTTTCTGTCATCTTTCCCGTTCTCCCTGTAACTTTAGGGTTGCGCTTTAAGGGTTCTTTTCTATGTCACATATGTTGTCCTTCCCGTTGGAGTGTTTCTATTGTATCATGGCTTTTTCTCCATTCTCTTTGGCTAGCAGGTTAATATATGGCTTTTTCTAATATAGTCCAAGAAAACAGTTTTACTTTAAAATAATTGTTCTCAATCAGGGATGATTTTGTCCCCCCAGGGGTCATTTGACAATGTCTGGAGATAGTTTTGGTAGTCACAACTGAGGGAGGAGGTGTGACTGGCATCTAGTGAGTAGAGGTCAAGCCACTTGCTTAACATCTTACAGTCACAGGATTTCACCCCACAACAAAGAATTATTTGCCCCAAAATGTCAGTAGTGTTGAGCTTGAGGTAATTTGATTTAAAACAGTTCAAATATTTATTAAGACGTTTTCTTGAGGATATTTTTTCCTATGCCTCATTTATATCCAGTTAGAGAAGCTACTGATTATTGAGGTATTTTAGTATGCTTTCTTTCTTCACTGATTTATTTTTTTTTATAAACACTGGAACATTTGCCTCTACTAGGCATTCTAGGTAATATAAAGATAAATCTTTTGTCTCTGGCTATATAGGTAAAAAGTGTTTGTGAATTGAAATAATTGTAGTTAAAGGTAAGACTGAGTAATCATGTCAGAGCAGACAAAAAGTACCAGAGGAAATTGGAAGGATTGGTTATTTCTGGCTGGAGGGATATAGAAGATATAAGGGGGTTGGTGGCATTGGAACTGAGTCTTAAAGGATAATTGCAATTTGAACATGCTGAAGTAAGGGAACAGTCGGAAGGGAGAAAGGAAGAAAGCACGTGGAACTGGGGCAGGCTCAAGGGACTGTCAATGGTGGCCAAACTTGGTTGGAGGTAGAGTGCATGGAGAGCTGTGGTTGGGCAGGTCTTTGTTCCCTTACCCAGATGTTAACGGAATAGGCCAAATTGTTGTTTGTTTCAAAAATATGTACATTGGGATCACTATAACAGTTTTTTTTTTTTTTTTTTACTTTTCTAAGCAGAAATTATGTCAAATTTTTATACTGTATATTGACCAAATCAGAATTTTTAATTGCAATCTGAGATTGTTTGGTGTTGTCCTGAATTTCCATGAGTATTTTCACTGCTTTTCCATCAGCTGATATTCTTCCTAATCAGCAGGCAGAAACTTCTTTTTCTTTCCATTTTTGAGTCTGAAAATTCACCTTGAATATACACATTCTCACAGCTTCAGTAGTCACAATAACCTGAAACTGTATAATTTAGAAGAGGTTTCAGTAATTCATTCCTACAGTTTGGAGTGAAAATAAATTCTAGCCTGAGATAATAAAATGTGATATAGAACATCTTTGGAAATATCCATAAAAATGTGACAGTACGTGGAGGGGCAGTTATACAGCTTTCTTCTTGTGGCCCAGGAGGGTCATCAAATTTCCCCAGGCTGGGGGTGGGGGGGGGTAGAGCCTTAATTTAAACTGCTGATTCCTAGGCCCCTTTCTATATTGAATATATCGCATTAGAATGGGGAAGGACACAAGAGGAAATTTTCTTTCATTTTTTCTTCTTACAAGTGCCTTGGGTAATGCTTGCGACACTAAAGTTTAAAAGCTACTGTTCTAGAAGTTGGAAGAGTAAGACTTCTCAGGCTGCGGTTAAACATGTGGATGTGATAGTCAAAACATATAAGTAATAAACAGGATTCCAGAAATGTTGTAGCATTGTGTGGATAAGTGAGGCCTAGAAGAGTGGACTGAATTATGTACAGAAAAATGGTGAAGGTGGGAGAAACTAGAGGGAGTAAAAGTGAAAATATTTGTCTGTGATTAGCATTACTGAGGGAGAATCATTGTAGGATTTTTTTTTTAATGTATCCATTCTACTGTAAAAGTAGACATACATGTTTACTAATTACCAAGTCGTTTGGGGGATCAACCTGCACATGATTATAAAGCCACCTTGTTATTTTAGGATTCTCAGAACAAGGGAAGTTGAGGACATAAATGCCACTCCTTTTCCTTTTGTTGAGCTAGTAAAAATATTAAGAGATCATATGAGTTTTCATAGAGATTTCACCTACCTTTGTCCTCTAATGATACAGAACTTTAACGTGATGGTAACATAAATGAATTTTTTCCTATTCTTATTCTTTCTGCATGAATTTCATAAATGCTTAACTTGTTTTATGGAGTGTAAACATTTTCCCATTGACTCAGGTATTGTATTTGTTTTATTCTGTCGTCTTTTAAAGTATGTTTGCATAAAGTGTGACTCTAAGATTGTCAACTGTAAGGGAGTTATGTATATACAGTACTTATACACAGATGAGTTCTGAATAAATATTTTTGATGGCAAGGATGGCTGTCTGTATACCTGATTTAAAGTGTCAAATTCACCTGCAGTCTGGTAATGTATGGCCTTTACCATAACATTATTACTCATTAACATTGTTTTTTTTTTTCTCTGTAAAATCAGGCTGCAGATGCCATTCCACCCTGTGTTGAGCTATGGACTAATTATGTAAAGCACTTAGCCTGGGGGGTGCCCAATAACTATCACTTCTCCTTTCTTCCATTACCCATGTAATAGAATTGACTAAATTCCTGGCCTTGCTCTACCTCGTGCATTAAGAGTGGAGATTACTTGGACTTAATGTGGAATATTTAAGCACTTTTCGCTATTTTCACTGTTTCTCCCTGTGGACTCCCTCCCTAGAGGAGGCCTATACATTGACCTGCAATGTTCAATGTAGGCAATGCCATGTGACTGGCATTAGCTAATGAAATGTGAACAGAAGTGAAGAGTCACTTCTTTGCAGAGGTTTCAGAGCCATTGCATGACTCAGTGTTATCTCTGCCACGAGGACAGGCAGTGCTCCATCACCCTGAGTGCAGGGAGACTGCTCTGTGAACCCAGGGCTGAAATAGAGCAGACCCACAGTGAACACAAGTCACAAACGAGAAATGGATAACTGTTTTTAGAAACCACAGAGATTCTGTGGTCATTTTATGTCAAATAAATAACCCCCACATGGAGTTTTTTGAGGAGTAAGTAGCAAGGAATGCTTGGTCAGAGCCCACTGCAAGTTCCACTTTTTATCTTAAGCCTTCTTAGCTGTGGAAATAGGTCATAGGAGTCTCTTTTACCTCTCAGTCCTTGTCTGGCCTCCTCACTTGGCATCCCGTCATAACTGACTCTAAAATATAAATTGTTTGCGGGAATGTGTGCTCCTTTGTAATTTCCACAGAGAGGGTATGCACCACATAGTTTCTGCAAACATAGATGAAGAATGTTGAGTAGATGTATTTTACATTTGAATGTAAAGCAAAGTTTGGTGAGTCAGTATACCAGTGGCAAATGGATACTGCTGGATGTCAGAATGAACAGGAAATGAGAAAGTTGTACCTAACTTAGAGGCCTAAAAATTTGGCGGAAAGGCTGTTGTTCCCAGAGCCCAGGAGAAGTCGTCCTGCTTGAGGATGATTCTATTAACAATGCCAGGTCTAGATGCTCTTTTAAGGGAGACAACTTTTTAATAGTCTTTTCTGAATTGTTCCCTCAGCGAGTCATAGTATTTAACCTAAGTCATTTGGACTATGGCAGTAGAACCCTTCTGAGAATTTAAAGAAAATCTAAATGGAGTTTGAACCAACATTCTTATAAGCAAAATGCTCCCATTCTATTTTAACTAGAAAGAGGGTCATTGAGAAATAGTTATTAGCTTGTTAAACTGAGCTGCTTTTGTTATTTCTAGAATGAGTGTCATAAAGATATTCAAAATTTCACAGAATTCCACCTATCATTTAGCGCAAGGGATTAGAGCACTTTTTATTTCTTTTCCTAAAGCAAGGGTTTTCTCTAGGCGCCAATACATCTTAAATATTTCTCCATACATTAAGTGTGGGTGAATTTAAGGGTAATTACATATTTTTATGTTAGATTTTTATGAGGAAGTACCTGGCCAAATGGATATATCTTATGCTCATTTCACAGAGACTGATGAATACTATCCTAACTGGATAAATTCTTAATGATTTGACTTTCACTGTTTATTCATTCAGAAATATAGATTAGATTCTGACTCTGCATTAGGTGCCATGAACATTGCATGTCACCATAGTGAAAGAACAGCTTATTTGGGGGCATATATTCAGCTTTCATCATTTGTGATAAAATCTCTTGAAAGTTCTTTTCAACTTGGAATGCTTATGTTAAAGTGGTAATGTAGCAAAATAACAGTGATTTAAAAAAAACCCTAAACAATAAACCATACATTTTACATCATGCAGACCAGAATAATTCGGTTGCACAAAGGTGTTATTGATCTAAATTATTAAACTAAAGTCAGCTGTACTAGTTTGTGGATATTGAAACCCCAAGCAAACAGAATGCTAAAGTAGCAGCAGTATGAACAAGAGAAGCTAGAGTACATTTTTGGATATGCTCTAAGAGGGAGATTCTCAAATGGAAGAGATATGGGCTGTTTGGTCTACATTGATCTCTCCCTTGGATTTGCTGGAAGTGACATTTTATCATATTGTTAAGTCTCTCCTATAACAACCTATTTTTTTTTTAAAGAATGGCTACCCTACTTAGTAAATCTTAAATTTTCCTACAATTTTCCTACAGTTCAGGATTAAGCTTTAAATTCATTTGCCAACAATTGCTATAGGCTGCCTGGATCATAGTATTGAGAAGAACTCTGAGGTTATATTATATTTAGACTCAGCAGGAAAAAAGGGTCCTGGTAAATGAATGATGTTTACCATGTTTGGTGAGAGAGAATTGCTGTGACATATTGAAGGAGTATTATTAATATCATAAGTACCATTTATCTGCTATCTTTATCTTAGAACATTTTCTAATTGGAAAATCATTATATAGAATTAGAATTTTTTACTTTCTCATATTCTCCAGGAAAGATTACAAGGTGATTTCTTCCTTGAATCATTACTATAGTCTTATTTAATATTGCTAAAATCTCATTTAGTTTCCCAGATGTTGGTGTACCCCTGTCTTGGAAGGATTTTAAGTGGCAGTTTACTAAGGAGGTATATGAGACTGTAATCAAGACCCAAAGATAAGATTGAAAAAAATCCTGAAGGAAAGAAATACTCATTCCTTGATAACATTGCTCACTACTTATTATGGATGTGAGTTGTGATAGTGATGGGAATTGGGGAAGGTTTAAAATGAAAAGGTATTTTCAACGATATGTAAAGTTGAAAGAAGTAGATTATATAAATTTATGTGAAAACTTACTCCTGAGTAAGATATCAAGATATTCCTACCAGCAATGCCAACATACTTCATGAGGTCAATAAGGGGTAATAAAATCCATAAGCAGATTTGTATCACACTACTCTGGTGATCCCATGAATCAGTTCTTGTAGAAGCATCCCAAGTACCGATAATTCTGTTGATGTTTCATTCTCACTGCGTATTTTTTTGCTACTTTATAAATTCCCACTTCTCTTGAAGGGAGGTTGAATTATGCTAGGCATAATTTATCTTATATTCTAGTTTTAAGGTAATTCACGTACATCTCACTTGCATATTTTTATTTAATGAACTTTAAAAATGACATGTAATTTACAGCAAGTGCAGAAATTATACACCTTGATAAAATTTCACTAATCTCCATGGGGATACACCCATGGAACCACCCCACAGGCGAAGAAAGAAAATACTATCAGTGTCTCCTGGTAATATATACCAGTCCTTCCTCACCTGTGGTCCTTCGTTCTCTCAGAGGTAACCAACTATCTGATTTCAAGTATCATAGATATTTCTGTTTTGAACTTATATGTCTGGCAACTTTTGAACAATATTATGTTTGTGTAGTTCATTCTTGCTTTAGTGTATAGAACTAGTTTACTTTTTTCTTTGCTCTATAAATTTCCATTTATGAATATTCTAATACATTTGTCCATTTTACTATTGATGAGCATTTCAGTTGTTTTCACTTTTGGCTATTGTTAATAATGTTGTTATAAACATTCTTAAACTTGTCTTTCAATGTATGAGATACGTATCCAGAAGTAGAATATACACAGGAGTGGAATCGGTGTGTCATAGAGTATGCATATGTTTAGTTTAAATAAAAACTACTAAATAGTTCTCCAGAATGGTTGAGCCAGCTTACACTTCCAAGAGGAATATACGACTTCCATTTTCTCCACATCCTTACCAACAATAACAATTGTCAATCCTTTTAACTTTAGCTTTCTTGTGGCGTGTAATGGCATTCCATTGTGGGTTAAATTTGCATTTCCTCCATGACTGATGATAATGAGCACCCTTTCCTGTTTGGGTATCCTCTCTTGTGAAGAGTATACTTCCAATATTTAAATTGAGCTTTTGTATTTTTATATTAATTTGTACAATATTTTATGTATTTCGTGTTCAAGTCCTTTGACATTTAGATGTATGACAAATGTTTTCACCTGCTCTGTGGCTTGCATAAGTTATAGGCGTACAATATAGTGATTCTGTTTTTAAAGTTACACTCCATTAATTATTATTATAAAATAATTGCTGTATTCCCTGTGTTGTTCCCGTGTTATATCCTTGTAGCTTATTTTATGCATGTTTGTACCTCTTAATCCCCTACCCCTAAATTGCCCCTCCCCACTAGTAACCACTAGTTTGTTCTCTATATCTGTGAGTCTGCTTCTTCTTTTGTTATATTCACTACTTTGTTATATTTTTTTAGATTGCACTATAAGTGATATCATACAGTAAAAAAAAAGTTATTATGAGAAATGTTTACTTTTATAAGCACTACCAAAATAAATACTATTGCTACTACTACTACTATTATTACTAATGTCATAATGAAGGTGGGCTTTATGAACATTTTGAAAGAAAAATGTTGCAAGGAATTTAGCCAAGTCCCTAAATATGTCAATATATTTTTCATTCAAATGAGAGCTAAAAATTTCTACTGCACAGTAGTCCATCCAAATCTTTTTCATTCCTACTTAACGTATATTCTGTGAAAGTACTGAAAATCCATAAGTAGTATGCAGGATTTATTTGTTAGTTTAATAGGTATATTATAACAGTATCTCAAGTTTGTGACCAAATCTCAACTAGCTATTTTTGTTTGATGAAAATATTGTGGAGAAAAAAAAAATCATTATGTTCCTGTTAGCTGTTTGAAAAAGTTCAGCCTTCCGTGTGTATGGTTTCTCTGTATAACATTTGGTGGAATTGTAGTGCTTTTACTGTCACCTCTAAATATCATTACACCTTAGAGAATTTGCAGAGTTATATAACACTGTGATTAACAGAATCACACCCCTTTGATAGCACAGACTACAAGTTTTGCTGATGTAGAAAATGCAGAATCCCAAGATCTCTAGTTGTCTTACCTAAAGTTTATAGGAAGGAAGAAACATGAACCAACGGATGAAAAGAAATTAAGGAAAACACCTCTTGCAGTACAAGTGAGAAAATGGACAAATATAAATCAGACTTTCCTAGCTTCACTTAAAATCCTTTTTAACCCACAATATTTTCTTTAGTTCTTGGCTTGTTGCCATGAAGGAATGCAGAACTTGAATGCAAATTGATAAAAAAGATAGAAACTTAATTTGGAAATGAGCAACGTAATTACTAAAGGACAAGAATATTTCTAATCCTTGAGATTTTCAGAGGAGTGAACTAAACCAGATTTGTAGATCATATGGTTGTGGATCATATGGTGCTTGAGTGGGGAAAAAATACAGAGGAGAAAAACTATTCTTTGTTTCAGGGATAAAAATGTTGTTTTTCATAGTTGACATTTCTGTCACACTTGAGTTACTGAAGCAAACACCTCTTTCTTCATTAATAATGAAAGGAGTTAGCATCAGAGCTCAGCTATTTAAGCAGTACAGCAGACATCACTTATACAGGTCAATTACAATTTCTAATAATTAAAAACAAGGAGGAAAAATGTTCATAGTCTCACTGTCTAATTTGGTAATTTTCACACATTTCAAAACTGAGACTTGAGGATGAGTGCAAAGAGTATGCAGCCCTGGCTGACACATCCAGAGTTCCTGTGAATGCAGCTGGAGAAGTCACTAACCTTCATCCCGGAGCTGACACCCCACTTCCAGAGAGCAAACTTACCTTTTACCTACATCTCAGAAAATTCACCTGTCATGACTATGTCTTTGTTGTTTAATGCCTCGTCTTATTTCACATTGGAGAATCAACGAGAATTTGATGAATAATTATTGGCCTGCTATGTTTTTAAATTCCATTTTCAAGTTTCTACTTTTATTTCCTAAGATGGCACTTACTTTCATGGTCCTTTGCTAATTATGTAGGTTATCAGTTGCTCTAACAAGGGAGACAGTGACAGGTCTGCTTCTAGTTTAGGTGATCTCTTCAAAAATATCCTTCAAGTACACAGAACTGCTGCAACTCAATGTTTCAATCTTAAGAGTATGGACTTAATAGGGAAATGTCATCAACTATATTTTTATGTAGAGTTGACCTTCATTATTTAATTCTCATTTATTCCTGTGTGTGTGTATATTTTCATGTATGTATTTTGTTCCTCATAAAGGAGTCAGTTTGCTCAGCTATGCCCTGTATCCAGCACTACGGAGACAGGGTAAGAGATGGTTATGTCTGGATGAGTCTAACTTTTACTTTTTCAATTGGACAGATTACCAAAACTGGGTTGAGAAGGCACCCTGGACTTTTTCTTATTCATTTGCAAGGAGTGTTCTTGTTATGTACTTTTTATCCTTCAGCCTGACCCTGCTATTTTGGAAAGGTCAGTTTAACTTCTCGTGTACTAGATTTCTTTGGTAATGTTGTTTTGTGACTTCTGTCATTGGTGATGTGTGATTGCTGTCAGTTATCTGAGAAGTATGAATTCACCAATGGGAAACAATTTTTAAACGTGTGCTTCCCATGTTTATGTGAAACCTCCCGCAAATTCATTTAACTTTAACTTTTGGTTTCTATAATGGGAAAAGTTGTGGTTTCCTTGTATTCATGATTTAAGAAAGCAGTATGACAGAAAACTAAGATTTAAACAGGACTTCAAAGGAGAGGAAGGCAGTTCACAGGAAGACAACAAAGAGCAAATGTTTGGTAAACAAATGTTTGCTGGGCCATAAGGAACAGTGGGACACAGAGAGGAATTATAACAAGTAGACGTTGCTTAAGTTCTTCCCTGCCTATCACACCTCGTTCATATTATGCTGTCATTATCTGTGGTGATAGCTCCCTTTCGGGAACAGGTCCTCTATGTAAATTCTTTTAGGCAGTTAGGAGGAAGGTCAAGTGTTCTTCCTGAATATTTTGGGCCTTGACTGTTTTCAGCTCAAAATAATTTGCATGCCAAAGTGGCCCATCTTGAGGAGGCCTGCCGTGAACCCCATCACCAACTTCATGTTTCAAGAGCTTGAGACTTAGCGCAAACTTTCTAGTGGGAGGCACTGCAAGATTCAAACTTGGGCCCACGTGAGGCCAAAGCCCAGGATCTTTTCCACTGTGCTAGAGGACGCCACACGATTCACCAGGAAGTAAGAAATTATCAGAATTGATTTGGGACTCTAGACCGTGGTTCTCAGACTCGGCGTCATACTAGAATCATCTGAGGTATGGGCTCCATACCAGATCAATTAAATTTGAATTTTTTAGGGGAGGGGCTGGGTATATTTTAAAAGGTTGGTAGATAAACATAATAATATGCAGCCAAGCTGAGAACCATTGCTCTACGTGTATTTAAGTCCTGCCTCATTTTCCTCCTCCTTTGCCATCAGCTGGTGAATTCTGTCTGTAGACTCAGTCCTGTTCCTGCTCCTATGCCAACCGCAATACAGACAAGAGCCTGAACCTCATTGCTCAGTGAGGTGACATGGATACATTTACAGATAAGTTATAACTGATAGGAAATCTGGCTCTTCCTGGCTTAAGCAAAATAGTGTGTATTGGCTCTTTAAAGTTTTCTGGTATTAAACGTAGATTAAATTGGGGTTCGCGCTATGTCACGTGGGCTCATCACTGGATTTTGCTTCCTCTAGTGTGACACATGCTTAGGATTATTATCAATGCCCTTGTCCAGTAAAAAAAAAGTCCCCAGTAGTCAAAATCCAGGTCCTAGAATTGAGTCTCTTGGGCTCTGATTAGCTTCACTGGAGGCTTGTCCATCCTGCAACATCCTCTGTAGACGAGGGGTTCTCTGCATGGGATTTGAATTATTTTAGGCCACCATCTCTATCTCTGCAACCTGAAGGAAGAATCAACTTTAACCTGAGCAGGGAGCTGGGAATACAGAGGAGTGGTGGTTCTAAAACAAGATTAGAATACAATTGCCTTAAAAAAAGGAAAAAAAATCCCTTCGAGCTAATCTTCAGTGTGCACAGCATAGTCACATGAGGACATTTAAAAATATACCCAGCTCTCCCCACCCAAACTAAGAGATTCTGATTGAACCCTTGTTGTGTACTCAGCCTCGAATTGTACCATCTCCTTTCTATATTTTCTCACCATTCTCTGTCTCCTTTCTGGGACTGACTCCCAACAATAAAATCCAGCTTACTTGGCTGGGAACTTAAATCACTGCTTAGGTTTTGTTAGCTCTTTATGATGAAAAACAGAGCAAAACAAAAAATATTGTACTGAATAATCTTTTGAAGAGGATTAGTGACAAACAGAACTACCAAACCAAGTTACTCAGGCTGATTCATCTACCAGGTTTAGAAATTGATTTCTTATTAAGAATTTGATTAAATCCTTTTGGCTTTCTGGACCTCAAGTTTCTTATCTGTAAAGTAGCAAGGTGAGACTGTATGATTCTAAAATCTCTTCCAGCTATAAAGTTCTATAAATTCATCCTAACTTCATTCCATCTGGTCTGTTTTTTTTTAATTTTGTTTTGAATAATTAAAACATATACTTAATGAGATTTAAGTGTCACAGAGGGTGATTATATAGTATCCCTATTTTCCCAGGACCGTCCAGTTTTTCACTTTTGTCTCCATGAAATTGTTAATTGTGACACGGTTATTCTTAGAATTTTTCTGGTTTGGATGAGGAACTATATGGTCACTGTGGGGACCATGTTTTGTGAGAAGACATAGTATCTTGCTTATACTACTAATAATTAATATTTAGCAAGTTAGTTACTATGTGCCAGATCCTGTTGTGAGTGCTTTAAGTATTTTACTTAGTCCTCATAACAACCCTACTAGTCAGACACTTTATCAACCCCATTTTATAGATGAGAAGAATGAACTTCAGAGACATTAAGAAACTTGCCAAAGATCACAGAGCAAATAAGTGATAAAACATTATATTCTCCTGCCTCTCACACTTAATATTTGTTAACTGAATTAATTAATTAATTTAAATGAACAAAAATAACATTAGGGGAATCACTAACTCAAAATATTTATCAAAGTTTTGGAACTCAAATAATACCTATGATTACCGCCTATAACCAGAAATGCAACCTGGAAGATGCCAATTATGAAAATCCAGTGTAGGCAAAATCCTACAAAGAATAGTAAAAGGAAATTTGTGCTATCCCATATGTAATATGTTTCCTGGGAAAAACCATTTGTAATATTGTCTATCTCACCCCAAATCATACAGTTTTCATGATCGATTATATAGATATATATTTATATATATATTATGATATTCTCATTTAATTTTTTCACAAAAACTGTATATTAGTATAAGTATAAATTATTATAGTAATTTTGGTACAAGATGTGCCATATATATACATAATACATGTATATGGCATATTGTATGTCAAATTTTACCCAATAAAACATAAGTGATATGTATGTTTATATGGAAATATTTCAATTACCATAGTGTCACAATTTTTTTTCTGCTGTTTTCACTGATATATTTGTTTTCTCTTAGTTGTCCTTAAAGTGTTAAAAATTATTAGAATTCTGTACAGATAAATGTCTTAGAAAACTTACTCAACTTTTTTAAGACCACTGTGTGTCAGACTTGCCTGATGCTAATTATTGCCTGGGGAACCCCCAATCCAGATTGGCTGCTTTGACTTTCTAGCGGAGAGAGGCCTAGTAGTTGTTGTTTTTGACTAGTATCGCAGATGCATCTTAAGATCAAGATCTTAAGAATATGAATGTCTGGGAAGCACTGTTTTAGACTATGAACAATTTTTGTTGTATTGAATAGAATACAGTCTGAAAGAAATTTTGTTTATAAGGGTATTGGATAAAATTTTAAATTGCACAATAAAAATCCAGTTAAAATGTAAAATAAATTTTTGTACTGGCATGTATCTACCTTTGTACTCTGTGAGCAGATTTATATTTAGGGGGACTGAGTTTACTAAAAAAATAAACTTGAAACTCAAGTACACAGTAAAATTATTGAATTTCCCAGAATGCATTAGTTGTTTTTTGGTAACTTGAATTTATCGGCATTAATCCTTATGGTAAGAAATAGTGCCAAATATATATGCTTTGTTCTAATGATTTACATGAAAATGATTAGAACTATATTTGCCTACTCTTTCAGTTTTTCTAATATTAAATTTGAAAATATACATTCAATTTAAACTTGTTAGAAAACAATTTGGAGCATCTCTGTGTATTTTAACAGCACAAATTATTTTGCCATTGATGTGATTCTCTCAAACTGTAAATTTTGTCACTTTTGCCACGAAGTCACAAGTCTGTCACATTTCTCTGTGATTGACAGGGAGCCCTTGATTTAGGCCAGCTGTTGGGGTGCTGTGCACTTACTGCTGAAGCTTTCTGGAGGCCTTGGCTATCACATTTTCATAGAATGTGAATTCCTTTCTCTGTGTGTACATGTTGTAAAGAGAACAGAAGAGCTCACAGCAGCCCCTAAAACGGCATCTGTTCTTTATAGTGAGATGAAGAAGCTGCAGAAGGTTTGTGGAAACTTGCTGAAGCTTGTTGTCACTTAGCAGGAAGTGTTTAGAAGTTTGCAAAGAACAGAATTACAATTTGTCAAATGTTGCAAACTTTGCAGTGAGCACACAATGTTTGATTTCACCGTTATTCTAAATAGGATTGTATTTTATATACTTTCAAAATGACCAACTTTCTTTTTTGGTAAAATACGAAAAATTCCAACACAGGAATTCACAGTCACTCAGGTGAGACACTTTCTTCTTTTGCTTTTACTTGTTTTGGCTTGTTGGGGGATGGTGAGATGTGGAGGGATTGGGGCAGTAGGGGGAGTGAGAGAGAGGGGCAAGATTGTAGAAGCCACAGTTACGGCAGTCCTGGCATCTGCCTTGCTGACTGGAATGAAGAAGGGAGTGTGTGTGTTTTAAGTTACAAACTTTACTTTCAGGCTTACAAGAAATTCTTGAAGAAGCCAATGAAGTTCTGGAGTCAGTGTTTTATCATGTGAATCTGAGGGACCTTTTCTGATTATTCTTAAGAAGAGTCTTAATTTTGAAACTGGGTTGAAAATTAATGCTATCTGGGTTAAACTGGGCCTGCTCTGTTGTTTACCCAGGGCAAACTGGAAAGGAGGAGAGCAAGATTTCTGTAGGTCTCTGGCATACTTGTTCTAGAGCTGGTATAAATGACCATTTGATGGGTTGTTTCAGAGGAACTTTATAAGCACCCCAAGAACTGATGAAAACACTCCTTAGTTCCTCAGGAGCATTACCTCCCTTAATGAAAGGAAAATAACGTATTGGCTCCTTAATAGTAATCAAATGAAATGCAGATACATCTAGGCTTTTATTTGCAATCACTATTTATAGGAGGCCTCACTTTTTACCGTTAAATCTAACCAGAAACTCTTACAAAGCGGTTTAATTGTAATGTGAATCCTCTTTTCCTATAAAGATTTCATTCTAATTGGGGATTTACCTTGTCAAATAATTTGGAAATCTTACCAAGAGTCTATCATAAAAATTAAGTTTCAAGCTACCAACTTGATGTCACTGAATGAAGAATTAGGAAGAACACGTAATTGTCATTTGCACCATACATATACAATAGGCATAAATAACCTCAAAAGCATAGATAACAGAAAAATGTAAAATAATTAGAAAGTGATACATTTTGAGTACTTATTACCTTTGTTTACAATTTAATTCTAAATTTATGTAATTTAATTTTTAATAATGGCTGCTTAACAACTAGCTGCAAAATTTCTGAAAATTTAACAATTGCTCTCACAAACCGGTTCTAGCACACCATTGCCTAATCTTTTTAAAGCTGCCACTCTCAACTTCAAGCATTTCTTTTATGATGAGATCCTTGTATCTATGGATAGCCCTGCACACTAGTTAAATCTCCAGTATCTTCTCTATCTTCCACTTGGAATAACAAAATCTCAAGTAATCTACTATACTTCTCTTACAACTAGTGTGTCAAATATAATATCAAATCCACAGTTTTGACCCTGCCCACCCAATACTAAGTCTTTCATTCTTCCCCATGTATGTTAAGTAGCATCATCTTTCTTCCCATTCCAAAATTCTTAGCTTTGCAAAATATAATCATATTAAAGTTGCAGCTTGTTTGCCTTAATCTCCTCCAAAACCAAAGTCTGGCAGTCACTTTAAAAGAAACACCAGACTTTTAGAACGTTGAAGAATTATATGTTTTTTTTTAATATAAATGTCCTTAACCCACCAGGAAAAAAAAAGTAATTGTAATTTACCATCTGTGTCCAATTGACCCTTTTTATTATTTATAAAAGTATATAAATAAAAATATACCGAAAACTAGAGGAAAAGTGAAAAACAACTTTATTAGAAATTTGAATACAAATTTAAATAGAACAAACCTCTTTGTGTCAAGTAAATTTTGGATTCAAACATCAGAAATGATGAAAGCATGCTGTAATACATCTTCTTAGCTTAGCCAGATAATCCAGAGTTTTGTTGCAAGTGTTACATGATGAAGTCCTTTCTGTGGAATGACAAGAACACTATATTTCCTTTTTGTCTTCAGCAATATGTCGTTCATTAAGGACATTATTATTTAAAGTCTCATATTCTGAGATCTCACTTCTGATTTCACTATCACCATTATAGTGTAGAATGCTGTCTCTTTGCATTCATCTTCCGATTCATCTAATAATGATGATGTGTCTTCCTCTGCAAACCTTCTCTTTGCCATTGTGGAAAGAAAATGAAAAGTTCTGAATTTTCACTTTGTTCGAGGAAAGCTAGAAACATACCACAAACATACCCACCCACAAAGGTGGGTATCTCCATTTTCTTCACAGCTTTTTGAAAGATAATTCTATATTTGAGTAATTTAGTAAAAAACGGAAATGATGATTGATTCCTCGGTGGCATCTTGTTTCTAGTTGATTCTGTTATTTTGTTTTCTTTTTACTTGAGTCTTTTCTTAAGCATAATGAGAATAATGGATGAATAATAATGAAATAATTACTAGGTTACTAAAAGCAAAATGTTTCTAAGTATAGGAAAATAAAATCACTGAGATCTCATAACGTATCTTGTTAAAAGGGCCCAATTGTCCAATAAGTTTTATTCTGTATATGTATATATATATTTTTACATTTTATTTATTTATTTTTATTTATTTATTTTTGGCTGCATTGTGTCTTCATTGCTGTGTGCGGGCTTTCTCTAGTTGCGGCGAGCGGGGGTTACTGTTTGTTGCAGTGCGCGGGCTTCTCATTGCAGTGGCTTCTCTTGTCGCGGAGCATGGGCTCTAGGTATGTGGGCTTCAGTAGTTGTGGCATGCGGGCTCTAGAGCACAGGCTCAGTAGTTGTGGTGCATGGGCTTAGTTGCTCCACGGCATGTGGGATCTTCCAGGAACAGAGATCGAACCCGTGTCCCCTGCATTGGCAGGCCTATTCTTAACCACTGCATCACCAGGGAAGTCCCTGTATTTTTTAAATACGTAAATTTTATCTTTGTTCTTTGGAAGAATGAATGAGTAATGTCATATCGATCCCGTTCAAAAAAGAAAGTTGAAAACTAAGTTGAGTCCAATAGAGCCTATAGTGTGACAAAAGTAAAGGTTTTGTCAAAATATAGCAAAACTCTCCTACAGGAGTTCTATGCAGTTTCGCTGAACCCCCATTTGGACAGTTCCTCCCCAATCTCCCACTCATGGCTGCTTCTAAACTTTCTTTTCTCTTTTCACTTATGTAGCTGCCCTGCTCGATCCTGCTTTCCTTGAATCTATTTTACACCATGCTCCAGACATAAGATCCTCCATTCTGAGTGAACCCTGAGCAAATAATGCTGTTTTGTATCCTCTTCTTTTCTTTGGAAATCTAACTCACCCTCCTAAACACACGTAGCCACACATGTACAATTCTAGCAAATCAAATTATTTAACTCAAGACGTCTGTTTTCTCAGCCTTAGATTGAATCCATCCTTCATTCCTTCACATTTGCCCCTCTCCATTTTCACAACTGCTTCCTGCTTCAGGGTCCTAGTCCTTACAGCTGAAATTCCTAATTATCCGTGCTACATTTACTTACTCTTTCCATTCTCCTCATCTACCCGCTCCTGAATTTATTTTATCATCTACAAACTTTGTGGATTCATTTTGTCAAGACATCACTTTTATCAAGTTACTCTATCACTTGAACACTTGCATAGGTTTTAAGATGAACCACAGGCTTAACACCGGGGTCAGCTTCATGGATGTGTGGTCTGTGCAGTCACACGTGACCTGCACTGATCCTATGTTTGGTTTCATACTCTGCTGTCACTGTCTTGAAATTCTTAGTAATTTTGAGCAAGGTGCCCCAAATTTTCATTTTGTCCTGGGCCCCACAAATTATTTAGCCAGTCCTTCTTGGCATTGGAGGCCTTCCTAAATTCACCCCACCTTAAGTAGTTTTCTTGCTACTCTCACTTTTTCTCATTCTCACGCCAAAGTCTTGTTCATACTATTCTTTCTGACTGACACATAATAGGTACATGATAAACATTTGTTACATGAATAAAATATCATTTGGAAAATTTACTATGTATTTTTAAAAAGTCAATTATTAGGATTTTCTCTTTTACAGTTTTCTCTGAAAAACAACATTTCAGAATCTTTCTTTTTCTTTGAACATCCTTTGTACATATTTTTTATTAGTTGTCCTACCCATATGTATTAGTTTATACTTGAGATAAGTATAAATAAAGTTGGAGGAGTGTTTTGGGTTCCCCAATTACATATCAAAGTTCTGTTCAGGCACTAGAGCTGAATTTCTTTGTCAATTAATAAGGAACATCCAGTGATAGCATTCTGTCTGTTATATTAGAAAGCTTATTGCTTTTCCTTCATTGTTAGGCAGGCAAGACATAATTTGAAATTCATCTGACTCTATCAGAATTAAACCATGAATCCAAGGTTAGGTTAGAAAGAACTTGATTTCTCAGTATTCAGAGGCGGATTGTTACCAGATGGAGAAATTTCACTAGAAGAAAATATAAGCTACTCCCATGATAAAGGCAGTTGAGTGTAGTAGCAAGGTGAGTTACCCTGCTTCTCCTCACTTCCCCTACTTCTTGGCCATGGAATATGGGCATTTACAATGTCCCATCATGAAAGGGCTGAGAACTAGGGAGGGACATGCAATGAGAGACTGAAGGAAAGATTTTTTTTGAAGCATATATTGAAGTAGATATTACTTTCACTCAAGCCACCTTTTATGGAAATAAAAGAGTATTCACCATTTACTGCCAACTACATTGGCCTTTACTTTTTATTGTATTTCCCTTCTTTATAGTATAACATATATACAAATTATGCAGTATAACATATCTACAGATTAACTAATGTACAAATTATATGATTGAATTTTCACAAATTGAATTTATCTTTGTAGCCCAGAGCCTAACACTGACTAGCATCCTAGAGGCCCCCTTCATATTTCCTTGTAATCACAGTCCCCTCAGAGTTACTTTGTGTTCTGATTGCTAACACCATAAGTTAATTTTGCATGGGTTTGAACTATAGATAAATGGAATCATGCAAAAAATATACACACACAGAGACACACACACACATATATGCATGTGTATATGTGTGTGTGTGTATGTATATATATTCCTATTTGGAGGATCTGTTACCAGTAGACCTGCTGTGAATATTCTTGTACTTGTCTTTTATGTCTTTGGTGAACAAATGTACCCATTTTTTTAGGGTTCACATCTTGAGGTAGAATTGCTGATGGAGAATAACTAGGCCATCGGTTACAAATATGTTCCATTTTAAAAAACACTATCAATCAGTGATTACACCACTTTGATTCCCATCAATACTGTATGAGAATGGTTTTTACCTTTTCATAAGTTATCACAAGGTCTCAGAGAACTACAACTTCTAAAGTGAAATTCTGGTACCAAAAACAGTTATCTATTGCCTCTGATTTCTCCCTTAATAGTTTCATTTTTGTTTATCTCGACTTTCCAATTAAATTTTGAGATATTGAAGGGAATAAAGTTATTAAAGAATAACCTTAATATATTCCACAGTGCTAGGCAGTTATTAAGTTTGAACTTATTCCAAAGTTGCAAATTTATTGAAATATTTCAGATAACCTCCGTAAACTTTAAAAAAATGTGTAGGCAGAAAGAAACACTTTTCCCCATGAGGGAAAGTGAAAACTTTAAAAACATTTCATGTTTGCCAATGTATAAATACGTATAAATATAGTATAAATACTATATTGAGTTTTATTACTCTATTTATTCTTCTTAAATGATTGCCTAAACCTTACTCTTCTAAATTTCCATCTTTCAACTGAATGGCAAGGATACATTTCCTTAAAAACAATAATTACCAATTATCCTGCCAACCATAGGTATTGCTGTCTTGTGCTGTCAAACAGTCCATATGTAGGAAATTGCTTTGGAGTTCTCAGGTCATCTACCTGCTATTAAAATGGCTCCATAATTCATTTTAAAGCTGATACATTAGATTAGACAAAATTTCACGTTATTGTCAAAAATGTTTCTGACTTACAGGCAGAACTATGTTAGGGGTTTTGAAAAACACATTGAAAGGAAAATGAGGAATGGTGCCTGGGCTTGCATCATATCTACATAAACAGTTTTTTAAGTTCTACTCTGACACAGGCAATCATGACTGAAGCCAGTGCAAGCCATTGTAAAGTTGTGGGAAACCTTTGCTTGGCCATGAATGAAACAAGCATGTGGAATTTATATCAGGAATGCAAAGAGTTTAAAAGGAATTGAGACCCAAGACTGGGCAAGGCTACAAACTGAGAAGTTCCATAATTCATGGTTCATTTCCTCTCAAGCATATGCATATTGACGTTTCGTTAAAACTTCAGAGAACTTACTCATGCCTTTCCATGCAAGTAACACCAGTTGCAGACAAGGAGTCTTATGATCTGTACAGGCACAAGATGCACAGCATTTTGAGAATCCCCAAATATCTTGTGCAGTTTTCTTCTTCACAGTAGGAGTACAACAGGAACTTCTGAATCAGGAGTGTAAATGCACTACAGTGTAACAAATATTTGAGAAATAGTGAAGGAAATACAGATTAATTATCTAGGATTCTGTTATCACATCCCACTCAAGTTACTGTTAACCTTAGCACTGCAGGTAGTTTATTTAGGGTCTAGATACCTGCCAGTTTAGAAAACTGAAGGAGATACAAGCCACCTCAAAATGTTAGGTGGGATAGTACAATAAGGTCCTATTTTTATTGAGTTATTCTCAAACCTGAATCAAATGTATAGAAATACAACAGATCATCCAGTAGTACCGTAAGACTCCTCATTCTACAATTCTGTAAGCAGAGGTCCAAATAGATTGATATGATCATTCATTTATTTATTTATTCAACAAACAAATATTAAGTGTTTGCTATCACAATTCAATGCTATAATAGCAATAATAAATGCATTTGCATGGTGGTCCTGCCAAAAAGGAGAAATTAAGTATCTGGGTTAGTGTCAGGGTTAAATGCTTTACTGACCCTTTTAGAGCGGTAGCTCATGACTCCAAATTCCTTGTTATATGCTTTTCCTACTCTGTCATATAGCTTACACGTTTGGATTAAAACATGTAAGTTGTATTCTATATTACTTGAAATGATGTTCTTTATTAGATAAAACATGTCCTTTAAGGGACACTAACTTAACCTTACTGTGCATTACTAAATTAGATTATTCTTCACTATAAATACCTCTTGAAGAATATTCTTGAAATTGTTTTCAATATCACTTGGTAAACCATGGTCAGCTGGGGTTATATGATATCTACTGTAATGAATTCATAGAAGGCAAAAGGAAAATATGTCTACTCTTTTGTCATTTGCAATGTGTAAATATAGGTTTATTGAAATTGTGTGTGACTTACATACTATGGAATGTATTTCAATATAAGCCTTTTTCATATGAAAGAGTTAAGGTTGGTAAATGCATTTTAACTTACGAAATCATGTATATCAGTTTACATCTTACGTTAAAACACTATCTAGACTTTATTATTTTTTTAATTTATGGATTCCACTTTTTCTTTTTAAATGATAAAACAGAATTGCTTTAGCATATTTTTCTATTGTCATGGTGGGACTTCCCTGACAGTTCAGTGGTTAAGACTTCGCCTTCCAATGCAGGGGGTGCGGGTTTGATCCCTGGTCAGGGAAGTAAGATCCCACATGCCTCGTGGCCAAAAGCTAAAACATAAAACAGAAGCAATATTGTAACAAATTCAATAAAGACTTTAAAAATGGTCCACATCGAAAAAAATATTGACATGGTGCTCATAAAATAAAGTTGAAAAGGCATCTTTCTGTTTAGTATAGCCCTCATACCCAGGTAAGTGGGGTTTGGCCCTATATTTTAGAAGGCTTCACTGATTATAAGCACAAACACACAGAAACTTTACTGAGGAACACAGACACATCAGCTTCTTGGGGTTGGGCACTTAGTACTGACACGGACATATAGATGTCCCTAAACATTTACTCTCGTGATGAGCATAGTTCAGGTCCCAAGAAAATGCTTTTCCACATTTGTTGCCTTTTTAATTTTTAAACAAAAGGTAACTGTGTCCAAATGATATGAAGGGTTGTGAGTGGTATCACTGCCTGTGAGGCAGAATGTGAAAGGATTTGAGCGGGGGTTACCTAAGGTAAGAAAGACATTTTTACATAACAAAGTATTGTTTCCCAATTGGGTCAAGCATTCATTTTCTTGCTTCTCTTTGTATTGTAATTTGTGATTCTAGAGGGACCATGAATTAGCAAATGAGAACAACTTTTTAAAAAATTAATTTATTTATTTATTAATTTATTTATTTTTGGCTGTGTTGCCTGGTGGCACAGTGGTTAAGAATCTGCCTGCCAGTGCAGGGAACATGGGTTCAATCCCTGGTCCAGGAAGATCCCGCATGCCGCGGAGCAACTAAACCCGTGCGCCACAACTACTGAGCCTGCACTCTAGAGCCCATGAGCCACAACAACTTTTCAATATTGAGTAACTATGGAAAAAATAGGAGAACAGATATATTGTATTTAAGAGGTTTTACGTTAATTTATGGTATGTGGGTCTTATTTATACTCTTGCCTTGGACTCCACAAATGTTAGGGGCATGTCTGCTTCTGTTCAGAATTTAACTTGACAAAAAGGACAGTGTCTAAACTATGCCAGATACCTGGAAGAAAACAAGAAATTTCAGTTACAGACATTAGTTCTGGCAGTCAAGACACTTCGTGGTATTATCCTGGATATCTTCTCGGCGTTATTCCTGGAACTGACCCTGAGACAAGAATTTGTGTGCATAGAACGTATTAAGGCAGAGGTCCCAGGAAAATCCAGTAAGGGAGAAGGGGAGCAGGACACAGAAGGGGAAGAGTCAAAGGGGAGATACAATGTCAGGCAGGCAGAACCTCAGTCTGATTCCGTGGTGGTGCTCTAGAGTGTAAATTACACATTGCTGTTGGTGCTACTGTCAGCACGGGAGCTGGATTCTCATACTCTGGCACCAATCAGTCATTGGGTGGGGCGGCAAAGGAGTGGGAACATAAATGCCCAGGAACTTGTTCTCTGTCTTTGCTGGTAAAGCAGCTCCACTAACTTGAGGTCAGTTCTCCCAAGGTAAGTGTAGGATTTGGGTGGATAACCAACGGTGTCCACTGCCCCCAGTACTTTCCCTCATGCCCTTGTGAGAAAGGTTGAGTCCTCCCCTTCTCTCACTGGAGCATACCAAATGTTCTGAGAAGGTTACTGTAAATAAAACTGTTTAAATCAAAGGTTGCATAAGATAATGCACCTAGGAACCATTTTGTCATGTGTCTGTCAGTATCCAGGGAAATACATTTGAGAAACACTTTTCTAGGATTTGTATGATTTATTTCTTGTTTCCCCCTAAAACTATATGCTGTCTTTTAACTTTCTGACTTAATTTATGCTAGCCCCTTTGTCTGGAATATAATTTTCTCATTAGAAGAAATGCTGTAGGAAGCTTTTATCGCTCTTAAAACACATATCACAAACCACAGAGTCTTCCGTTTTTTGTTTCGTTTTGTTGTCAGTTATCTATGTATGCATCACCTCCTTGCTTTCCTGCTTCCCCATATCACCTACAAAGGTAAGGTAGTATTTAGAGTTCAAACACAATGTTTAACACTACTACAAAGAACAACGGGAGGTGGGTAACTAATTATTATATATTACATTGACCTAATTAAACATTGCTTAAGATTTTATACTGATTTTTCCCCTAAATTTTCATCTGGATATCTGGGATAGGAAATTTTGAAATTAATATCAATACTGAGTATTTCCCAAGCCAAGGAGAAATAAAATTCAAACACAGTTCAGCTTCTTCTGTGGGTAATACATGCTTCACCAAAGTGGTAATCTAATTCTGAAGAAGTTATCAACAGTGAACACGGGAAAATAGTGCCAAGGAGTTAAGTATATAGACAGATTTCTCACCAGTTTTGAGGACTATCTATAGTATATGTTGACATAAGAATGATGTAAGTAAATACTAGCTTTAAGATATTACTATCTAGTTAAAAGATCTGAAATGTTTTTATTTTCAGTAGAAAAATATATATAATTTAATGATCAAAGTTCAAAAAGGCAAAGATTTTACATGCTTAATTCAGTGGTAACAATTAGAGAGTATATAAATAACATTTTCAGGGAGAAAACTGAACCAAATTGCTAAAGCGGTGTTCTACCTTCTATTTTTTTTCTCAGTTTATTGATATGAACTTCATTAGAACCTGATGTTTTTTAAAGACTAAATGTCACACAGTCTGTGGGGATTTGCCGGAGAAATGGGATGAGAAGTCAGTAATGGCCCAAGGAGAGGGAGTATGCCATGGCCTGCTGGGGAGCCTGACCTGATGCAGTGGTTAGGAACCAGCCATCCCTCAGTCCAGCCCCTGTAGGTGTTGACTTTTTGCATCTCTCCTTCCAAGGACCTCACCCACTCCATGCTTTCACTATCACTTTGGTTCATGACCCTCAAATCTAAATCTCCAATTCTAAACTCTCACAGGCACAAAAATACATGTAGTTAAAATTGTCACAAGTTTTTTGCCTCATGTCTCTCAAATTCAAGCTATGCCAAACCAAACACATTAATTTCTCTGAATTGTGTTTCTACATTAACTTCTTTGGTTACTTTTCTTGCTACCTATAGTTGCCCACGTTATAAACCTTTTTTAAAATTTCTGATTCTCCTCTCCTACCAAGCTAGTTTTATATTAGTCTGTTTTATTTTCTAACCTTTCTATTTACACAACTCCCCTAGTCCACATTCTTATCCATTCTCTCCATATCATAAAAGTCATTCTGGATGGTCATTCCAACCCACTGTCTCTCCTCTCAAAATTATCTTTTTCGGTACTATGAAGGTTATTTTCCCAATACCAAGATGAGCTAGATTATGTAACACCTTTGTTTAAAACAAACAAACCCATGAATACAGAGCAAACACCTTTGATGTCTCCTCCTTGCTTACAGAATAAAATCGTATCTCTTCACAGCTGTTCAATTTTTCTGGCTTCTCATCCACATAATACCTCTTATGCCATATTAGAAACCTCTTGCTTTTTCCAAATATTTCCAAGTACTCCATACACTTTCACACCTTCACGCTCTTACTACTACTTAAAGAGATCTTCCACATGCACTCCCTCCACCTGGTGAAACCACACTCACCTTTTTTTTTTTTTTTTAACGAGTGTGAAGAAAAGTGAGTTTAGCAAGGGGGTATTATTCACTCAATAATAAAACAGTGACCAACAATTATTGAACTTTTCTGATACTCCAGGTACTGTGGTAGCACTGTATGTGGATTATCTCTGAATGCTCATAACCTTCTGAGGCATGTTGCGTTTTCAAGGAGGGAAAGGAAGCTCTGAAAGATTGTGTTACTTGCACAATGTCTTATGGGTAGTGAATAGCAGCACCCCTTCAACAAAGGTTCATAGGGATGGTTAAGTAAAAGGTGTATCAAGTATCATAAACACTCCACTTAGTAAGTACAGTATTGCAGTTAGTGGAATCTTCTTTCTTCCTCTCCTTTCTTCTCACAAGAGATATTTCTGATGCTAACATCTATGAAAGGATGGGTGTTAGCTCCAAACTAACATTTGTTAGTTTCAAAGACGTTACTGGGAGGGGGAAGGAAGCGACTGTGAAGAAGGGCATTCACTGTTGTGCAGAGGACAGGTGCAGGCTTAGGAGTTTTGCAGACAAGATTCGAAGCCTCACTTCATTCCTAATTCTCTGCGTGATTTGGGGCAAGTCATTTTACCAGAGCCTAAGACAGCCTCAGCTCTAAAATGGGCCTGAAATACCTACTTTCGAAGGCCTACTTGAAAACTCAATGGGTAACTTCTGTCAGGGGCAGGGCACACAGGGGCTGTTAAGAGTGGGATTATGCTCTCCTTTGCAGAGACTGGAGTACCTAGGCTGGGACAGTGGGGGCCCCCCAGGGCAGCCACTTACTTTGTAAGATGCAGGTAAAATCTCATTTTTTATATGAAAACTTTCCTGATCATTCCATCATCTCTGATCCTAAAACATTTTGCTTATACCTTTAAGTAGTACTTGATTTATATTAAAGTGAGTTGTGTGTACATTTTTATCTTACTCATCTTTGTATCATTAAAGCTCAGTAAATGCTTAAGAAATTTCCATCAAACTAAATTATTCAACTTAAATCAGGAAGAATCTAATTTAAGTAGAATATACTTGCAGAATTGTCTGACTTTTAGAGATAGGTGAGTGAATGATAAAGTTTATATTTAGACTAAGGGATAACTCAGGTGATATTTTAGATTTACCCAAAGCCATGCAGCTTATTTCTGTGTTCTTATTGATGTTAAGTGAAACTCACTCTTTAGATTTGCCTCAGTTGATTTTAACGAGCATTCATTTAGTGTTTCATTTTGGGTTTATTGTGATTCTATCATCCATAAAATAAAAGTAACAAGTCTTGTTCTCTGTACTCACGAGGACATTTGTCAGATCCTTGTTAGAGATTTGATTTCTGAAGGAAAAAAAAAAAGAAGTTTCCATGTGTGCTTTGTTGGAATAACCCTCATCTAAAATATCTTGTATTTTTAGGCATACGTTTGCATATAGTTCAGGAAGAAAAAGCCTAAGGAACTACCCAATCAAACTATAAAAACAGTAACCACAACTACAAAATAATGTCTCCCTCCATACACACTGCTCTTTTTTGAGTCACACAAATACCAGAAGAAAAATAACTCATATTTTCCCTAATATCTCAGATACATTACATCTTCTCCGTCACTCTCAATTGTGAGTACCGGATCTTTAGATGAAATAGTAGGATCAAGCCTTTTGCCGTGTTTAAACGTCTGACATAGTTCTCTTCTGCATGTTTTGACCACAGTGTAAAATCTCCCTGCAGTGTGACAATTGACATTCTTTAGCACAGAGAAGCCATTAACATCTGTCATGTGACTGCTCTGAGGATAATGAGAAACCTCGGACCTGTGGGTTGGAAAGAAATGACTTTATTCTAAATAAAATAAATCTAAATAATACAAAAGCAGTGGAAGTGTTGCTACATATTTCTGGAGACCCTTGAGGCACGTTGGGAAAAAAATGAATCATGTTTGTAATAATTTTGCTTCTTTGTCTCCTAACTCTGACAATTTAAAAATATCACACAGGCATGACCTGTGTTTTAAATTCTACCTGTGCTTCCATGAGGGTGTCCTCAGGGCTCTGCCTGCAGGGAGGTCACCGGGAGTCAATGCAAATCAGGCAGGTTGCCTCACAGGACCCTCACGGCACAGGCAGATTTTAGAACAAGCAGAAACACTACCAATGTGTTGAAACAAAACAAAATAACGTTGTTTATTATCCTCTTTAAAAGGAGGACAGGATTTTTCTTGAAGTCTTTAGCCCTCTGCTCCTGTCCAACAAGTATGATCACTGAACTAGCAGGTTGTGTCTATTTGGGGCTCATCACAGGGAGCTGTGATGGGTTGAATTTAAAGGGAGGGTAAAGTTTTCACTCTGAAGTTCTACCTTCTGTCAGACCTTATAATGTAATCTTAACATCCATTCTGTTTAATAATCTTTTGTCCAATAGACATAAATAAAGCATAAGTATGTGTCTGACTACAATGAATTAGTTTCCTAACAGAAGGAGTCCTTGCCAAGATTCTGCAGCGATCTGGTCAATGTAGATAATGTGGTACATTAGAGCAGTAGCTGGCAGTTCATTGTTCTATGAATAGATATAGATTTAGCATTTATGGGAGCCTTCGAACAGGATGGAACAAAGCAGTGAGTACCCAACCGTCCTTTGTGGATTTGATTTTAGTTAGAATTTCATATCAGGTCAGTAAATCTCTTGTTAATACTACGGAAATTTGTGCTCCAATATCAAAAAGTAGCATGAATTTCTTTGCATATGTACTTTTGCCTAAACATTGTTAATCCTGTATGTAAATAATGGAAAAATAATTGAAAGCCCTGTTTTCACCCTGTGCATTAAGTTAATTTTTTTCTTGAGTGGAGGAAAATGTTTACTTTGTGTTTCCCCTAAGAAACTTAAATCACCCGAGGTTCTTGAGAAGGCATTGACATTGAGGCTGGGAGTTGTGCTCTGGTCTTGGTGTGGCCATTAGCTTTCTGTATGACTTTGGGCAGTTTACTCACTCTCTCAAGTTTACAATTTCATCTTCTGTATTTGAAGATTTGGGATCCCATGATCACAGAAGTTCCTTTCAGCTCTAGAGTTTTGTGAAAAATCATCAAGATATGATCCCGTCTTTCACCATCCTGAGTTGGTTATGCAAGGGACTTAGGCCTGTTTACATAATATTGTTGGCTACATTTATTAGTGATTCTTTACTGGTACTTGATTTTAATCACGTTTTCAAAATCATCTTAATTAAGGTTTACTTGTGTTCTCTTGTTGGAATTCAGTAACTAATTTGAATTGTCCCTGTCTCCTAAATGATTATTCACTTTTCTTTTTTGTCTGCATCTTCTTTTCAAGGTTAAAGCTTGAATATCAGTAGCACAGATGTCTCTGAATAGCTCCTAAAATAGTTAGGGACAGTCTCTATGGCTCCCTGAAGTACTTACTTCTTCTGCCCATTTTTCTTTCTGCTTTACTGTGTCCTCATTTTTTTTTTTTTTTGTTCCTTTTCCTCTCCACACCCCAAAGTCCAAACTTTTTCTGATCCCTAGAAGCTTTGAGAGTATTGCTCAACAGAGGAGCCAATACCTTGGAACAGGAGTGTGCTGTTGCCTGCCCTAAAGTTAACATGTGGAAGGTGCTTGAAGGAATGCTCAGCTTAGTACTTGCACAGAGCTGGCAGTCCATAAACTGAGATTACTTTCCCCTAAAGGTGGATGTTTCCTATTATATTGTTTTAAATCTGAATTTCACCAATCAAGGGTTTTTCCTAGGTTTACAATAAGATTGTTTAGTCAGGACTGGAGAGTGTAGTGGGTAGCTGTACCAGACACACTTGATATCTGTAGTCCTTATGTGTCTCATTGTTTTGGCCACTTGGCCTGTCTCAGGCATTGCTGAGATGACCAGTTGTGCTTTGGCTCCGACAGACTGAATGCAGGCATCACTTGTCTCCATGTCCTCTTATGATCACACCGATGATTTTTCCTCCTGCTCTGGGGCTTCCTTGTTGATACTGAGGCTTAAGATCCCAAAAGATCTGCTTGGCATTTACACAAGTACAATCCAGAAGTTCAGATGGGAGGAGGGGAAGAACAGAGGACTAGGGACTGGACATTGACACTCTGCAGAACAAATCTTTGACAAATGCAGAATGGAACTGGTAGATAAAATCTTCCCCTTCCCTTGATCTAGAGAAACTTTCCACTTATATGGTGAACAAGAAGGATATTCCAGTATTCAACAACCATTTGCACTTCATACCAATTCCATAAAATACCCACCTATTAGCTCATCTATTCTTCTCTGCCTTATTCTCCTCTCTCTCACTCATGCTTCCCTCAGTTTGCATTCCCTAAAACAATAGAAGGACACGAGCCTTTGTTTCAGCCTCTGCTTTCTGCAAGACTAAGACATTGGTCAATTTAGACAATATTTTTGAACACATAGAATCATTCATGGTCTGCTGAATTGGGACAGAGTGGATATAGGATAGTGGAAGATTGTGGAGGTCACTTGCATTAACTAGTTACCTGTACCTCCTCTAGGTCCTGCATGACTTTCTTAAATTTAATGCTCTTATGGCAGGGTAGAAATGCATTGAGCTAGAAAAAGCAGCACATATAAGTTCATGAGGATTCTCTCTTTTCTGTTTTGTAGATGAGAGTCTTTCCCAAACGAGAAGGGCAAAAATATTATTGAAACCAAATCTGTTTCCCAGATTTGTTTTTTAAGATATGCTCACTTTAAAATGCTTTTTATATTATTGTATTTCAACAGAGACAGGTAGTAGGAAAAGATTTTGGAAATACAATATTGACTATGAAAAATGTTATAGAATTAATGTTGCAAGAAAATTCATATCTTTTGTCTCTGTACACAACAGTTTCAACTCCACGTTTGCCATCCTCATTGAAACAGCTTTTTAGAGAAACAAGAAAGTAGATATTCACATATTCAGCAAATACTTGTTGCTTGTCCGCTCTGTGTGAGGTACTGGAAATTTAGCAGTAAATAAGATAAGCCAGATTCCTGCTTTCATGGAGCTTATGTTCCAGAGGAATGAAATAGATAAGGATAAAGAGTACACAGAAACATTAAGAAGACAATTTTTAAAGGTGATAGTGCAGTGAAAATAATAAACAGAGTGATGTGGAATGTAAATGTTGAAGGAATATGCTTTAGATTAGTTAATCAGGTGAGACCTCTTTATGGAGGTGATATGAGTGCTGAAATTTTCCTGAAAGCTGGTTATTCAGTACCTAGGCTGGAGATTTCTAAACCAAAAGAAAATCAAGTGAATAACCCAAGATGGGATATCAATTAGTATAGATCAGGAAAAGAAGGAAGCTCACGTGGCTTGAGGGTAATGCCCAGAGTTACAGTGGTGTGAAATGAGATAAGAGAGATAAGAAATGGCCAGCATTTCGTTTCAGGCCACATTAACGAGTTTGAGCTTATTGTAAATGCAGTGAAAATCCACTGAAGGTTTTAATAACATATAAAAGAACATATAATCCATTTCATGGCACTCTTGCAAAAGTTGGATACTGATATTTTTTTTTAAATCTATAAATGACTTTTAAAAAGAAAAGGAGACTATTTTTTTGGAACAGATTTAGGTTCACAGCAGAATTGAGGGGCAGGTACAGAGTTTTTTCATATACCTCTGCTCCACACCTCCATAGCCTCCTCTATTATCATCATGCCCCACTAGAGGGATACATTTGCTACAGTTGATGAACCTGCATTGACACATCATAATCACCCAATGTTCATAGTTTACATTAAGGTTCACTCTTGATTTTGTACATTCTACAGGTTGGGACAAATGTATAATGACATGTATCCATCATTATGGTATTGTACAGAATATTTTCACTCTCCTAAGAATACTCTGTGCCCTGCCTGTTGATCCCTTCCAACCCCTTAACATCTAACAACCACTTTTTATTGTTTCTCTGGTTTTGCCTTTTCCAGAAGGTCATAAAGTTGGAATCCATACAGTATGCAACCTTTTCAGGATCACTTTTTTCTTAGTACTATTCATTGAAGATTCCTCCATGTCTTTTCATGGCTTGATAGCTTATTTCTTTTTAGGACTTAAAAATATTCTATTGTCTGAATGTACCACAGTTTACTTATCCATTCACATAAGGAAGAACATCTTGGTTACTTTCAAGTTTTGGCAGTTATGAATAAAGCTACTATTAACATCCATGTACAGGTTTTTGTGTAGACATAAATTTTCAACTCCTTTGGGTAAATAACAAGGAGCACAATTGCTGGGTAATGTGTTAAGATTATGTTTAGTTTTGTAAGAAACCACCAAGCTGTCTTCCTACATGGCTGTACCATTTTGCATTCTTACCAGCAATGAATGAGAATTCCTATTACTGCACATGTTCACCAGCATTTGTTGTTGTCAGGGCTTTGGATTTTAGCCATTCTAATAGACATATAGTGATATCTTATTGTTTTAATTTTCATTTCTCTGACAGCATATGATGCGGAGTATCTTGTCATGTGCTTATTTGCAATTTGTATATCTTCTTTGGTAAGGTGACTACTAAGCTCTTTGATCCATTTTTTAATCGGATTGTTTGTTTTCCTATTGTTGAGTTTTAAGAGTTCTTTTTATATTTTGAATAACAGTCCTTGATCAGATGTGTGTTTTGCAGATATTTTCTCCCAGTTTGTGGCTTCTTATTATCTTAACACTGTCTTTCTGAGAGCAGAAGTTTTAAATTTTAATGAGGTCCAGATTATCAATTCTTCCTTTCATGAATTGTGCCTTTGATGTTGCACCTGCAAAGTCATAATCAAACCCAAGATCATCTGGATTTTCTCCTGTGTTATCTTCTAGAAATTTGATAGTTTTGAATTTTACATTTAGGTTTGTGATCTATGTTGAGTTAATTTTTGTGAAAGGTGTGAAGTCTGTGCATGAGGAAGTTCTGTTGTTCTAATAGTTTTTTCTCCATTGTATTGCCTTTGCTGCTTTGTCAGAGATCAGTTGACTTTATTTATGGGAATCTGTTTCTGGGCTCACTATTCTGTTCCATTGGTCTATTTGTCTGATATTTCACCAATACCACACTGTCTTGATTAGTGTTATAGTAAGGGTGGAAGTCAGATAATATCTGTCCTCCAATTGTTCTTCTCCCTCAAAAATGAGTTGGCTATTCTGGGTCTTTTGCCTCTTCATATAAACTTCAGAATAAGTTTCTTGATATCTTCAAAATAACTTGCTGGGATTTTAATTGGGATTGCACTGAATCTGTAGATAATATTGGAAAGAACTGACATCTTTACAGTATTTAGTCTTCCTAAACATGAACATAAAATATATATCCATTTCATGAACATGAAATATATATCCATTTATCTAGTTTTTAAAAAAATTCATTCATAAGCGTTTTGTAGATTTCTTCATATATATCTCATGCATATTAGATTTATACCAAAGTATTAATTTGAGGATTGCTAATATAAATGATATTATGTTTTTAATTTCAAATTCTACTTTTAGATTGCTGATATATAGGAAAATTATTGACTTTATATATTAACCTTGAATCCTGCAACCTTGCTATAATCCCTTATTCGTTCCAGGAGTATTTTTGTCAGTTCTTTCAGATTTTCTCCATAGACAATCATTTGATCTGTAAACAAAGAGAGTTTTATGTCTTCCTTCCCAATCTGTATACCTTTTATTTCCTTTTCTTGTCTTACTGTATTAGCTAGAATTTCCAGTATAGTGTTGAAAAGGAGTGATGAAAGGGAGCATCCTTACCTTGAACCTGATCTTAATGATCTAGTAACCAACACTGATGCTGTGCTGCATCTGAGTTTCCTAAATTTAGGTTTCTGAAACTTTTCTTATTGCTTAAGCCAGTTGAGTCAGAGCTTTCTATTGCTTACAGCTAGATGTAAACTAACGGAGAAAGTATATACATCCCGCCACCCTCTCCCCCCCAAAAAATGCTTACAAACCAGAGATGGAGTGCAAGCAAGGTGATAATATAATCCCATACTGCACTACATTTAACGTACCTCAAGGGACAGTGAACTCAAGAAATGCCCTAGGTATTTCTGTTAAATTATATCTATTGCCTCCCTCTAAATGCAGTTTTCCTTGCCTGACATCTAGTGCACCCTGTTTACAATTTACCTATGCCATTTATGTTCTGACTTATAGTTGACAAATATGAATTTGTCTTATGTCTCTAGCTTGTAATCTTGGAAGTCTATATTTTTACTGCTTGTACAAGTGTGTACTTTTATACCAGTAGGAACTAAGCCTTTTAAAAATAAATAAATAGTTTATGGGGTTTTAGGGTGTTGGAAGAAGGTGAGGTCACTGAAGAGAGGCTTATCCTACTTCATAAATACAGCTGGGGTAAGTAGAAAAGGCATCAAAGGAGAATTTGAACCGTATCTTGAAAGGTTTAGTGGAATTTGAATAAGGAAATAAACTAAAATTCGAAACAGAGACATCAAGTTATATGGAAGTGATATTTTAAAAAAATATTAATCTAGAGGAAGGATGAAAAGATAAAAAGGATATTTAGAGCAGAGTTGTAGAATTGTGTAGCTGTCATGACAGGAAGAGATAAAACTGGAAAAATAGTTTGGAGTCAAATTGGGAGGATCTTAAATGCTAAAGAGTTTATCATTGCCCTTTAAGAATTAAAGAGGAACTAAAATTTGAAACAGAGACATCAAGTTATATGACAGTGGTATTTTATAGAAATATTAATCTAAAATTCCTCCTTCCTTGTCCCTTGCCATATGCATATAAGGGCCGCTTTACAACTTTCCTTTATGACTGGATGTACTTCTGGTTGCATGCCCCAAACCATATGATGACTGCGGAAAACTATTTTGACCTGATATTTTCTGAATGTATGGTATTGCTCATGAATATACATGGTTATAGGATTTAATAAGGCAGAATTCAAATAACTATATTCTTTATGGCCCTGCTCCTCCTCTTTGCCTATGTCTTTCCTTCTGCAGTCCCCTCCCTATCCTAGGCCACTCCTTTACTGTCATTACTAGATGAGAGTGAGGGTTTTGTCCTCCCGCACTTTGAATAGAGCTAGTACCTGTGGCTGTACATAGAGCAAGAAGAGATTGAATATCAGTGGAGTGCTAATGGAAGAAAGAAAACTAAAATGGGCAGCAATATTATAGAAGATATGAGCAGTGAGCATTTTAAATACTGCTACTAAGTTTAATATGGAATTTTGGAAAAAATCTGGACAGTATAGAAAGGATTTCAAATGTGGACTTCCATAGTTCAGGTCTTGTGGAGCTAAGTGAAATTAAAGCATGTTCCAGTGATGGTTGGTAGGCTAAGCAATGTAGCCTGGTCACAAGCCCAAGAATACCTAGGCATAGTCCCAAGAGAAGTTTGTAATCAAATGCAGCTTGCAGAGAGAGTTTCAGATCTTACATGATTTTCATAATGAATGTTTTGGATTACCACAGTATGTTTTCCTATGCTCATTTTCATTTAGATGGAGGGGGGAGATTTCAAGAATCCATGCCTTATATTTTTTATTTCAATTCCTTAAGGTACCCATAATTTCTTTGCCAGAAGGATCCATGTAAAAATTAGAATCCATCTTGAAATTCAACTAAAGATTGCATCCCTAAATTGTTTCAAAAAACTGAAAGCTGAGCATATTGTAATTCTCAGAGCTGTCCCTAGACAGACAATATTGCAGAAGTTTTTGCCCATGTGTCTTTGTTTTGCAAATGAATATGCAGCATTACATTAGAGCAACAAAAAAAATTAATCTTGGAATCGAAGAACCTAACAAATGCTGAATTGAAAGACAAGTTAGTTAACTTTAGAGAAAGAGAAAAGAAGCATCTAGTAAATTTATTAATGCCACGAATTTTATAGTGATTTTTCCATTGAAGATCAAGGGAAAGGGGAAGGAACTAGAGAATGCATGTAGTATAAATGCTGTTTTAAGTGAATAGCTATTGTTGTTCCTGTGAATACCATACAATAAAGCTAAATTATTCAAATATTACTTAGAAATGTAGTCTTATAAAAAGCACCAGGCACATAGCCAATATCATTGCAAAACAAAGAGGCAACAAAAAATAAAATTTACCATTTACAGAAACCATGGCTTAGAATACCTCTTGTGATTAGAAATTTTAGAATTCTGGTGTAAAAACTGGTGGAATTATTCTTTGCATTCTCATGCAGATATTGCAATGAAAATATCTTCTTGTTTAATATGGCATTATGGATAATCTGTAGAAAAGTTTATTATATATCCTTGGGGAATCTATTTTTGTCTTTTCGAAGGTGCATTTTTAACAGCTTCTAGTCTTCTTCCTAATCAATTGAAATATATTGGGCACCCTGATTTAAGTGATAAAAAGTCATGACTTTGTTTTCTACAAAATTGAAGACTGAAAGTGTCTGCAAAGAGACTTGAAAAATCAAAGTAAAAACATTTATCCACTTCATAATTTAGTTTGGAATATTTCAACTAAGCATTTCTCCATGAAGGGCATTATTCCAGGTAGTTTGATAAAGAGATCTTTTAATAAATAAGTTATATCTAATTGAAGATAGATGATGAGTTGATACCTTCACCTTCACAGACTTGGCAAAGAACACCATCATATTCTGCTTAGTAGTGTCAGATGGCTGATGGCAGAAATGGTTGGACTAAGAATTGACCTCCATCCTTTGCACCCTCCATAAATGAGTTCAGTTGGTTGTAAAGTGTATCCCCAACCTCTCCCTTTTATTGCCCTCCCCTCATCTTATTTCTGTCATTGCCATGTCCCTTTTAGTATTTCTACCTCTGGTAATGGCATTTTGGACAATGAAGTGCGCTGTTGAAATTTATTCTTGTTTGATAGGGGTTTCTTCTATAATTTATTCAGCTTTCCAGTGTGATTTCACTATCTACCTTAATCCATTACAGTGAGAAACTGGAACACAGACAGGTTCAATGTTTTAGTCCCAGAAGTAGTGACCATATATGACCAGAATTCAGTCCTCTCCCCCCCCCTTTTTTTTTTGGCCGCCCGGCATGTGGGATCTTATTTCCCCAACCAGGGATCAAACCCGTGCCCCCTGCAGCGGAAGTCCCTCTATCGCTTTTTAATATGGCCCTTTTTCCACGGTACTGTCCAGGCTTCAATCAAATGATGTAAATATGTTTTGTTGGAAACAGTTCTTTTCAGGAGAGGGCCTCAGATTCAGTTTTATCTGCTGTCGAGCATGGCCACTCTTTTCATGTCATTCCCGACTCTTTGAGGCAAAACAGCATCAGTTGTGGCATTGATGACATAGTCTGAGGACACTGTGACTTTGAGGCTGTTCTTCCCAGGCCTGAGAAACCCTCCTTGTCACAGACCTAGACTTTGCTGGGGTCCTTTGTCTTTTTAGCAACGACTTTCTTCTGAGTCACCGAGTTCGAGTTGAAGTCAGTTAAGAAATTTAAAGAGGAGATAACTCTCAGGTCATATATTTCAAGATATAATACTTATATATTTGATGTTGGCATAGATATGATTAAGAATTGCATAGCTCAGAATCATGTATACCATTATTACTTGTTATAGCATTTAATGTGAATGTATTTAGTAAAACTTTTTGTATCTATTCAAATTGGAGGTATTAAATGTCTTTAAAATTTTTTCATTTTTATCAATTTTATTGAACATTTTGGAAATAAATCCAAGTTCAACTGAATGAATCCAAGATATATTATTTAATTTCTATCATGAACTTCAAGATTCAAAAATTCTCCAGCTAACACCTGTAACTCTGTGGGATTTACTAAAGTGTATTTGTTAGTCTTTTCATATCTCCTGTGCTCATTTCTCAAAGAGAAATCAAATAGGGAACAAACTCCAAGAATAATTTTGTGTTAGTGAATAAGGCATACCATTCTAACTTTGTTCCTTCTGCATGATTTACTGCTTTTTTTGGTACTATTTTGTGATTTTTTTGATAACTCAGTTTGTTCAGTTTTGAATTGTGTTGTTATGGTTCTTTGAGAATGATTTTTAACTCTCTAACTCTCAAATAATTTTTAAAAATAGAATGGTTCATAAATTTTCTTATAGATATAATATCTAGTAAATTTACATATACTTTACTTAAAATTATATTAAAATAATTTTTAATTTTTAGGAGTTTAAGCTTTGTTATATTTGAGAAGTTACTCTTTATGTGAAGGTCATTTGAAAATAATCATCTATAATGCTTACATGACTAACCCTTAGTTCTGCTTATTTTTCTTTCTCAATTGGCTAATAAGCTAGAGATTTGTGATGAATTACCTTTAGCAACAAAATTGGGAATATCTATCTCCTTAAGAATTTGCACATGATTTCTGTTAATAGACTCTTTAAAAATTAGTCAATTGTGCTTGGTGTTTTCATCTTTCTAACTTATCTAAATTCCTACAGAACATTTGGAGAGAAGTACAAATCTCATTTGGTCTGTAAGCACTCTGTTGGCCAACATTTTCTACTTTCTTTATCTGGCAAATTATTTGGTGGCTGGTATGCTGATTTCCCTTTAAGTCCTTTCTCCTTTAGTGTACGAAGTTTTCTGAAATATCCCATAAATGACAATTCCCTTTACTTATTAAAAAGGCTTACTTTTATTGACTTCCCTTTAATTTTTGCAACTAAACTCTCAAATTTATCAGTGTAAAGTTATGTATATCATATACACTTGTTATTTTTTTCTTTTCCTCTTCACCTTTAAAATGGAGTTTAAATATCAGCAGCCTTATACTTCCCATCATGAAGTGGAATTAGGAGCTGAGATACAGGAATGACCTATTTATCTAAACAATATTGGCAGACAAACAAGGATTACCATGTTAGCACTGGAAATGAAATATAGGAACCATAACAAAACAATTAGAAAAGGAGAGAGGAGAAACATATGAGGAAGAAGAAAACTTAAAAAAAAGAAAAAGAAGAAAAACGAATAAGAACAAGGTACTACACAAAATGGACATACAGAGCAGAAAAAATAAACAGTTTAAAATTAAAACTTTGATGAGAAAAAAATATATT
Source organism: Kogia breviceps (assembly GCF_026419965.1). Lineage (NCBI taxonomy): Eukaryota > Metazoa > Chordata > Mammalia > Artiodactyla > Physeteridae > Kogia > Kogia breviceps. Next base: position 71,568,610 of record NC_081313.1, on the reverse strand, counting down.
AATAAAGAGTTGAAAGATTAAATTGAGAAAATCTGCCAGAAGGTAGAGCAAAATGTCAAAAAGATTGAAAACAGGAGAGAAAAGGTAAGGAATTTAGAGGACCAGTCCAGTAGGTCTAATAACTGAAAAATAGGAATTCTGTAGAAAATAGAAAAAGCAAGGAAGTAAAACATTAGTTACTTCTTGGAATAAATTAAGACAATTTTCTTCAGATTGCACTAGTCCTCGAGTTTTTACATAAAAGTGGAAAGCAGACTCATACCAAAGCATACCATCGCATTTCATAACTATGAGTACAAAGGAAAAAAAATAGTATTCAGTTCCAGAGAGAAGGGAAAAAAAACGATTTACTAAACATGTTCGGAATACCCCTGAACTTCTCAAGAGTGACACTGAAAGCTAGAAGCTAATAGAGAACTGTCTTCCACAAAATTCTGAAAAAAATAATTTCCAACTAGAAGTGTATAGTTGGCCAGCAATCAATGATGGGAAAATCAAGGCTATTTTAAGCCATTCATCAAGCAAAGGAACAAACAAGAATAATGAAGACATGAGATTTGTAGAGCTGGCAATACAACACAGAGGGGTAGAGAAGGGAAGCCTTCAGAATAAGAACCATACACTACTTGTACAGGGAAATCAGCTCGGAAAGCAGGAGGTCAGAAGGATCCAGGAAACCTTTCTTTTTAAATAGATAAAATTTATAGAGTACCTGACACATCTGAACCTCTAGAGAGGAGATTTAGTAATTGATAGCATTTGGGGTTGACTTAGTAATGAATGTAAAATGTAAAGAGAACCAAGCAAATGAATAAAGCAAGAAATGTGCGGTAACTATAGTGAAAACTACAGAAAGAGAAAACCACTCATAAATAGTAAGTCTATTACATGGCTCAGCTTTGAGTAAAATTTACTGTCACTCTGAATTTTAATCTAAACTAGTTACAGTGGAACTATTCTAGATGACTTAGCACATGGTGGAATGGTTTTGAGTTTGGGGGTTGAGGGGAGTGGGAGGAGAGAGCTCTAAATGCTCAACTTGGGTGGTGTAAGTAATAAATGGTATGCAAAACCCATACTAAAAAATTAGCCCCCAAAACCATGTTACTTAGAGACATAGTGAGTTACACCAAAATAATGGACTTAAAAGTGCAAATAAAAGCATGTTAGAGACTTGGTGATAGATACCAACATAATCAGCTAAAAGGGATAAAAATTGTTGCCATGAGGAGGGGAAAATATGGAAGTAGGGGGTTGGAGATCTGCTATTTTCCATAATGAACTTTGTAGAACTATTTAACGCTTTTAAACCCTTTAGAATTACAAATTTTATTAAAATTAAGAGAAAAATATTAAAACTAAGCAGAAATTAACTACTAAACTACATTCATTGGAAGATATTCTTAAAGCTCACAATTAAAAACAAATAAAAAGAAACAGAAAGAAAGAAAATCAGATACACGTGGAGATCTCAATCAGTTGAAAAATATAACATGGCCCTTATCTACTTACTAAAGGGCTTTATTATATTTTTATCTATTTATATTTGAATTTAGATAGCACTGTCTAGTCTTAAATTTTTTTTCTTATTTACTTCCATTAGGTACATCAAGATCAACATGTGTTCTTATAAACCACCTTGAAATTTTCTGGAAACAAAAAATGATATCAATAAATAATACTGACATTAGAGCAAGTAAGGATGAAAACCTAACACATATAAAACAAATGGAGGGAAATAAGATGACCAGTACCAACAACTAAAATAGGAAACTAAGAAAGGGAAAAATCAGATTATCAGATAATCAGATTATCAGATTCAATAACATGTGATCTAAAATTACTTAATGAGCAGTTCAAATGACCATTATGTGGTCGCCTATGTGTTTTGAGTTGTGTCAGGCACACATAATATGCTCTTCCTTATGAAGATAATTGAATTTGTGTATGAGAGACTTTATTCCATTTAATAATTATGCAATAACACAAGACAGAAAGCAAAATTGTAGGATAAGTGAAGAAGACAGTAGAAGGAATAGTTTATGCAGTTTGTAAGGAAAGTGAACATTTCAGGGAGATCTGTATCTGAGATGGGGTTTAAGGATGCGAGGGATTCCTGGTCGGGGGGAAGCAGGGAATATGGATGAAACTTATCAAACTGGAGTTGAAGGCACATACTGGCAGGTTATGGAAAATAAAATAATATAGGCGAGAAAAATGATATAGGTAGGACCAGAAAATTGAAGATTATAGATTTTAGTATAATAGGTACTAGAAGTTATTGTAAGCTCTGGAAATGCATGATTTAAAAGATTTTCAAGAAGACTAGCTTGGTAAATAGGGGTAAGAAAAATCAAAGGGGGAAGAGTCTGGTGGCAATAAGATCAGTTGGAGATTGATTATATGTATGACTTGATTAAAGTCTTTATTAGAATGAAGCAGGAGAGATGGGGATAATGAAACATACTTGAGAATTTGTGATATTATTTGTATTTTATATTTGTGAAATGGAAGTGTCAGAGAGAAAATATGGTGTCATTAACTACAATGGGCAGTTTCAGATGGAGAATCTGGTGGAAAGCGTTTGAAGGGAAATTATAATTCTTTTTTTTTTTTTTTTTTTTTTTTTTTTTTTGCGGTATGCGGGCCTCTCACTGTTGTGGCCTCTCCCGTTGCGGAGCACAGGCTCCGGACGCACAGGCTCAGCGGCCATGGCTCACGGGCTTAGTTGCTCCGCGGCATGTGGGATCTTCCCGGACCAGGGCACGAACCCGTGTCTCCTGCATCGGCAGGCGGATTCTCAACCACTGCGCCACCAGGGAAGCCCTGGGAAATTATAATTCTTAAGGCCGGTTAATATCAACATATTTGAAGGGTGCTGCTTTTACCATCCCCAGCCCCCCACACACTCCTCTGGAGTGCTAAGATATCTGATCAATCACTTTATTTGAACATGTTTAGTGGAAACAACTCTACAGACAGAGTGTGGCATATTACGCAAGTTTTTCAGTGTAAAGATAAAGATCTACAAAAGGCAAAGTTAGAAAACGATCATAATTATCCAGAAAATTCTTACCCACTCCCAAGCAAATGGTTGCTAAAATATTCAAGTAGTTACAGCATTTTTTTAAATGCTAGTTGCCCAGATAATGACTTGAGTTTGGATGTCTGTTTAACTGATAGAGAGGCATGGTCCATTTTTCAGTTGGTTGGTGTTTGCAAATAGATGACTTTTCTTCAGTCTTATTTAATCTCTGTGGCTTTGCCAATGTAATGAAACCTATACAAAGAAAAGCATTAAAATGGTTGCATATCATTAAGTTGATTCCTCCGTATTTTTGTTGTTTAAAAATGTTTAAACTATGAGGTCTGTATGATGAGCCAGATCCAGAGGTTAATTAAGCAGATAGTAACCTAATCACATTACTATAAGCGAGGTTAGTGGGAAACATGTGGCTAAAATTTTACTTAAGATTTTCAGTATTTCTGTTGAAAGCGACAAGCCTAAATGCTGTTCACATTGTGTTACCCGTGCAGGAGGAAGGGAGAGGCAGAGTGCAGTTGATGTGGGGTGTGGGAACAGTGAGGGGCCAGGGTGGAGAGGCACCTCTCCAGCCAACATCTGGGTCTTTTGTAAACCTCAAGGATATGGAGTTTTGTTTTTTTTTTAAAAAATATTTGGCTGGGAGGTACAAAAATTTAACTTACAACATTGTGTTTTCTTTTATTTGGACAGTTCGTCTAAATTTGGTTTATTCAGTGTAGCCCTAGACTATTTCTTCTCTTTTAACTAGATGAAATAATTATAGCTTTTTTTCCCCCCTCAACAATAACAAATCAAGCAGACCTGAAAGACATGTTTTTCTATTTATTTCTTTTGTGCATTTCTGAAAAGTATGAAACCAACTGCTGCTCTCCTCTGGTGGTAGCAAATATTCATAATTTTATCAAAAGAGTTACTGAAGTTTGACTTGTTTTCCATTTCTTAGCAGTTTGAAGAAGGAATGTGCCTGAAGTTTGCAGTGTGTGGCAGTTGTGGAAATTTGTAATCCTGCTCATTGTGGTAAATGATGGGATGGAGCTTGTCTCATTTCTCATGTGTACACACACGCCCTAGTAAAGCACTTAGTAAAGCACCTAGTATAGCACTTCTCTGTATGTATACTGAGATCACCTCCAATTTAACTCACCTAAAACTGAACTCACCTTGCCCTTCCAATCTGTTTTTTAAGATGCTTTATTACTGTTCATTTTGCCTCTGCACTTCTAGATACTGAAACTTAAAACTTGTATCTTACTGAAATCCTTAACCTTTTGTGCTTTTTGTGCACTTAATGGTCTTCCAATAGGACACACTATCCTCCATTTTCTTTTACTCCAATCTTTCACATATGTCTCTGACAGATTGATCTTCCTAAAGCATGAAGTTATCAAAGCTTTATAGCATCCACCCCTCTACTAAATCAATAAAAAGCCTCACCCTGGCATTAAAGACCTCATCATACATTCCTAACCTCCCCTCTCTAATAATCCCCTGGAGGAATATTTTTCTAGGGAATTTAGTGAACACTCCTTTCCTAAGCATAGTTAGACTTTCATGCTCTTACGACTGCTTAAATCATCTCCATCTCCTTGAGTAAGCTCTAATTAATCTATTAAAATCCTATATTTTTCGAGTGGAAATACCATCTCCTCCATGAAGCCCTCTGTGGTCAGCCACAAATGACTTCCAGTCGTTTGAACATATACTGTTAGCTGCATGCATGTAGCCTTGTGTTGTCTATATTCAAGTGTTGGTAGATACCCATTTAATGCAACAGTAGAGCATATAGTTGACCCTCAGTAATGTTAATTTCCTTCTACCTGAAGATCTAATAATGTTAATACCTAATATTCCCATATTCTCTATAGTGCTCATGCTAAGTGTTTAGTAAATATGTATCAGACAGATGGTTAGTTGAAATTACTGTTTTGAACCTATTTAATTTGGTGTAAAAAGTAGACCTATTCTATGAACTAAAATCTTCCCCTGAAATGTGTACAATATTTCTACATTAACTTCTGAAACCCCCAAACTCACAGCATGTGAACATAGCTCTTTGCTTAAAGATGTTATTTTGGGCAAGAAGTCTGGAGATTTCATGATGTCCAAGAGGACTTTCTGAAGAGCATTCTATGAAGCCCCTGCAAAAGTTATCCTAGCAAAGCTTCCCACATCAATTAAATATGCCAAAGATGGCTTACATGGAGATTAACCTCTGGGTTTAAGGGTAAATTCACTTCCTCCTTTTATTTAAAATAAGTTACGTCTCACTGGATTGGAAAGCCAAATAGGGTAAAAAAAATTGAATTCACTAGAGACTGTGTGTAAAGAAAGGTATGTGGCAGCAGTATCTAGTCTCTAAAGGCTTAAATTTTGTCCAGTGATAGACAGTCACTTTTAAAAAAAGTAAAATGAATGTTTGGAAGAGAAATAAAGGGCAGGAATAAATTCTCAAGCATGGAGAATAAATAATGATGATTTTTATGACAGATGTTTATCTTATTTAATATTTACACCTCATTGCTGATTATATTTACATGTTCTGTTTTTAAAATATTTTTTATCCAGCAAGTAAGTACCCAGTGCTGAGGGAAAGAAAGTGTTTTCTAGCAATTACTTTGTTATCAATCAGTTTGAAGCTTTTTATCATGTTCTGTGCCTTGTGAAAATGATTTCTCTGGAGAAGCCTGATTCTGCAGACATAGTTCAGGAAAGTGATGTCTTTGAGGCAATATCTCTGAGGCTGGAGCTCTGTTGAGGATTCCTTAGAACCTGTGCTACTCCGGTAGCACAGCTCCATCAGGGTAGAGATTCAGGGAGAGATGCCAACAAAGGGTCCAGGTTTAAAGGCTTTCTGTCCTAGCTTCCATGGGTCTGTGGACAATAACCTTATTTATAATGCAGTAGAATATGGCAGTTTTAATAACATTTCTCCTTTTAAAAAAATCCTATCTCCCCTGGATTTCTGATAATTCCATTTCTCTAGATCTTCAACCCGAGAGACTCTTTCTCCTCAGTGCTGTTGTTTCTTCTCACACGTGTGAAACCTCTCCTATCTTCTCCCCTTTTTTGGGAAATCTCACACCCTCTCATGTTTCCTCAACTTTGGTCCCATTCCTAAGAAGCCACACTACTGGTACTTGGTGAAACTGGGATTTGAACCCTTGCCTGCAGACACTACAGCCTAAGCTGTTAACCATTTCTTTGCTCAATGCTAACTGCAGCTTAAGTATCATCATCATCATTGCTGATGTTTATTTAGCACCTAATATGTGCCAGGCACTGGGTTTGGATCCTTTATATCTGTCACGCTAAATTTCAAGATAGCTATTCCATTTCACAGATGAAATTTTATGTCTTGGGAATGACCCAGATAGGAGTATAAGGATTAGTTGTTTGCATTTTTGCATAGAGGGTGTTATCCTTACTCTGACTTAGTTCAATAAGATCTGAAGGCTAGGCATAATTCTGGGGCATGTTCATTTGCTGCTGTCTTGCTTTTTAAGTTCCTTTAAAGTAGAACATACAAACTCAAATTTCTACATTACTAGAGCAGGTAACATAGATGAGAATATCAGACTTTAAGACGATAAGGACTACGGAGGTTTGTGGAAAATCGATAATTTATGCTTCACATGAAGTTATTCAGGTTGAATTTGCAATGGCATTGTGCAGGTAAGCGTGCATACACACATACACAGGTTACCCTTTTGCAGCCTTTTGCATGATCACTTCTTTCTTAAGCAAAATTTACTATATAGAATAGATACAGAAATGTAAAATTCCATTTGGGGGATGAATATGAAGTAATTGGCTGCATGTATTCATGTTTATACCCTTGAGACTAGTCTGATGAATACATGGTGATCACTTTTAAGGACTTACTGCTTTGGTTGAATTGTTTCACTTAGGCATTAATGACATACACACACCTTAGTACTTTGTCAAAGAAAGTAGATCATGACTGCTTCTTTTATCAGGTGATTATAATTCATAGCTTGAGAACACAGTGCCTCTCCACGGGAGGCCTGCTCAAGCATGAAGCATGGCGCTCACTGCGGCATGGACAGTCAGCAGGCCAGGCAGTGGGCTGTGGCCCTCACGGGTAAAAGCCTGGGCAACTCCTTTGCCACTTGGTTTTTCAATGCTGGCAGATGGGACTACATTGTTTCAAAGTTTCAATCTGGAAAATTCAGACATTAAGGGTTAATCTACATTTTAAAATAGCTGTCTTTGAAGGAAATGATGGTAAAAATGAGAACCCTATGTGGAGTTCTGGGTTCTCTCTTTATGTTAGCTTTGGCAGGGCCAGGAGTCTGTTTGGATGATAAAGCCAGCATTTGAAACCTGGATTTTATATCGCAGGAAAACTAAGCAAATTTAAAACACTCCACATTTGCCTTTTGACACCCCATAACCAATAGATGAACTTTAATTTCTGGGAGGCCTCCCAGTGATTAATGCCTTTCCATTTATGACTTGAGAAGAATGAGCCGTATGTTACAGTTGGTCTTCTGTCCGTTTTCTGAAGAGCACCCGTGCCAGGATTTTGATGTGCACTCGTGTTCTGGCACCAGGCTTCACACTTCTCGCTCAGCACAGAGCCAGCTCACAGATCCTGTTCCGTACAGCAACTCCAGACACGCAGCCTGAATTTGAAGGCGGCCTCCTAAAATGTGGCAGGCGCGGTCTCCCTCTTCCTATTTGGAGCCCGTCGTGTGGGGCTAGGACCTCTCTCAGCTGCCCACAAAGCAGCCTTGGGAGAGCTGCGTTTGTTCACTACTCACTGAATCAATCTCCAAGAAGGTGAGGCTTGGCGCTACACGGCTGGTTTCATAAATCTTTTCTGTTGCCTATACTTACTGTTAAGAGGAAACTGTTACATATTCGCATTTCCATTAGAAATCATGTACTCTACCCTCTTGTGGGGGGGAAGTATTCCTGCATCCTCTGTGGGAGAGGAGTGACATTCATTAAGCCATGGTGGTAGCTGTTAATGCTGTCCAAGTATTTTTGGTTCTCCTCCCTTTAAGAGACATGGTAGAATAGTATTTCCTTCCTCTTCTGTGGCCATGTAAATTGCTTTAGTCAATAAAAATTGAGCAGCAGTGACATGTGTTACTCTGTACTGTAGATGTTAAAAGCCAGTATGTGATTCGCCACTTGCTCCTCTTGCTGAAGAAGCACAGGTTGAGAGGAGGTCTCCATCAGCCTGGTTCCCTGAGTCACTGTGATGAAGAGAGAACCCCAGCTCACTAGTGTTAGGTTTGTAGCACAAGCAAGAACAACATGTTGGCGTGTTAACCACTGAGATTTGGGGATTTCTTATTATGGCGTTGTCACTTAGCTCATGCTGACCTAGAGGCCTTGTTAACTAGTAGATGGTAGAACCACGGCATTGAAGCTTGAACAGTGCAGAGCGAGGTCCATTTCTTTCTCATCCCACTTTCTCTTTTTGGTATCAGTTTAAAAAAGTAAGTTTCCTTCATTTGGCAAAGAGACAAACAGAGTCTGCTTTAGCAAGTCCACCATCTTCTAACTTTCCTCCCTGTGACAGGCTAGAGATACCAAAGTCTAAATCAAGAAAGGAAATAGGAGAACCCTACATTCTCCAACTAACTTCACCATTAATAATTTTACTATATTTTGGTCTCACTTAGTTCTTGTATATTTCTTCTCACATGGGTTAGGAAACAACCATAAGAAGGAGAAGTGATGATGGCTGTTTTCTCAAACTTCCAATATTTACAGATCTCAGGTATTTGTATAGCACATCACTTAGTCATATCTGTGGATAAAAGATGTAGACATAATATTTTTGTTGTTTATTAAAAGTTCTTAAATGTTGGCAGCCTAACGGTTTATAGATGTGGTAGGCAGGGGTCTAACATGGTCCCTAAACTTCTAAGTCCCTGATGTACATGCCCTGAATCCCATTCCCTTTGATATTTAAATGCAAATGTCATTTATGTATAAATGAAATATCACTCCCATGGTTATTAGGTTACGTTATATGGCAAAGGTTGGGAAGAATTTGCCAATGAAATTAAGATTTCTAAGCAGTTGAGTTTGAGTAAATAAAAGGGGCATCGTCCTGGTTAAACCTAACTTAATTTGGTGCGATTTTTAAAGAGAGTTTATAGTTCACAGATAAAAGAAGTCAGAGTCATTTTCCTCCTGTCACTGAGGAGCAAATAGCCATGTTGTGAACAGCCCATGGAGGAGGCCACGTGGCAAAGACCTGATCTTGGCTGCTAGTTGCTCAGGGTAGTTCCTGGCTGACATCTCTCAAGAAAATAGGGACCTCGGTCAGAATTCTGCCAACAACCCGAGGGAACTTGGAAGCAGATTTTTCGCTGATTCTCCAGATGGGAACATAGGCGGCCAGCGTCTTGATTTGAGACCATGAGTAAAGGAGTTAGGTAAAAATGTGCCAGGCTGTTGACCCACAGAAACTGTTAGATAATAACTTTATTGTTAGTTCCATCTACTGAATTTGTGGCAATTTATTATGCAGCAACAGAAAACGAATACAGAGAGAATCTGACCTGACAGTTTTATCGTGAAATACCTGAGTGTCATTTTCATAACACATCATCTAGGCTTGTCCTGCTATCTCCTTAGCTTCCTAAAATCACTTTTAACTCCCATGTGGAATGACGGTATTGGAAGAGGCTCTCACAGTGGTTGAATGTGGCCCTTGATGTCCTCAGTGTGTTCCCAGTCAGACCCCTGCAAGCAGTCCTGAGAGAGCTACCCGGTCTCTAGTGCTTTTGGGTGCACAGTGTCTCCAAACCGGGACTGCTCTTGTCTTTACCCTGGAGTCATTCAGTAATAGTCATGAGAGCCTTGGGAAGCACGAAGAAGATTGTGGGATACCAGAGAGTCTGTGGTGTGTCTCTAAAACCAAGTGACGGGCCCCTTTTGAGCACATTCCGGAAGGGAACTATGATGATAAAGAAATATTCATTTGACTGGTTGGAACGTACTTGGTTTTTTAAGGTAGATTTCAACATTAGAATGTGTACTTTCATAACATGCAGCACAACCAGACAGAAACGAGCCTCAGTGCAGAGGAAAGACTTTTGTTTGTTTGGCTCATTTTGGCACCATATTTTTGAAGTTGGTAATCAGAGCGGAAAGAACCAGTTTCATAAAACGCTATTTGAAATAAATAACTTTTCTTTATATATGTCAGTAGTTTGGCTTGTTACATTTAATGTAAAGCTCTTTTAATAAAGAGAGATAGAAGCAAACAAAAAGGCAACATGTGATTAATAAGGAGTTTTATGTCGGTTATAGAGAAGAATGGAGAGCCACCGAGAGATTTGGTTTGTTATTCAGGAACAACCATGCAGGTTTGCCACACCTGGAGGAGAGGGTTTTGTGGAAAAAGAGAGAGAAAAGAAGAAAACTGTCAGATGTGGCGAATGGGTTGTAACCTTTTAACCGTGAACAAAGAGGCATGTGGCCGTGTAGCCTTGAATGTTTGGTCACGGCTGTGCAGAGCTCTGCTCCAGGTGAATTTATCAATAGGACCCCACCCTAAGGTAATAACATTTAGGAGGGGAAAATTCAGAGTAAAGGAATTCAAAAGGCTTTAAAGCAGTGGCTTCCTCTACAGAGTTTGTGAAGGCTTTTGCTCAAAACACTGATGACATAGAGTGGACAAATAGGACTTATGAGTAAAATTGTTTGAATCAATGACCTGAGAGTTTCTGGGGAATGCTGAGTTGTCACTTCCCCCGTGGATTGATTAGATAAATGTAAATTAAGAAATATTACATGTTTGCTTATCCGCATTGTTTCACCAGTGCTGCAGATTATCACATCTCAGATGAAAGCCCCAGTCAGTGCTAGAAAATGGCCACTATTGGCTCTCTTCATGCCCTGTAGTCATTCTGAGATTTCTAGGCAGGCTATTTCTTTTTTGTTTGTTTGTTTGTTTTTTTTGTGGTACACGGGCCTCTCACTGTTGTGGGCTCTCCCGTTGCGGAGCACAGGCTCCGGAGGTGCAGACTCAGCAGCCACGGCTCACAGACCTAGCCGCTCCGCGGCATATGGGATCTTCCTGGACCCAGGCACGGACCCATGTCCCCTGCATCGGCAGGTGGACTCTCAACCACTGCGCCACCAGGGAAGCCCTAGGTAGGCTATTTCTTGTATTGTTTATTCTGTCCTTATCATTGGCCAGAGGAGGGGCATCAGCCCAGCAGGGAAACAGTGACTCGGTATTCCAAACTCAGTGGTCATTAATGCATCTTACTCCGGACGGTGATTGATTGTTCCAACTAGTTGAGAAGTTTGCTGATTGATTTTCTTTAGTTATTGGCCATCTTTTGTTAAATTTTACTTATACATTTTTATTCAGGATGACATCATTGAGTGATAACTAAAAATTTCAGAGATGATTTTCTATGATGAAAACATGTTTTACAAATATATCTATTTTTTCATCTTTATTAATAGTAGACAATCTCTCAAAAAAGATGATTTTCAGGGACATGGGGGAGTTGAGCTGGAAGCTGAGATCATTAGAACATTATGAGAAGATGCAAGGGTGGCAGTCTTCTTGTTTTGATCATCTTCTCTCTCCCATCCTATGAAGACCCATTCCCTGATTTATAGTAACATTATGGTGCCCATTTACTGTTTTAAAAAGTGTTGCTTTTGCTACTGAAATTTGCCAATCTAGTATGTTTTAATTAGATGGATACAAATCTGACTATTAAAGTATGTAGGTAGGATCACATTGTGAAGGATCCATGCACTTACTCCTTCAAGGTATATTTAAAGTTTAAAGATGGTGTTCATTAAGCAAATCTATATTTGAGCAGTAGGGCAGGGACTTTTGACCCTAGGGATCTAGGTGTACTTCTTTTCTAACCGCATCTGCCATTTTCATATCTTTTCCCCCATTAAGAACAGGGGTCTGTAACTGGAAACTCTACCCTGAAAGGCTGCCACCCATCTGTAGTAGGTGGAAACTGCTTTCTCCCAAAGACATATAGTTCCCCTTGGGGTTTATACCACTCTAACAGCTACCTGAGCTCTAAACCAAGTGAGAGATACACAAAAGAGTCAGGCAACTGGAAATAAAATTGTCAGTTTTAATACTAATAGTACTATTGAAAAACATGATTTAGACATATGACTAATACATGCCCCAGAATGTGGCAGATCTGCCCACCTAGTCAGAGCCAGCCTGGAAAACCACAGCCTTGCCCACAGGAACAATTTATTTACTATTAAGTTTCCTACAAGGGCAGGATTGACCCAACCGTATCCTTTCCAAACACAGGTTGATACCAAAGAGAGGAGGAGAGGGAAAGAGTTGAACTGCCCGTATATGGTTCTTTCTCACAAATAGACCAATTTCCACAACTTCACTTCCACAACTGGCTATATAATTTGTGCGGCCCAGTACAAAATGAAAATGCAGGACCCCTTCTTCAAAAATTTTTAAGGATTTCAAGGTGGCAACGGTAGAGCATTGACGTAACATGGATCTTTCTAAATGTGGAGCCCTGTGTAACTGTACAGATTACACATCCATGAAGCCAGTCCTGTTCACTTCTTATCTGGGAGGACTGAGTAAGGAAGTAGAGGGAATACAAAAATGTATTATATTAATTCATGTCTTTGTAACTGGGCACACAAATCAAGGATGAAAGAGGTTCCCTCGAGCAATGACACTTTAAAGCTTCCTGTTCCCTTATCCCTTAGACTTAACCACCATGTCTGTAGTCCACTAGTGGAGTGAGTGTATCTATCCCGGTAGGAGAGCAGCAATGTCATCAGGGATTTCTTGCTCTCATAGCCATGGGCCTGCTATCCCAGTACCAACCACTGTTGTTTTATTGATACTTTTGGCAAACAGTGAAAATTTACTTAAGATGGTTTTGACATAGGTCAGATCATACAAAAAAATCAGCTCCAGGGCTACTTGGTACTCAAGCCTAAAATTTTACTCCTTTGTATGTATCCCAAATTATATCTAGCTACATTCTTCAACAAAACTGTCAGAAATTAGGTGATAAAATCACCTAATTCACCTAAAATCACCTGCGTCTTAAAAATATTTCAGTAATAAAAGGCTAACACTACAATAACCCATATCAATCTATAAACCTCTCCTATTATGTTCCCAGGGAAAAATTAATGTGCAAACAGTTGAGTCCCAAATAAATTAAATTCCAAAATTCTAAACTTAATGTAAAAACAAACAGTCTGAAATCAAGATCTGTGATTCTTGTTAGTTAAATGTCCAAAGAAATTAAAGCCCATATGAATCTTTCCCAATACCTTATATTTTTCAGTGTTGCAGTCTTAACTAGAGGGATTCCAGGAAAAATTAACTGAATTCACCAGTTTTGTAATTCTGGGAAAAAAATATATTTCACATTTTAGGAAAGAAAACATAGCCTTAGAACAGCATTCCAGAGGTAATTTTAAATAAAATATTCTATAAGTTTACCATAGAGAAAACGGAATGGCACTGAACATTGGAAAGTATCAACATCAGGTTATTTTATACTTGGGATTTTGCCATTTTGACCATATGACAAAAGACTGTGAGTACTCCCTCTGCCTGCCATCGTCAGGGAGCAAACAGAAGGAAACATGAAGCGAAAGGAAGGAGGGTCTTCTAGTTAGGAATTAGTCAGAGGGGCCCTGGAGAGGCCATGAGTTCCTCTGAAACTGGAAGTGATCTCTTCTTATAGGGTCAGGGCAGAGCTAGTGGTGACACAGGGGGCCTCCAAGTTCCACCCCTCCCACCCTCGCTGAGAAGTGTGGAACAGTGATGGAGACACAGTGTAGCCTCTGTGACAGTGGAAGAGTGGCAGGACCAAGGGCTCCTTTTGAAATATGGCAAAGAAGTCTTGTCCTTCAGCTCCAGTGCTGGCTGTGGGAGAAAATGGAGATCTCGCCAAAGATTGTTGAGTTTCAGTGATGGCCTAAGGTAGCAGAAAAACATGCTTCCAACATATCTGTAGGGAAATCTTCCTTCTTTAAGATGTGAAGTCTGAATTCTGTCATTTGTAGTGTGGCTGGAACCAATATAATGAATTACTTAGACCAGAGTAAGAGTGTTAGTTATTTTAAAACTGATCACTGAGAGACCTCTAGGAGAGAATGTTATTCTTCTGATAGATAAGATGTGAACTCAATTACTGATATTTAAAAATAATTATTAAATAATGTTTATTATTATTATCTATACAAATAGAATACTTTTGTGGGGTCTAATAAATGAAAGTATTTTTATCAACTTATGCTTATTCACTTTAGTGCTGTCTTCTTTCTGACAATGTATTGTCAGCTGTGTTTTAGACATTTCTATCCTTGCCCCTTATCTGCATTTGTGCTCTGCGAAGAGAATGAAGATTGTTTTATCTCACCTTCATTGCATCCACCTGCATTTTTCTGTGGCAGGGCTGAATCCCAAAGAGGCTGAGTCATAAGGGGAGAGTCGCTGCAGTGATTCCTTGTGTCTGATACTCTGTCCTAGAGGCAGGAGAAATGTGTTCAGCTGGGAGAGTGAATCAATTCATGATGAATTCAGCAGCCTCTACCCGTGACCCTATTCTGTATTTTCCAGGGCAGTCTTAGAATGGTTAATGGTGGTAGTGGTGAAGGGGTGAACAGGTAACTCCTGTGCTATGAGTCTTCAGAAGATAACATCCACTGTATATACGATAAAATATAGCTGATAATGATTTTTCTTATTCTCAAAAATAATTCTTTTTCTCTAAGAAAGAAGAAAATCAACATAAGGGAAATGCTACTATTCATGAACTGTTAAGGCCTTTCTGCTCTTGTATATTCAGATAGCTAGATGATATCTACAGTTTTACTGGTAAATTCTTATGGGATTTATAGCACCAGAGATAACCATATACAGTTGACCCTTGAATACCATGGGTTTGAACTGCATGGGTGCACTTAAATATGAAATTTTTCAATAGCAAATACTACAGTACTACATAATTTTCAGTTGGTTGAATCCATGGTGTGGAGCCACAGATACAGAGGTTCTGAGTATGAAGTTACATGCAGATATTCAACTGTGCAGAGGGGTGGTGTCCAGCCACCCATGTTGTTCACATGTCACCTGTACATTCTGAACCAAATCCATGAGTTGTTTTTTTAAACATTTTTATTGGAGTATAATTGCTTTACATTGTTGTGTTAGTTTCTGCTGTATAACAAAGTGAATCAGCTATACATATACATATATCCCCATATCCCCTCCCTCTTGTGTCTCCCTCCCACCCTCCCTACACCACCCCTCTATGTGGTCACAAAGCACCAAGCTGATCTCCTGTGCTATGCGGCTGCTTCCCACTAGCTATCTGTTTTACATTTGGTAGTGTATATATGTCAATACCACTCTCTCACTTCCTCCCAGATTACCCTTCCCCCTCCCCGTGTCCTCAAGTCCATTCTCTACATTTGCATTTTTATTCCTGTCCTGCCCCTATCATTCTCAATGGTGAAAAACTGAAACCATTTCCACTAAGATCAGGAACAAGACAAGGTTGCCCACTTTTACCACTATTATTCAACATAGTTTTAGAAGTTTTAGCCATAGCAGTCAGAGAAGAAAAAGAAATAAAAGGAATCCAAATCAGAAAAGAAGAAGTAAAACTGTCACTGTTTGCAGATGACATGATACTATACATAGAGAATCCTAAAGATGCTACCAGAAAACTATTAGAAATAATCAATGAATTTGGTAAAGTAGCAGGATACAAAATTAATGCACAGAAATCTCTTGCATTCCTATACACTAATGATGAATAATCTGAAAGAGAAATTAAGGAAATACTCCCATTTACCATTGCAACAAAAAGAATAAAATACCTAGGAATAAACCTACCTAAGGAGACAAAAGACCTGTATGCAGAAAAATATAAGACACTGATGAAAGAAATTAAAGATGATATAAACAGATGGAGAGATATACCATGTTCTTGGAATGGAAGAATCAAATCAACATTATGAGAATGACTGTACTACCCAAAGCAATCTACAGATACAGTGCAATCCCTATCAAACTACCAATGGCATTTTTCACAAAACTAGAACAAAAAATTTCACAATTTGTATGGAAACACAAAAGACCCCAAATAACCAAAGCAATCTTGAGAAAGAAAAACGGAGCTGGAGTAATCAGGCTCCCTGACTTCAGACTATATTACAGAGCTACAGTAATCAAGGTAGTATGGTACTGACACAAAACCAGAAATATAGATCAATGGAACAGGATAGAAAGCCCAGAGATAAACCCACGCACATATGTTCACCTTATCTTTGATAAAGGAGACAAGAATGTACAATGGAGAAAAGACAGCCTCTTCAATAAGTGGTGCTGAGAAAACTAGACAGCTACATGTAAAAAAATGAAATTAGAACACTCCCTAGCACCATACACAAAAATAAATTCAAAATGGATTAAAGACCTAAATGTAAGGCCAAACACTAAAACTCTTAGAGGAAAACATAGGCAGAACACTCTATGACATCAATCACAGCAAGATCCTTTTTGACCTACCTCCTAGATAAATGGAAATAAAAGCAAAAATAAACAAATGGGACCTAATGAAACTTAAAAGCTTTTGCACAGCAAAGGAAACCTTAAACAAGACGAAAAGACAACCCTCAAAATGGCAGAAAATATTTGCAAATGAAACAACTGACAAAGGATTAATCTCCAAAATATACAAGCAGCTCATGCAGCTCAATATCAGGAAAACAAACAACTCAATCCAAAAATGGGCAGAAGACCTAAATAGACATTTCTCCAAATAAGATATGCAGATTGCCAACAAACACATGAAAGAATGCTCAACATCACTAATCATTAGAGAAATGCAAATCAAAACTACAGTGAGGTATCGCCTCACACCTGTCAGAATGGCTATCATCAAAAAATCTACAAACAATAAATGCTGGAGAGGGCGTGGAGAAAAGGGAACCCTCTTGAACTGCTGGTGGGAATGTAAGCTGATACAGTCACTCTGGAGGACAGTATGGAGGTTCCTTAAAAAACTAAAAATAGAACTACCATATGACCCAGCAATCCTACTACTGGGCATATACCCTGACAAAACCATAATTTAAAAAGAGTCATGTACCACAGTGTTCATTGCAGCACTATTTACAGTAGCCAGGACATGGAAGCTACCTAAGTGTCCATCGACAAATGAATGGATAAAGAAGATGTGGCACATATATACAATGGGATATTACTCAGCCATAAAAAGAAACAAAATTGAGTTATTTGTAGTGAGGTGGATGGACCTAGGGTCTGTCATACAGAGTGAAGTAAGTCAGAAAGAGAAAAAAGAAAATCGTATGCTAACACATATATATGGAATCCATGTGGTTTTAAGCAGATTTAACGTGTGACCATTGAACAAATATAGTAGTTGCAAATTTTCAGATATAGAATTTCCCATAAAAGATTGTAGGATTCAAAACCTTTCCATCTTTGCACTTTCTTCTTCATGTTTTCTCATTTTCTGTAGAAAGATACAAAGAACCCAGGAAAATGTAGATGTAGGAACAATAGCTAGATAAACTCAAAAAATTGGCTATATACTTATGATATTGCACTATCCAAAGAAATAAAATCATCACCAAACCGCATTATGTAAAATTTTCCTTACACAAGGATATGAAAATTTTCATCCTTCATTCCTCTCCTTTCTTGGTATCTGCCTTTCATATATAGATGATCTTTATGCCCAACAATTCTTCTGGCATCACTCCTCTCTTTTTCATTTCCCTCCTACCATTCAAGGCTAAGCCCTTATAACCTCATATGTGCCCTCTCATTTAGTCTAACAAAGTTTGGGATTTTCAGGTGGTTCGGCCCAGGATTCCACGTTCAGTTTAGACTGGTGACATACAATCTTTTGCCTTGTAGTAAGCTCTGGGGTCCCTGGCCCAGGCATCCCACCATACTTCCCTTTCCTTTGGTAGTTGTCAACGTACCATATATCATACGGTTTCTTCTCCTCCAAACCTTGCTGTTCAGCAGCACCTTTTTGGAAGTGCCTATATCATAAGTATATTATTCTTTTTGACTTTGGCTGTGTGGTCATAGATAGGTACAAAGAAAGGTAATATGTACTTAGAAACAAGAAATAAGAAAGGTGTAAAGAATTTATATGTTTCTGAATGTCACCTGAGATAGTAACTGAAAAAATATATTTGAGTCTGTTCCTTTGCATTTATTTCAGATCAGGTTCACCAGTTCTGCCTAGGTTTCCAGATTCCATCTTAGTAAAGCCCAGTTTAGAGTTAGCCTCACATGCCAGCTTTATGGGGTAATTTAGGAAGAATTACAGACACCCCCTGGGCTTTTACTGAGCCATTATATCTTTGAGCATATCCAAACTAGGTGAGACTCAAATCCCTTTGTAATTGTCCCAAATAAATCCTTTTAGGATTTTCTCACTTCTTGCTTTATATTTTAATCTCATCTCCCACTCGCCCTCTAAATCAGTGGATTTCAATCCATGCTCCTTACAGCACTGTGGGATGTCTGACCGCGTAGGTCTACAGCAGTGGAGGAGAAAGTGAAATGATACCAAAGCAGGCATAAATGTTACAGAGTTGTCTCACTCACCTTTCAGCCAAAGTAGCTGTGTTTTTTGTTCTTGCTTTCCATTTTATTTTTTCTGTTTTGCATACTGGATTTGAACAAAGGGATTTGGATCTTGCCATTCCCTCAGCAATCATTCCAAATCTTTCCATCTTTTTACATCAAAATTTCTTGAGAAAAATTATCTATACTATCCGACTAAAACTGTCCCCTTGAAGGTCACAAATGTCATTTGATTTTCTAGTTAACTTTTGCTTTTATCTTTTACAACCACCTTTGACACCACTGACCATTCTCTCCTCAATCACCACTCCCCCTCTCACCATTTCCAGGATATAGCCCTATCTCTCTGAGAATTTTTGCTCCACTTTTCTCTTGAATTACTGACCCCCACATGGCATGTCTGTCTCAGGCCATGTTCTCTAGAAGCAGTGTCTGAGATGGGAGTTTTTGGTCAAGTGATTTATTGGAAGTGCCCTCAGGAGTTAGGGGAGTGAGGGAAGTAGGATAGGGCAGAGTAAAAGAGCTAAGCAAGAATATGGCTTTGGCTGGAGACCAACTTCAGTCTGATCCTATGGAATGCCCTGGAGCACAAATTGTACCACTGTAGTTTCTCTTTGAGGCAAATGGCTAGACTTTTATACCCGAGCTTTTTACCAACAATCACAGTTGGGAGATGGGTGCTTCACGTAGTAGGGGGGATCTGCACCTGGCCTCATCACCATCCGCTATAACATCTTTAGCTGTGTTTTCTTTCCTCTTGATATGTCTCCCTTAAAGTGATGTACTGAACATTCTATGTATACCTGTAATGTCTGCCATGTGCATGTCACCAGCATCTCCTCCCAACTGTAGATCTTCATTTCTTTAATTCATTGGACATTAGATGTTCTACAGAGTTCACAATTTCAAAACCCAAATTAGTACAAATTATTTTATCTTCCCAACCTGAATTTGCTATATTTGTAAATGGTATTGTTATTCTTCATTATTAGGGCTCAAAATATTTTAAACTGCCTATTATGCTTTCTTCCTCTGACATCAAATTCTGTCATGCTTTCTTCTTTATTCCCCACTTTTAATTCCTTGCAAACCACCAATAATTCTACTACCTTGACACTTTTAGTATTTGTTCATTTTCTTCAAAGCATTAAAGGCTTTTCTACACATTTGCCCATGGAAGAATTGATGAAGAAATGAGGGACTGAATAATGATGAGCTTCCTTTCTCTGGTCTATTCCTTTCACCTTTACCTCCCTTTCTTTAATCTTTGAACATGCTTTTGCCATGTTAACTTCTCCAAGTGAAATTTCTTCAACCTCTTGCCTCAGGCCAGTTCTTTGTACCTTTTTAACTAGATAATCAGATAAAGTCATCTATGTAGATACACTTAATAGACAGAAACAAAAGTATGTTAACATTTTGAAGATAATACTATGACTTTTTTCCCCTGACCTATTGCCTTGAAGTAAGAAAATAACACGAAATATCGGTAAAGGAAATATTTGGGGGCAAATTTTGTGGCATGTCTAAATTCATCATGAGTTCTCACAAAGCTGGCCCTCCTATTTGTTGTATTCCTACCATGAAGGATTGTCACATTTTGCCTGGCTGAAAATGTCCAGAGATCTGTAAATGTAGCAATAATAATGACTATAATTTCTTCTTAAAATGAAGACAGCTCTATACTCTTGGATGAATATAACATTATGTATTTACTTAAAATGAAAGAGTGTATTGTATATTTGATGCTCAGGATATTCTCTCAGGTGTCTTTTCCCAAAAGCCCCTGCCCACAGACCAGCTCTGCACTGTATAAGGAGATTTGATCAATTCAGTGTAATAATTATACATCTCACAGCTGAAACAGAGAATTAAGATTTAGAAATAAATGTTTGATTAGTTCTAAAATTGACAAAGCAGAACTTTAGAGGGAAATGACAGTGAACAAATTTAGTAATTACTCTCAAATGGCCAACAGATACATGAAAAATGCTCAGCATCACTAATCATCAGGGAAATGCAAATCAAAAACCACAGTGAGGTATCACCTAGTACCTGTTACAATGGCTGTCCTCAGAAAGACAAGAGATAACAGGTATTGGCCAGGATGTATAGAAAAGGGAACCCTTGTACACTGTTGGTAGCAATGTAATTGGTTCAGCGACTATGGAAACAGTATGGAGGTTCCTCCACAAATTAAAAGTGGAACTAACTATGTTCCAGCAATTCCACTTCTGAGTATATATCCCCCCAAAATGAAAACAGGATATTGAAAAGATATCTGCACCCCCATGTTGATTGCAGCATAATTCACAATAACCAAGATACAAAAACAATCTAAGTATTTATCAATAGATGAATGGATAAAGATGTGAGATATATATGTGTATATATATATTTTTCACATACGTACACACAATGGAATATTATTCAGCCACAGGAAAGAAGGAAATCCTGTCATTTGCTACAACATAGATGGACCTTGAGGGCGTACTATATGATATCACTTATATGTAGAATCTAAAAAAAGCTCAACTTGTATAAATAAAGAGGAGAATGGCGGTGGCTGCAGGGGGTGGGATAATTGAGTAGAGGTTGGTTAAAGGGTACAAACTTGAATTTAGAAGATGCATATGTTCTGGAGAGCTAATGTACAGCATTGTGATTATAGTCAACAATACTGTATCATATACTTCAAAGTTGCTGAGAGACTAGATAATAAATTTCCTCACCACAAAAAAGAAAGAATTATGTAGTATGATGGAGGCGTTAATTAACACTGCAGTGGTAATCGTATTGCAATATATAAATGTAACAAATCAACACGTTGTACACCTTAAACTTATACAACATTATATGTCAATTATACCTCAATAAAAAAATTACTCTCTATACCTACTAGTATATTTATTGTTTCTGCTGTCTTAGCATCAGCCACATAGAGACTATAAATCAACAAAACTCTGCATTTCACAAGCAGTTTTTAAAATTTTATTAATATTTTGTTTTATCAAGAAACATTGGCTTAGTAAAAATATAGGAATGTAAGCCTCTCTGGGCAAAATAAAAAGGACATAACATGGAGAATTTCACTTCCAATAATAGCGAACTAGTTGACCCAATCCAGTCTTGTCTCTCAGAAAAACTGAAGAACCTGGTCAAAGTTTTAAAAGACATCTTTTTGAAAGTATCAAAGAGGTTATCAAATAATGAGGAAAAGTCAGGCCAGGATTTTAGAGAACTCAGAATAGCAACTGAAAATTGGTTTTGCTTTGGGGATATTTTCCCAACCTAAGAGAGCAGCTACAAAACTAAGTCTTGCTTTTGGTGATCTCATGGATCTGGGAGGACAGAGGTCAAAGCTGGAATCCTGCTAAGGATGGAGACTCTGGCCCCAATTAAAACCAGATTCATAAAGAACTATGCTCTCAAGGAAGTGTGAACGAGAAATAAATCTGATATCATAGGGGCTTGCAGCCAGAATTTTATCATTTAGGGTTAAGGAAACCCCAAGTCCCTCTAACAACTCCCAGAAGCTATCACAGATAATCCCTAAAGGAAGTTATCTTCATCTTAGATATCATAATTATCTACCAAATAATTTTTTAAATAAAACTTTTATCATACAACTAAAGATAAGAAAGCAAGCACAAAACATCAGAAATAACATACAGTAATAACAAACCCCAAAATACATGGGATTTTGGAACTATCAGACGTGGACAATAAAACACCAACTCTTACTGTGGTTTTAAAAAATGTAAGATGGAATAATTTGCCAGGAAACTAGAAACTAAAAAATGACATAGGAGATATTAGTACACACCTAAAACGTCCAAAATCCAAAGCACTGGCAACACCAAATACTGGCAAAGATGAGGAGCAACAGGAACTCTCATTCATTGCTGGTGGGAATGTAAAATGGTATACAGCCACTTTGGAAGACAGTTTGCCAGCTTCTTACAAAACTAACCATACTCTTACTGTACAATCCAGCACTCTCACTCCTTGGCATTTACCCAGAGGAGTTGAAAACTCTTGTCCACACAAAAATCTGCACATGGATGTTTATGGCAGCTTTATTCATAATCATCAAAACTGGGAAGCAACCAAGATGCCCTTAAGTAGGTAAATGGATGCTAAACTGTGGTACATCCAGACAATGGGATATTATTTAGCACTAAAAGGAAATGAGCTATTAAGCCATGAAAAGACATGGAGGAATCTTAAATGTATAGTACTAAGTGAAAGAAGCCAATCTAAAAAGGCTACATACTGTAGGACTACAACTATAAGACATTCTGGAAAATGCAAAACTATGGAGAGAGTACAAAGATCAGCGGTTGCTATGGGTTGAGGGGCAGGGGAGGGATGAATAGGCAGAGCACACAGGATTGTTAGGACAGAGAAAATACTATGTATGATACTATGGTGCTAGACACATGTCATTATACATTTGCCCAAACCCATAGAATGTACAACAATAGTGAACCCTAATGTAATCTATGGACTTTTGATAATTATGTGTCAGTGTAGGTTAATCAGTTGTAACAACTATACCACCCTGGTGGAGAATGTTGATAATGGAGAAGGATATGCATGTGTAATGGTAGAGGGTATATTGGAAATCTCTGTACCTTCCCCTCAATTTTGCTGTGAACCTAAAACTTCTCTAAAAAAATAAAATCTTAATTTAAAAAAAAAGTGACTAAAAACAAAAATTATACAGTAAAAACTGTGATAAAATAAGAATTCAGTTTATGGATTTAAGATAAAATTAAACACAGATGAAGAGGTATTAGTTAACTGGAAATAAATCAAAAGAAACTATTCAAAAAGAAGTATAGAACAACGTGAAGATGAAAAATGCAGATGAGGAATAAGCAGATTAGAAGATTCAGAGAGAAAACCTAATATCCATTTCATGTGAGTCTCAGAAAGGAGCGAATGGAGTAGAAATATTTGAGGAAAAAATAGTTGGAAATACTTTAGAACAGATGAAAGACACCTATTATCGTATTTTAAAAACCCAATGAACCACAGGTGGGAAATTTTCTTTTGTTTTCTCTTAGACACATAGTGACACCTCAGAAAACCAGAGACAAATTTTAAAGCAGTTCCAGGACACTACCACTAAAGAAAACCATGGTTAAAATGAGAGCTTACTTCTTGAGTCCAAAATGGAAACCAGAAGATAAAGGAATGGTGTTTACAATGTACTAGAGAAAAATAACAGTTTCAAGACTAGACTTTTATACCCAGTAGTATACGCATTTGTCAAAAATGAATGCAAAATGGCATTTTCAAAAGAACAAAAACAGCAAAAGAATTACTCACTATCAGACTGCACTAAGGAAAATTCTAAAGGATGTATTTTAGGCAGAAGGAAGATAATCCCAAATGAGAGGCCGGAGTTGTGGGAAAAATGCTAAATATTAGGATAAACCTAATGAATACTGGATAATTAAAACAACAATAAAAATGATCTTTTATGGGTTTAATATGTTTCTGATTTAATATCATTAAAGTACCTGACAGCGATAGCATGTAAATTAGGAGTTGGATAAGTGGATTTAAGATGTTCCAAAGCCCTTGTGCTATCCTGAAGAAGAGTTAAGGTATTGAAACATACTTACTTTGATAAGTTAAGACCCCGTGTTTAAATTTAGGACATAAACAATGCTGCAGATGCTACTGTTGTCCTGATCCACTGGCCCACTTCAGTGTGCCTGTTGGTGTAGTAGACTGTCCAGCATGCATGCTGACAGCTTAATATCACAAATACGTACATCTCTCTTCCTCTTCTCTGAAGGAATTCTGTGGCTCTCTGAAACTGATTCCACCACAATAGATACAATATACTTTGTGCAGAAAAGCTAAGCACTCCAGGGATGTCCTAGAAACAACAGGGATAGAGTCTGGTGGAAAATGCCCTAGCCACTCAGTCCTTTAGTAGGTTGATCCTGTGGTATGTTCCGCAGGTTCTCAGAGAAATCACAGTAGCATCAACCCCAAGTTGTCCATACCAATGCCTCACTGATTGATACACGCTTTATTGGCTTTTCTCCCTTCTGAGTCTCATATCCCCTACACCCCCGATTCTTCATGGGATTTCTCTCATGTAGACTTCCGGCATGTAAGTTCTTATCTTAGGCTCTGTATTTAGGGAATCCCTATCTAAGACAATTCACCCAACTTAACTCTAGAAAGCAGACTTTTAGGACATGATTCTAGTATTGGACTCCTTGGCCGTCAGATGACAGACCCAATTGCTGATGATAAGTAGATTGTGGAAAATCTTTTGTGTGTGGTATTATCACAGTTCATTACACTGTCGTGGTGGACTGGGATGAGGTATAGGTTGGCAGGGGGAGGGTGCTGGGCTTTGAAACAGTTCTAGCACCTGAACAGTAAAGGGGTCATGGCAGTTATAAGTAATGTAGAAATAGCTGGCTTTTCAACTGACCTAGAGGCCTTGAAGAAAGATATGGTTAGACTTAGGTCAGCTGTGATATCCAGAAGTCTTCACAGATATATTTAAAGAAATCCTTATGTCCTGCATCCAGAGGTCTGAATATACTGTAAATCAGGCCCTCAAATTGTTATAAGGGTGTTATAGAGTATAAAAGAGGCTGAATGCACTCCTAGCAGGGATCTTATGCTGAAGTCAGGATCCTGATAGGGAAGGGGCAGGACTTACGACCTGACAGGGAAGGAGTGAGGGATATGATAGAAAACCTTAAACCCCTAGATGTCCCTGAATCCTTCAGGCCAGCAGGAACAGTCCTTTCCTTTTCTAGAGGAGAGCAGTCTCACCTTGCACTTAACTGTCAGAGACAAGATGGATGTAATTACTCTACTGAGCAACGAGGCTCGGTGACTTTGATCCGCACAGATCAATGGCTAATAGACCATGGAGTTCCTAGACGCTAGATGGATAAGCAGACAACAAGGGTATTTCCTAACTAATCAAAATGATCATGAGCAGGTGAGTAGAAGGCTAATGTTAGCCACCACAGTGGAAGCCTTTTAACCAGGCCATTAAAATAGCAACCTCTTCTTCCCATTAAAATAGACCACCTTGCCACTCACAGTTACCCTTACCTAGTTCTATTGTCTACCTTCACACTTAGCACATTCTAACATTATTATTTTCTCTATTTACTATGTTGCATTTTAATTATCTACTTCCCCCACTAGAATATGAATTTCACGAGGTTTGGGGGTGTCTATTTTGTGTATTGATGTATCCTGAGCATTGGAACAATGGCTGCCACATAGGAGAGGTTCACTGAAATTTGATTAATGAATAAACAAGCTTTCCTTTTTACCACAGAGATATTCTTTTCTGAGTTTTACCATGGGTGCAGTACAATCGGTCAGTATCGAGGGATGATTTAGAAAAAAAAAACTTCCATGAATCTTATGACACCATAAAGATATTGTCCATTCCTTTGTATGAAGTATAAGAATTCTCAAGAGGCATTCCTGGTAGGCTAGGTGTACAGAGAGTAAATACTTTAGATAATTGGTTTATACTTGCCTTGTGGACTGGGACTTGCGTTTTGTTCTTCTGAAGCAATTTTTTTTCTCTTTATTGTCATCCTCTTGGATATGATTTCACTCGACTCCATTTTATTTGTCATTGCAATATCCAAAAATCCTTCAAGGAAAAAATGACATGTATTTATAAATAATAATTAATTGTCTTTCAAAATGAACAGTTCCATGGACCTAGAGTTTGGAAGGGGTTAATGCACTACCCAACATGCCTAACATACTCTGAGAGAGGGATATGTGTACTCCAAAGACCTGAGTAATGATGCCATTAACCTTTGCCAGCCTAGCTCTGTAAGGCACTCACCATTGGTTCAAGTGACTCTTTTTCTTTTCATTGCAACTAGCTAGAATTTTTATTAAGTGTCATTTATCAAAGGTGAAAAATTCTCTGAGCAGGAAAATGGTCAGTGAAACTGGCTGCTCTATGTGGAAAAAAAAATAAATAAAAGGGTTTGATAATTATATATTAACTCAAGCAGTAATAGTCTTTTCACATCATCATAGGTTGCAGCTCCTCTTTGATTTTAGGGGTCTAATTTGGGGGAAGACCTATTAATCTTTTTTCCATTTCTTTGCCTTTCTTATTCAGTAATTGAACTGTTCAGGTGTTATTGATTAATGTAGCTTTCTTAAATGACAGGTTGGCATGGCAGCCAAAGTTATTCTCTGTGCTTTTCTTACTTCTGAAATGACTCATGAGATATTCTGGAATGTGGGGAAAGAATAAGGATTTTAAGTTTTCTTCTAAAAACAGACTTAAGCACCACCAAACTGGGGGCGGGGGGACCAGCTTTTCTTTGGATCACTGGTGTTGGGGCTAATTGAAATCAACTTTAATTTGTATCCAGAGTAAGAGCTAAAGCTTCTTACACACCTATAATACTTGGGGGGAGAGGAGAGAGATAGAACTTAGAAAGGTTTTTATTAACATGCTCCCCAAAGCTTTTCACTGAAGTGGCTGCGGGAAGAAATTCTATAGCAGATGTAGCATATTGAAGCTTACGCTGCAACAAGTAGGTGAATAAGGCTCGTCATATTTTTAATAGGCTCACATCACAGAGAAAACAGAAAACACAATTTTGAGAACTAGGGAAAAATAAGATCAGTAGAAAGTAAGTATTTAGAAAGGTAGACCCTATAGAATTATATCATAGCCCCAAACTGCCAGTATCATTTAGTTTGTGGAATAAACATCTGTGCATTGCAATATAATTGGGGGATACAAGTTCTGTTTAGTTTGCAACTCTGGCTGTTCCTTGCCCCACATTGTTTGTGTTAATTGCCCCTTGTGGGTGGGCTGCATAGTCTCTAATCCTCATAGTGTGCAAGTGAATTTGTGCTGTGCTTCTCTCAAACTCACCTGCAAGAAATTTTAATAGCTTTAAAAACTGAAGATGTTTTCCTAACTCCTTCTTGCAACAGTCCTGACTACCTGAGGTATCATCACAAAAGATAATTTAATAATAGCAGTGATGATGTAGGCACCTGAAATTCCATCTGGCAGTATACATACACTTTAATATGTGTGTGTGTGTGTGTGTGTGTGTGTATTAGAGGGAGAGTGAGAGGTTTTTATAAACTAGGGTAATGTATATCCAACAGTGTATGTATATGCTGCCTACTCTTGCTTGGACGTTCAAAGGAAGATTTCAACAATAGTTATAACAGTGAATCCATTACAAGTTGATGAATGCTTTAACAAATTATGTCCTGTTTCATACCACCCGATGAATTTTTCTCTTAATGTTTAATTTAGGTTAGAATAAAATTGTATAAATATAGAGTGGGAAAAGTAATCTGCTTCACTAGCTGTAGTCTTGTTGACACTCTGGATTTAAGAAAGCAAAAATAAGTGGTATTTTTACTAAAATGTTCAACAGAGTTTAAAGATAAAGAAAGTTTTCCAAGCTATCAATATTATTTATTTATTGTACCTTACAAAAATGGATGGCCATTTTTTAGGGAGAGGAATAATTCTAAACAGGGCTAAAGATTTTTCCTAGAGGGATCAGTAGCTCTGTTGAATGAATAAGTGAATGATTGAATGGATGGATAAATGAATGAAATTTGTGAATTCATTAAGACTAAAACTTTGTCCATTTATATGTATTTTCAATTTGATCTATCCTGGGCATAGATCAAATTTTCTAAGTGGGCAATATTTCTTGATTTTTGGACTTTACTATAAAACTGTACATCTTACTTGTCATTTAACCAAATATTTTGAAATTGGACATATGAAAGTTAGAAGAACAATGTGTATACTATTGCTCTGAACCATCTGCTTTCCATCTACTCTCTGATTATCATGTTGCTCTTTCACTGCCACTGAGTATGCAATAGAGGACACCGTGGATTCTCCTATTATTAGATAGTCTCAGTTTAAGTGGATCTCCTTATAGCTGATAGGATCTCTGGTGTATGTGAAGGAAAGAGGTGGGAGGAGCAGAGTTTGTCTTGACTAGTAGAGCTTTATCTATGATTTGTGCTTAGTTTCCTGTTTCTGATGCTCTCATTTTACTACTAGCTGCTTAGTTTTCTTTTGTATTTGATATGTAGTAAGCTATTTTAACTCTTATTACAATTAAAATATTGCTTAATATAGTGTATTAAGCTTTACCAAAGGTGAAAAACAAAAGCTGTTTTCAACTAAGGGGGTTTGGATGCCATTGAAGCCTTACCTGAATGCTTGTCTGGTCTCTAGTCTTCCTTCAGAACATGTGTGTAACATTTAAAGAATCGGGGCTAAAACTTTGATCCAGTTTATCTAGGCATCAAAAAAGACATACTGTCAGTCTGTTTCTTAAAAGAAATAATCCAAGCGAGGCAGCAGACCTCAAAATCTATCTTGAAATGTTAAAAATTTCCATTGCGGTTAGTTTAAAATGCCAAATGAATACCTTAGAAAATATCCACAAGCTGAACTGATTTTTTTTTTAAGTTCAAAAACATGGGTTATAATTTGATTGGGTTTTTAGATTTGCTCAGTTCTTTTTGTTTTTTAAACTGAGGTTTTACCCATTTTATTGCAACACCAGCTTTTTATCAAATAGAGAATCAAGGGCATGAAATAGAGTTTATGGCTTATCTTTCTCACATGTATAATTTCTCAACAAACAATAATCTCTAAAAATAGAGTAGGTTAGAATAGGTTCTATTTTATTAACATAAAACTAATACAATGCATTCTTTGTAGAATAAAAATAATTCTGTGTCAGATAAGAATACCTTCAACTGCAAGTAACAGAAAATATTACAGTGGCCTAAGCAATAATGACACTTATTTATTGTAAATAAGAGGAGGTGTGGTAGTAGGAATGAAGAGGCTTGTGTAGCATTTCCACCATGCCAAAATAAACTTCTGCTTCTTCTGTCCTTTCACTCTATCATGCTTGTTGCTCCACTGCAAAATAACCATTGAAACTTCAATTGCAGTTAGACTGGTGAAGGGGTTTTGCTAGTGGAGTCTGTCACTTTTCTATTCAGGAGAGTGAAGCTTTCCCAGATATACGGCAACAGACTTCTGATTAGATCTCATTGGCCAGAATTGTATCACATGGCCACCTCTAGCTGCAAGGGAAGCTGGAATTTTAAGCATTTAGCTTTTGAAAGACAATGGAAAGCAAGTATGTAGCATTTTCAACTTCCGTGATAGAAGTCAGCAAGAAAATAAAGGGTAGAGAATTATGTCAGCAGGACCTACCATGATTTACAAGCTCTATCTTATGTCCAGTTGAATTCTGGTAATTTGACTGCAAAACAAATTATGGGACAACAAAGGAACTGGGACATCGTTTAAACATTTATTGCAGAGGATCTTACCAAGAGATAAATGCCATTAGCTAGTAGGGCTAATAGATATTGTAATTTTACACAAAACAGTCACTGACTGCTTTAAAAAGAAAAAAAAAAAAAAAAAAGGAACTTCAGTTGTATTAAGTCTACTTTTAAAAATTAGGATAAAAATTGGGGTTTTCTCTTTCAACAGCCCTTTAAAGTCAGTCATGTTAGCAGACTAGTGTGATTAGATAGGACTTTGGTGTGCATGTGAGGGTTTAGTTAAATGAGCACTAGTATCACTACTCAAATGAGTATTCATAACCACTACTTGTTTTATTCTAGAGCAGCAACAAAATGGCAGAGACGACAGCTGCCACATCATATACATACACACACTCCTTCCTACACAAACCATGCTTTGTACATCAGATGCAGCATAAATACCATGGCATGTGGCAGTTGCTATGGTGACAAGTTTTTTTTTTTTTTAAATGAAGAGCAGATGGAATAGGCATGTAAAACTTGCATAAGTTGTTAGTAATCTGTGAGTTACTGCGGACTAGTTGATGAAGGAAACTTTTAAATTCTAGCTTTTCTAATTCTTCCATATAACATGTTCAGCTACCACTTTTATCCTTTTCTTCAGTCCATTTTGTATCCAAATGGCAGTGGAAATTGTTAATTGTTTTCTGTGTACCACAGAGATTTTATATACATATTTATTTCTGTCCTTGGCTTTGAGAAATACATTTCTTTTTGGAGCTTTTAACTCTTTCATTGAATACATAGGTACTTCTAATGGCCCCATATTAAGTCCATTTCATTTTGGTCCAATTCACGCAATACACATGATAAATTTGAGAATGGTTCCAAGTATGAAATGGTTACAACTAGTGAGAAATAGGTTTGTTATACAGTACAAAGTGCCATATAAGTGCTGTTGGACGTATAATTAGTGATTTGGATTAGTTTTCTGTTTGTCTAATCATCTAATCTAGGCAGAGCTTGTTCTTAAGTGTCCTAATCATCTACACTTCCTAGCTGCTATGTGGAAATGGCCAAAGGGTGGGGGGGAAACTTCAAAGAATGATTTGTGGTTGTTCTATCATAACCAGTGACTTTTCTGTATTAAATAACTTTCCATATTTATCCGTAAAAGCAAATTGAAAAGGAGATTTCAACACAATTTAGCAACTACTTAGTGTGCACCCAGCACAAGGCAACATAGAGCAGTAACATCTTTAGGGCAAGGCACAGAAACTGCTTCCAGGGACAAGAGAATCATGGAGGAAATAAGACAAACGTATGTCTGTAATATGAAATAGATCCTAAATATCAGTGAGGAGGGAGCTGTTGAGAATCCAAGCAGGAAACAGCTCTCTTTATTACCTCCAGATCATATGGCACTGTTGGTTTTATGTAAATCTTTCTAAGATCTTTGTCTGTGATTCTGCCCTTTCCTGTTTCCTTAAACTTTGATGGCAAATTCTCTATCACCTCGAGTATGGAAATATTCTGGGGAAGTTGGTTCGTGTGGATAGAAAGTAAAATTATATTAGATTCACATTAATTATTCCTTGGACTGTTTCTTAAGAATTTCCTCAAGATGAGTCAGGCTTATTGTTAATTCTTAAATGTTCTATTTTGTGTGAGAATAGAATGGAATAGAGAGATTCATGATCAGCAGTTCTTTTATATTCTCAGCATGTAAAGTCATCCCTTTGGATTGTACCCCTGGTTGCCCCTTTACATGCTATGATGACTTGTGCTTCTGCTTCACATGGTAACGAGCTTCATGATGTGGTGTTGCACTTTTTTCTAGCCAAGCTCTGATGTGTGTGTAATAAGTGGTACACCCCTACCCTCATCACCCAGGTGCTCTCAGACGTGCTTCATGACGGAAGCTGATGAGTAGAATTCTGGGCAGGACCGATCCGTTCACAAAGTATTCGTTACAGGCCCAGCTGTTGTTACTCCCTAGACTGATGGCAGATTGCAAAAGCTGGGGCCACACACCCTTATTCGTTAATTCATTAATTTATCCATTTAACATCTACTTATTAAAATGTACTATACACTGAGCTCATATGGGGTACTGGAAATACAGTGGTTAATGTGACAGAATTCTGGTGCTTATATTCTAAAGAGGGCAGCAATGATAAGCATGCACATTCTATTTTATTTAAATGACAATTGCAAATTTTATCTGTTATACAGTGATGTGACATATTTGCTGTATGAGTTGATGTGACAGAGCACAAATGGGGAGGATAATTTACATAAGGTGGCCAAAGGCAGCTTCTACAGAAAGAAACATTTGAGGTGAGAGCATATAAATTCCTAAATTGAATTTCAAATTAAAATGGAAGCAGTTTCCATATTAGGCTTGAGTTGTCTACATTTTGTGTGTTCTGCAGCACCTTGTAAGTTGTCAGTGTGAAAAATCCAAGATTTGAAAACATCTTTTTCTGTTGTTGTGTTGTGTTATAAAGATAGCACCCATTGTGTTATTAAGCTTGGGACTGATTAAGTACTCCATGCACTAAAACAATCACAGTAATCATAGCATTCTTTAAAATTGTGATTTAATTTTAATTTTATATAACCACAGTAAGCCTAAAATAATTATATGATTACAAAGAAGAAAAAAAGAGGACTTCCTTAGGATTAATATTCTGAATCCAAAATGCACTTGTTTCTTAGTGTACTTAATTTTTCAAAAAGTCCATTTGTTAAAGATAAGTATATCCACAGTATGTTAGCACATGAGAAATAAAAATGTGCCTTCTAGAGTTCTAAGAGAATCACATGGAGGTACTAGCCATTTGGGATTTAAAACTAAAGCAAGTCACTTATCGAGAACCCATACACAATAATTAGTGTAACTATACTACATTTCTTAATGTATTAACCCTTCACTCCATGGGAGGCTAAGGAGAACTAAGTATGCTTGGACTTCCAGAGAGTTACATGTTTTTTTATATTTCCAATTCATTACAAAAATAATGGTGGACTCTAATTTTGTTTAACTAGTATGCTGCTTATAATTGCAAAATAGCTATTAAACAATTGCAGCAAAGCCGCGACTATGTAAGATATTAATGACTATTTAACCTCTAGTAAGACAATGTAGTAGGACATGAGAGATTTCTAATTGCAACAATCTTCTCAATGAACTGTTTGCTGAGAAACAAACAGCTCGCCTTTACCTTGGCACTAGTATTTTACAGTTAATTGACAACATTGTTGACAGTGCATTTAACTAAGCTTTACCACTTATTAGAAATGGATTTACTTCTATAATGTTATCACAGTACTTGTGATATTATTAACCATAACTCACTGCCAAAATATATGATTGAACACTCCATTCTTATCAATGCCATTATAGAGTGTTAATCAGTACAATGGAGAAAGCTGTATTGTTTCTAGTTGTGATTATTCTCTCTTTGTATTTCTAGAAATGATGTCAGGTGAAAAGATGTGGAAAAATTGAGTCCTCATAAAAAAGAGATTTAACCGTTAAAATCATAACATAGCACTGGGAATTTTTTTCCAAGACAGTTCTTATGAAATGAACGATTCATTATCCCAAATAAAAGTGATCTAATGTGCTTATTATTTTATATGCAAATATGGTAGATTTCAAAGCACCAGACCATGTAGCTTTTTCTTTTCATAGTCACAGCAGAAGTTTTATGTTTTCTATTTGGGCACATAAGTGTCCTAGCCTTGTGGACTAGCCGTGACTGGGACTGATGCTTTGAAACTTAAGAAGTAGGTGGGTTGGATGATTGCAATCCCCCTTAGCACCATTTCTGCATCTTCTTCCCCGTTACAACCACACCCCTCTCCCCCCCGGCCACCCCCCCACACTGTATACCTGTCTCACTTTGGAGAAAAAGCTCTATATTTGAAGAGAAGATGTGAATTTGAGACCTAATACTGTCACTCAGTGTCATGGCCTGTGGCAAGTTAGGTATAACTCTCTGAACCTCAGTTCTTTTATCTGTAAAATAGGTAAGTTAATAATACCTGCGCTAACTGCCTCACAGGTAATCTCCTGAGATCAGTGAGAAATCTTTTGTGAAGATGCTATACATATATTAGTTGTTGATGCTTCCAAAATTGTTTCTAGTTTGTGTTAATGTAAATATTATAGTCATGTTCCATTAGTATTCGTATTTTAACTTTAATTGAAGGCTGAAAACAAAGTTATTATGGGCAATGTAGTACAGTAGAAAGATCAGTGATTTGGAGTCTGATAGGTTGGTTTTGATTCTTGTCTATTTTTAACAACCTGTGTGACTTCAAGTAAGTTACTAGGCCCCCTAAACCTCTGCTTTCTAATCTGCAAAATAGGATATAGAAAACCTACATTGCAGAGATAGCAGGAAGACTAAATAAAATGGTATGTGTAAGATAATCAGCATACTATAGGTACCAGTAACTGCAAGTGATTACTAATGACAACATTTAAGGGATTACAGGACTTTGTTTTTTTTTTGTTTCTGAAATTACACTTAGTAGGATATTAATGTCGGTAGCTCTTGCTATACCATTGATGAAAAACAGGAAATAATGTTTCATTTTTTTTTCTTGCATAAAATACTAAACTTTTTTAGTACATGCTTGTATTTCATGGTTTTGTTGTACATTGCTACCCCATCTCATTATTTGGTAATGAAAGCATATATATTATCTACTGTGTATGTATATGACATGTGCTTAGCTACTGTACTAGTTTTCTATTTTTGCCATAATAAATTACTACAAACTTAGCAGCTTAAACAATACAAACGATGTTATCTCACAGTTCTGTAGGTCAGAAGTCTGCACGTGGCGTATATGAGTTCTCTGCCCACCGAGCTGAAATCAAGGGATTGGCGAGATCTACAAATGCTTCTGAGACTTATGGTCTTTCTCCAAGCTCACTGGTTGTTGGCAGAATTTAGTTCATTACGGCTATAGAACCAGGTCACTATTTTCTTGCTGGCTGTAAGCTGGGGGGCAGTGTCAGCTTCTAGACGCTGCCTGCCATTCTCTGCTTGTGGCTCTCTTCACAGCATGGCAGTTTGCTTCCTTAGTGCCAGCAGGAGAATTTCTCTCTTCAGTTCTCATTCACATCACAGGCCACAGTGAAGTAGCAGTGCTGGCAATGGTGGACTGGGGGAGTGCACTTCATGGAATTCTGTTTCTTGCAATAATTCAAGGTCTCAGCCTCTTCTGTCTGTGTCTCCAGGGCTCTACCCTCATCTAAGCTCCCAGCATCCCCCTAACTCAACCAACAGCTGGGTAATGTGCCTCAGTCTAGATCTGGATGGTCATATATTGGGCTGACTTTACATTTAGGCAAAGTGGGTAGACAACTTTTTTCTTCTACTAGCAAGTTATTCTCACCACTCTGTTGTCATGAAATCTAGAAAAGCTTTATTAAAATGTACACAGCATCCTTGAGGAAAGGCCATACATTCATGTAATTGTGCTGATTCAGTGGTTTATCAGATTAGCTACCTTACTTTAGGGGCCCTGAGTGAAAAAAACAAAGAATTAATGTATTCCAATGAATGGAAGGGAAAGATACATAGAAATATTTAGATAATGGGGTGTTTGTGATGCAGTATAGGCAATGTAGTTAGCAATGCTGGTGGTTATGAGGAACCAGGGTGATCTGCAAGCAACACTAACAACTAGAAGTGGCATAGCTTTTTCATTGCCTTTGACTTTGGTTTAGAAGAGACTAGTCCAATAACAGAAAGATGAAATTTAATAATAGGAATAATAGTATTTATAATATTATAAGCAATACTGATAGTGAACAATTAAATTAATTAAAATGTTGTTTTGTAACATTTTATGTTCATACATTTTTTAAGTTTTCTTCCATCTAGCAATGTCACCAGACAGAAGAGAGGAGACAACATGGAAACACAATCAATTTATTATTTATTCTGCAAACAGTAAGATATACAATAGATCTGCCATGCCTTGAGCACATAGGCCTATTTTTAGTCTTTTACACCTAACACTTAATATATAACACAAATTCTTCTTTTCATGTTCTTATACCTTGTTGCATAAAGCTGTCCCAATTTCCTTTTGCTCAAGGTAGAGCTACAAATGCATCTGTAGATCACTCATTGCTCCATTCCTAATGCATTGACATTTTTTTCCCTTTAAATAATATTTCTGTAGAAGGGAAGTTGCATGCCATGGTGACAGTTCAAGTGTCACTAGATCTGCTCTACTTTGCCAAATTCCAACTGTGTTCTTTGCTCATCCCCCCCCGAAGGTGACAAAAAGCTATCATTTGAGGTCTCCTCCTTCCTATTTAGTTTCTCCAAACAGTCCTCATGACCAGTATCCATCATATGACTAATTATTTAACTCTACTAACTGAATGTGGTACATTTTCAGTGGGTTCCTCTTATGAGAAATACTGTCACATAAGCACTTGAAATTCCTTTGATTTTATCCTCTTAATAAGCCTTTGGAGTAGTTACTTCCTGGTTTTGAGATAAGAAAACCAAGGGTGAAAGAAAGTGATGCACCTAAACACAACCTAATAAATCATATTACCTTCAATTCTAACTTTATAATATAGTTGTTTCTATGCTATCATTAAATTCTTTTGTAGCTATTACCACCACGTTTAAGATGACACTGGCAAATATACATATGACAGTATTTATGAATTTCAACCTTTAACTCATATGCAACAACAAAAACAACAAAACAAAATAGTGAAAAGTAAAAATAAATGGAAAAATCCATGAAAATGATATCACCAGTGGGTCTTCTACCTTTGAAGACTCTAGTAGTCTCAACTAGACAATTAGATTGTTTTCCATAGTTTTGCTATTCTTAAAAATACTATATCATAAATACCTTGTATTTTAATCATTTGGTGCATTGCAAATCTGTCCATAAGATGGATTTCTAGACATTGTTTTCATAGAACATTTGAACACTTTAAAGGTTTTAAATAAATATTCCAATTTGCCTCACAGAAATATCTTCTTAGTTCACACTGTAGCAGGATGTGACGCTGTCCATCTCACCAGGACTTTGACACAACTGAGTGTTTTTAAAATTAATTAACTAATTTTTGGCTGCATTGGGTCTTTGTTGCTCTGCGTGGGCGTTCTCTAGTTGCAGTGAGTGGGTGCTACTCTTCGTTGCAGTGCGTGGTCTTCTCGTTGCAGTGGCTTCTCGTTGCGGAGCAAAGGCTCTAGGTGTGCAGGCTCAGTAGTTGTGGCTCTTGGGCTCTAGAGTACAGGCTCAGTAATTGTGGCGCACGGTCTTAGTTGCTTTGCGGCATGTGGAATCTTCCCGGACCAGGGTTCAAACCTGTGTCCCCTGCGTTGGCAGGTGGATTCTTAACCACTGTGCCACCAGGGAAGTCCCCTGAATATTATTTTTTTAAAGATATTTACCAATTTGCTAAATAAAAGAATGCACATAACTTTGTCTTTTTACCAAAAGGTTAAGCATTTTCCCATATGCACACTATGCACGTGTATGTGTGTGTATTGGGGAGGTAGGGTGCTTGTGTCCTTTGCGTATTTCATGGACTTTACCTTATTTTCTTTCTTTCTTTGTCTGTTTTTGTATTTCCCTTATATTTTTGTCTATAATGTTTTCAGACCTCAAAAGTCTTATGCTGAAATGAAGTGAAATATTTGCCATAACATGTTGTTCAGGAGGGCT
Organism: Kogia breviceps; assembly: GCF_026419965.1. NCBI lineage: Eukaryota > Metazoa > Chordata > Mammalia > Artiodactyla > Physeteridae > Kogia > Kogia breviceps. Next base: position 71,530,898 of record NC_081313.1, on the reverse strand, counting down.
TCTCTGGTACAACGTAGGTGCAGCATGCTTTGCAGGTTATCCCAAGAATCAGGGGAACCTGAGCAGCAACCTGACAGGGTGCAGGGTCAGTCTTGAACAGCAACATTATGTCAGTAAGCTTAGGTTTGCTTCTAATAGAGTATTTGAGAACTTAAGCATTTAAATTAAATAATAGTGGCCATTTGTACACTGAATTTGTTGGGGCAGGCTGTGTCATTTTCAAATGTATAATAAGAGGGCAGAGTCAAGACAGCATACTAGGAGCACACAGAATTCGCGTCTCACAACTAGGGCACCTACTAGGCGCCGGTGGGGGACAATGGACACCTAAGGGGACGGGAGGAACCCCCAGAGACCAGGTAGAGTGTGGGGCATGGGGGTAGTGAAGGGGGAAGAGAAGTGGAGGCTGGAGGGGACTGGGGCCCCTGAGGGGTGGCTGTGGGAGGGGAAGGAATCCCACGCCCAAAGGGGGAAATTGGGGGACCATTGGGAGGGCAGAGAATGAAAAGGGAGCATGGCCAGGTTTCTCCTGCCCACTTGGGCCCCCAGGAACCTGCTGAGATCCTGGGCCTGATCCTCTGCCCCCCGAGGCCCCCTCCAGCCACACAGGTCCTGAGGGAGTGGGAGGAAGGGGAGGGGGAGCAAAAGTAAAGTCCGGACCTCTGGGACCGGCACCCCTGAGGGGTGGCTGGGGAAGGGGAGGAGTTCCTACACCCAGCAGGACCCCCCCCACGGTTGGGGGTCCAGAGGTGACAGGGGGAGACCCTGGGGGAGACGGTGGGGGAGGGGCACGAAGGAACTGAAGGAAACGTGGCCAGTGCTTATCCTGTCCACTTAGGCACCAGGAGCCTCTTGGGCTCGAGGGCCTAATCCTCTGCCCTCAGAGCCTCCCTGCTGCTGCACAGAGCTCAAGCCCCACCCCTACACACCCACTGAGGGCCCTACCTCTGCGCTTGGAGACACCCTCTGAGACCCCTTCCAACACGCTGGGCCTAAACCCCACCCATACACCCTCACCCAGGGCCCTACCTCCAAACTCTGGAACTCCACACTCCAGAGGCCCTCCTTTCCATGTGCTGCTTCTTCCTTTCTGCGCAGGTCCTAAGCAGAGGCCCCACCCCACGCTTGAAGGTCGCCCTGCCTAGGCCCTGCCCCACCCTAAACACTGCCCCTAAGTTCCAGCCTGCGCCTAAACTCCACCCCTATAGCCAAGGCTTTTTTTTTTTTTTTTCTTTTTTCCTCTTTTAGATTGGGGTTCTCTTTTACCTTGCTGACTCATTGTTGTTGATTCTTTTATATTTTTCTTAATAATCTTTTATTTTTCTAATTTTATTTTATTCTTTATACTTTGTTAGTGATCTCTTCTTTCTGCTTGTTCCCCCACATCATTTTTCTTTTTTTTCTGTTGTGGTTTTATTTTACCTTGTTGCAGTTGTTTCAATTATAGTTTTATTTTTCCTAATATATATTTTATCATTCTAATTTTATTTTGTTTTTTATTCTTTGATATTGTACTGCTTCTTTTTTTCTTTTTCCTTTCTTTCTTTCTTTCTTTCTTTTTTTTTTTAACCACGCCAGGAAGCTTGCAGGATCTTTGTTCCCAGGCTGAGGTCAGGCCCAGGCTCCTGTGGCGGGAGCTCTGAGTCTAAACCACTGGAATAACAGAGAACCTCAGACCCCAGGGAATATCAATCAGAGTGAGGCCTCCAGGGGGTCCTCATCTCAGCACCAAGACCTGGCTCTATCCAACTGCCTGCAGACTCCAGTGCTGGACATCTCAGGCCAAACAACCATAATACAGGGATACAGCACCACCCATCAAAAATAAATAAATAAAATGACAAAAAAATATGTTACAGATGAAGGAGCAAGGTAAAAACTTACAAGACCAAATAACTGAAGACGAAATAGGCAAGCTACCTGAAAAAGAATTCAGAGTAATGATAATAAAGATGATCCAAAATCTCAGAAAGAGAATAGAGAAAATACAAGAAACATTTAAAAAGAATCTAGAAGAACTAAAGAGCAAACAAACAGTGATGAACAACACAATTACTGAAATTAAAAATACTCTTGAAGGAATCAATAACAGAATAACTGAGGCAGAAGAATGGATAAGTGAACTGGAAGATAAAATGGTGGAAATAACTGCCAGGGAGCAGAATAAAGAAAAAAGAATGAAAAGAATTGAGGACAGCCTCATAGACCTCTGGGACAACATTAAATGTGCCAACATTTGAATAATAGGTGTCCCAGAAGAAGAAAAGAAAAAGAAAGGGTCTGAGAAAATATTTGAAGAGACTATAGTTGAAAATTTCCCTAACATGGGAAAGGAAATAGTCAATCACGTCCAGGAAGCACAGAGAGTACCATACAGGATAAATCCAAAGAGAAACATGCCGAGACACATATTAATCAAATTATTAAAAATTAAATACAAAGAAAAAATATTCTCTAAAACTACTTTAAAAAAACTACTTAAAATATTTATATAATTAAAAATTTACATATTTCAATTCTAAATGAGAGATCTGTTTTGATATTATTTCCCAGATTTTGAATTCTTATTTTTATTTATTCTCTTAGACTAGTTTTTAATTTAGTCTAGAATTTTTTAATAAATAACTATTTTTAGGCAATTTTAAACTTATAGAAAAATTGAGGAGATACCAGAATGAAATCCCATATACCCTCACAGCCAGTTTCCCCTATTATTAACATGTTACATTAGTATAGTACATTTGTTACAACTAGTGAACCAATACTGTTATATCATCATTACTTAAAGCACATCCAAGCTTCAGAATTCCTTAGTTTTACCTAATGTCTTTTCCTGTCCCATGATCCCATACAGGACACCAATTATATATATATATATATATATATAATGATCCAAGACTGGGATATTTTATTTTAATTAATTTTATTGGAGTATAGTTGCTTTATAATGTTGTGTTAGTTTCTACTCTACAGCAAAGTGAATCAGCTATACGTATACATATATCCCCCTTTCTTTGGATTTCCTTCCCGTTTATGTTACCAACCAATTATATTTAGTTATCATATCTCCTTAGGCTCAGTTTTCTCAGACTTTCCTTGTTTTTGATTACCTTGACCGTTTTGATGGGTATTGGCTAAGTATTTTGTAGGGTGTCCCTCCATTGGAATTTTCCTCATGTTTTTCTAATGATTCAAATGGAGTTACGGATTTTGAGAGGAAGACCACAGAGATAAATTGCTGTTTTCATCACATCATATCAAGGGTACTGTATCAGTTATAGTTCTCCAGAAAAACAGAACCAAGAGAATCTGTATAAAGAGAATTATTTTAAGTAATTGGCTCACAGAATTGTGAGCATGGGCAAGCCTGAAATCTGTAGGGCAGGTTCACAGGCTGGAAACTCAGGCAGTTGATGCTGCAATGTTGTGGCAGAATTTCTTCTACAGGAAACCTAAGTTTTTATTCTTAAGGTCTTCAACTGATTCAGTGAGGCCTACCCACATTATCAAGAGTAATTTTCTTACTTAAAGTCAGTAGATTATAGATTTTTAACTGCATCTACAAAATACCTTCATAGCAATACCTAGATGAGTATATGATTAAATAACTGAGTACTATAGCCTAACAAAGTGACACAGAACTAACCATCACAGGTGTATACTGCCAATATGATTTTTCACTCTTCATGTTCACCTTGAACTGAGGTAGTATTTGTCAGGTTTATAAAATGTTTGTAAAGCTGCTCATGTTTTTTCATTATGTGTAGCCTATATTTAAGGGTTGAGAATTTATGCTTCCCCTTTTTAAGGGCAGAATATCTACATAAATTATTTAGAATTTGTAACACTGATTTGTCTAATCCCTTCCCCACTTGTATATTTATCCAATCATTTATTTATATCAGTATGAACTTATGGATATTTACTTCATACTTTAGGTTATAATCCATTGCTACTTTATTTTGTCACTCAAAGTGTCCATCTTAGGCCATTGGGAGCTCTTTCAGTTGGCTCCTATGTCCCTTTCACATAATTCAAAAATGTAGGATTTTTTTTTCCTGCCAAGTAACCTCACTTTATAGAACCACAACATGGTTCACATTAATCTGAAATGTTTCCAGCTTGTCCTTGAATCAGCCATTTCTCTAAGGAGCCCTGGTTACTTTTATTGGAGACTGGTATTAAAAACCAAGATCTAGGTGTTAGTGTGTTCATTGCTACTGGAGTGTGATTTCTTCTAGGCCCTTTCACCTGACAGAGTAGGGAAACATATGTGCATATACAAACCTGTGTATATATACTCTCTGTATGTAACCATACATACCTGTATTGAGCTAAACATGAGTCCATTCTGAGATTTCCAACTCTAATCCATTACCACATGCATCATTCTAGCCCCCTCCCTTGCTTATCTGTAAAGTTCTAGTCCAACAGTGAGAAATTTTTCTTCCACTACCAGATATTTCCTAAATTGTTCAATTGCAGTACACATGTGTAGCACTATCAGAATTGTTAATCAATGCCACGGTTGGAAACAACTTTGTCACTAGAGTGGAACACATACATAATCACATTTTCTTTTGATGTTTCTTTCATAGACTGCACTCATTTTCACGGTAATTTAGGTCAGGATTTTTTTATGCCCACCCTCTTTAGTGAGGTTATTTCATACATTTGTAGTACAGTTAGGTTCTCTTGTCAGTCTACATTCCTTCCTAGGATACCTCTATCTCCTAAATCATTTTATTTTCATCATTTGTTCTTTAATATTGTGGGGGTTTTAACAAATGCATAATGCCATATATCCACCATTATAGTATCATATAGAATAGTTTAACTGCCCTAAAAAATACCCTATACTTCACCTATTCAATCTTATCCACCTTACTCCCCTAGCAACCACTGATTTTTTTTAAAGTCTTTATTGGAGTATAATTGCATTACAATGGTGTGTTAGTTTCTGCTGTATAACAAAGTGAATCAGCTCTACATATACATGTATCCCCATATCTCCTCCCTCTTGCGTCTCCCTCCCACCCTCCCTATCCCACCCCTCTAGGTGGTCACAAAGCACAGAGCTGATCTCCCTGTGCTATGTGGCTGCTTCCCACTAGCTATCTATTTTACATGTGGTGGTATATATGTCTATGCCACTCTCTCACTTCGTCCCAGCTTACCTTTCCCCCTCCCCGTGTCCTCATGTCCATTCTCTACGTCTGCGTCTTTATTCCTGTCCTGTCCCTAGGTTCTTCAGAACCTTTTTTTTTTTTTTTTCAGATTCCATATATTTTACTTTCACTATTCTTTTGTCTTTTCCAAAAGCTCACGTAATTGGAATCAGACAGTACATAGCTGTATCAGACTAGCTTCTTTCAGTTAGCAGTATGCATTTCAGGTTTGTCATGTCTTTTCATGTTAATTGATATTTCTTCTTTTATGGCTGAATAAGAGTCTATCATATGGCTGTATCACAGTTTATAATATAATATTTAAGTAATCTATTTCATAAAAAACAGTAGGTAGTAGGTACATGTTTGGGTGTTTGCTCATCTGAACGTATTTTTTCTGATGTTTTTCAAAAAACTTAAAATACGAATGGATATAAGATTTTTATGAACACAGACTTTTGCTCTCCATGATCTATAATAATACAAATTGTTAATATTTACTGCATATATTTCATCCATTCTAAAATATACTTTTTTATATTTTAACATTTCTGAAATTGTGATGAAACTTGTAGTAATTAACAAGCTCATACAGTCACTTTGGGGTGGCTCTTTGGAGTGGCACTTGGGGTGGCAATGACAGTTTTGTTACTCATGCACAAATCTGGTCACAATTCTTTATTTGTCACCAATTCAATAAAGTGCATTTATTGGTGTTACTGCACATATTGAATTTAAATGCCATGTCAAATGTCTTCAAAAGAATTACACACAAGTTCACCAGTTAGAAGTTATTGAATATAAAGAAACTCATAGATCAAAGAGGTAAGGCATCAATTTGATGTTAATACAGAAATACTAATTATTGGAAGAACGATTATAATTCTATTTTTTTTTGCATAGACTAAACAAAATGCTTTAAGTGATCAAAGAAAGGACAAAACCCTAAAGTAAAGGACTGAACTCTATTAGTTATTTATTATAGATTTTTGTGCACAAATACTGTCTATCATACTCTAAGGAATGCAAATGAAAGCATGAGAAACTGCCAAAAACCTTGGTGTAGCTGAAATTAATTTCAAAGCAAATGAGAGGCTGGTGTGATGGATTGTCACTTAGGATTATCATTAAGGCATTATGTCACAGTTTAATTGACAGTCTTTTACTTCCTTACTTAATAGTAGATAAAATAATGGTGTATTTTACAATCCTTGAAATCTTATATTTAATAACATATGGTATTTATGATGCACTGTGCTATGTCGTTTATGTACTCAGTATCATTTAAGCTTTGCTATTACTCTATGAGGCTGGTATTATTGTCCTAATTTATAGATGATGCTACTTTGAAAGAATATGTAGCTCACCCAAGGTTATAAAACTAATAATTGGTAGAACCTGGACTTGAAAGCAGAGCTCGTGCTGCTACACTCCACTGTAGTGCTTCAGTTCTTTCTTGTGTTCAGTGTTACTGAGAAGTTTGAAGTCAGCTGATATGTTGTTTTTAAAAATGCAAATGTTTTAACCAATTTTTGAATTATTACTTAATCCTGCCTGCATCCTTTTTCCACCCCCTTTCTCATACAGATATCCATTAAAATGACTAAAGTTTTAAAATGATGGGAGTGGGGAAGAATGTATAATGTCACAGAAATTTAGGGCAAATGAATAAAATTTGAGAGTTTTTAAAAAGAATTTGGCATTAACAGATACACACTACTATATATAAAATGCATAAATAACAGGACCTACTACAGCACAGGGAACTATATTCAATATCTTGTAATAACCTATAATGGAAAAGAATCTGAAAAAGAATATATATATGTATATGTATAACTGAATCATTTTGCTATACATCTGAAACATTGTACATCCACTATACTTCAATAAAAAGACACCAATAATAAATTTAAAAAAAATATGTACCAATGGGGGAAAAAAGTAGATATATAGAAAAGAGGACCATGCCAGAGATGTCACTGAGAGCCAATTCAAAATTTACTCCTGAGAAGAAGATAATAAAATATTTTGTATTCCATTATTACTGACAATCAGCAATATTTTAAAATTGGGAAATTCTAGATTTGTGTGTCAAGTTTTTTAAGCATAGAAATGTGGAATAGCAGAAACATTACTCCTATATACTATGTGATAGAACAATATAAAGCTTGAGGATTTTGCAGAAATTACATCAATAATATAGAAAAAATTTAGAAATTCTCTCACAATGTTAAGAAGAAAGGAGTAACATTATAGAATAATTAAAGGAACTAAAGAAGACTTGGAAGATGGAGAATGTAAGTCTAATATATATATTTTTTAAGAAAAGAAAGCTAGTTTTTCCACCTATAGTAGGACATTGTTATGGGGAACATTCTAGGCCTAATTTACAATAATTACTCTTCCTGTCCCCCTGCCAGGTCCATGAAGGGACTTTATATATGTGTATTTGGAGACTGATAATTATGACATTTAAAATCAGAAAGGATATAGTTCAACTAATTGTGCTGGGATATTTATTTGAACAATAATAGAATTAAAAGAGATGCATATATTCCACGGTATATCAAAAGAAATTCCAGATAAAAACATTAATGAAAAAATTAAAATCTTTAAGTAAAAACAAATATTGGTGGTATTTATCTGATCTCTGAGGAAAGGAATTGCTTACATATAGGAATTAAACCAAAGGGGGAACCCACAATCAAAAACAATTCATCACCCAATATAAAAGATTTAAAATGTTATGGTTTCTTTCCTTCTGCTAACTTTGGGCTTTTTTTTGTTCTTTTTTCTCTAGTTGCTTGAGGTGTAAGGTTAGGTTGTTTGTTAGAGTTTTTTCTTGTTTTCTGAGGTAAGCTTATATCCCTATAAACTTCCCTCTTAGAACTGCTTTTTCTGCTTTTTAGATCCATCTCCTAGAGTAACAGAAATAAAAAGAAAAACAAATGGGACTTAATTAAACTTAGAAGCTTTTGCACAGCAAAGGGAACCATAAACGAAATGAAAAGACAGCCTACAGAATGGGAGAAAATATTTGCAAAGTATGTAACCAGCAGGGGATTAATTTCCAAAATATACAAACAGCTCATACAGCTCAATATCAAAAGGCAAACAACCCAATCAAAAAATGGTCAGAATGCTGGGGTGAAGTGAGAGTAGCATCGACATATATACACTACCGAATGTGAAATAACTAGTGGAAGCAGCAGCATAGCACAGGGAGATCAGCTCAGTGCTTTGCGATGACCTAGAGGGGTGGGATAGGGAGGATGGGAGGGAGGCTTAAAAGGGAGGGGATATGGGGATATGTGTATGCATATGGCTGATTCATTTTGGTGTACAACAGAAACTAACACAGTATTGTGAAGCAATTATACTCCAATAAAGATCTATCTTAAAAAAAATGGGCAGAACACCTGAATAGACATTTCTCCTAAAAAGATATACAGATGGCCAACAGGCACATGAAAAAATGTTCAACATCAATAATCATTAGAGAAATGCAAATCAAAACTCACACCAGTCAGAATGGCCGTCATCAAAAAGTCTACAAGTAATAAATACTGGAGAAGGTGTGGAGAAAAGGGAACCCTCCTACACTGTTTGTGGGAATGTCAGTTGGTACAGCCACTGTGGAGAACAGTATAGAGGCTCCTTATAAAGCTAAAAATAGAGCTACCATATGATCCTGCAATCCCACTCCTGGGCACATATCCAGAGAAAACTATAATTCGTAAAAGATACATGCACCCCAATGTTCACTGCAGCATTATAGCCAAGACATAGAATCAAGCTAAGTGTCCATTGACAGAAGAATGGATATAGAAGATGTGGTGTATATGTATGTATACAATGGAATATTACTCAGCCATAAAATAGAATGAAATAATGCCATTTGCAGCAGCATGGATGTACACAGATATTATCATATAAGTGAAATAAGCCAGACAAAGACAAATATATGATATCGTTTATATGTGGAACCTAAAAAAAAAAAAAAACACGTTACAAATGAACATATTTACAAAATAGAAACAGACCCACAGACATAGAAAACAAACTTATGGTTACCAAAGGGGAAAGGGGAGGGGGAGGGATAAATTAGGAGTTTGGGATTAATATATACACATTACTGTATATAAACTAGATAACCAGAAAAAAAAGATTGAAACTTAACTTGAAAACAAACATTTTCAATAAACTGAGAAATAGATTTCTAATACATATAATAGATCAATGATTATAATTCTGAAAAAGATAAGCCTCCTCTCATCCTCCAACAAACCCCACCTCTTCATAAAAAGTAAACAATATCAATAAATTATTAATCCCCCCAAAATAGAAATGTCCATTTTGTATATTAAACATTTTCAACCTGTCCCAATCCTTCTTATCCTTGGAACTTACTTTAAGGAAGTATCAGAGTTTTTTTAATGAGACATGTACACAAAAAAAGTGTTTTTTTTTTTTACCATGGATTCCAGTGGCTCTTTTTCTTGGTCACCACAGATGAGGTTAATGTTAACATGTACAAAAATTCCACACAATAATGTTTAATGAGGTTGTATGGATAAAGTAGATTGCAGGATTTACATACTTGCTGGCAAAAAACAATGGCAACATTATTTTCCTCCAAATCAGTGTATCGTGACACAGTGATTGAAAATTTTGATGTAAATAAACAGATAAGAACTTGCTTCAGTAAGCTTTAATGGAAAATTGGGTAGTCATTTAATTATGTTTAGTAATACTGTTGCTAAATAAAGTGGGGGAAGCAGGTGACAAACAGAATGATCTCAGTTTTCTCAGAAGCAGAATTTACCCACAAATATATTTCCAGTAAGCAAGCCAAAAAATTAACATTAATTCATGGTGGTGCTGTGATTATAAGCGATCACCCCACACTTTCTCTCTCCCTACCTTCTTTCCTTATCTTCCTTCTTTCTTTCCCTTCTCCCTCACTTTTTCAATCTTTCTCTCTCTTGTCTCTCTCTCTCTTTCTCTCTCACTTTCCAAAAGTTTTCCACTAAATATGTATTGTGTTAGTGGAAACATAATTAACTGTTACCAAAAAATGCCAGCAGTCATCTAGGCAGTTTTTTTTTTTCCCCCACATCAGAAAAGCTTCTGAAGAAAGAAACATCCTTGTTTCTTTTCCATTTCTGGTTTCTTTCTCAGGGTACCTGTGATTTTAGGTAGGATCTCTGCCTTCCTTTCTTTTTGACTTCATGTTTTACATCCTTTCCCTTGGCTTTTGGGAGAGCTTCACCTTTGTCCTCTGCATTACTCATTTGATTTTGGCAGTAGCCATTTTTCTACAATATTAATACTCTATAAAAAGGATTTGAAATAAATGCTATTTTATGCTTATCTTTTTTCTTTTCAATCTTTCAGTGTTCCATGTAACATAAAAAAATTAAAACTAATAAAAAACTAAAATTAACCTTAGTTCACTGTATTTTTTGTTGTTGTTTTCTGAAGAATCTCTGTTTTCTAAACATAGAAATGTTTTCAGCATGTGGTTTGCTGGTAGTACCATCTTCTTACATTCTATTGTGGATACAAGTTGTTGGTTTCTAAAAAATTTCCTGGTTTTTTAGTAAATATGTTTTATAATTATGGTTTCAAATATGATGTTCCTTTTTTTAAAAAAAAAAACAATTCTATAATCTTGTTCTTAAATCCATCACTGGATTATTTATTTATTTATTAAGTCCAGTCACAAATAGATCTTCTCAGATCTAACATCGGCGAATATTTCATTGCCCTAGACTTCACCTGCCATCTACTTGGTTACTGACTGCATGCCTCCTTCAGTTCTGCAGTTATAAGGGAGTTGGACAGGTACAGTCAGTGGCTAGTCAGTTCTCTTCTGGTATGGATCTGTTGTACTGAATTGAGAATCTTCTCTTACTTCACTGCTTGGTACTTGTTCTGGATCAACTCAATATAAGATAGATTAAAATTCCTACAAAATTTCTCTTGGGGCTCTCAATAGTTTCGTGCCTCTCAGGGTGCCCAACTCCACTTTCAGTGCCCATCTTCTTTATGCCCAATTGTGTTATCAGAGTCTAACCACTAAATGGAAGTATATGAAGGATACTTAGAGAAGGATATCTTAACTTGCTCAGGAGAAACAACTTTTTTACTGAAGTATAGTTGATATACAATATTATATAAATTATACCTGTTGTATTTTTTTGATTCACATATGAGGGATATCATACAGTACATGTCTTTCTCTGACTTATTTAACTTAGCATAATACCCTCCAAGTCAATCCATGCTGTTGCAAATGGCATTATTATATTTTTTCATGGCTCTGCAGTGTTCCACTGTGTGTGTGTGTGTATATGTATAGGTATTACATCTTCTTTATGTATTCATCTGTTGATGGACACTTAGGTTGCTTCATATAATTGTAAAGCTGCTATGAACATTGGGGTGAGTGTATCTTTTCCAATTAACGTTTTGGATTTTTCAGATGTATGACCAGAAATGGAATTTCTGGGTCATATGGTAGTTCTGTGTTTAGTTTCTTGAGAAATCTCCATCCTGTTTTCCACTGTGGCTGCATGAATTTATATTCCCTCCAACAGTGTACAAAGGGTTCCCTTTTCTCTACCTCTTTTCCAGCACTTGTTATTTGTAGACATTTGATGATAGCCATTCTGACAGGTGTGAGGTGATAGCTCATTGTAGCTTTGATTTGCATTTTCTTGATGATTAGTGATATTGAGCATTTCTTCATGTGCCTATTGGCCATTTGCATTTCATCTTTGGAAATCTGTCTCTTCAGTTCTTCTGCCCACATTTTAATCAGTTTTTTTTTTTAGTGTTGAGTTGTATGAGTTGTTTATATAGGTTGGATATTAATCCCTTATCTGTCATATCATTTGCAAATATTTTCTCCCATTCAGTAAGTTGTCTTTTCATTTTGTTTGTGGTTTCCTTTACTGTGCAAAAGCTTTTAAGTATAATTAGGTCCCATTTGTTTATTTTTTATTTTATTTTCTTTATTTTAAGAGCTGAACCCAAAAAGATATTGCTGTGATTTATGTCAGAGTGTTCTGCCTATGTTTTCCTCTAGAAGTTTTATAGTATCCAGTCTTACATTTCAGTCTTTAATCTATTTTGAATGTATTTTTGTATATGGAGTTAGAGAATGTTCTAATTTCATTCTTTTACATGTAGCTGTCCAGTTTTCCCAGTACTCCATATTGAAGAGACTGTCTTTTCTCCACTATACTTTCTTGCCTCCTTTGTCATAGATTAATTGACCCAAACTGTGTGGATTTATTTCTGGGCTCTCTGTCCTCTTCCATTGATCTATATGTTTTTGTCCTAGTACTATATGATTTTGATTACTATAGCTTTATAGTATAGTCTGAAGTCAGGGAGCATGATTCCTCCAGCTCTATTCTTTCTCAAGATTGTTTTGGTTATTCAGGGTCTTTTGTGTTTCTACACAAATTAAAAATTTTTTTGTTCTACTTCTGTGAAAACTGCCATTGGTAATTTGATAGGGATTGAATTGAATCTGTAGATTTTCTTGGGTAGTATGGTCATTTTAACAATATTGAGTCTCTCAGTCCAAGAACAGATATATCTTTCCATCTGTTTGTGTCATCTCCACTTCCCTTCATCAGTGTCTTACAGTTTTCAGAGTAGAGGTCTTTCCCCTCCTTAGGTAAGTTTATTCCTAGGTATTTTATTGTTTTTGATGCAGTTGTAAGGAGGATTGTTTCCTTAATTTCTCTTTCTGCTATTTCATTGTTAGTGTATAGAAGTGCAACAGATTTCTGTATATTAATTTTGTATCCTGAAACTTTACTGAATTCATTGATGAGCTCTGGTAGTTTTCTCGTGGCATCTTTAGAATTTTCTACATATAGTATCATGTCATCTGCAAAGAGTGACAGTTTTACTTCTTCCTTTCCTATGCGGACTCCTTTATTTATTTTTCTTCTCTTATTGCTATGGCTAGGACTTCCAATACTGTGTTGAATAAAAGAGGTGCAAGTGGGCATCCTTGTCTTGTTCCTGATCTTAGAGGGAATGCTTTCAGCTTTTCACTGTTGAGTATGATGTTAGCTGTGGTTTTCCTATATATGACTTTTATTATGTTGAAATATGTACCCTCTTTGCCCACTTTCTGGAGGCTTATCATGAATAGATGTTGAAATTTGGCAAAAGATTTTTCTGCATCCATTGAGATGATCATATGGTTTTTATTATTGAATTTGTTAATGTGGTGTATCACATTGATTGATTTTCAGATATTGAAAAATCCTTGCATCCCTGGGATAAATCCCATTTGATCATGGTGTATGATCCTTTTAATGTGTTGTTGGATTTTGTTTGCTAATATTTCTTTGAGAGTTTTTGCATCCATGTTCATCAGTGATATTGTCCTATACTTTTCTTTTTTGTGATATCTTTGTCTGGTGTTGGTATCAGGGTGATGGTGGCCTCATAGAATGAGTTTGGAAGTGCTCCTTCCTCTGTAATTTTTTGGAATAGTTTCAGCTTAGGTTTTAACTCTTCTCTAAATGTTTGGTATAATTCACCTGTGAAGCTGTCTGGTCCTAGACTTTGATTAGTTGGGAGTTTGAAATTTACTGATTCATTTTCATTACTGGTAATTGGTCTGTTTATATTTTCTATTTCTTCCTGGTTCAGTCTTAGGAGATTGTACATTTTTAAGAATTTGTCCGTTTCTTCTAGTTTGTCCATTTTATTGACATAGAGTTGTTTATAATAGTCTCTTATGATTTTTTCTATTTCTGTGGTGTTGGTTGTAACGTCTCCTTTTTCATTTCTGATTTTATTGATTTGGGCCCTCTTCCTTTTTTTCTTAATAAGTCTGGCTAAAGGTTTATCAATTTTGTTTTTCCAAAAACATCAGCTTTTAATTTAATTGATCTTTTGTATTGTTGTTTTTTTAGTTTATATTTTATTTTATTTTTTCTGTTCTGATCTTTATAGTTTCTTTCCTTCCACTAACTTTGGGGTTTGTTTTTCTTCTTTCTCTAGTTGCTTTAGGTGTAAGGTTAGGTTGTTTGAGATTTTTCTTGTTACCTGAGGTAAGCTTGTATCATTATAAACTTTCCTCTTAGAACTGTTTTTGCTGCATCTTATAGGTTTCAGATCATTGTGTTTTAGTTTTCGTTTGTCTCTAGGTATTTTTTGATTTCCCCTTTAATTTCTTCAGTGATTCATTGGTTGTTTAGTAGCATATTGTTTAGTCTCCATGGGTTTGTGTTTTTGTACTTTTTTTCTTGTAGTTGATTTCTAGTCTCATAGCATTGTGATCAGAAAAGGTGTTTGATATGACTTCAGTTTTCTTAAATTTACCAAGGCTTGTTTTGTGGCCTAGCGTGTGATCTATCCTGGAGAATGTTCCATGTGTACTTGAAAAGAACATGTATTCTGCTGTCTTCGGGTGGAATCCTCTCTCTATATATATCTATTAAGTCTATGTGGTCCTATGTGTCATTTATTTTTTCATTAATTTTTACTGGAGTATGGTTGCTTTATAATGTTGTGTTAGCCTCCAGTATGTGTCATTTAAGGTCAGTGTTTCCTTATTGATATTTTGTCCAGATGATCTGTCCATTAGTGTAAGTGAGGTGTTAAAGTCCCCTACTATTTTTGTGTTACTGATTATTTCTCCTTTTATGCCCTTTAATATTTGCCTTATATATTTAGGTGCTCCTATGTTGGGTGTATATATATTTACAATTGTTACATCTTCTTCTTGGACTGATCCCTTGATCATTAGGTGGTGTCCTTCTTTGCCTCTTGTAACAGCCTTTATTTTAAAGTCACTTTGTCTGATATAAGTATTGCTACTTTGGCTTTTTAAAATTTCCATTTGCATGAAATACCTTTTTCCATAGCCTCACTTTCAGTCTAAGGGTGAGCATCTTTTGTTAGAAAAATAGATGTCTAATTTTCAGGTCATAATTCTCTTGAACTTCAGAGTTAAGAAGTAGAATGTGTGTGGTGAGGGAGAGAAACGTTTTCTAACCTTACTTCATTTGGGCAGCTTTCCTCTCTTTGCAGCAGCTACACATACACAGGTCACTGTACTTGTTTATAAACCTTCTCCATCCATGTGGTTTTAGTGCAGATTCCTTCAAAACTCTGCTAATAGATTGAACACAGGGCTTCATGTTGTGATTATTTTATATATATATAAATCTCAAGGTTTGAAATACATCTTCTAGGTATTTTTTAATACCTTAGAGAATTTGGAGAAGGTACCTCATGAGTATTAAACCCTTTTAAACAGAAATTCTAAGGTCATGAATTTAAATGATGTTTAATTCTTAAAATGTTACCAAAATGAGGGAATTTGATGGAGAACTTTGTTTGAAACTAATGAGCTTGTCATATTTCTTTGCTTTTTTTTTTTTTGCCAAGTATGATATGACTTCTAAGTTAAATCTATATCCCTTTTTTTCCTTGAATTTTTGAAGCTTGATATTTCTGTATTCATAACACTATAAGCCTCCTCCCCTTTTAACTCATCTAATGGGCCTTCTAGAAATCCAGTCAGACCTGTCTTGTTAATTTTTAACACAAATACTGGTACTCCTCAGTGAACTCAGTAACAGTAAATATCATGTGCCTCAACAGTTTTAGACATAGTTTAGATTTTTTCCTCTTCTCTTTGCCTCCCCTTCAATCTCCTTCCCTTTCCTCTGTCGTCTTCCCTTACCTCTCTTTTCCTGTCTGTGTACTAGCCTCCATAGGTTATCCTCGTGTTTCCAAATATCCCATTTCAGAATCAAGAGAATTTTTCTATTTCTGTTTAAATAGTCCTTTCTTAGCCACCGCATCCTTAGTTTGAAAACTGCTAGACATTTTTCAGTTGCAGGTTGGACCAAAAATAAGTGAAGTTAGAACACTTTGAATATCCAATAATCCCTTCTTCCCTTCACATACATACACAATAGCATTCTATTTATAATGTGTTGAGAGAAAAGAGACCTGGAGTGAATGCTGGTTTGGCCAAATGGGAAACAGCCACAAGCGTTCTGCCTGTTTTTCACTCTCATATCCTACAGGCCCTAATTGTCTTGAGGAATTCTATCAGTTAACCGCTTGTCTAACTGACAGTGTATACCAACAAGACCATGTGCCACGTTTAATAAAATCCTGTGGGAGGTGAAATAAGTGCAGACATGAGAGGTTATATTCATGACAGCATAGCAATTTCTTATCATTTCTTGAGTCAATAGACAAGCAAATCAAAAAACATGATCAGAATTTGCTTCTCTTAATATCTATTCTGTCATCCTAAGTAACCTGGGGGAAAGTTAATCTATACAGGCATCAATACAGAATTTACCTACATAAATCTTAGAAAATGTCAAAAATGTCAAGCTCCTTGAGAATTATAACTTTTCAGATTAAGACTATCTCAATTCTTAACAGTTCAGCAGAAAATATAGTAAAAGAGGAAAGGTCTATTTAATTTATTCTTAAAATTTATTTTAAATTCTGAAAAGAACTGCCCTATAGAGAGTTGACTTGATACCTATAAAATACCTGTGGATATTTTACCAGTATTGGGAAAGGGTACCACATTCCTGCAGGTATATTTGTTGGATGACAAAGATATATCCTAATTTATTCTATCCAAGTTACAAAATTCTTAGATCCATTAAGAATAGCAAAGACAAAAAATTAACTCTTTGAAATAACCAGCTTTAAATAATGCTGACACATTTCTCTGAGTTCATTTTCTTCTGAATTTCCACACTTAAATATGTTGATATCAACCAGTGGACCACACAGCAAAATGCCATGCACATGTGTATATTATACATAATTCTGGTTCAGAGATCATATTACATATACGCACAGATACAGACAGACAGACAGACAGACACACACACACACACACACACACACACACACACACACACACACTCTTAGACTTCCATGCATAGAAGGCCATGGAGTTCATGTGTTCCAGCACTACAAAAAGATTTATTCTTGTTGAAATAATAATGATAGAAAAAGTTGATTTACTGTTTTAGTAGGGACTA